>NW_026913274.1:0-617500 GCF_034315485.1 Pezoporus occidentalis
ACACGAAGTTGCTTAATACAACAGCTACTTATGTTTAGCACTAACCTCAACATTCGTACACTGCGGATTTACATCCTATTTTTTGTTAACGTCGCTAACGTTGCAATTTCATTTCCCCCCACTTCTACCCCGGCTAACCTCTCCTCTGGCCTAGTATTTTTCCACTTACAGAGAAGCTCTACCTATGCCGAGAAGCCTGACTCATGCTAACTAAATCCATACAACAATTTATGATTGTGAACATACAGCCTCTCCCTTGTGACATGGTAATATGTTTAATAAAAATTGTGGTGGTGGGAGGCTGGAAAGGATGGCAGTTTGACTGCTTTGAAGAACCCTTTTTAGAAATGACATGAAGTGTAGACACCTTGTAACTCAAGGCGTCTAACTTAGGTGACCAGGATACTGTAGCGTCAAAGGTCTGAGCAGAGCTGCGTCCCATCTCTGCTAGTCAGTCGTACTGTGCATCAAGGGATGGTCTCAGCACAGTCACAGCTCTCTTTTCTCAATTATTTCCAACTCATAAATTGTCTACTTACAAAAGAAATTCTTGCCTCTATTACTTAAGGACATTAACCAGCATTTTATACTATTTGATTTGCCCCGTTTCCAATTTTTAACGTGCTTTTTTCCCTTCATGATATTCTAATTCTCTACCTCAATAAAGACCTCTGGCTTCTGTTTTTACTACCATGAATAACACAGTATCAGCAGTGAATGTTGTCTTGCTATTTGTCCTTTCTCTAGGCCACTTATGAATGCATAAAAGAGTTCAGGCCCTAACAGAGTTCTGTGAGGCTCCACTGGTGACCTCCTGTCAGACCAATTTTAATGTTTTCACTTATTTCCTTTTAACCAGTTATCTATCCATTAATGGATTTTCCTCTTAGTTTATGGCAACTTTTAAGTCTTTGGTGATAGATTTGCTGGGAGGCTTTTGGAACTCCAGATAGACTGTATTTTCATTTTTTGGATGCGTAATACTTTGAAAAATATAACAGAGGTCCCCAGTGAATTAAGACTTGATATAAAAACTCTGCCAATATGTCAAGCTTATTGATTCTTTATTATAATTTCTATCAATATGGTTGCTCTAAACATCAAATCTCTTCATTTGTAGGTTTCTGCATCATTCTAGATTATTCCACTTAAAAAACATTTGCCCCAGAACTGGGGCAGTTTTAGGCAATTAGTTACGTGCTACAGTTAATAGCTCATCTATTTCATACCTGAGCTCCTTCAGAAGTTTGAGCGAGTACCAGCTGATCCCAGCAATTTATTATTGTTCATTCATGTTGATTTGTTGTGTAATTTATTTATACAACACTTCAACTTGAGGCAGGTCTTCTACCGTGTCGTCTGTGGCTTCAGTTAACCCTACCTTAACTCTGTGGCTAAGTTCCTTCATGATGAATATTAGTGAACTCACTGGGCTTTTTTGCTATGGCCTTGCCATCCTTATGTGCTCCTTTATAGCTTTTATCTACTCTTGGCTTTAACAGATACTCAGGCTTCCTATTTTTCATATATTTAAAGTGGAATTTGTTATTAGACCATATGCTTTTAGCAGGACAATCCTTAGTCTTTGGCTGGAATTTATTGTGGGGTTTGATTTTGTGAGGGTTTTTGGTTGTGGGCTGGTTGGTTTGTTTGTTTTCTTCATTTATCAGTTTGTTCTTTCCTGTTTTCTTTCTTTGGACCTGACTGGCCACTGACACCTTTACTGTTCCACTTAACTTGTATGACTCCATTTCATCCTTATGAAGACTGGCCACTGGCTCCTTTACTGTTCCACTTAACTTGTATAACTCCATTTCATCCTTATAAAGACTTTTGCTATCGATTCTGTCTCCTTTTTTTGGAGCCTAGTATGCCTGTTAGACAAACATATGCCATTTGCAAACATTTTTACCCTTTTAACTCCACCTTTTTCATTTCAACAAACTTTCTCATTTTTATATTATTTTCACTTCTGAAATGAAAGTCTGCAGTAGCAAATTTTTGCTCCATAGATGTGTTGAATCCATATACTCTTTGGTTGTCACTTCTGAGCAGTGTAATGGACTGTTCCCAGATGCAAGAGCGGTTTTGTGGAATGAACAACACAACAGACTCTTCAGCTTGAAAAAGAGGTCACTAAGTTTAGGATGCTATTAAAACTTCATAAAATCAAAAGTGACATGCAGAAAATGAGTAGGGAATGATTCTTTATTGTCTTGTCTGCTGGAGAAACTGCTGGCCATCAGACAGAATTGTGAAATGGCACATTCAGAGCATGCAACATTCAGATAGAGATCAGAGGTCCACATGGCTTGCATCCTGAGTTCTTATCATTACTGTGTTCTTAACTCCACGTATTCCAAGATTGTCACTGCAGTTTTCTCTAAATTATACAGCTTTTTAGATAAAGTCATCCATGATATATGGATTGTAATAATGGGTTTTAAATAACTACATGTTCATATCTTAACATCTTTAATATATTTCTGATGTGTACCCGAGTATCTGGGTTTAAGTCTCAGTCTCATAATGTTACATATCTGGAATTAAATAAGACATAATAGCAGAAGATTTGGGCCCTGATTTTTCCTTGGTAGAGCAAGGAAATAACCAAGGAATCTTCCACATTTGGATAGAGTAACTCATTGCAGTGTTTCAGTGTAAGAATACTGAACTGTTTGATACATTTTTATTTTTTTATAGACTTTTTGACATTACTTTTGGGAACCCTGAATCATGTAACATAACTTCTAGTTTTCTGAAACAGGTTGAAGGAAACAAAGAGTTGATGGTGTAGTCCCTGGTCACGTATCTTTATTCAAGCTTAGTGCACCAATTTTTACTGTAGTCATGACATTCTTCTCTTCCTAGACCAGACTTCCTTCTTGAAAACACATGCTATTAGAATCATAGAATAGTTAGGGTTGGAAAGGACCTTAAGATCATCTAGTTCCAACCCCCCTGCCATGGGCAGGGACACCTCACCCTAAACCATGCCACCCAAGGCTCTGTCCAACCTGAACACCACCAGTGATGGAGCATTCACCGCTTCCCTGGGCAGCCCATTCCAGTGCCTCACCACCCTTACAGTAAACAACTTCTTCCATATATCCAATCTAAACTTCCCCTGTTTTAAGTTTTAACCCATTAGCCCTTGTCCTGTCACTACAGTCCCTAATGAAGAGTCCTTCCCCAGCATCCTTATAGGCCCCCTTCAGATACTGGAAGGCTGCTATGAAGTCTGCATGCAGCCTTCTCTTCTCCAGGATGAACAGCCCCAACTTTCTCAGCCTGTCTTCATATGGGAGGTGCTCCAGTCCCCTGATCATCCTCGTGGCCTCCTCTGGACTTGTTCCAACAGTTCCATGTCCTTTTGATGTTGAGGACACCAGAACTGCACACAATACTCCAGGTGAGGTCTCACGAGAGCAGAGTAGAGGGGCAGGATCACCTCCTTCAACCTGCTGGTCACGCTCCTTTTGATGCAGCCCAGGATACGGTTGTTTTTTTGGGCTGCGAGTGCACACCAAAGTCGGCTCATGTTCATTTTCTTATCCACCAACACCCCCAAGTCCTTCTCCGCAGGGCTGCTCTGAATCTCTTCTCTGCCCAACCTGCAGCGGTTGCCTGGGATTGCTCCAACCCTGGTGTAGGATCTTGCACTTGGCATGGTTAAACTTCATGAGGTTGGCATCAGCCCACCTCACAAGGGTGTCAAGGTCCCTGTGGATGGCATTCCTTCCCTCCAGGGTATCAACTGAAGCACACAGCTTGGTGTCATCAGCAAACTTGCTGAGGGCGCACTCAATCCCACTGTCCATGTCATCGATGAAGATGTTAAACAAGACCGGTCCCAACACCGATCCCTGAGGGACACCACTCGTTACTGATCTCCAGCTGGACACTGAGCCATTCACCACAACTCTTTGTGTGCAGCCATCCAGACAGTTCTTTATCCACCGAGTGGTCCATCCATCAAATTGATGTCTCTCCAATTTAGAGACAAGGATGTTGCTTTGCACAAGTCCAGGTAGATGACGTCAACTGCTCTACCCCTGTCCATCAGTTCTGTAGCCCCATCACAGAAGGCCACCAAATTGGTCAGGCAGGATTTCCCCTTAGTAAAGCCCTGCTGCCTGTCACCAAGCACCTTGTTGTTTTTCATGTGCCTTAGCATGCCTTCCAGGAGAATCTGCTCCAAGATTTGCCAGGCACAGAGGTGAGACTGACTGGTCTGTAATTCCCTGGGTCATCTGTTTTCCCCTTCTTGAAAATGGGGGTTATATTTCCTTTTTTCCAGTCATTGGGAACTTCACCTGACTGCCATGATTTTTCAAATATGCTGGACAGTGGCTTAGCAACTTCATTCGCCAGCTCCTTCAGGACCTGTGGATGGATTTCATCAGGTCCCATGGACTTGTGCACGTTCAGGTTTTTAAGATGGTCTTGAAGCAGATCCTCTCCTACAGTGGGCCCAAGGTCTTCATTCTCAATGTCCCTGGATCTGGCTTCCAAGATATGGGTCGTGTGGTCAGAGCTTTTGCCAGTGAAGATCGAGGCAAAGAAGTCATTAAGAACACTTTCCTAATAGCTTCCTGAGGGGGCCTATGTTGTCCCTAGTCTGTCTTTTATTTGCTATGTACCTATAGAATCCCTTCCTGTTATACTTAACATCCCTAGACAAGTTTAATTCTAACTGGGCCTTAGCTTTCCTGACCTGGTCCCTAGCTTCCCAGACAACATCCCTCTATTCTTCCAGGCTGCCTGTCCTTGTTTCCACCTTTTAGAAGCCTCTTTTTTCCCCTCAAATTTTCCTCAGCAGCTCCTTATCCATCCAAGGAGGTCTCCTGGCCCTCCTGCTGCACTTCCTTCTAGTTGGGATGCAACACTCCTGAGCTTTCAGTAGGTGATCTTTAAGTATCAACCAAGTCTTGGGCCCCCCTGCCCTCTAGGGCTATATCCCATGGAACCTTACTAAGCAGGTACCTGAAGAGGCCAAAGTCTGCTCTCTCGAAGTCCAGGGCAGTGAGCTTGCTGCACACTCTTCTCACTATCCTGAGGATCTCGAATTCGACTATCTCATGATTGCTGCAACCAAGGCTGCTCTGGAGTGTCACATTTCCAACCAGCCCTTCCCTGTTGGTGAGCACAAGGTGAAGCATGGCACCTCTCCTTGTTGGCTCCTCTATTACTTGCAGAAGGAAGTTGTCTTCCACACAATTGAGGAACCTTCTGGATTGCTTGTGCCAGCTACCATATCGTAGCTCCAACAGATGTCAGGGTGGTTGAAGTCCCATGAGAATAAGGGCCGCGAGTGTGAGGCTGTTCTATCTGTCTGTAGAGCGCTTCATCCAGAGACTCCTCTTGGTCAGGCAGTCTGTAACAGATCCCCACAGTAATGTCCCCCATCGCTATCCTCCCTTTAACCCTGACCCACAAACTCTCTGTGGATTGCTCACTTGTCCCCAGACAAAGTTCCATACTCTCCAGCCTATCCCTAACATAAATAGCAACTCCCTCTCCCCACCTGCCAGGCCTGTATTTTCTAAAGAGCCTGTAACTTTCCATTCCAACACTCCAGTCATAAGAGCCATCCCACCATCTTTCTGTGATGCCTATTATATCATACCACCGTAGACGTGCGCACAACTCTAATTCCTCTTGTTTGTTCCCCATGCTATGGGCGTTTGTATAGAGGCATCTGAGCTAAGCTCCAAATGAAGCTGGCTCATTGGCTGGAGCAGCTGGAATATCTCTACATTGCTCCGAGCATTTATTATAGGTGCTGGCAACTGAATGGGTATGTTGGGATGGAATGATGCCCCCTCCCCCAACACATGTAGTTTAAAGCCTCCTTGACCAGTCTGGCAAGCCTCCTACCAAAACTGCTCTTTCCCTTCTTTATCAGACCAGCTCCACCAGCCCCCACTAGACCTGGCCTACAAGCTTGGGTCCCATGCTCAAGACACCCAAACCCCTGACTATGACACCACCCTTCTAACCATTTATTAACCTGGCCAATCCTCCTAGCCTTTTTAAGGTCCTCCCCTGTACCCTGGAGAATTGATGAAAAGACTATCTGAGCTTTAGAGCCCCTAACCACCTCTCCCAGGGCTCTGTTCTTCTTTGTGTTCTCCAGTCTACTGCTATCTATATCAGTAGCACCCACACGGATCACTAGAAGTGGGTAGTAGTCACTGGGACTTACTAGAGCAGGCAGCCTCTCTGCAACATCCCTGATCCGTGCCCCTGGTCGCAATGCACCTCCCTTGAGACTGGGTCAGGCCGACAGATGGGTGCCTCTGTGCCTTTCAAAGTAGAGTCCCCTACTACTACGACCCGCCGCTTTTTCCTGGCAGCACCAGTAGAGATCTTTAGCAGCACATCACTCGGTTGTTCATGGTGCGAGTGCGTTTCCTCATGAGCCCCCTAGCAGAACTGCAAAGCAGTTCTGGGTGAGGACAACAGATTTAGGAGGAAGCCCCTCGCTTTTGCTTGTCCTCTGCCTCCTTTTTTTTGTTGTGTTTTTTTGTTGTTTTTTTTTTTTTGTTTTGTTTCCCAGCTTCCCGGGTTAACGGCCTCCTTCTTTCCTCCATGAGCTTCAGGGGACGCTCAAGGCCCCTGCACAGTTTGGGCCTGGAGCAAGCAGTCCTGCTTCCCCTCAGCTTCCCTGACATCTCGCAGCCTATTGACAGTATCCCGCAGCTCAGCCCCTGCTGCAGGAGCACCTCCACCAGGGAGCACCTAGTGCAGCCCTGCCCATTGTGCACCCTCCCCTCACCAGACCAGTGCCGGCACTCTCTACACCCCGAGCTCTGCACTGCAGCCTCCCCTCTCACCGCCTCTGTCTGGGTGCCTACGCTGCCACCGCCGGGGCAGCCAGAACAGAGCTCCCGGACCGGACCCTGCTCATACGACAGTGCTCACCAGCCCGCTCGCCTGCCCGCGCAAACTGCCTCCACCCGCCCTGTTTGCCCGCCTCTGCTCGCCCGCGCTCCCTGGGCAGGTTTTTACCCCCTCAGGGCTGGTGCCGCTGCTCCTGGCTCCGCCCCCTGTGAGTCCCTGCTCGCCTCAGCTGAGCTGCCGGCTCCTGGGCAGGTCCTGTCGAGGACTCGAGGCTCCCTGGGTGTCTCTCGCCGCTCTGAGGTGAGGCTCCTGGACGCTGATCTCCTCCCGCCCCGGTGCTGAAGGCGTCCTCCCTCGAGCCTCTCACCTCATCAATTGACCACGGGCATTGAACACTGAACATACTGAGCATTGTTAAGTTTGGCTTTGTGGTGGGCTCTGATTAGAGCACTGAAGTTCTCTCCTCAGCATTTAGATAATATTAAAGGAAAACGATATCCCTTTATTTTTTCTTTTAAGCATTTATTTAATTGTGATTACACTTAGCACTTAAATTTCTCAATGCTATCTGCATCTGGCTCCCAAGTAATTTGGGGTCATGTATGATAATTTGGATCCATTCTGTGTTGTTTATGAGGTGGTACTTCATTTATGGCCCTCTGAAAAAAAAACCAAATGTGTTAGACTTAATGTGCTGGGAGTGGAATAATTTGAAAACATAATGGAAAAATAAATATTTAACTGAAAATAATAATGTGTCTTTGTTTCCTGCCCTGTACAAAGTTAGCTCTGTTTTAATAGTGGTGCCTTAGGTGTTATTTTTTTCTTTCTCCTTTGATTCTTCTCGCTTGTAAAGGTGGATTTTGGTTTGATACGTAACAGCTGGAGAATATAGTGAAAATGATCTAGTTGAAAATGTCCCTGGGCATTGCAAGGGGTTGGACTAGATGACCTTTGAAGGTCCCTTCCAACACAGACTATTCTATGATTCTATGAAACAAATTGCTTTTAAGATTCTTTTTTATATAAAAAACAACCAAAGATATTTTAGAGTACTAACTTATAATTTATGTATTT
Source organism: Pezoporus occidentalis (assembly GCF_034315485.1). Classification (NCBI taxonomy): domain Eukaryota; kingdom Metazoa; phylum Chordata; class Aves; order Psittaciformes; family Psittacidae; genus Pezoporus; species Pezoporus occidentalis. Next base: position 7,924 of record NW_026913274.1, read on the forward strand.
AAAACCTTCTAAAAGAGATTCTCAAAGCTGCTAATACCATTGTACTTTTAACTTTCGTTTTTGCTTCATCTGCATCGAATCATCTTTTGCTACTTAAAACAGAAATTGGGTTTATTGAAACATTTCAGTTCTGATTATTTTTTAATAAAGATGAAGAAGTCTAACCTAATGAAATCACTGGAATGAAATGAGAAAAATTTAAAAAATTAATAAGCTGAAGACTTGAAGATTTTATTAAGTCACATTTGGCTGTATGTTTCTCTGTGTGTACCATCTTGAATCAGTAGGGTGAGAAAGATGCCTTGTAAGGAATGACCTCGGCACCCTTAGTCACTTTTTCTGTTCCATTTCCAGAAGGGCTCCTGGAAATTCACTACCAATAGTTCTCGTGTGTGTAACACTGACAGTGATCATGAAGCCTTGGTTTGAGGTGAGCAGTAGGGCTGAATTCAGATTTTCTTTCTCCCCTTAGCTCAGGCCTGTAAATACGTTTTGCAGAGCACGTGCACGTCTGTCAGTCAGTCTGCCAGGCATCTGTGAGACATCATAATGTACAAGCAGCTTTATGATCTATGAGTTTGTAGAATATTTCATACTCAGAAATAAAATGCTTCCTGCTTCCATGCAGGTGATCAGATAATTCAGTGTTACACGGTGTGGGTGTATTTGTAGTATTAAAACACGCAGTTTGTAACTTGCTTTGCAAGTCTTGAGTCCGATGTGGCATGTTCTTTTAATATAGTGTCTGAACCCCACTCTGCATGTAGTTCTGCCTGGAATGTTTCAAGCTCCACTCTTATTCCAATGACCTTGTCCTTGCTGATGAGCCTATGGTCTTCCAGCGCTGCCTTTTATTTTCACTGTAACAGGTGAAGCAATTCCTAGAAGGACTTTAACAGTGCTCCAGCTGCTGCTCCTCCCAGCTTCTGCTTGACTCTGTTAATTGCTCTGTGCATCCCTCTTCTTATCCATATGCTTCGAATTTGGAGCCTGCATATCCATCTCATTCATAGGCACAAACCACCCTAATAGGAGAGATGCCCTCTCCCTCCCCTCTTCCTTGCCAAGTTCAGATCTCTTTCAGTCTTCTTTTTCCTATCTCCTAATGGCCTCTCAGCATCTAGATTTCTAGGCGTGAAAGAAAAGTGTGCTTTCCTAACTCAGCCAGAGATGACAGCCGGATACCACTGTGATGAGCGTCGTAAGGAGCGTTTAGATCTCTAGAATGTATGGGCCCCATTGTAATTATCCATGCAATTTTCTTGCTTTCACTCCTTCTGTTTTGTTATGAACTTTTTAGCAGCAAACCATTTCTACCAGTGCACAAACCGTGACATCACATGACATTGACTCGACTCAAACCAGAAGATTTTTGTGCCAAGGTTGTATCTTTGTATCATTACTTCATTGTATCTCTGTGAAAATTTTAATTTCACGCCCTGCGGACTTCACTGTCTCTGTGCACTCTGCTGGTGTTGTTGCATACAAGGGTAAGTCCCTGGGTCACATTCATTTTGTAGTGTGGTGTTTTGGGTTTGTTTTTAAAGTAAGAGTTCTGTTTCCTTTGAGAGATCTCACTGCAAGGTTAGCTGGGGATTGCTGCCAGGAAAATATTTGCAGGCTTAAAGTGAAAGTACTGTGAAAATATTTTTCCTAAGTTTCTTACAGTGTGGCTGTGATCATCTTTTTGGAGAAAAAAAAAAAAAAAAGTGTGTGGAAGTTTGTGCCATGATATATTTGTACATGAATAGATGCAAGTGATTTGGTAAAACGTGTGCGGATGAGAGGAAAAACCCATGTTCAAATATGTCATCAGGTTTCCCATATATTCTGGTTTTAATGAGTTGCAAGCCTTTCTGAGCAGAAGCCCTTGGTTAAGGTTTGGATGGATTCATGGAGATTCCTGGTTTGCAGGCACTGGTATTTTAAGCTTCCCTGGTTGTTCCATGCCTGTACTGTATGGGTAAGTCAGAGTCCAGTCCTTGCTAGTCAGTCTTTGCTCTTTTGACATATGTTCTCCATGAGGTTTAATGTGTTGATAAAGGGAAATACCCTCCTATGAAGTCATAGGATAGCTGAGGTTGGGAGGCATCTCTGGAGATCATCAGTGTAGGGTCCGCTGGAGCAGGCTGCTCAGGGCTGTGTCGTGTCATGTTTTGAATATCTCCAAAGATCGATATTCTACAGTCTGTCTGGCCAGTCTGTCCCAGTGTTTAACCACCTATGTAGCAATAAAGTTATTCTACTTCCATTTGAATGGAATTTCTTGTATTTCAGTCTGTGCCTCTTACCTCTTGTCCTTTCACTGGGTATGACTGAGAACACTGTGGCTCCATCTTCTTTCATTTCTTAATCAAGTATTTATTCACAGAGATCACTCTGAGCTGCCTTTGCTCCAAGCTGAACAGCCCCAGCTCTCTCAGTTGTTTCTATCATGTCACCTACTTCAGTTTCTTACTTATCTTCATTGCTGTTCACTGTTCTCCAGTGTGTTGTACTAGAGATTCCAGCACTGGACACAGCAGTCGAGCTATGTCCCACCAGTGCTGAGTCAAGAGGAAGCATCACCTCCCTCAATCTGCTGGCAGTCCTGGCCTTTGCTGGCTTATGTTCAGTTTTTTACCTACCAGGACAGTGAGTGTCCAGGTCCTGTTCTGCAAAGCTACTTTCTAGCCAGTAAAATGTGGCATGTGCTGGTACCTGGGGCTATTCTCCACTCTCTTCCCCCATGCAGGACTTCATGTTTCCCATTGTTGAATGTTGTGAGATTCTTGTGGGCCCATTTCTCCTGCCTGTTGATTTCCTTCTTTGTCCACTCTTTTGCCCTCCTCAGCCTCAAACATATTCAGAATAATAAGGGAGTGAGACATAGCATCAGTCTGTTGAGCAGTTCAGTGCCCTGCCTTATTTTGTAGTGTATCAGTGACCTTATGTAGTTTCTAACAGCAACATGGACTGTCCACAGGTGTATGGTTATCGAAAAACAATCCTGCAGAGCCCGAGATCATCTTTGCTAGTTACTGCTGGGAATGAACAAACTAAAATTTCACTTCCCTGCCCATCTGTTCAGCAACCAAAAGCAGGTAATTTATCTCAGTGGGACACCTACCACCTGTGTAAATTCTTTGAAAGAGGTTGTTAGCGTGTGATGGCTACAGCCAAGGGACATCAGGCCTCAGCGCCTTGTACTCCGTGCTTTACTGCTGCTTTTTTCTGTAGGGTGCCTTCTAACTTTGTACTTGCACAGTGTCAAGCCTATTCAGTGCCTGTGTCCCTATGAAGCTTACAACAACTCTACCCGCTTTGCCACACGGCTCCTTGCCAGCAGTTGCCCCTCTTTGACATGCTAAACCAGGCACCACCGACATGCTGTACTTTTTTTTACAGCTACTGTTTTATCTCGGTGGCTCCTCTTGAATTATGTATCCTCATCTTTGATGTATGAAATCTCAGCTGATTTAAAGATTACCCCAGAGAGTTCAGCACACCTGGAAATGAATGGAGCAGCAGATAGTCCCAACCCTTCCACACAGAGTGCTGAGGAGGAAGTTTTACAGCAGTTGGGTACTGGAATGCAATTTTTGTGAGAGCGTTGTTTCTTCATGTAAGGCCTGTGCCCAAGCAATCAATACCTTGGGGTGCCAGGTATTTGAGCTCAGTTGCAGTGTTTCTTCTCATACAAATTGGAGTAAGTTCTAATAAAGAGAGGCCAAAAGGGAGGTTGTGGGCTGTTTTCAGGCAAGGCATCAAGGGTTTCACTAGATAAGGTACCCAAAATTGTGTGTGTCTGTCTTTGAGAGGTGCATGGAAGAGAGCAAGTGAATGCAAATCTGGCTGAAAAGCAGTTGCTATCTGATGTGGGGGTTCTGTATAGCTATGAAGGAAAAAAAAAACAAGCAGCTGAGCATAAACTACATATAATGTCAGCAAGATGCAGAATCATAAGGCTTGTAAAGCTTAGGTATTGCAGCATACTTCAGTTTCTTCAGTGAGTGTTGTGGTCACTCTGCTCCCTGCAGAAATTGGACTTCAGATGAGCTGCAAGATCCTATTCACCTTTCTTATGCTGACGTAGCTAGCGTAAAAGATGATGACCACGTACTATGTCATTAGCATTAACTAAGTGATACCAATTAAAAGCTGAGAGCAACAAGCAGAGCTCAAGTTTGTGGTTTGCAGTGTGTCCAGAAAAATGTTTTTTTTTGCAAGGCAAAGTATATCCATTCTCTATATTTTGGCTGTTACTATATCTTAATTTTAATCCTCTGGATTTCTAGGCAGTTTCAACCTATTAACTCCCCACCACACCATCCTGTAAAACATCCTTTTCTCTTCTAACTCTCCTGCTACGCACTGAGAACAGCAAGGCATTTTTTCCCCTAGTAAGTGTTGTTTTCAGAGTCAGGCATCTGACTGAACACTTTCTTCTTACTACATGGTGACTTCTTCCCTTTCTCTTTTCCTCCATGTTCCTTACCAAAGAACGGCTCGTACAAGCACAGGGGCTATCATCATGGCCTTGCTGTCACAGGGATCAGGAGCGGGGAGATGTGTGCATGTACATCTGGAGTGTAATTCTGACTGATGGGTTCTTACCATGTTTGCCAAGTCCATCCATCCAATTGTCTATTTCTGTTTTGAAGACCAAGCAACCATAAAGTTGAAAACCGTGTTGTATTTTTGGAATCTGAAATTTCAGACAATGCATTTATGAATTATTTATGGGGAATGTGTTTTCAGTAATGTGCAGCATAAAATGAAATGAATGCGTATCCATACTTGCCCTGAACTCTCCAAAGTACATGCTAATAAACAGAATGATAACCTACCATCACTTCTGCCCTTTAAGATTTACGGTGCAAGCACTTTTTTATGTGGTTTAATTCAAGTCAGTTTGTCAACTTAAAGCTCTAATGTTTTGTTTTAAAGTACAACTTGATGAGTGATTTTCTATTGCTTAAAGAAACCTAACAGCTTCTTCCCCCCCTATTTCAACCAGAGTTAGTGTCTGTAAATTTTTCTAGTCATGCTGGCATACAGCCACTCTAAATTATGCTTTAATTCACGATTAGAAGAAAGTGGCAACTGTGCAGAGCAGCAAACCTTTCATTTAAAATGGCCATTATACAAGATCATGATTCTACAGAATGATTAAGATATTGAAGAATAATTAAGATATCTTTAGGGTTTTGGCCATTTAGAAGTGCTGGGCTTATTTAATTTTTTTTTAAACCTCCCTGGAACAGCTTTTTCTATAATGACAGTAATACAGAACTCTGTATTATCACAACTTGGTGTTTACTGGTATTTGAATTGTCTAATGGTAACTTATTTTCACTGATATAGCTGACAGGGCACAGATAATTAAGAAACAGAAGAATCTGAGTGTTAGATTTTGCTATTAAACACTCCATGCCACAGCAGAAGAAATTAAGCTGACAAGCAGGAGAGGAAGAATCATATAGATCCACATGGAAGAGCTGGTGTTTAGGTACAGTAATTGACTGTATGTAAAATATTTCGCTAGGAGAGGAAAAAAAGAAAAGCATAAAATAAATTATTTCCAAGCATCTCATTTTGAGGGTGTAAAAAAGAGAGCTTGCAATATCTATTCACCCCGACACAACAAATGGCAGCAGGCAGGGAAGAAACCCAGCCCCAGTAAACCAGTGGCAGAACTTCCATTGGCTTCCACGGGGTCATGATTCCACCCCAATATATACTTAAAACTGCCGCAGTCCGATTTTGCTCCTCTGCTCAATGAGGTTTTAAATCTTGCATGGCTAGTAGCAGTTCTTGCCACAATGGTTAGAAAGTCAATGAAAGCTCACAGTTCAGTAGCTAAATGACAAGTTAAGAAACTTTGGAATCATAAAATGGTTATAAGTGCTTGACCTAAAACTATACAGATCTCCCAATGACTGTACAGTTGAAGCAAAAAGTTGATTTATTATCTGGCAGGCTGGGAATTTGGACTGAGCGTGTGAAGAAAGATGGATTGCTAATCCATGTAAATGGTGATGGTCTTTGCAAGCTCTGTGTGGTAGGGTTTTTTCCCTCCTAGGACATGCCTCTTGTTGTGTTGTTCTTACTTAGTACCCACAAAGTTGTAAACAGTGTACAGTGCGTAAGGTATTCCCAGCTTTGCTAAAAACACACAAGGAAATAGAGATGAAACAGGGAAAAGATGTCAAAACTGAAAAAAAAAAAAAAGACTGTCAGAGAGGAGGAGCAGAGTTGTGCTGACTTACATATGCAACCCTTTGTCAGAGGCTTTAGTACATTACAAAAGAAAAAGCACAGTTTTAAAGGTGATTCATTGAATTAGAGTTTGCTTTGAGGGGCAAGATGCTTGGGGACAAACTTGTAAGATTAAAAATTGAGAAGAAAGGTTGTTAAGGCGGGAGAGTGGGGGGATGAGGTATGGCAGCAAAGATGATGACAGCTTAGTTTTGGCCCAGAACAATAAAGGGTGAAGATCTTGCTGAAGATGCGCTGTGATGACAGAGTGCTTAAAGGGAATAAAAGCTAAGCGTGCTCTGAAGTGCAAAGTTATTATGTAATATCACAGCAGAATCAGGGCCCTAGGTGCTGTACATACACCGAGGTTCATTTTCTGATCTGAAGGGCTTTCAGACTTGATGAGACAGAGATGGGTGTGGGAGGGGAGGGAAGGACAATACAAACAGAGTGATTGCAGAGGTGGTTGTTAAACTCTGTGGTAGTTCAGTGGTTCTGTAATTTCTTTCTTTTGTACTGAAACTTCATTCTAAATTATTCTTGTCACTGGCAGATCTGATTTAAAAGGTTTCTTTACTTACCAGAGCTTGTGTCTTTGTTCACCCTCCCCCTTGTAGAATTATTACAACTGCACTTATGCCAGTTCAGCTCCCTGCAGCCATACCTTAAAATAAATTATCTGGGGTGGGTATTTTTGCTGTTGTTTTTATTTTAGCTACTAAAAGCACACAGAGAAAAGTATAAAATTAAGAAGCCCTTTCAGTTGTATTTGACAGGTTTGTAACATAGCAGCAGGGTCTGAGCAGAAGTCCAATAAGAAAATAATAGAAAAATCTTAGTTACCAGGAGCAAATAGGTAGGATAACTGAGGATTGGGAGCATTGAGATGGAAGTGCGGAAAGGTGAGGAAGGCAGGTGTTGGTCTCTGACAACTGAATAAGTGAAAATGGCCTGTTTGTGTAGCAAGGAGGAATGAGAACAGCAGTAACTCCTATTTCAGTAATGACAGCTGGTTGGGTGCTATCATAGGTGAAGCCAGGGTGAAAACTGAGGAAGAAAAATCTCTTACCAGCCCTGCCTTAGGGCAGAAGTTTTTTTAGATGCTGTTGCTGTATCCTTTAGTGCATTGGCTCTGCTTGGTATGCAGGTGGCCAGGGGCAAACCAGCAATGCTCAGCCCCTTTCAAGACCAAATTCGCATTAGCTATTTACTGCTGTTTATCACACTAGGGAGGGAGAGTTGTCCCATAACGCTGCCAAGTACAGGTCATTTTGGTTAGCAAAGGCATGATGTTGCTACTCAATTCTGCTGCTTCTCTCCTGTGTGAAGGCTGTAATCTCAGGTGCCGTTTTCCACAAGATTTAGTGATAACTGTTAGTAACCCCACAAAATGAGGCATGGGGCTCATAGGTGTTGTAGGTCTTGCAACAAACAGCAGTGTGTTGTGGTGTGGTGTATCAATACATACAAATGAGAGAGGGACCTGCGGAGCCATGAAGCTGCAGCAAAAAGGCTGTTGCCACCTGAGTCTGTGCAGATAAGCATTGTGTGAGTGCTGGAGGGAGCTGATGTTCTCCCTGCTCCTGTGTAACCCCACCAAGTGAATATGATGCTCATTTCTCGGTGATCACTTTCTGGAAAGATACTGTCAAAGAATGGAGGAGCACGGCAAAAGCTGTTGGTATGCTAGAGGTATTGATTTACAAGGGAAGATTAACATATGTGTGGCTCAGATTGAGACTGGAGCAGAAGGTAGAGATGTAATATTGTTCAAATACTGTTGGAGTATTTGCACCAAAGAAGGAGACATTTCTTAGTACGATGCCAGATCTTTAGCTATAATTAATAGTGTGAAGCTGGGAGGAGGAAAATCCTCTGTGTTTATCTCTAGCTGACTATCAGAAACATGTTCTTGTTTGTGACACACACCTTTTCCTCTACCAAACTCCCAAGCAAAAATTCATGGAACATTTGTGGCACTTTCCATGCTCTCCTATTCTCCTCAGTTGTATGTTATAACTTTCCCACTGGACTTTGACTGACCTGTTTAGACTGTGTGCTCTTTTGGATGGCTCTTACAAGTGGTGGTAAAGTTGGTCCCCTTGATCCTGATCAAGGCCCTTTAGGTTATACCACAGCCTATAAATAAGTAATAATGTAATGATAGTGTTAGATATATTTGGCTGTGGAATGGCTTCCCAAAGAGAATAACGAGAGGCTGATTGTTAGCAACAAATGTGAGGAAGCACACTGTAGGGAACGGTTCTCTGTCAGCAGGGAGATGACTGGATGGTCTAATAAGTCTTTTCTTTCTCTAGGTTATGATTCTGTGAATACTGCCTCGGAGAGTTCTCTAAAAGTCTCTGATACTGTAAGCTCTCTATTATGTGGGTGTGGGTTTTACAGCACTCCAGGAGGCTCTTGCTAAGGACACTGTGTAAATATATTCTGTTTTACATTGTGTGATGTATTTTAAATAAAAGGCTTAGATCTTTTTTTAATTGCTTTGAAATATTCTGCAGTCTGATCTTTTTCTTTAAGAATTAAGAAACTTTTGAGATGCCTTTGGAAAATACAGACCCGTTACAGGCAAGAAGTATGTCCTTACCTTGAGTTAGTTTAACTACATATATAACACTGTTGAATTTGCCTCCTTCTGTATCCCACAGTGAAGTGTTTGCTCTGAGTCTCAGCCTGGATGAAAATAAAATGGGAGTCTTAGGCCAACTGGCACAATCTCTTTGTCTCTGTTTCTTAATTTAATCTTGTTCATTCTCTCGATGTTTTAACCTCAAGAATCACTCTTCTCTCTGTTCTTGTTTTGGTTTTGGCATCCTGAGAGTCAGTATGTGGGAATATCCCTCAGGAGTGTGTTTAGGTCACCGAAGATGCAGTTTGCACATGAAAGGCAGGGTCTGCTATCATAGAATTAACTAGGTTGGAAAAGACCTTTAAGATCATGAAGTCCAGCCATTAGCCCAGGACTGCCAAGTCCACCATTAACCCGTGTCACTAAGAGCCTCGTCTACTCATCCATCACTTCCCTGGGCAGCCTGTTCCAGTGCCTGAGCACCCTTTAGGTGAAGAAATTTCTCCTAATATCTGACCTCCCCTGGTGCATCTTGAGGCCATTTCCTCTTATCCTATCAATTGTTATTTGGGAGATGAGACCGACCCCACCTCACTGCAGCCTCCTTTCAGGCAGTTGTAGAGAGTGATAAGGTCCCCTTCTGAGCCTTCTCTTCTCCAAATTAACCCCCCCTTACACTCCGGTCCCTCAGCCGTTTCCCATCACACTTGTGCTTCAGACCCTTCTCCACCTCCATTGCCCTTCTCCGGCCCCATTCCAGCACCTCAATGTCTCTCTTGTAGTGAGGGGCACAGAACTGAACACAGGATTCGAGGTGCAGCCTCACCAGTGCTCAGTGCTGGGGGATGACCACTGCCCTGGCCCTGCTGCCACACTATTGCTGGTACAGGCCAGGATGCTGTTGGCCTTCTTGGCTTCCTGGGCACAAGCTGCTCATGTTCAGCTGTGTCAGTCAGCACACCTAGGTCTCTTTTCATGAGCAGTTTCCAGCCACTCTTCTCCAAGCCTGGAGCGTTGCATGGGGTTGTTGTGGCCCAAGTGCAGGACCTGGATCTGATCCTGGTTGAACCTCATACCATTGACCACAGCCCATGGATCCAGCCTGTCCAGATGCCTATGCAGAGCCTTCCTACCCTCCAGGAGATCAACACTTCCGCCTAACTTGGTGTTGTCTGCAAATGAGGGTGCACTTGATCCCCTCTTCCAGATCATCAGTGAAGATATTAAACAACACTGGCCCTAACACTAGGCTGTGAGACACCACAAGTGACCAGTCACCACTAGATGTAACACCATTTACCACCATTCTTTGGGAGCTGGCTTGTGACCTTTCAGGGAATGATTGCAAAGTCAGCTGCTCTTTCTCAGCTTTCATTTGCTATCCAGCTAGTCTCTTATGTTTGTTGGCATGTTTATCTCACGTGGGCTATACTCATACACCTTGGAGGGAGAGAAGAAAGAATCTGAGACATCAGCTCAGACCTATGTATTGTGAGTCCAGAAATCTGGTGACACAAAGAGGATCCAGTGACATAGTATTTGGATTTTCAGAAGTCCTTTGGCGAGGTTCCACACCAAAGGTTGTTAAAGAAACCATGTTTCTGCAGGAAAAGTCCTTATGGATTTACTGCTGATTAAATGATAGCAGGCAAAAGTACTTAATATTAATTTTTCATGATGCAGAAGTGCGGTCCCCCTTTAGCCCACTGACCTGGGTCTTCATCACTGACCTGGAGCAAGAAGTAAATAGCAAAATCTCCTGGGTCACATAGTAAATGTGGGTTATACTAAGTTCTTTCAGACAGCTGAATGCCATGTCAATAGGAAGAAACTCCAAAAAGGCAGCAAAACTGAGTTAACGGAAATGTAATTTACTTTTGGTCTTACCTCTCATGAAAGACAGTGGAAGCTAGAGAAAGGTGCACAGGACAATTAATTTGATCAAGGAGAGTGAAGCAGCTGCTATATAATGAGACCAAAAAGCTATGACTTTGGACAGGAAAAGACTGAGTGAGAAAATGAGGGTTTGCAAAATTGTGGAGCTGGTGGATAAGTTGGATGTGGCACTGTTTTTCACCAGGTCCCACCACATGGGAGAGGCTAACTGCAGTCAATTCTTGAAAAGCACTTGATGGCACTAACAGGGTTTCAGATTAAAAGAAAACAGAAGTATTTCAGTAGTGATGAACTTCCTATCACAGGGCATTGTGGAAGCAGCAGGTTGAGAAAGGAATAAGGCAAGTTTATGGACAACAGGTTGGTATATGGATGTTGAAAGGACAAAGCACGGAGGTGCCTCTATCATCCCTAATGCAATAATAGTGGATGCAAAAATAAAGATGGCAAAAAGTGGTTATGAGTATTTAATTTGGGTAGAGTTCTGCCCTTCACTCATAGAGCTTGCTTTAGCTCAGGGGTGGGGATCAATCATCTCAGCTGTTTTTTCCAAATAACCCCTGGTTGTATCACTAGTATGATCAAAATCAAAAAGGGATTTGATATGCCTTATAGTAACAATAAGCTTAGTTTCATTTTGTGTAGAATGGGTCTGTTCCCTACCCCTTGAATGTGTTTTTAGCTGTATTTAGCATTTCTAAAGTGCTTGGAGTCAGGCGGTGTTTTATGAATACAGAATAGCGTTAGGCTTTGTACTTAGGCACAATACTGTACCATATTTCAAAGCCAATTCATGTAACATTAGTAAATCACTTTGAACTTTATGTTGAAAATATAAGCAGTAGTATAAAAATAAACCTTTTTATTTCCTCTGGTATATACAGTTAAATAAAGTAAGCCTATACAGCTGCTAATCTCCAAAAATGTATTGCCAGTATGCTTTGTTGAAATGCCATCACCTTGCAGAAGAGACGTTCTGTGTGTTTTGTACACATTTATGGTTGGAAAAATAAATTTTCAGAGACTGTAAATGAAAAGATATCTCTGAACATAGTGATCAAATAATATCTGACACTGCTTGTTTAAAGAAATATGCATATATCTCACCACCAGAATATTTATGACTCTAATAAGTTTAGTTATTTTGCCCTATGGGGAAATTCCTGCTCCTCCAAATATCAGACTTGTTTGGGGTTGTGCTGTTTTTTCATGAAGGAACAAATGATACTATTAGTTAAATGGGACTGCGCAATATGAAAATACAGAAGTGCAGCTTAAAAATTGAACAGCATGTAAGAAATATAATATATTTTACCAGCAGTGGGAAATAGACAAACATTAAAAATTCAATGATATATCCCAAATATCTAAATAAATAAATAAACAAACATTGCTGTTCAACCGATTGATGTGAGAATGCTCGGTGGTTACCTTCAAGAGCACCATTCTCTCTACTATCCTTTGCAGTAATGAGTTCTGTGCATTACTTTTGCATAATCTGACCATTTTTTTTTTAGGTACTGTACGTTGTGGCACTGTCTGAACTCTGATTTCCTAGCAGGTTTTATTAGGAAGAATACCAAGTGGTTTCAGGTGATTTCTTAGCAACCATCCTGGGAATAAGTGGTCTTATGGTTCCCAGAGCAACAGCCACATTTGCTTGTTTGTCATAAAAATGCGAAAGCCTTACTTCCCATTCAATTTGGAAACACAGTGCAAAGTAAAATGCACCTGTAGATGTTCAGAGAGTTGTGTTCCTGCTGCACAGGCAGTGAAACAGCAATACTGTGGAAGGAAGGGTTTGGGTCTGTGCTAACTTGGGTTTGTTTTCGTGCTGTTTTCCTCTTTAAAACGTGAACATTTAATGAGGTGCTCTGAATTGTAATGCTTTATGATGTTTCCTGTTACTTTAGTGATGGACTACAAAACTCCTTTATATTATAGAATCATAGAATGGTTTGGGTTGGAAAGGACCTTAAGATCATTCAGTTCCAACCCCCTGCTATAAGCAGGGATGCCTCACACTAGACCATGTTGTCCAAGGCTCTGTCCAACCTGGCCTTGAACACTGCCAGGGATGGAGCATTCACCAGTTCTTTGAGCAGCCTGTTCCAGTGCCTCACTACCCTCAAAGGGAAGAACTTGTCCTTATATCTAACCTGAACTTCCCCTATTTCAGTTTAACTCATTACCTCTTGTTCTATCATTACAGTCTCTGACGAAGAGTCCCTCTCAGGCATCCTTGTAGGCCCCCTTCAGATATTAAGAGTTTGTAAATGCTATTAGACAGTTATTTAATTAGGAGCCAATGCTGAAAGTTTCTAATAAAATCTCCAAAAGCGCTTTAGTGGCAGAGGAGCCAAATTTTCAACAACCTGTATTAATTGTACAGAGGAGAGAAAGGGAATACTGTAACAGCACTGTGCAATGCCTGGCCAGGATGGACTTAACCACCCAGCTCACAATTCTGCACTGACCCAGTTACGCTGGCTTGATCCCAGTGGTACCTACCTCTCAGTTCATTACGGCTCCTCTCTGAGCAGTATTTGGAGTTTTACCTTCTACATTAAAAACAAAGGTCAAGCCTCTTCACTGAGAGAAGAGCTTCAAAGCTTACCTTGGTCTCTGTACTCCCATCTCTGTCCTATTGTTCATGGCCCTGCCTTCCTCATGCTTTGTACACTAATTCTTTTTGTCCCTTCTCCAGGTGGAATTTTTGGAGACTTTATGATACTTTCACTGAACTTGAGCTGTCCACATAGTTAGACTTCTAACCCAAACCTGTAGGCTTTTCAAGTTTTCTTCTCCCATGATGAAACATGCAGACTTTCAAGTTTATGAAAGTTAGATGAGAAAATATACATGGGGGAAGTTTCAAAACCAGGCTTAGAAAAGAGATTGTTTACCAGTCTGTTATGGAGGTGCTCACTGACTTTCCAGTACATTGGAAAATGTTCCAAAAAGCTGAATACAGACTGAATTACCACATCCTTAAAGGGACACGTGGCCCCCTCATTTTGCTTCTGTTGAGGGGGGAGAAAAAATTGAAGAAAATATGTGTAAGCATCTAGCAAAGATGGAACATTTGCTTGCTTGCTTGAACCAATACATGAGGGATTTCTCTGTGTGGCTTAACGTACAGTACTGGTACTTCTATGGAATGTTTGGGGAGTTTTTCTCCTTGGGAACCATGAGCAATAAGAGGGCAGCCTTGACTGTTAATTTGCATTAAAAGAACATTGGGTATTCACCAGCCAAGTTTGCCAGATCAGTTTTCCCATTTGACACACTCTGACTCTTGGGTGCCTGATCCTGCAGCTTTGACTTCACTAAAGCCATTACATGTCGTATTAATAATAATAATAATGAAGCCTGGCTTTACTTATGCATTTATTCAAATCGTGCAAGGAATACATATCCTGGTTTCAGAGAAAGTTGCATTTCAGGATTTGAGCATTCTGACTGTGTCTCTTTAAATATTTGGATACGAATAAATGGTGAGAAAATTATCTTTGCAAGCTTCAAACCATTCTAAGTCTACTGTGTTGCCTCCAGCCACATGCTGTCTGATGCTGCCTAGACAAACCAGGGCAAACCATTATCATGGGATTAAACACTAAATACCTGCAAGGAGCATTCTCTTTATCAGATAGCGCTCTGTTAGCAGAGTTCATTCACTTTATTGCATATATAACTGTGGTGTCAAATAGACTGATTTACAACACCTGGTCTTTTACATAATCTTTGCTATTTGCTGTGCTTGTAATCTGCCAAATCATTTAGCCTTCCTGATAGCAGAAATGCTGTAAAACTTAGATAAACTTGCAGAAGAAATGAACTCGAAGGTACTGCTGAAATCTAGGGCCTGCACGTTTGCTGTAAATGCACTGACTGGTTTGGTTTCCCCGTACCTAATCTGTGATTGAATGTGGCTGCTAGAGAAATTGAAATTTTATGATAGCACTAAAGTCAGAGGAGATAAGCATTTGTATGCTAGACTAGATTAATCTAAAAAGAAGTTTTAGGTGTGGCTAATGAAACCGGCGAATGTGTTAACTGGGTTTCTTCGGGGTTCAAAGCATCTGTGTATATCTATATAGAGTCTAGTCCAAAACTTTCTCTACGTGAGAAGTCTAATATAGCTATGTGATAGTTCTCACTATCAGTGCGGCTTACTCCATCTTAGGTTAGGGATATCTTTAAGGAGCCTTAGTTTTTAGAGGGTACTTTCTGAATACTAATGCAGGCAACAGACCACTCTAAAACGGGCTTGCTTGGGTGCCTAAAACCCCTGTGTCCTTCTGAAATGATTAGGGTGACTGTGAGGCATTATGTAGGGTTAGCCACTTACACGGTCCAACTGAAACAAAACAAAACTGTGGTTTCTTTGGTTTGAATCACGCATTTTTGGTGATGGGGGGTGATTTAAATAGATAATAGGAAGACATGTAGACAAGCTTTAAAAAGTGAAAAAGAAATCAGCAAAATGGGTTTCTGATTGGGTAAAATGCAAGTTAGTACATCCAAGGGAAAATAAAACAATCTATAGATAGTCAAATAGAGGAGAGAGCCCTGTGCGGCAGTAGTGTAGAGTCAGACTGTGTTAGAAATGATGCTAACCATCAGATTGGAAGAAACTGTAAGAACTGAAGGAAATGTAAGAGCTGGCTTTTGCAAGCAATCATAGCATGACTCCAGTGGTTGGCATTAGCGTCAATATTATCCCATCAGCACAACAGTACCACCTCCTTTGAGCTGAGGAAGTATATCAGTGTCTCAGACATAATTGAGTTACCTTGTCATGGCCAGTTTTTCTGATGATGCTGGGACATACTAGTCACTACTGGAGCTAATGAAGGATATTTTGCACAGAGTTGCTAATTTGAGGATAGAAGTCTTTTTGCCTGCTGGTGCTGCTTCATGGTGCTATTGGACAGCACAAGTGTTAACTCTGCCTCTGGGAGATACATTGGCCACTGCTAATCTTCCACATCAGTAAATTGATGTGAATGTTTGTACTGAAGAATTTTTCATCTCATCTGAGTTGAGGAACCTACCCAGCTGTCTCTAGTTGTTTAGCCTTCCTAGGCTCCCACTGTCCTGAAGGGAAAAACAGAGGGTTTTCTCAAAGCAGGAAACTGCTTGAGATGTTTCCTCATGCTGTGGATGAACTCCTTCTGCTTACAAGAGAGGGACCCTATGGAAACCAGCCAGTTACACTGATATTTTAGGTTGGTGAAGCATGTTCCCTGCATGTAATTCATTGAATGTGTGAATTATTTCAGAGTTGTGAACATTGGGCAGGTTGATGCTAACAACAGGATGGAACTTCAGGGTAAAACTCTTGAGTGATAGCTCTTAGACTGGAGAGCAGAATCCCTGGGGAAACAGTGGAAATGGTATTGTTTAAGACATTTAAAGTTAGACAGGAGAAAATATATTGTAATGATCAGTCCTGTGCTGGTATTTAGATCAGGTCTTGTCTTGTGTGAATATTAATAGGAAGTCTCTATCTGAAGTAACTACCATTATTCAGCATGTGTTACCACCTAACACTGGCTTGCAACCTTCCCCCACATCCGTACTCCCACTTAAAGGACAGCCTGAATAATGTTTAGCACCAGTGCTTTTTCTCTTGGTGCCTCAAGTGTTGATTTTGTATTGCCTTGCTTAGATTATATTCCTTCAGTGCTTCCACCAAACAGACTCCATATAGTGCACAGAGATTTACAGGAAGCACGTGTGGTTTGTGGCAATAATAATAAAATCTCCTGCTGTTTTCAAATCCCTGAGAAACTAAATCAAGTGTAGAGGTCTATTCAAAAAAGTGCAGCATGTGAATAAGTCACTTTACCATTACTTGTGTGGGTCTGCCTTGTACCTGTTCAGTGTATTTCACTGTCATATCTCTGAAGTCTGTCCTCAGTCTCTGGAGTGCGACTAAGACATTACACACCTCAAATGGAAAAGCTGATGAAACAACTTAAAATAACCTGAGCACCCATGCTTTGCTCGCCTCTTTTTTCACTACCTCTGTGTTGGTATTCCTCATAGGAACCCATACAGCAAAATTGGTTCTGTGCTAGTGGCCCCCATCAGACAAATGTAGGTCTAGTCTGAATTACAAAAGTGGGAAGACTGGATTGAATTCCTGTTGTAGTGCTGTGATGCTTAATGGAGCTCCATTTTCTTGGTGTGTTTCTGTAGGTGCGAAGACTGTCTTCTTAAAATGGTTGAAGCAATGAATCCATTATCTGCCTCAGGACACCTTTGCAGAGAATCTTATGACAGGAACAAAATGCACACGCCTCATCGTGTGAGCCACAGGCCATCATCGTCTTGGTACCAGACCCCTTGCAGCCCCAGAAGCAGAGCGGATGAGCTGGAGGAGATCCGGCTCCTCGAGGAGATTTTCTTCATTTGACATGCCTCATTGGTCTTTAATTTTTATGTCTTTTTAGGACCTCTTTATTGCTGATTTGTTTGTGTTAAAGTGCCATCTTTAAATTATTTGAGTGACAACTGTTTGTCTTTTCTCTTCTAAAGCATAGCTGATTAGCATCCAGTTTCATTTTGGATTTAGTGATGGTGCTAGAACGTTGTTGGGGTAGACCAGTCAGAAAGCGTTAACTTTTTTTTTCCTGAATCTTTCATGTGCCAAGGTAATCATTCTAAAATATGAATTTTTTAATCTACAACATTTTCTAATAGGTTGAAGTCATAGTTTTGCCAGCCTCATATGAGAAGTATATTTCATTATCGATTTTTACCTCTGAAGCAGTTTGCAAGAACTGCCTAACATTCAAGAACCAGTAGGTTCAAAGTAGATTATTTTCTAATTAAACAAGTCTGTTTCAAACCTGGCATATTATATTATAGATGTACAAGCACTTTAGTACTTTTTTTCCAGTGATTTTATTATCTGCTTTTTCTGTCAGCATTCTGATATTTAAGACTCTGGGGTTTTAGGGGATATGTTGTAATCTCAACTATACAGTGTCTAATAACATTAATAGAAGAGTTGCAGGTTGATGTACTACCCATCTGTTTGAACTACGTTCCTCTTTACATCAGTGCTGTTTGACAGAGTTTATGTGCTGGGTAACCTAACCCAGAAATAGTAGAACACAGTCAGACATTGTAGTGGTCCAAAACTTATCTGATGTAATTTTCAAGATAAAATATATTATAGTGGTAGTATAAGAACAGTCTTAAGACATTTTCACTAATTTGCACTATTTTGATCCTGTACCCAGGCTCCATTGTAAATAAGACAAATCAGTAATTATTTCCACTAGCGGCTCACAATGCACATTTCCCTGATGGCTTTAATTATTCATGCTGTATCTATTTCAGTTTATTTAAATGCACTTCCATCTACTGCATGTACTTGGTTATTTAAAGAAATGTGCCGAATTGGTAAAAATGACTGCAGATTACAGGATTAATGATCATTTTCTGCACAATGCAGTGTTCATATTTTATTGTAACAGTAGCCATCGGCATGTGTTCCTAGAAATATGAGGCTAAAATACTCATTTTGCACAGTAAAATTGCAGCAAGGGAAAGGTAGAATTGAGCCAGTATGGGCAAGTTCTAGGCCATTTGCTCCCAAACACCACATCATGGGCCACTACAGCTTTACTGAGAGTCTCTTTAGGCAACCCAGCTTATCTTAATGGCAGTGAGTTGCTGTACCAGTCCTTGGGGTATTGCTGCTGCCTGCCTCGTACACTCTTACTCCTGTTTGGTGCTCTGCAAGGAGCTTCCAAGGCTCGCCAATGAGACCCACAGTGCATCTCTGATGAGAGCATCAGTGCAGGATATGTAGCACGTGCCCCTGGCAGCACTGTGCTCTTACTGCAATGAAACAAAAGGAGAATGAGGGGGAAGATGAACCTCAAGTTACTCTGAGCTGCTTTGTTCAGGCCCAGTCTTAATCACAAATTAGGTGATAGCCTTTTTGTGCATCCCAGCTGAGTATTAAAAGCTGGTTGGGGGAGTTTAAAGAACGGAAGCAGCATTGCTGGGCCAGAAAATGACTACTGTGGGAAGGCCCTACTTGGTCTGTCCTGCTGTCAGTGGAGTATTAGAGTTCTTTTGAATATGCCCATTTGCTGTTGAATGTTGCCCTCTCGTGAAGGCACATGTTTCTGCTTAAAGCCCCAAAGGTGTATTCAGTGCCCTGACCCAAGTATAGCAGGTGGGGAAATAGGTTTTCTCATTCTGCTGTGTAAGTAGTCTGCTTCTTTAAAAGGGCAGGGAAAAGGAAGGGAAAGAAGAGGAAAATCTACAAGAAGCAGCAGAAAAACTGTAAACCCATGAAGAAATGCCATCGCATAGATCTGAGGTTTTGGGGTTGATTTATGTGTTTTTTAGTTTTGTTCAGTGAATGGTGATGTTGTTGAGGTTTGGCATTTATAAAGAAAGAGTTCTCTGATTTCAGTCCAATTGCTATTCTTTTTTCCAGTTTGACTGAAACTTTAATTGCCTTTTCTAACAAGTGCTAACTGATCTTTTGAAACAGCAAAAAATACATGTATATCTCTTGAAAGGTGCCTTTGTGTACCCCGTCGAGAACACTGTGTGGGAACATTCTGTTCTTTGGTTCTTTGTGGGTGCCAATATTTAACTGCTTTAGAATTCCTTATGCTCCATTTTGTTCATTAACAATTCTAATTCCGAGGGTGACTTTTGTCTTGAATCTATATTTTGGTAGTAACTCTTTTTAAAAGGACATTGTCAGGGTTGCGGACTCCATGCACAAAGTGCTGTCCATCAGTCAGAGCTACATGGGAGGCATGCTTTTACTGAGCAGAGGTTTCTAGAATTAAGATGGTTGAAATGTCTAGTGGGTAAAGACTTGCATGTTTTAAGTTTCTGTGTGATGTGGATGAAGAAACAAAAGCTATTAATTTGGTAGACCCTATGAAAAGTCATTTTTTATAATGCTGGCTCTTGCTCTAGTTATCAGCAGTACATTAGGTACAGTGTTTAGCAGTCAGTGCAAGCAGAGATATTTTGCCATGAGGCACTACAAAGTTGAAGTTATTAAAACATTTATAGCCTTAGAAAAAAAAAATCAATGATTGTCAAATAGGAAAGGACAAAATCAGTAGCTGGGATTGGGAGGGGAATTGTTTTCCATCTGCTAAGACAGTAGAGGAAATGCAAAAATTAAACTAGCAAAAGCAATCACTTGACAGTGTCCTTTTAAGTTTAAGCCCCTATATTAGGAAGCTGCCGCTGGGGAGTTAGTGCAGCCATAGCTTGTTGTCCAGAGTGTTGCAGTTAATATGCTTCAGCTACACATCGGGCTGTGTTCTACATGACTTCTGCTGAGGCTCCTACCCGTGCCTTCACTTTGTGTTCTTCCCGAGTGGCTCATACATGCACCCCTGCTGTGTGTTTGTGTAGTCATTGCTTGTGTGCACCTCGCGTGCCGTGAGCCTATAGCAATCACACCCTTCCATTTCTAGCCACTTCAGTCTTGCTGTTGAATCCCATCTTGAGCATATATTTATGTATGTATGTAAGGTCTTAATCTAATAAATTATCTGCAAATTTCATTTCTTCTTCTAGAGTTTTATTTCGTGTATATTCTGGTTTGTTTTGTCAAACTCAGATGTCAGTTCTGCCATTGACAGTATGTTCCACTTTCCACATCATCTCCCTATATATGTTGTGAATCTCCAGTTTGCTAATACAGGTGAGGAAATCATTTTCTCATTGTCTTCAGGACATGGGTTTTGCTGTGATGAGGAGCAAGACTTCTTTTGGATCAGGAAGTGGATGAGAGGTCTCAGAATACCAAAGAGAGCCAGCATCATGGTTTGGGACAAAAAGGTGAAATTAAAGAGTAAGGAAGAAGAGATGGAGGTAAAGGCAAGAAAGGACAAGAATGCAAGGCAACAAGCTGTACCAAAGGATGACAGAAGGTTGAGAGGAGCTGAGCCAAATGGTAGAGATGAGATAGTAAGTCAGTGAAGAAGAATTTTGTGCTTATATCCCAGAGTGAAAAATATCTTCAAGCAATGATTCCCATAAGGGGCCTGTGACTCCCCACTCCTTTTCCAGATCATCTTCCTGCATTTGGAGAGCTACTGTCCAATGGATACCTGGTAGATGAGGGAAAGAAGAAAATTACCTAGCTTCAGCTGCTCCTCTATTGAGTAGCTAAGACAGGGAGGCCAGAGCACAAGGAGGGTAATAAGGTAGAATCCAGGTATAATCCAGGCATGGACTGAATTTAGCTGCTAGCAAGGGATGGTGTTGTGGACATAGGTGACAGAAGAATGTGAGACTGGATATAGGAAGAATCTGAATAAGGGAGAAACAAGCAAAAGAAAATTTGTAGTAACCCAATGAGCTGTGGATGTTTGCTGTTAAGGAATGAGAGGAAAGGGCTTAGCTATGCTTGAGAAAGATTGAGCCTGAGGTATCTAAAAGATATCCCTTGAAAGCACACATGAGCCCGGGGTTAAACTGTGAAAGTTGTAGAAGAGATTTTCTGAGATATGACCTGCAGGCAGCGTTTGAATTTGTACCGTCTGAGGGGGACGGAGCACGGCCAGGTTGGTTGGAAACCTCCTTTTTCACCGTTACCAAATTTATGAAATTGCGTGCTAATTAGTGTATGATTTATAAATTTACATAACTGCGCTCTACATGAGACAGCACAGAATATCAAATGAGGTAATTTAAACCCTGCTCTGGCTTGGCGCCTCTCCTCTGGATAATGCCTCTCCCAGTCCGTAGCTGCTCCTGCATCTCTTGAAGGCCTATCTGCGCACAGTGACAATAATACAACATTGTGGATCCATGTAGCTGTAAGAAAACAGGCTACCTTGAGCACCTCTGGCATGGTTGTGTGGCAGAGTTTTCAGTGTGATCTTTGGGGAGGATGAAGCCCAGGTCAGATCTGGGAGCCCAAGTCAGCTGAAAAAGAGCAAGAAACCCAACTTGGTCTGGTAAGTGTTGGTGCTTGATGTGATAAGGAGCTTGTTGGAGGTTGATGACTCCCCAAGTTGTTCACAGGGATGTAACTGCATTACAACTGCAGCAAAATGATGGGGACATGGGAGAACTGGATTTAATTCCCAGCTCTGTGGAAGCCACTTTGCCTCCCTCAGTAGCATCCTTTGGGTTCTGCTGGTGAAGCGTGTTTACTACCGCATCTCAGAGGGGCTGTGACTTTGCTATTACTGTATGCAGCAGAAGCTGTTGGACATACCCAGGAACAATTTGCCTGTGAACCGTAAGCTGCAAGAGCAGAGGCAATTGGCCAGTCATTCCTATCTAAAGGCTGAAACTCTCAGACTTCTTAGTCTATTTTCAGGCTTGAAGGGGTCATTCTAGGCACTAGGGGACTAAACTGGAGAAGCTTGGAAGTCAGTGACAAGTGAGGACCTGATGTACATGAGGTGAGAGATGCCCACACGGTCCCACAGACAAACCAATCCACAAATGGCTGTGGGAGCCATACATTACCAGCTTCCTTGATTCAGGAGTCAGCCTGTGTATGTGACAAAAAAAAACCTCTATTCACTCATTCAATACCAGTCTCAAAATGTAAGTTCATTCTTTCTGGGCTCCTGTCTGAAGTCAGAAGGAAAGTGAAAAAGTGGAAAACAATATCTTTCCTGGTTGTTTACGGGCAACGCAAAACCTTGCAGTGCAGATCGGATCAAAGCCATTGTCCAAACACAAAGTCTCACGAGTTTAAACAACAATGTGGGACCTCCTCTCCTCTGCTGGACCTGGTAAGGAAGGAAAGGACAAGATGAATTAACAGGCACAAAAGCTGATTTATTCTCAAGTTAGAGCTGACAGTGAGAAAGTTGCATTAAAACTTTAACAGCACCTTGTAACAAGTCTGTCAGCATTAACCATCTCTGCTGCCGCGAAACTGCCTTATTTTGAGGCTGAGTTTGTCTGACTTTACTTTCCAGCTGCTGGATTTCATTGTGCCTTTGGAAACAGGATGCAAGGTTCCCCTGCTGTCAGTACCCCAAGCACAGAGATAAATTCAGCTCAGCCTTCTCTTTACCGAGATGGAACCCTTTACACCTTGCATCCTAATGTTTGTTTTCCAGCCCCTGGATTATTTTGGGGCCTGTTTCTGAGCTTTCTCCAGCATTTATGCATCTCAGAGTGTTTACACTAGAGCAGAAAGCCCAGTTCCAGGTGCTGTTGCTGTGAATGGTGCAGTGTGGCCTCATTCTGCACAGCATTTCCCTTTCGATGCTTCCAGGAGCCGTGTTTGGAGGTGTTAGGCGGGGTACTTGGTCTTGTTGTAGTTCTGTTTCTTGGAAGCAGAAAGTCTGCGAGTGAAACCAGGAGACCCTGTTATTTGGAAGAGTTGAGGAGGAAGAAATGGATGTGAAGTAGAAATACCAAGCAGGAAAAATGCTAAGATTGAGAGATTCAATTTGGGACGGAGCATGAACGTGGGGCGTAGCATCTGTGAACTCAGCCACCTTGAAAACAATGTGAACGATACATGCTTGATGTAATGGGGGAGACCCAGACAGCAGAAACTCTCTGAAAGGGAAAAGTGAACAAAGCACAAGGTAATGATGTCTGATAGCAACAAAAACAGGTAAGAAGGCTCTTGAGCTGCAGGTGAGGAGGTGATGATAATGCAGGGGAAATGGCTCCTTGTCAGTGGGTCTGGTGCCCCTCTATTTTCAATAGAGCCTTCAGCACAGGGATCTCATTACCAGAGAGTTTACTGGCAGATTGGAGGGATTTCAGTGAGGAGTAATAAAAGTGATCAGGGACTGCTAGAATTGACATAATGAGGAAACAAGATGAGAACAGTCAGATATTTATAGCTTGGGTGAGAGAGACAATTAAAAGATGGGGTGGGAGATGGACTGGGTAACCTCAAAGCCTTGTCTGCTTCTAATAATTTCTCGTCATCTGCTGTACAGAGGACTTGAATTTACCAAGGCTGTCAATCTGACTCCTAACAGCCCTAACTTCACATGTTGAAAAGCTCAGGTGGGTGTTCTGTGGCTGTATTGACACTGTCAGAATGTCACTGGTACTGTACTTTGTGTGAAGAAAAAATAGTCATCAGCCATGCTGTGGGGAAAAATTGACACACTGACAGTAAAGGGAAAGAAATTAGACCTTCATAAAGCAAAAAGGCATAGCAGACCGTGCTGAGAGCAGGGCTGATTGGGAAGGGCTCCCAGGTTGTGATGCTGACCTTTTCTTGCTTGGTCCATGCAGAAGGAGCAAGTGTGAGCTGCCTTCCCTGCGGGGTCAGTGCTGGTGGCACCCAGCTGTGCACCCACTGGTGGCACCCACTGCTTCCCAACAGGCACAGATGTGCACAGATGTGCACAGGCTGCTGTACCTGACTGCTGCTGAGCCCCAGGGGTGGCTCTTGGGGCAAGCTCTGTGCCAGCCACAATCCCGATGGTCTCACTGATGGCTATGGTCATGCGTGGGGTTTCACTTACGTCTCTGCTGCCCCTGTGCAGCCCCTTGGCATGGGCTCACCCATGGGGATTCCTGCACCTGCATGCAGGCTTCTGTTCACACACAGCTTTTCCATGCCTATAGCTCCCCTGTAGCTTGGCACAAACCCACTAAATACGTGTTCTTGCATGCATCCTGCAAACGTGAACAGCTATTGCATTGTTCTTACTGAGATGGAGACCACTAAGAAGAGGGAAGGTATAACATGCTATATAATCACACAGCAGCTTTTGATGAGGGTTATTTAAAGCCTTAGACTCGGGCCATGGCTGTCTGAATGCTCCCCAGCACTGCAGAGCAGAGAGCGCCAGGTTTGCTCTGGACATGAGAGACCGCAGCAGAGCTGGAGGCAGCTAAGCTGGAGACATCTCAGTTCCTGCAGTCGAATTAAAACACCGCTACCAAAAGCAATGGGTCCGTGTGTGTTAGAGGCACTTGGGGAAATACCAGAGCGGCATTTGTTGAGTCTGGTGGCGGAGTAGCCGCCCTGTTTTAATGATACCTGTGTGCAAAGGCCACAGCTGCTTCCATCCATTTCACATGAGTCTGACTTTCACAGAGCAGACATAGCCTAGGGTGGTGGAAGGGAGAGAAAGGTGACCAGAAAAAAATAACCCATCCATTTCTCACTACTTTCTGCATCCTTCTGAGCTGTGATACGGGGCTCTAGCTAAGCAACAGTAATCTTATTCAGCATACTGTTGATTTAAGCCTCTTGGATTTATATAACTTTGGAAATGGTAAACTATATTAATTTGCTGTGTTTTCAAGAAAAAATTATTTATGAGAGACATTTTTAACTCAAGTGCCAGGAGCTTTAAATCATTATAATAAATTCATGCTATTCAGTGTTTCTTACATTGTAATAAATTTGTTTTAAACATGAATGAGGAGATCCATGATTTCTTTAATATACTGTTATGTATTTCCTTTCAAAATGACACAGCTCACTATATCAAGTGGGAGAATAATAGTGAGAGATTTACAGTACTTAAGAATAACACAGCCTGGGAATGTGACATGTGAACCAACACAGGGCAGGGGGCTGGAGAGAACAGGGAGCCCACCACTGCTCCCAGTGGCACAGCCAGGAGTTATACCAGTGGCAACAGGTCAATACCGATGCGCAAAAGATAACTGGGTGGAAAGCTCCCCACAGGGTGGGAATCGCAGTGCAGCCTTATATTCATAGGATGGTTTGGGTTGGAAGGGACCTTACAGCTCATCCAGTTCCAACCCCCCTGTCCAACCTGGCCTTGAACACTGCCAGGGATGGGGCAGCCACAGCTTCTCTGGGCACCCTGTGGCAGCACCTCAGCACCCTCACAGGGGAGAACTTCTTGCCTGAGAGCTCATCTCAATCTCCTCTCTGTCAGGTTGAAGCTATTCCCCCTTGTCCTGTCCCTACAGGCCCTTGTAAAATGCCCCTCTCCAGGTTGCTTGTAGCCTGTTAAGGCGCTGGGAGCTGCTCTTAGGTCTCCCTGGAGCCTGCTCTTCTCCAGGCTGCACCAGCCCATTTCCCATGCAACACACAATCAAAGCACCCAAAAGGGGATGCAGAACGTCCCCTGTGAGCTGGGCGGGTGGCTGCTGAACTGCTTCCTCAGTGGAGCACGACCTGAGCCAGGCCTTGCTTCCCAGCCCGGGGCCATCCTGCCCTTCCTGACCTCCTTCTCCCACGGTCCTCATCATACACGATGGGGTATGTGTAGCAGATCCCACCAGCACACTGATGTGTGGCGAGGAAGTGTCAGTTAAGCAGAGGTAAGATAAATTCCAGTCTCTGTTGTTAATCCTTGACCCCTCATTAAACCTCTGCTGGCGTAGCTGCTTGCTGCTACACACATGGATGGCTGCGAGTGCAAGAGGATAAACCCTGTGGCTGGCTTTGCATCAAGTCCTCCCGGCATCACAGGTGACCTGATGGGCATGGAGTCAGCCTCAGTGATGCCAGTGTCTGTGGTATGAGACAAATCTGCTTCTGCAGCACAGTTGTGGCTACCTTGGAAAGAGGGACCCCTCTGCCCCATGGAAACAGCTGCTGAGTGCTTGTGTCCCAGCCACTGCATCTCACTATGGAACACTGGATGAACAGGATCTCATGTTTGCCATGATCTTGGGATTGGGGTTGACAAAACATCACAGCACCCAAAATATCTAATGAGAGCGATTACCTCCCTGAGATACCTAAATCCTTCCAGCTCCCCAGTGCACAGCTTTGATGTGGAGAAATGAGGAATTTTGCAGTGCCATCCCGCTGTGCTGTGAAAATCTGACCCTCCAGGACACCCATGCACGGAGACACGAGCGTTTCCCTGGATTGAAAGAGTTAAAGGGTCCTTGGTGGATGTGGCTGCAGCAGGGGGTAATTAAACAATGCTGGTTCTGTGGTGGGGGGCACAGCCCTGCTGCTGCCCCTCTTCTGGCTGCAGGTGAGATGTAGGACACCCACGGAGTTCATCCGCACAGGGATGGGGATGGCAGAGCACAGAGGATGTCCATGGGCTGCCACATCACGAGGCTGGGAGGCTCAGGAGAGGGGAGGAGGGGACGGGAGAGGGCCCTGCGTGCTCACAGAAGTGATGGCAGGACCTCATCTGTCAGCACAGAAAAATGTCTGGCCAATAAACTTGCCAAACGTCCCTAATAAAGGGCTGGATGTGTTATCATGTAGAATGGTTTTATAGGGGATGGCCATAAAACGTGCACATTGCCCTTTAAAATGCCAGGACAAGGATTGATTCCAGCAGGGCGGAGGGAGAGGAGGAGGGGGAACGAGGCTAATTGGAAAAGGGGGATAAATCCAGGGGCTCGTGTCTCCGCTGCGGGTCCCCAGGGTGTCAGGAAGCAGTAACAGAGCGGGAGGAGTCACTGCATTGCTAGCTGTGCCTGGACCTGGGCTTCCCCACTCTCTGCCCTCCACCCTGTGTGTCCTTTCTGGCTCAGTCCAGCCCTGCTTTTGCTCCTGATACCCAGCCCAGGGGAAGCTGTGGAGATACCTCCATCACCCTCTCTGCTGGTTCCTCCTCCTCCTGCTTCTCTTTTAATCCAAGGGGTCTAGCACCCACTTTCCTCCTTCTCCTCAGTTCTGGTAGATGTGTTCCTGCCTGCCCTATCGTCAGCTCATCTCTGCCTCTCTGCCTTGTGAATCCACCTCATCGTTTCCTGCCTGTGGAAGTCCACCACTGAGAGAGAAACCAGACGGCAGCAGCTTTGAGTCCCCTTATACATGGACAGCGAGTATCTCACCCTGGAGATGCAGGAGCCTGTGCGTGCTCTGGGCTCTGCTTGAATAAACAGGAGAGGGAGAGCTGGAAGAAAGTCTGGGGTGTGTTTATTAGTGATCAATAGATTTATTGTACTCAAGCTCACTTTTAATGCTGCAGAAAACAGGCAGTGATTTCACTTAATAAATGTAGACAGTCTTGCAGAGCTACGCCACCATCTATTCTGCTGGACAATTTCTATACAACAGGACTGCATGTGATGCAGTGCCCAGTGTTACCTGCAGCTGAGGCTCATTGGCTGCCATGGACAGAGAGGCCTGCCTGTGGTTTCCTTGTTTTAATTTCCCTGATCAGGGATGTTGGGCAGCAAACCCCATGAGATCTGGTACAAGAAGTATAAACAGACTTCTAATTAAAGTCACTGAAGGTGGAGTGGATTTGGGCACTGGGTGAGAGGCGGGCAGGTATTGGAGTGGTAGAACGAGAAAGAGTCAAGGAAAGTCAGGTTTGTTGGTATGTGCCAGATCTCACTTGTCTGCCTACTCTGTGCATGTGGTGCTGCCCAGTTTCCAATGTGCAGTGGCCTTGGCAGTCCCCGTTGGAGCTGGTAGTGGTTTTTGTGGACAGGAGGGGTGGTGCAGGCTGTGTGCTTGAGCTGGCAGTGTGTCCCTTTGCCCCGAAAACCCTCCTTGGCCACGCTTGGTGACCAAACACAAGCAAAGCTGGTTTTCACTTCCATCAGGAGTACAAAACATGGTGACACTTTCCCCATCAAAGTTGGAGGTGAGTCAATATATGTGCACCAACATGATTAGCGGAGGTCATGTATCGTGAATATGGATGAGAGAACACTTCACTATTCAACTGGTTCTTCAAGAAAGCGGATGACGTGAAACGCAGCCAAAGCTGACCGTCTCACTGGACTCCCTCGTACCATGGCCTCACTTCATGCTGGAGCAGGTTAGCTTCATTCAGCTGAGCAGATTCAGAAGTGGCAGAGGCCATGAGTTCTCCAAGTGCTCAGATCCATGTATTTAAGTCTTGTTACACAGTCATGACATTCAGACCAACGTCCAGGCTCCTGAAGTCTGGATTTGCTGCTCTGCTACATTCTGGCTCAGGCCCATCTCTGCTATACCCACCATCGTGAATTTTTCATTGAACACAGTTTTAGGTCTGGATTTCTAATTAAATTTAAAGGCTGGTAAATTTTGCTAAGAACATTTTTCTGGCTCCATTCCTGAGCATTTGGTCTATTCAACTAGTACGTGGTGTTTTGCAGATCCTATTGTATGTTACATTGCCACCCACAAGTATGAAAAAATATGTGATTTAGAAAAATACTAATACCTTTGACATCTTGTTTTTGCTTTTGTGATCACACTTCAGAGTTTTTTTCCAATGTTAGAGCTGTAAACTTGTGAGGCAGGTGGGAATCTCATCCTACCACTTGACTGCAACAGCTGTGACCTTTCCAATCCATCATCAGGCTTATGATCAAACAGTGGTCATGACAATGCTTTCTGAATGAAAACATTTCCTCCAACATTGAGCAATAAGGAAAACAAATCTTTTCAGGTAGGGTTTAGTAGCTCACCTTGAAAGAATTTCAATTCATGCTAAACATTAAGCCATGTAGTGATGTGGGGCACTTGTCTACTTTGAGACCCATGGGAGAATTAACTCAAGTTCACTTTTAGAGGGGATTAATTAAACTGCATCAGGACTCTGTTTCAACACTCAGAATTAAGATAAGTTGAAGTAAGACCCCTTTAATTAACTGAAAGAGATGAGAGACCTCTTTGACATCAAATAAAAGTGTCTGAGGAGCTGCTGGTGTGGTTTGACTACTCCGGTTTACATTATACCTTATTTAATTCATACTGAATGACCTGGTGTAGGCAAGCCCTGAGATGTTGAGACTGGGTATGGTACTGGGAATATCTGCCTTCCCAGCTGTTTTGTAAGGGGATAGAAGTGATGTAAGAAGCAGGATGCTCTATAAAATGAGACCATCAATCTTGGTCTGCACAGAGCCACAGTGATGCTGTGGAACTTTCACAGGTTGAGCAATCACCCAGACATACCCTTACACAAGACAAAATCGCAAGTCTTTCATCAAGGACAGGAAATCTCAATAAAGCAGGTAAAATGGAGATAACAGCCCCAGAATGTTTCCTCTTCTGATCAGATTTTCTCCCGTATCACTTTGATTGGGGTCTCTTTATTTTTTTTTTTTATGTAAGTTGTTGGTTTTGGTTTTGTTTTTTTTTTTTTTTTTTTTAGTTTAATTGCCTTTTTTGAACATTGGGAAAAGTTTACTATTGAGTGAAGACTTGGACTCATTTAGCTAATCAGGTAAATGGTATCGAGGTGACGTGTGCACTACTGTATACACTTCCAACAGTTTCTCATTCTTAGTTCTGCCATCAGTTGCTTGGTTGTGAAGTCTGATGCCTGCAATCTGGACTAGATTTCTGAATGGATTGTGGGATTTCTTCACCTTTTTGGTTTCCATTTCAAGACAAAAGAAGTTTTATGTTTACTTTTTTTTTATTTATTGTATTTTACCCCTGTTTTCTTCAGACTGGGGATCTGAGACTGACCCTCAGCATCATGGAGACAACCTGTGAAGTATCCATGGACATTTCTTTTTAAAAGACCAACTCACTTTTCTGAGTCAGAGGGGTTCAGAGTGCGGTTAGAGTAAGGGAAGCTCATGAGATTGTTCCTTCTACCATTGTGCCAATGCATATCTGTGTAGGATTTTCCTAATATTCAAACAAAGCTGTTAATGAGTTTGAGTGCATGTGGGGCATCTGAGGAGCATACTGTGGCTTATGGAGGAGCTAGGACAAATCTGTTTATTCTGTTACCATATCACGAGAAAGTCTTCATCAATAACTGTAATGGTAGGATAAGGAGTGATGTGTTTAAACTGAAACAGGGCAAGTTCAGATTAGATATAAGGAAGAATTTCTTTCCTGTAAGGGTGGTGAGGCACTGGAATGGGTTGCCCAGGGAGGTTGTGAATGCTCCATCCCTGGTGGTGTTCAAGGCCAGGTTGGACAGGGCCTTGGATGACATGGTTTAGTGTGAGGTGTCCCTGCCCATGGCAGGGGGGTTGGAACTGTATGATCTTAAGATCCTTTCCAACCCTAACTTTTCTATAATTCTATGATTCTATTACTGTTGCTACTGGTACAGTGTTCCCCTGGCACAAGACCGAACCTGAGATTGAAGGGCACATGGAAATGTTAAAAGATGCAGGTTAGCTGCAAGGGAAAACCTCCCAAGAACAACCTGGGAACTGGTGGGTTTGCTGATCCTGGGCAGGGAGGCTGTGGACCTTTTCTATCCCTTCACTAAAGGAACACAGCACAGAGTTTTCTGAGCTGGAAAATTAAACTATTTACATCAGGCAAAGCCAAAGCCAGGAATTCATTCTGGAAGAAAGGTTCCCCATTTTACAGACTCCAGCTGCATCCAAACAGGTTCACTGTGGCTTTGCTAAATGCTTTTCTGAGCCCTGACAATCTTTGAAAG
This sequence comes from Pezoporus occidentalis, assembly GCF_034315485.1. Lineage (NCBI taxonomy): Eukaryota > Metazoa > Chordata > Aves > Psittaciformes > Psittacidae > Pezoporus > Pezoporus occidentalis. Next base: position 38,914 of record NW_026913274.1, read on the forward strand.
AGAACCCAGTCCTCCCCGCCAGCTCCCTGAGAAGGTGAGCATCAGTGTGGGATGCGATTTCTACAACCTCTGCACAAAGCAGCTTAGCCATGGGCTCAGTGGCTGGTGCAAAAAGCTCCTGGTGCTCCACTTTGTGTCTCTTTCCTGAATGCCAGTCATGACTTTGCAGGGAATAGCTTGCAAAAAGGCAAATGGGTCCAAAGAGATCACAGTAAATGTAGCCTTGCATTATAGTAGGGAGTTTTAGGGTGAACGTACCCCCTTAATATTAGCACTACCTTGTGCAGAGTGTGGTCTGGGCCATAGACTTTAGGAGCAGCCTTGTATTTTTCTCTCTTCCCATCACCAGGCACATCTACCCTTGGATGGGATAAAACCGCTTGGTTCATGGGACTGTAGCAATATAAAGCAGGCACCCCGTATCTCAGTGCCAGAGACATGTTCTCACAAATTAAACTGGAGACAGAGTCTGTTGTTTTTGCTTTCAAATGCTAATGGTATTTTCTTTTCCTTGCAGAAGCAGTTGATTGACCAAAGCCTGAGTTTGCTTTGGGGTAAGAAAGAAAACAGAGAAGGGCTGGACAGGGTAAAGAGTTGAGAAGAAAGAAGAAATTCTTTGAGCTTTTGCAGCTTGGTACATGAATTACTAAAGATTTAAGCTGACTATGCAAATGAGGGGATAATCTGAGGATGTTTCATTTTGACACGGAGCAGGAAGAACATACAGGCTAGTAATTATAATAATTATTATTCCCAATTTTGGTTATCACAGAAGTCCTCAGTAGAAAAGAGCCATTTGATTCCCAGGACCATCAAGATGTTGAAGTGGACTGAGATGCCCTGACTGAGTGACCTGAGAAGAGAGGCATCAGCATCTGATATGGATCACAAGATAATTCAGGTTGGGAGGAACCTCAGGATGTGTTTGGTCCAATATGAGATTAGACCAAGTTGCTCAGGAATTTATCCAATTGAGTCTTGTCAGCCTCCAGGGAAGGAGATGACAGGCTCTGGGATGTCTGGTTGTCTAGGCTGCCTTCTCCAATGCTTGACTGACTTCACGGGGAAGAAGTTTTTCTTATATCCATCTGAACACCTCTTGTCTCAGTTTAGCTCAGACTGCCCTCCTAATCTGGCATCATGTGTAAAGTCTGTTGTCTCCTCTGAGTCTTTGTGGAAGTTAAACCAGAACAGACCACTGCAGTACTCCATTTGTCACTGGCTTCCATGTAGAGCATGACCCATCCACTGTCACACTCTAAGCCCAGCTGTTCAACCATCTTTTACCTCTCTGGTTATGTACCATCCAGACTGCACGTCCTAGCTCGGATCCAAGAATACTGACATAAAAGGCATCTGCTGCACCCTGGCTGGTAGAGCTCAGAGTTGATAAGGGGAGATACTCAATCCAGGCAGGTAGATCTGAGCTAGTGCAGGACCACCTACAGGGCCCCCAAAGCAATCCTAGATATCTGCTGGAGAAACCAGTTTTTCCTATCCCTCTATATCCCAGAACATGGGCTGTGGGGACAACCCAGATGTTTATCACATCGTCCAGCCAAAAGCTAGAAGATCCCCCTTTCTTTTAATTAATTAGTTTCCTTAAGATCCAGCTAAAGGTAATGACTATTTTCAACAAATATTTCCCTCTCCTCCGTCACCATTATTCCCTCTGTTCTCCTATGAGCAAATAAAGGGAGATGAAATGCTCATAGGATTCCAGGTGGTGAAAGCTGGGCTGAGCCGTATCTGAGAGAGGAAGGATTTACTGGGATCAGAGTTATGGAAAATGGAGTGCCAAAATGCTGAGAGGAAATTACAGTTGTTCCCTTCCCACCACCCCTCTTTTCTTTTTTCCCTCTTCCTCTCCTGTCACTGGTTTTCCTCCTAGGTGTTAGGGTATTTTCAGAGGCAATCGTTACTGTTAATGATTTTAGCTTGTTGGCTATTATCACATTTGTGCCTGGGGACTGGAGGCGGCTATCTGGGCTCTGGCAGGCCTTGACAGCAATCAGCTCCTTCCTGCTACACACTAATTTTCTCAGGGGAGCTCAGAAGAAAACACTTTTTTGTTCCCCTCCTTTCCCTGTGTCCCTCCTTTTCGCCTTCTCTGCATCTGGCCTCACATCTCCAGGAGCTCTGCCATAGGAAGAGTCCACACCGGGCAGGCTGGTGGAGAAACCCAGAGCAAGGTGTGGGGCGCTTGGATGCAACCAGGAGAAGCAGCATCTCCTGGGAAGAAGCACCCTGGCTTTTGTTATTCATGCCGTGTTTGGACCGTCTCTGCATTGCTGCTGATACCCCAGCTGTTACAGGGAAAAGAAGGGATCATTGTGGTTATTTTATGAAAAGTGTACGTGGATCTTTTTCAGTGGCTGAAGCTGAGAGCGGAGCTTTTACAGCTTTGAGTTTAATATTCTCTTTTTTCCCTCCATCATCATTTTATATTATTCAAAGCAAATCAGACAGCCTTTGAAGAAGAGCTCAAAGCTTTTTTTCTTTCTTTTTTTTTCCTGTTTTTTCTCTTTTTTTTTTTTTTTTTTTTAAAGGTGGGAAAGAGTGGGAGCCACCTGGTACATTTTCTTTCTCAATTCTGTGATTTTATTCATTGGGGAAGAGATCGCTTTGCATCTCGTTCTTTAAAAGAGTGTAAATGGCAGGTAAGAGCTGTTTTTCTAAAAGTCTCCAAAAAGAGTGTTTTTCTGGAAGGGTAACCAGCATATTTCTTGCACTGAATCAGCCTGGCTGGTGGAATTGTGACTCCTCATGTGTGTAAAGGCTCTGGCCTGGAACCACTGTTGTGCTCAGAGCTGCTGATCAAAATCATTGCTCTGAGACACTCCAGACTAATCCTGCAGTCTGAGAGACTCCAAAGACCACTGGATCAAGGGAGGTTGCCATCAGGAAATAGGTTGTCCTGCTGCAACTTACTTTCTGGAGGGCTTTTTGTGCTGGGCAGTGCTTTGGTGAGCTCCTTTAGGGGAAGGTCTTTCCCTCTGTAGGAGAAGTGGCTTGGAAGCAGAGATCTCAAGTTGTAGCTTGGAAGGGGTCAAGGTAAATGCTCCATAGAAGTGGTAAATGCCCCATCCCTGTCAGTGTTCAAGGGCAGGTTGGACAGAGCCTTGGGCAACATGGTCTAGAGTGAGGTGTCCCTGCCCATGGCAGGGGGTTGGGACTGGATGATGGATGGAACTTGGTCCTTTCCAACCCAAACCAGTCCATGATTCTATGATTCTAAGGTGTCAACTCCCACATTTGTCCTAGGACCCATCAGGGTGGAGGAGGAAGTGTGAAATTTTACTGGTTTTACAAATGTCATCCTGTTGCATTGCTCCCCACCTTTTACAGGTGTTAAGAGACCCATCACCAGAGGATGTCCTGCCTGCTTGTTTAGTTGCCACTCTCCTTTTGCTTCAATTTTGGGGAGTAGACATATTGCTGACAAAGAGAAGTGCTCCCTCCCTATCTTCTCTATCTGCTCTATGTCTGTCTGCCCCCAGTTAAGGGCTGCTACCTGGGGCTTTCCAAGGCTCACTGTGGTTCTGCAATGTGCTGGGGTGAAAACACTGATACCCCATTGCACTGAAAATATGAACATGTAGAGATGTGGAGCTTCCTCTGGCTCTGCTCTCCATGACTCAGGACCTTCCAGATCTGCCCATCTCTGTTGCTTTCACCACTGTGAGAGAAGCATAAAAGAAGTCATCAACCCCAAAGGTAATGGCTTCTCTGGGCAGGTTGCCAGTCATTTAATATCTTTGCTAATCATCTAGAAGTGGAAGTAAACAGCATGTTAATCAAATTTGTGGGTGAAGCTAAACAGGGAGGAGCCAGAGGGGATGGTTTGGACAGAGGAAATAAAACAAAAGGATGTGGGGAGGCTGGAAAGAAAAGCAGGGAATTACAGCTCGATGTTTGGCTTGGGAATAATTTGCCTGGGGGTGGACGTGGAGAACAAATTCAACTTCTATCTGTTATATAGCTCAGCTGTAAACTGCTGAAAGTGTCCATAGGGTGATGGACAAAGGAGCACACATCTGGAACAGTGCCTTTGGACAGGAAGGTATTGGGAAGGCTGTCAGTGAGGTGCAGGAGAAGCAGATTTGTAAGTAATGTCATAAACCACTGCAATAATAGGTCTGTGTCCCAGATGAGTGGCCTTTGATGGAAGGCCTTTGAGTGAAAAACGCTGCCAAGCCTGCTTGAAATTGCAGCACACTGGGGGAGAGCAACTTGAGCAGAACAGGGACATTTAGAAGCAGCTGTATAAAACTAGGAACGCACCATGTCAGTTCCTAATGGCAGGACCTGCTATTAGGAAAGTCATGGTACTTCAGGTAGAGAGGGTAAAGAATTTGGTGTGCTTACCTTAATTAACTGGGGTACAAGAGGGGATCCAGCGGTTCTCCATGAGTACCCTTGTGGGCAGAGGGGAGTAGAAAAGGTTTGTGGCAATGCTAGAGCAGAAACAAGCTGTTGAAAATGAGTCATGGGTTAAGTGAGGATCCTAGATGTAGTTTTCTAACCCTTTGAGGTGATGGTTGGCAGCAGCCTTGTCTTGAAAAGAGAAGAGTGAAGAAGGAGCGTGTTCTGAAGATGACTCGGAATTAGCACTGGAAATCATCACAATGATAACAGGGGATGAACGGGTTCAACAACAGGTCCCTGCAAGACCCATATGGATAGTACTTTCAGGCTAGGTGTGCAAAGAGAAGATGGCCAGCAGCCCAAGGAGCAAGTGTGACAGCAGTGGAAACATGGACAGAGGTGGTAAAAATTCTCTGAATTAGAATTTTCCAATGACTTTTCTGTTGACATTTTTGGTAGATGTCGGAAGACTTTCAATGTGACAATTTCCTTTCATATCTCCTTTCCTCCTGCTACTCCTGGCCAAAAACACCCAAAAAATCCAACCCATATTAGAAAGAAAAGGATGAATATTTAATGATTTAATGAAAATTTGCAGCCAGTTCTCTGCTCTGTTCACAAGAGAAGAGCTGTTGCAGGGCATCAAGCCCCTTTGCCCCTGTCTAAGCTTCGTCCTCACTCCACAGATTTTCTTGAATTAATTTCATACATGGCCTGGATTAATAAAAAGATTTTCTGAGTTCCTAAGTTAAACTTTTCCTGTATCTTTGCAAAGACCCTTGGAGGAATTTGCCTGAGGGAAGGATATGAAAACCTCAGGAGTTTGAGTTGTGGAGGTCAGTTTTCCTGCAAGGAGTTAAATCCGTGAGCCGAAGCAGGTTGGATGGTGATCTGAAACTGGTCAGTGAGTTTGTTGCCTCAGCTTTCAGCTGGAAAGCAGCTGAGATTCGTGATACAAGGAGCCTGGAAAGAGATTGCCCTACAATTCACTCCTACATATGGATTCATTGACTCCAATCCATGGAATTTTAAGAGGTTGAAGAGCTGAGAGGGGCTTCCTTTGAGAGAAAGGTCCACATAAAGGTATCAGAAGCACATCCATGACAGGAGGACCTGAGTGAGGAGCTTCGAGACAAAGCAGAGAGAATGATTTAGTAGTAAAGGCAAGCATGATGCCTCTCTCATTTCTGCTCCTGGCTCAGTCCTTTCTAGGTCCACCCATCTCTGCTGCTTTTGCTGCTCTCTCAGGGAGGGAAAATAAAACAAGTCATCAACCCCAGAGATAACAGCCTCCTGGGCAAATTGCCAGTTGTTTAATATTGTTGCTAATGATCTACAAGCAGAAGTAAACAGCATGTTAATGAAATGAGTGGAGGAGGCTAAACTGGGGAGAGCTGCAAAGAGCTGGTTTAGAGAGAAAATTAAACACAAAGGTTTGGGGAGGGCAGAAACATACTGTGAATAATCAGGACAGGATTGTTTTGGGGATGGGAAAAGGGGATAAACAGTTTTAGGGCTGAAGTTAAGGAGGGTAAAGCAGTGCCAGGCATTTGGGCTGCAGAGGGTAGCTGCTGAAGGCCTTTCAGTAGGCACGAAGAGACAGCTTTTGGTAGAGAGATCAGATTGTTCATGATAAACATAGCCCAGTCTGTTGCCTCCTCTCCATTGTGGTGACTACCCGTAAATTTTCCTCTGGCTCACAGGAAAGAGCCTGAATCTGAGCAGTACATAACAGGGCTCTAGCCTAGTGAGGAGTGCCTCTCATTACAGCCTTTGCAGCATCATAAATCACTGTTCAAAGCCCTTTTCAGGAATAACTAACCAAAAGGAAATGTCCTTGCCCAACATTGTCACTTGGGATTGAATCAGGGACTCTTGAGTCTCTAGCCCAGTGAAGCTAGTTGTGAAGTTGGCAAGCTTTCCACTGGCCCATCTGGGTCTAACTGGTTTTATGCTTGCCTTGAATGTGCGCAGTGGGAGATGGAAGCTTTCTCTTGTGCCACTACCCGAGCCAGCAGTGGGATGGGTTTGTTAGCATCCACTTCTTGTGTGGCCTACAGGGATGAAGAGGTCATTTTGGACAAATGCCCTCCCCAGGCATTTCATTTTTTCCCTTGTTTTTTTACCCCTCCCTCCACCTCATTTGAAATTCATGGGCTCTAATTGCAGAGGTAGTCAAACTTTGGCTGCATGTGAACTGCAGGTCTTTGAGGGGACTCGCCCGCTAGACAGCGAGATGAATGATTTATTATTATATTATTATTTATTCATTTAAATTCATGAATGCTTATCCAAATCCAAAATTGCCCAATTTCATCCAGATCTGAATTTATAGATTTTCAAGCCAGATGGGACCGTTCTGATCAGCATCCTGACCTCCGGCATTGTGCAGGCCATAGAATGCCACTCGACAATTCCTGCAGTGGGGGGAAGCTTTACCACTATGTAAATCAACATTATCAAGCCCAGTGGCTTGTCTGGAATGGTCTCTAGTGAAATCTGTGAAATTGCCCAGTGTTTTTCAGCTCTGCTTCCCAGTGTGCATCCCTGTATGCAGCTCTGCTCCCTGTGCGCTACAGAAAACAGCTTCAGCCCTTCTGTGTCTGGAAGACAACTGTGGAGAGAGCTACCACCAGCAGGGATGGGTCAGGGGATCAGCCCTCCTTCCCTACAGCCATGGGATCCAGGCTTGTTCTCATATAATTACTGCATGAGGAAAATAAATTGTTTTGGTATCATCTCCTGTAGTGCTAACATGAAAAACATTGCTGTAGCGGTAGAAACTTATCCATGAGACCATGGGAGGTGAACCCACCATGCCAAGGGGAGTTCGCCAAACCAGGCTTGGTGGCTGATTGCTCAGGGGAGGTCTGCATGGACAACTCATTTGAGGACAGATAGCTGTGGGCTTTACTGTTCCCATTTCTTCCATCTCTTCAGGGAAATCCTTTTCATTTCCCTGACTTGCTTCCCTGCCTGTGTTGAAGTCCATGGAAGTGGCACACTACTGAAACCTCAAAGGGCAGTGATTTCTGTGGGTTGACGGTTTTGAAGGAGTTTAGGGTTTGGGGAAGAAGTTGGGAAGTCCCATACAGGCAATCAGTGAGTAGTTAAAGGCAGACTAAATTAATAGGAAGCAAGCACAGAATGGGATTGAGCCTGCCCTAAAGAATGGGATTGAGCCTGCCCTAAAGAATGGGATAAGCACCCTCTCTCCAGAAGCTCATTAAAATGTGCCTGTGCATATCTCAAGGAGAGGTTAGAAATCAGGAAATTACCTCTGGCAACAAAGAGAAGATAAAGGAAACCCAGGAGAGATTATCTCATTCTGTTTCCAGACTTTGTGCTTTTGCTGTAAACCAGCTACTTGGAAGAATTTCCATCAGTTTCCAGTCACTGAAACATCAGTTCTCTTCTCCTCTTTGCAGAAGGACCTGGGATGAGTTTGTGTGTGCTCACCTTTACTGCACAGGTCCTGCAGTCCTCCATAGCAAGTGGAGACTGTGAAGTCAGTAGGAGGGTTGGCAGGGAGACCCATTCTGCATTCAGGCAATGGTCCCATGCAGCCAGCACCATGGTTTATTGGGCTTTAGGTAAGAGGAAGCCCAGTACTGGAGAGCTGGGTTTGCACACCAAAGACAGCACTGGTAAGCAGACCATATTTATCCTCACAAATCCATTAGGGTTTTTTTTTCCCATCCATCCAACTTGTGTTCTTATAAATCATAAACTGTAAAGACATCTGTGCTACCATGATGCAGGCTTGTAGGTTGTTCGTATCTCTCCAGCTCGGGTAGAATTTGTTATCTGCCAAATTACAGTAATGATTATAATTGTTGGTTCTTTGTGGTCTTTAGGTGACTAGGGCTGCCTGTGTGGGCTCAACAAGAAAGATGTGACAGTCTTGCAAAATAAAGTATTGTTTTGCGCATTTTAGCACACATAAAACAAAAACAAGATAGAAAATAAAGGGACTGAAGAGGTTTGTGCTGCAATCCTATCTCCTGTGGCCCTTCAAAAGAACCCCAAACACTTCTTTCGTTCCTTAACTTTGCTGAAATTCAAAGATCACCTTATCCAGGATCAAAACCCAGAAACATTTCAATGGTACACAGAAGCAATTACAGATTGGAAGCATTGTGGCTTTGTTTTGCATTTCAGGTCTGTGGAACTGAAAGGAGGATGCAATCATCAGCTGGATGTTGTCCAGGATTCTGAGGCTGCATCTATACCTGTAAATTAACTGTAGCTAGGTCTGCTCTCTTGCACAGAGGCCAGCTGGCACAGGATATCCTGCATCTGTATTATTAAATTCTCTCACTCTCCAAAAAAGGGGGAGGGAGGAGGGTTTACATCCAAATTGCCTACTGAGATTGTGCAGTAGTCTGTGCTAATTCCCAGGCTGTGCCTAGGCGTCATTTGGGAAAACTCTAGTTAGACTGTGCCAAGAACATGCCAGGTAGTGTTTTAACAACTTACAATACAGAAGATAAGTTCTAATGTCCAGGGACATTTTTGCAACTGTTCATTTTGGTGGTAAAGATGTAGTCTGGGACTTTATAACTCTAGCAAGAATACCTCTGGGCTCTTTGTGAGTACTGCTGATCAGTTTCTTGTCCTCAGGCCCCCTCTGAAGGTCAGTGCACTACTGGGACTCTTCCCATTACCCATTGCCAGCAGGTTTTTCTAATCTCTTGTTGGCAGTCACACGTATGGTTTTGCCATGGTGTGGGCAAAGCAGAGGCACTGGGGACTCAGGATTGAATCTGGCATTGCAGAGTACTTCACAATAGCACTGGGGCCATGGGAGTTGTTGGAAGTTGGTTGTTCGTGTCTGCAGTGTCTCTCCAGGCTGATTTAGAGAGAGACCTGGGCAGTGCTGAAAGTAATCCGAGGGCATAGGGGCTGCACTGTGGCTAAGCGCACCAAGGAGGTGGAAAGCAAGCTTGCACAGACTATGGACAAAGTTTATCCCATAAAGCTATCCCTTGTACAGGTTCACATTTCCACTTTTGTGTGCTAAGAAGTCTCCCATCCAAGAGTGCTTCCTGCGCTGCAGGAAAAGATGGCACCATGGTGCAGGATCTGGACTGCAGTGTGCTGTGAGCTGATGATGTCTCCCTGCTCCAAAGCTGGGGTGAAATGAGGGAAGGGTCACAGGCTTGACTGTGAAAGCTGTGACAGTAGCTGTTAAAGGCTTTTTGGGAAGGAGCAGAGGGTGAACCAACCCCTAACACCCTCCCTGACATCCCTGCACCCTGCTAATGGCAGCCGAGACTACTTTCTGTTAATGCAAATGTTCACAGCTGTACACTGGATGTTGCTGAGTGGATAATGGCTGATGAGGTTGCCTGTAGACAGTCACTCCACTACCAGTGTGTAATTAATTGCTATGTAAAGTGCTCTGAGATGCGGTGCTGCTGAAACATAGGGTGTATAAATGCCATCCCCACACAAAAGGGAACAACATGCAAATTCCCTCAATATATTTTTAAATACAAGCATTTTTCAGCTGTTTGCTCTTTTGTAAAATTTATTAGGCCCCCTCTTGGGAACTGGAAGGCAGCAAGGGCAGCATGCATGCATGAGCTGGCTTCTGGGGGCTCCTACTGCTCCTGCTGCTTGGCTCCAGACTCTGGGGGGTCATCTGTTTTTTTCTTCTCCTATTCCTTTAACCTCCGTTTAACTTTAGGTTTCCCTTTTGCTCGCATGCTCTCATGGCGAGATGCTGCCTGCCTGCCTGGGGAGGGCAGCAGGGAAGGAGAACGCTTCTTTACAAAGGGCAGAAGCTTGCAAGGGCTCCAGCCTATGTTTCCTTGTGAATCAGAGAGGTTTCTTGTCCTGCTTCCAAAGAAAATGTGTTGTCCCAACAACCCAGATAGAAGCAGTTGCAGGCCAGCAGGAGCTGGAAAAGCAGTGCGGTGGGATGGCAGCCCTGTCTGCAAAAGACAGAGCCCTGCTTGTCTACCTGCAGGGGTGTAACACCAGCCCTGAGGAGCCAGTGTGAAGGACAGACTGTCTTACCTGGGAACAAGTCTATCACAAGGTGATTGACAAGTCTCAGCAAGGTGACCTGCATGGAAGGCAATAAAATGTTGAGTGCTAGAGGTTACATGAAGAAGGCAAGATGACCCAATGCTTCCATACTGCAGAGAGGAAGGGACATCCAGAGGAAACATCATACCAAATATGAGAAGACATGAAAAGATGAGAAGTAGTGTTCCTCAAAGCATTCAATCCTTAGAGAATTCACCTTGACAGTGAACAAGTAAAGTGTAAACAGATTAAAAAGAAGCAGACTAATTCAGATCCACTGCTGGCCATAGGACACAAAGGTTTTGTTGCTACCACTGCTACAAGAACTCCTAAACCTCCCACTGTCACAAGGTGGAAAAATATGTGGGGGAGTGGGTAGATGTTCTTGCAGTCATTTCCTAGATGTCTGTGGCTGTTAATGGATAGAAACAGGACATAGAGATTATATGGACTGGAAATCTATGGGGTTTTAATGTGCTAATATTCAATAGATTAAGCAATGGGTAGTTGGCAGATCTTGGACAGAAACCTTGAGCAGGAAATCTGTTTAATGAGCACTTTTTTTATGGCGTTCCAGAGAAGGTATAAGTCATAGCTTAGATGCAATTTAATGTTTCCATCAATGGTCTGGAAATAAATAAAAACAGTGCTGCTGGCTAAAATAGATAGATAACCTGAAGTTTGAAGGAGTGCTTAATACAGTTTGAGAATGTGTGGAAAGGACTCTGGGTTCCTCAGTAGCCCAGGCACACAAAGCATACATTCTCACAGCATCAAACTGGGAGACAGAATAGGAACCAGGAAGGCAGGTTGAAGCTACAGAGTGGTGGACAGCAGGATCACAGAGCAGCTGAAGTTCAATGATAGGTGGCCCGGCCTTGGCAGCAAGGCTGAACTAGATGACCTCCAGAGGTCCCTTCTAACCCTAATGATTCTGTGATATCTCTGGAGATCATTTACTCCAACTGCTTCTGCTCAGAATAGAGTCAACCAGAACAGGTTGCTCAAGATCATGTCCTGCTGTGTTTTGAGTATTTCTAAGGATGGAGGCTCCATAATCTCTCTGGGCAAATTGTTGAAGTGTTTTAGCACCCTTACAGTAAAAGAAAAACAACAGCTTTTTCTTACTTTTTAATGGAATTTCCTTTATTTCAGTTTGTGCCTCTTGTCCTTTTGCTGGCACCACAGAGAAGACTCTGGATCTATCTTCTTTACTTGCCCCCACCAGATATTTATACATATTGATAAGATCTCCTGAGCCTTCCCTTGAACACACAGGCCAGTCTCAGCTCTTGGTCTTTCCTCACATGTCAGATGCTCCAGTTCTTTCACTGTCTTTGAATGGCCCTTTGCTGGACTTGCTCCAATATGTCTTGTACTGTCTTATGCTGGGAACCCCAGAACTGAGCAGTGCACTCCAGATGTGTCTCACCAGTGTGGAGAGTAGGAGAAAGATCACCTCTCTTGGCCTGCTTGCAATGTTCCACCTTAGGCAGCCCAGGAGGCTGTTGGCCTTGTTTCTGACAAGTTCATGTTGCTGGCTCATGGTAAACTTGGGGTCCACCACAACCTTCAGGTCCTTCTCTACAGAGCTACTTTCCAGCTGATCAGCCCCCAGTGTGCAGTGGTGTGCATGAGTCCCTCTGGAAGGCAATGTCTCCAAAGAAGATTGAGAGGTCCTGAAGGAAGTTCTTTCATCTGACCTGTGTTCTCAGTAAGGTGGTGGGACCAACTAGTGCCACCTTGAAAAAGACTGATGAAAGGACTAATTTTAGCTCAGTGTAAGTCACAAGAGGACAGATAACAGAAAACCATCTCCAGCTCTGGGACATGTGCTCAGTGCACATGAGAAATTGGAGAGGATCAGAAACCCACATAAATGTGGGCTGGAGAAAATGCTTCCAAGAGAGCAATTTGTTCAGCTCATCAACAAGCTCAAGTGGCAACTTGCTGTGTGCATGCACCTGCTATAAAAGGACTCTTAAATCTAAAAGAGAAAGAAAGGCACAAGACAGACCAGTGCCTGCAAACTGAACACAAATAGATATGAGCAGGAATCCAGGCACTTGTTTTGGTGGTCATTACCTCTCGGAATAATTGTCAATGACCTTGGTAGAGATTTCATCTCCTGATGTCTTTGAGTCGAGACTCGTGACTGTAGTTGAACCCCACTTGCTCAGTGGCTCACTGTGGTGTGATTTGTGATGTCCAAGGCTACAGGCTGGGCTCTTCTTGCTGTAGCCTTTACCTCTGTCTAAAGTGGTCCCTGGAGTGGTCTTGAACTCAACACATGACATAACCACATTTCTCTGCTCCCCATGTAGCTGACAGGCTGTGGGTGCCCTCTCACTGCATCTTAGCCTACATAGGCTAGGATTTCAGGTAAAGCAGAGGGTGAAATTACATGGGAGATTGGTGCAGAGGGTGGATGTTGGAGGTATTGGGGATTGAAGAGGTGCCTTCATTCACAGGAGGGCAAGAACCCTAGAGAAGGCTTATAGAGCACCCAAGGGGACAGATGTCTGGCTGTAGTCCTTCTGTCCCTGGGAACAGGAGAGGTCAATTGCAAGAGACTGTCATTAACTTTAGGCTTTGATTGGGCTGCTGAACTTAAAAGGAAGAATCTCTGGATCTTTGCATGGTGTAAGGGTCACTGTATGGTCACTAATGGATTTCTCAACTCATGCCTCTATTGCTTAAGTTTTCCTTGGGATATCAGCTTTTGTTAACAATACCAGTATCCATGTCTAGTAGCAGTTGTCCTCTGCAAGGAAGACCATACACTCAGTGATGACCAGACTTCAGGTATTCAGCCAGGTGTGTCTCTAAAGCAGCAAGGGCCACTACCCATTGGTACTGCTGTGCCCTCCTTCAAAAGGAGCAAAAATAGAGCTACAGATGGATGATGTGAAGGAATCTATAGTCAGAAATGTCCTCCTTTTCCTGCGATTTTACTCATCACCCACAATAACATCTAATTCTAACCTGGTGTTAAAAAACCAACACAAAACAAACCCCTGAAAGTCAATATTTATTTTTCAGGCTCCCTCTCCCCTGCTGTTCGTCTCTGAATTTAATGCTTTCGAAAGGTGAATGATTGACGATTTACTGAAAATGAAGTTAAAATATAAATAATTCCATGATTTGGCTGCTGTATTAAGCAGGCATATAAGAAAAGCCCAGAAGACCAAGGTTGGCTTTTATTATTAACAAGGAAAAAAAATTAAATTTAAATAAATGTAATATTTATTAAAATTTCCTTTCACGCTGTTACCTGAGGTTCATAAAACTTTTGAGCTGTGTCAGCTTTGCACTCCCCAGTACATTGAACTCCAGGGAAAACTATAAGCAAATTCTTAAGATCAATGCAAACTACTTCTCCATTACTCAAAAAAGGGAATTTTAACTATTTTTGAAGGCCCCAGGACTCCACTAATCCAGATATAAAGACTTTTTTCACCTTCAAACTTCACAGTTCCAACTCCCCTTTCACCTTCTTTCCTCCCATTGCCACCCCAACACACAGCCCTTTATAAACTGAGGAAAGTGAATATACATCCTTCAGCTCGTTTTCCATCTTTCTCATGGGAAATTAACATTTGCCAAAACATGGAGAGAGTTGTGTTGAGGCTGCTGCTGTGCCCAGCCTGTCCCCATGACAGTGCCAGCGCCAAGGAGAGGTGATGTAAGGCTCTGCTAGGTGAGGATGGCAGGAAGAGAGACCTGTTCTCCTGGGATGAAGACACTGGAGTGACAAAGCCAAGTCATGTGCTGTGAGCATGACAGAGGAGAAGAGTTCAGGGATGAAAGCTTTCTTAACACCCAGCTGGGATCCAGGTTTGGATTTTAAAGGCAGTGAAAAGATCCTGTTTGTCTTGCCTTGGTGTTTTAATGATAACAACACACTAGGACCTGTGTGAAGCAGTTTTGTCTGGAACACAGTTACAGATCAGCCCTGGGCTTAGAAAATCTTCCTATCTATACCATGCAAACACACTCATGCTTCTTAAGTTTGCTGGAGCATGGCTGAGCTCTTCCTTAACATGGAAAAATACAGGGGGAGAAAGGTAGTTTTAACTGCAGATGCTCAGCTTTGAGGGTATGGGACTAGAGGCACTTGTCCTTGGGTCCAAGTTTGCCTTCATATCAGGTGTGTAGACACATAATCCTAGATTGTCCCTTGAGGAAGCCTTATGACCCACATAGGAAGGAAACACATGGTTTCAACACCTTCAGCATGCACTAACCATGCTCTGGAATGTGGGTAGGCTTACGTGTGCTGTGCTTGGTCATGAAATTGGTCTGGAAGGCCTTGACCATTGCTTGCCATTGTGGGAGAGGAGACCTGCAGGTTACCCAAGCTCAGGCTGCCTGCAGGGCACTGTGGTGGCTGCAGGACCACACCTTAGGCATCTCTCTGGTGATCTAGTTCTCCAGCACAGAGCTAGAGAGCTGTCTGGGACAAGCATAATGAATGCAGCCTACAAATATAACTGGTGCACACTTCTGGTTTGACTGGGGAGGCAAGAAAAATTCGTGGATGGGAAAGCCATCAAAATTTATTCCAGGCACAGAGAGATGCAGGAGTATCTAAGCCAAATGTTCTGTCTCTGAGGAATTCACCTGGAATCTTGGTCCCTGCATCAGGATGTTGATACTGCCCAGAACTGGAAGGAGAATTCATCCATAGAGGCAAGTTTTGCTCCTGGTGAAGATTCTGGGTGTGAAGAAAACTAATAGTTTGGACATTGCAAGAGTGGATTCAGAGGAAAAAACTGAGCTGTATGAGAATGTGCTTTGATGTTGATAAATGTGCCTGGTGGAGGCGTTAGAAAAAAGAAAAAGCGAGGAAAGAAAGATGTTGAAAAGGATGATAAAGCAAGAAAAAGATGCATGGGATTTGGAAGCATTTGAAGAAACCTTTTTATAAAGCTGTGCTAGGCACATCCCATCAAATCTCTCCTGCTGTGAGGAATTTTCATGTTACTTTGCAGATAAACTTGTTGAGAGCGTGCTGTCTGCCTCCATGGTGACAGAACAGCGCCTCTAAGGAAATGGCCCTGCATCACCATTTCTCCTTCAGTTCCAGGCAGCATCTGCCACTGCAGAGCTGGGCTGTGAGCTGAAAATTAGACCCATGTCCTTCCTGGCTTTGGGAAGCTAAGTGAAGCAGCATTTAGATCATTTTAGGCTTTGTTGAGGTTTCTTTTGGGCTTGGTTGCCCAGAGTATCTCTTGTTCATGAGGGGCTACTTGCTTCGGTCTCTGTTCCAGAAATGGTGTCCTGATAATCTTTTTAATTTCTGTTTTATGTCTCTGGTGGCTTTTAAAGAGGTAAAAGGGAAGGGAGAAAGCTGATATAAGATAACCCAAGTTTGGAGGCAGCGAGCAGGATACACAAACTGATGGTCAGGCAGACAGAAGAGGCTTCTAAAGGATGGAATGGTTAATGCAGTTGTACTGTGTGTGGTGATCTGCTGCTTGGGGCCTCACTCATGTTAACTTTTAATCCGCTTAAAGAAGTTTTAGGTAGAGGAGAAGGAAATCTCAAAGTTATTAAGCTCCTGGAAGTTTTGTGAAGACAGGCACCATCATGGAGGAAGGGTGTTCCCATAACTGCTACTGATGCTTACAAGTATTATCCCCTCAGTTTCCTCCTGCTTATGGATAGTCCATGGAAAGCACAGAATTCCCATAAGACAATGCTTGAAAGACACACACACAAATATACACATACACACAAGAGATCTTTGCCTTGAGTCATGGGAAATCAGTGTTGGCTCTTCAATTCACAGAAAATCTTATTTTGTGTGGCTTGCATGATGAGGAGACAAAGGAAGAAGGAAAAATGAAAGAGGGAAGGCAGGAATGTGTAACTAAAACTGACACAAACAAGGAGAATATAGAATCATAGAATCAGAATCATAGAACCGTTAGGGTTGGAAAGGACCTTAAGATCATCAAGTTCCAACCCCCCTGCCATGGGCAGGGACACCTCACACTAAACCATCTCACCCAAGGCTTTGTCCAACCTGCCCTTGAACACTGCCAGGGGTGGAGCATTCACAGCCTCCCTGGGCAACCCATTCCAGTGCCTCACCACCCTTACAGTAAAGAACTTCCTCCTTATATCCAACCTAAACTTCCCCTGTTTAAGTTTTAACCCATTACCCCTTGTCCTGTCACTACAGTCCCTAATGAAAAGTCCCTCCCCAGCATCCCTATAGGCCCCCTTCAGATACTGGAAGGCTGCTATGAGGTCTCCACGCAACCTTCTCTTCTCCAGGATGAACAGCTCCAACTTCCTCAGCCTGACTTCATACAGGAGGTGCTCCAGTCCCCTGATCATCCTCGTGGCCTCCTCTGGATTTGTTCCAACAGTTCCATGTCCTTTTTATGTTGAGGGCACCAGAACTGCACACAATATTCCAGGTGAGGTCTCAGGAGAGCAGAGTAGAGGGGCAGGATCACCTCCTTCGACCTGCTGGTCACACTCCTTTTGATGCAGCCCAGGATACGGTTGGTTTCTGGGCTGCAAGCACACACTGAAGCCGGCTCACGTTCATTTTCTCATCCACCAACACCCCCAAGTCCCTCTCCGCAGGGCTGCTCTGAATCTGTTCTCTGCCCAACCTGTAGCTGTGCCTGGGATTGCTCCTACCCAGGTGTAGGACCTTGCACTTGGCATGGTTAAACTTCATAAGGTTGGCATCAGCCCACCTCACAAGCGTGTCAAGGTCCCTGTGAATGGCATTCCTTCCCTCCAGCGTATAACAGAACCACACAGCTTGGTGTCATCAGCAAACTTGCTGAGGGCGCACTCAATCCCACTGTCCATTAGAGTAGAAAATATCTTTTACCTTGGAAGGGACTGACAGCTCAGGGCTTTTCCTGGTTGTTCTCAGCTCACACAGAGATGCCTAATAGGACCAACAATTCAGTTCTCCATGGCCCTGCAATACAGGTTATAAGGATGCCTGGCTTTATCAAGGAGCGGTGCAAGTCAACTGGATATGTACCCGGGAGGAGAAGGCAGCTCACAATCCCCCAGCTGTCCCCCAGCTGCCTATTTCCTGCTATATCCATGTCTGCGTCCTGGCGCTGCACTGCCTTGAAAATCACAGACCCTTTCTGAGTTCCGTCTTTTCATAAGATCCCATTAAAAACTCTGTCACTTTTGGGTTACCTGCATGGATTCAGCCAAGTCATAGGAGGCTGAGAGGCAGCTATTTGATTTCAATGCTGCACCCGTGGGTTGTTCCCCTATGTTGGCTGCTGTATCTGTGGGATCTTGTTATTGTACCTCCATCCCATTACTTGTTACACTCAGCTCTTCCCAAAATGAGGCCCCAGATCTGTCAGACAAAGACTGCTTATTGCTCCTTTACACAGCATCTAGCCCAGGGGATGTGAGCTGGGGCATCAGTCAGAGATTGAAAGGCAAGAAACAACTGACAGTCCTGACTGAAATGAATCCCCTGAAAATATTTCTCATCAGAAAATGGACTTTTTTATTAAATGGGATCTTTCTATAAAACATTATCAGTTCTGTAGAAACTTTCCATTTTTTATTTAATAAAAAGTTGTTTATCTTTTTGGTTTTCTGTTGGCATTTTGAAAATTGTTTATGTTGTTCAGTTTAAAACAGGAAAAATCATACAGAAATGTCTATCTGGCAGAAGTTTTTAACGTTTTTCTTACTTTGTGTTTGAAAGTAAAGTAGTGAACAGGCCTCCAGTACAAGACTATCCAGGCAAAGATGAACTCATCTTCATCTAGTGAATGTCATGTACTTAACGTAAATGGATGAAACTATCAGTTCAGTAGAGCTCTATGTGATTTTTGAGGGATTAGTTTTGAATTTGTGGGCGCAGGTACTCCTTTGGACTGCAAGATATTTGAGCTTTGCATCTCTTTGGAGTTTAAATCAGTACCCTGAAAAGGAGGAAGGGGAAGGGGAAAGGAAAGGGAAAGGTCAAGGAAAAGGGAAAGGGAAAAGAAAGGAGAAGGGGAAAGAAGCAAGTGTGTGTGGAGAAAATCCATTGCCGGTTTCGTGATTCCTATAGCTTCTTGACTTTTAAGGGATCAGGTCTTCCAGTTCTTTCAGGATAGTTCCTGAGGCTATGTTAAGTCACCCTTGCAATTACTGTCTTTAAAAAGAAAATTTGGAGTGCTTTAGAAGCAGATTCCCTTATATTAAGGGACTGTACAGGTATGAAGCGGTGTGCTCCAGTGAGCTGGAGTTAACTCCCCATTTTTCTACCTCCGTGCCTCTGGTACCAATCTCTGAAATTTTGCTTTAGCGGCTTGGTTGCGGAGTGTTAACTTCTGCTCTGTGTGGTGAGAATACAGGGGATATCACTGCGGACCATTGTGCTGCGCTGTCTCACAGATATGCTTGGCTGGGAGGGACTGCAACTCTCCCTACATGTCACAAAGAAGTATTTCAGGCGAAGCCTTTATGATAAATTAGGGAATGTGGTCAGCCAGAAACAGCCAGAGAGCTGTTTTATTAATCTGCGGGTGGATAACAATAAAAATGATGAAAGATCTAATCAGCTACATTATTAGCTTAGAGGTTGGTGGGGCCAGGAGAGGAAAGGGATGTGTGGGTGATGTGGGTGCTGGGGAGGGTTCAAACACAGTGAGAGACAAGAGCTTTGTCTGCAAGCACTGTCAGCCAGTTAAACTGAGAGGTAAAAACATTGCTGGGGACGATACCTCCAAAATTTCAGTCTTCCATACCCCTTTCTTATTTACCATTTCCTTTGACAGCTTGTTATATCTGGGAGCACCCACATTTGCAGCAGCCAAGTTGCCTGTCAGTGCCTGATGCTCCCTGTCTCAGATGCACCTTCCTGCAGTCCTCAGCACCTCCTGGGGTAAGGCCATGAAAAGATATCAAGACAACATTCCCTTCCTGCCTTGAAGAAGGTGGGGAGATATTTCCTTTTTGGACTGCATTGAGGGGTGAGCTCATTTCTATTGATGTGTTTTTATCTTTTCCAGCAATACCTAGGAGACTTTGCTCATAGAAATGACGGAGGAGGGCAACTCAAGCCCCTTTGGCATTCAGCCTTTGCTAGTACATGGTGAGTGGGATGCTTATGGTGGTAGATAATGGCTTCTGTGTATTCTCTGTGCCCTCTTTCAATCTAGATCCTTTTCTCTTTCTTTTGGTGTAGTAAGGTATGTAAATAAGATACAGGAAAGCCCTGTCTAAGTACGTGGATATGGAAGAGCTGGAAGGCTCCAAGTATTCATTAAAGGTTTGATTTGGCAACATCACAAAGTCCTGCAGTCAACACACCTGTATGCAAATGCATTATGGGCAGTTAAAGAGCCTCTATTCTTCCCTTCCTCTGACATATTTTGCAATGCATATTATTTGCTTACAATTCAGGCCTGTCTCATAGTCTCTGTGGTAAGAGCATATTGAGGAAAGTCATCTCCTTTCCCAGCAATTTTCTCAGTTTCTCTTGATCATTAACATGCTGGAAACCACTTGAAAGAAACACTGCAATTTTTTAAGGGATTTTATTCATTTATTCATCAAGGTTAAGGACCCTGAAAAACTGCTGTCTACATCTTTTAGCACTTACTTCTTTCAAATCTCATATACATTATAGCCTTCAATCTGGAGTTCTCTTTTGCTATGAGGTTTTCTCTGCCTGTATCTTTTGTTGCAGTCTAAATGTACAATAAACCCCTTTAAAATTAGTTATACTGCTACAGTTGTCAGGAGAACTCAAGTGATCTGATGAATTTAGTAAGAATTCCAGGCTGTGAAACAGACACAATGAAATTCTCTCCTTCAGCCTACTTGCCTCATTATTAAACCTCCAGTTTATAGCGTGCAGACAGTCGTGCACTATAATTGAGGTTGAATTGCCATTCTCATTATAAATCCCCTTTCCTCGCATGCTCATAACTTTAGCCAACACGTGGGCTGAAACTGTTCATGCTCACTTTTAGCCCACAGTAGGATATTTAGCTCCGTGATCTATGGGCTTTAGCTCTGCTGCCATGCTCTGCTGCCCTATATATTTCACCATAACACCAGCTTGTGGTGAGGTTAAAATACAAAAGCTGAGCATTAGCAGGTCTGCCTGGCTCAGGCACTGGGCTGACATCTGTATTTTAGGTGGCTAGTGCAGCCATTGCCCTTGTGGAGGCTTTGACATTTGTTAGCCAACATCTGCAAGGGTGCTTTTCAAGATCCTGCCTGCCAGCTCAAGCAACAGAAGTCTTTCTGAAGCCTTGAAAAACACCTATCTCTCCCCATTGGTTAGGCAGGAAATTTAGCTATTTCTTTCATTCACTGCTCAGAATTCGGGTGCAGGTGAGTCTCAGCAAAACCATTCCCCTGCTTCCTTCTTCTGCACCAATGAAGTCTGAATTTCAGTCTGAATTTCAGAAGGGGATATAAAGTTGTTGACTGGATCCTGTTGTACCCCAAGCAATTCTGTTAAGCCCTTGATGCCAGGGATGAGGAGGACCTCCTTTTCTCTCTCTGCATGCTGTACTTGTTCTGCTTCCCCTCTACTTTACTACCAACTCTGCCACTTAAAGGGAAGTGCTTGGATGCAGACTTACATCCAAGAAGAATGGCTGCGTCACTCAACGAGGATGCAAATGTTTGAGGTTTGGAGCTTTTTCTGCTCTTTGCTAGAGGTTTGTGTGTGCCATTGAATGAGGCAGCTAGGTCTGTTGACTAGAGCTCTGCGGACCCAAATAGTAGTGTAGCCTCAGGCTCAGATGTAGGCATTGGAAGCTACATGGAACCGTTTTCACCATAACTACTCTTGGAGGAATGCGTACGTTAGAGGAAACCAGAATGTCTATAAAGACTGTGCTCCCTGTCTGATGCACTGTCCACAAGGAGTGGAAGTGTTCCCCTGCCTTAGCTTCAGCACAGTATGTTCTGAGGTGCTTCAGGAAGAAGACTTTGAGAGCTGAGAGTCTGCAGAAGTCTTACTGAGAGTTTGTGGAGAGGAGAGAGGTGTGAGGAAGAAAGAAAAACTAGTGCTTGTTTGTCAAGAAACCAGAGCCAAAAGGATTTATGTCAGGAGATTTTTATTTTTTTTTTTTTGGCAGTTATGAGAGATCACATAAAAAAACAAGAAACACATACTCTTATATTTATAATGGGGAGAAGGAGGTGGAGGGGGGTGATTTGTGCTAAAAGGAAATTGTTGAGTGCGGAAGTATGAGGTAGAGAAATGAATGACACCCTACAGCAGACAAACTGTGGGCCAAGACTGGTCCTGTCTGGAGGCAGCTGGCGTAGGGGAGTTTCTGATGCATGCTGTCAGAGAGGCCATAACTGTTCACTAAATCCCTCTCTCTGCCCTCACTGTCATGGTCCAACAGCTGCTCATGGAGTAGACAGCAGCAGTGATGGAAGGTGCTGCCATTTATCTCCAGCTGTTTATTACTAGCCCTTCATTCCTGCAGCAGACAGGGAAACCTCTGCCTCCAGTCAGAGGAGCAGTCTGACCCCAGGCAGTCTGGCATCTGATCAATTTGCCTTGGTCAGCACTCCAGGACATGCCTCCATCACCCTTGATGTATGAGGGAGCCCATGATGGGGCCTGAAGATGCAGGAGCACGTGGCAGGACTTGTGGACACCATGGCAATGTCTGCAGAGCTCCTCTGCTGGTGCCCCAAATCCTTGCTCTCCTCCAGGCATATGGCTCAGCTTTCTCACACCTCTCCCCCACTTTCTTTGCATTCCAAGTGCCACTTGTAGGAGTTGAAAGTGAAGTGATGGAGCCTGAGGGAAAGGGAAAAATGCAGTCTGTGCCTCTGAAAATGTAAAAAGGACCCTCCTGCATACTTCATTCCTTTCCTGATTCCCATCTCTGTTCCCAGCTGAACTGCTGTGACCAATTGCACTGAGAATTTTGCTCCACGAGTGCAGTGGAGATGAGATAAAAACTAAAGAGAGGTAAGGAAAGAACTCCTATGTTCTTTCTCCCCCGACACAGGGGATTTTGTTTGACATAACCTTTATTTTGGGTGACAAGGCTTAACATGTTTATTAATGCCATTTCCTCCATTTCAGGTCCACCCACCAGAGCCTGTGCTCTCTGGAGGCTGCTGGTGTTTCCCATGTGCATATTCTGTGAGTGTGCCAGGTATCCTGGCACTGAGGCAAAGCACTTCTGAGTGCCATTTTCCTCCACTGTAATGGCAGAAGGGGCTGGGCATGAGCTCTACAGGCTGCTCTGTATCAGTAACCTTAATAACTCCATTCAAATCCTTTTCCTGATAAGTGCTTCTGGCAATCATGGTTCACATGTGACTGGACAGGGTTTTAAGAAGTAGGTTCCCTGGAATAATGTAGCTCTGCGCTTTGCTGATGGAGTTATCCCTGGGAACCGTGTGAAGAGTTTATTCAGCCTCCAGAGCTGTTCTGAATTTGTAATGAACTTGAAAATCATGCCTCGTGCCTGATCTCCTCCAGAGACTGTTTAACAAAGAGTCAACTCCAGCTAACACCAGGCCCAACAAATGAAATAGGGCATTTTGGGTAACTCCAAGTTCTCCCCTGTTTAAACATTGTCACAAAGAAAATTCTGCTGCTCCCAAGTTTGGATCACCTGCAGGAAGGCTGCACCCAAGACAACTGAGGACACACATTTTAAGCTGAGTGGTTGTTCTATTTCCAGCAAATGACTGGATGCTGGATTTGTGTATAAATTTATAGATGCACAGACATAAGAAATAAATGAAGACAACATATGGATCTAGTAAGATGAGTCTCATGGAACTTGGTTTACCCATCTCCACCTCATAATTGTGTTCCTCGGATTCATCCTTCTTCAGCAAACTAACCATCCTCTATAGAGATGTGGTAGCAAACAGGCAGGCAGTGTGTTATATCTGTTATTTGTCAGGCACAGTCACAGGGTTTTTCTCTGTTGACCTGAATAGTTGGTATCTACTTTTTTTGTTCTTGTTACTGCTACTTGGTTAGATTTTAAGCTTTGTGGTCTTTGTTCCTGCAATGAAGGGTTTTAGGCACCCTTTACAGTGTGATGAGTGAGATTACTGCTGCTAGAGAAGGACAAACCTTTCCTGCTGAAATACTTTTCACAAAGAAAGGTCAATCTTGATTCCTTCTCCATCCTTCACATCCTTGGGAATTTCTAGTAAGAAAAAAATCCCCAAATTTAAGCCTGCTGGACTTAAAAGACAGTGATATTTGTTCCACGTGTCAGGGTCCATGTGAACGGCTGCAGTACCTGGCAGGAGACTGTTTGTGCAAGCTGTGCTTCCATCCTCTGACACCGGGCTTTCTCCTTCAGTGAATGCTCTTTCCCATAAAATAC
Organism: Pezoporus occidentalis; assembly: GCF_034315485.1. Taxonomy (NCBI): domain Eukaryota; kingdom Metazoa; phylum Chordata; class Aves; order Psittaciformes; family Psittacidae; genus Pezoporus; species Pezoporus occidentalis. The sequence goes on from NW_026913274.1 coordinate 62,655, forward strand.
TGAAATATCTTGCTAGTTGGCAACTTTTCTGGAAAGTTTTACTGCTAGTGAATCAACAGTTTACTTCATTAAAAGCTTCTATATTTTGAATGTTTTGGCTCCATATGGGCTGAAAAATGTATGTTTTGTAGGCTGGAATTCGATCTTTTTTGCAGTGAGGTCTGCTAGGAAGACATGTGGGAGGGTCGGCTCCTTTCTTCCTTCCTTCCCCACAAAGTTCAAGTAGGTCAGATGCTACTGTTGATGATCTAACTTTAGCTTAACTCCTTCAAATCCCCACCAGTCTCCTGGACTTGACTTTACAAGTCCTTTCATGTCACTTCACACTGTAGTGGGAGGAAGTGAAAATTACAGGCCACAGGCAGGGTTCCAAAAAGTGCTCTCTCTCAGAAAAGGGCTGGCATCTTTCCATGGGCCTTCATTGTATTTTATAGCCATACTACAGTATTTAACAGCATAATTTAGTAAGTGTCGATACTCTGTCGCAGAGTGTGGAGAAACTGTATTATTCAACCTCTGGCGACGTGCACTGATTCAACTAACGCACTGTAAGGTAACATTAATGTTTTCTGGAAACAAAATTGGAGTCAGAAATGCCCTTATTTGCCATCAGCATAAATACTGGTGTCATCCTGATCAGCACGCAGAATTCAAGACCTTTTGCCCTTAAGAGGTGACTCTCTCTTATGTTTTCATTAATTTCCCAACAAATTAGCAACCCCAAGTATAGACACACATTACACTGGTTTATACCTGGTATTAAGACAATTGGGTTTGTGCTGCTCTTTGTGTCACACCTTTGCCAGCTTTTGAGCAGCACTAGACCATTTATTCACTATTACTGCATATGGTTGTATTTGAATTAGTTCTTCTCATTTACAACATATATGAAATGATTCATGAAAATCGAAGCCCTTGCCATGGATTAAAAATGTATCTTAAAGATGTCTGCAGAACACAAAATCTGAGTGAAACTCTTTCTCACCCTGACAGCTACGGTGCCTCTCAGTTTTTTGCATGCTTTAAATGCTTGGGGCAAGATAGGTCTGGCTGAGATCCTAGACTGACATCTGATTTAGGGAGTTCCAAGCATGCAGAGATGGGAAAATAGTGAGTCTTCCAGGCTATCACAGAGACCATTTCATGTTTACCCCAGCTGTGCAGCCACCATCTGTATATTACCATATTATCAGGGAGGTCAGCTGTCAAATGAAATATAAAGAGGCAACAGTTGCATCAGAAGCTGGTCAGATACCACCTCCTGAAGAGATTTTAACGTATTCTCCAGTCCAGAAAGCTGTAATAGTCCATCGTAATTTCTAGCAGCTGTACCAGATTTTGTACTCAGCATAAAAAACCCCATTGAAACCATGTAATATCATTCTTCATGCTTGCAGTCACAATGTCAGGCCCTTCCTGAAGGACTGGTGCAGTTTGATTTATGCTGTATTGATTTTTGACTTGTAGCTGGGTCTAAGTTGAAGCTTCCTTTGTGCATCAGCCAAAGGGTAGTGACAGTTCCTCAAGTCACCCGTCTCTTAACTTAGAGATGAATTCTAGTATCTGGGCTGTACATGCAACATGTCCTGGATTCAGTTCACAGGTAGTAAGGTTGGACTTGGCCTGATGAGGGCAGCTGGTGATAAGCTATCCAGTGAGCACATAGGAAATCACCTCTTCTCCACTGGGTGGAACTGGAACTAGTGTGTGGGGCAGAGTAGTTCCCCATTCTGCACTGAAGTCCTTGTCCCTCTGTACACCCCAACATTTCTTTGGGTAAATCCTTTGTTCTCACCACCCTTTCTACCCACAATCATTATCCTTGTAAAGAAACATGGTCCAGAAAGGGGAAGTAGCAAACCCTGGTAGTTCTACCACGTTGGACAATGGTGAGGACAGGGCAGCACTGGGTGCCTGTCCCTCAGTGTAGGCATAGCTGCAGTCCTGCAAATCTACCTGTATAAGCTTTGATACTTTTATTTCATGAGAATAATAAAGGACATGGCCAGAAGTCTGATCTGCTGTGAGTAGGAGACCGGGTGAGAAAATCACAGAGTTCCCTTTCCATCAACATTGCTGTGATTTGGGTTCTATACCTGCCTTGTTGGGCAGCTCAGTTGGGTGCTGCCTGTAGTAGGAACATACCCGTAGATTTACGCACCTCTACAGCATTATAGAGCCATAGAATCATGGACATTCCATATTGGAAGGAACCTTGAAAAATCACCTGGTTGAGCCTTTTGTGGGAAAGAGAATTTAAGTGAGATTATCTAGCATCCTGTCCAATTGCATCTTGAAAATCTCCAGTGATGTGAATCTACCACATCCCTGGGGAGGTTGTTCCAGTAATTGATAGTTCCTACAGTAAAAAATGTTTTTCTTACGTGAAAAATGAAACCTTTCTTGGGATAACCAGTGCTTTTTTTTCTCTCATCTTCTCCCTGTGGCTCTTTATGAAGTGAGAATGTCTATCCTTTTTGTAGCCACACTTTAAAATGGTAAAATATTTCTCTATAGCCTTCACCTGAAGTTATCAAAGCAGGCGAGGTTGTAAGAATGAGCTGACTGGGCAATGGACTCTCTTTTGTATTTTTAAAAATCTCCTTTATAAACATCAGAACTAATATTAGGCAAAGGTATATGTCATTTCACAAATGGGTATAGTGACGTGATGCAACCCAGAAATGATGAAGTGTAACACTGCCATAGGCTAAGCACCGGTCCATATACACCTTTCAAGATGGCATGTGGCTTGGTAACTGTCCAACCCCGCCATCTGCAGAGACCGAAACTCAATTGCTGTTAATGAGAATGAAATTATGGTGATATTAGCATAATTAAAATGAGAAGAATCCTAGTTCAAGGGTGATTGATGCCCATGGAAAGCTTTGGAGGGAAGCAGAAAAGGTAGGTCCAAGACTGTTGGCTCAGACTTCATTTACCTGCACAATTTCTCCAAGTACAGGAGGATGGTCCTCAAAAGAAAAAAAATGTTTAATGCGGCTACTGACTGGTATTAAATAAATTATGCATGTTGGCAGAGCGACAGATAAGAATAGCGGAAAACACACTGTGAAAGGAACCAGAAGAATTGCTGTCATAAATCTCTCCAAACTATTCTAGTCAGAGAGAGGCTAAAAACTAAGCAGGTTAACGGGAACATTAGGAAGGGGACTTTGGAAGAAACCCATAGCTCTGTAGCTTTGCTGACACGAGTTTTGCCCATGTGTCCACCCTCTAAGAAGAGGAGCAATGGTTGGGCAGGGAAAGGAATGGGTTGTGAAGATGTGACATTGCAGCTTAGGTTGTTTGGCTTTTGGGTTTTAGTTTTTATTCGAGGGAGGTTAAAAGGACTCCAGGTGTTCTCTCTAGAAAAAAAGAGATTAGAAGGCAACATTAATCAAATTTGCAACATATTCAAACAAGTAGATAAAGAAGAAAGAAAGAAAAAAATGCTCTCAAATGTTTTTTCTAATGAATGCATATTTTAGCTGAAGAATTCACAAGGGTCAACATGGAAAAAGACATGTATATATGCAAGACTAAGGTTAGAAGGCAAAGTGGGATTATTTTCAAAGTTTATAAATAATTTAACTGTTGTAAGAAAACTGCAGGGGTTTCTGTTGATCTTATTGCCAAAGGAATGACTTTAGGCCTGATAAAGTAAGGGGCTAAAGGGGTTTTCACACAGAAGGATGTCAAAGCATAGCTGTTTGCCTACTACAACTTGTCACAACAGTCATGGTTTTATTGGGTAAAAGATGGGCATGTTGGGACAGGATATTCTGGCTCCTTTGACACATTAAAATGCCTGTATCCAATGCTAAATGACCTTTACATTGGAAAGCAATTGCAGTTTCTTGTTGACTTTTGTAAAGTGTTCACTGAAAGCAGTTGTAAGTGTTCCTGTTAACTTTTTTGCTGCAGAAAGAGGCCATTGCTGAATGCTTTTGACAACCCCACTTGCACAAACCTGGAAGGACCTTTACAAAGGACCAGTCACTGGAAAAAATTGAGAGGCAGAGTGCTTTTTTCCTTACATTTCTAGTTACCATAAAAACTGTGCAACTTCACAGTGATGAGGACAGGTCACGTAAGAGCTTTGTATCTATTTTACAAACGATGATCCATGCCACCACCACACCTTCTCGGTCTCTGCATCAGTCACTTTATACAGTTTAGTCATACAGTCAAGTGGCTGCAGCTCTCAAAGTCTCTCTTTCATATAATTTCTGTTCCTGCCAGATGACGATGACCAATAACTGCCCCTCTGGCTCATATTACAGTTTTGTTTTAATTAACTGATCTGTATTTAAATGTTCATTTCCAGACAGTGAGAAAAGCTGGATTGACTGCCCTGAAACCTTGTTTCTGTGAAGCTATAGTCTCTTTCCCTTAACACTGCTCAGGCCTGTTGACTAGAAGTCACTACTGCTCAGCTCAGGGAAGAGATGCACAGAAAATCCATCAGTTCTCTTCAGTACACAGAACATGACCATGTGTGTACTCTCTGAGGCTATTTTAAACTGTAGATACAGACCACGGTTAATCTGTTTTACTTTCTGCTGCACTTGGTTTCTTTCAGTTACTGCCTTCCAACTGACATTTAGGGGTTTCCATCTGTACCAGAAGGGTTTCCTAATTAAGCCAGGTGTAATGCTTGGCCATGACCAACCATCCATCACCCTGGGACAGGCAAGACAAGTCTGCTTGCTTAAGCCTTGCAGGACTAACCCCTGAGAAGTGAGATCTCACTCATTGGGCTTGTTCAGCCTAGAGAAGAAAAGGATCTGGGGAGACCTTGAGCAGCTCCCAGTGCCTAAAGGGGCTGACAAGAAACCTGGAAGGGGCTTTTGACAAGGGCCTGTAGTGACAGGACAAGGGAGGATGACTTTAAACTGAAAGAGGGAAGATTGAGATGAGCTCTTAGGCAGAAGTTCTTCCCTGTGAGGGTGCTGAGGTGCTGGCACAGGGTGCCCAGAGAGGCTGCCCCATCCCTGGCAGTGTTCAAGGGCAGGTTGGACACAGGGGCTTGGAGCAAGCTGCTCTAGTGGAAGGTGTCCCTGCCCGTGGGAGGGGGTTGGAACTGGGTGAGCTTTAAGATTCCTTCCAACTCAAACCATTCTGTGATTCTATGATTCATTTATTGGCTCCTCTGATAAAAGAGCAATGAAATCACCAGGCAGGCTCATGAACAATGATATAGACCCATCTGATCTAGGACCATCAAAAGATTTCTCATAGGAAGGCTTACTAACCAGCTGGATGGCAAGCATCTGTCACTAGTGATGTGGTATAGAAGCAAAGCAAGGTCCAGTCAGGCCAAGTTTGTCCTTTCATCCCAGCTGCACAGACCTCTGCCCACTTCACCACCTACAGTCATCTTTAAATCTGATGGATTAAAACCCTTCCTACAGGCTGGATTTGGTGGTATCAACCCTTTCACGGAAGGAAAAATTCCCTAGTCTTTGATTAAATTGGATCTGGACTGTAAGTCTTTCAAGCAAATGTGTTACTTTGTGTAGATTCTCTACCTCTGAGAAAATAAAACACCTTAAGTGTCCAGTATTTCACCCAAACTCAGCTCTCTCCCTCCACTGCAAAAGCATGGTAGTCAGGGAGAGAAAATATTTGCTTGGTAAAGCTTTAAGATCAGGCTTTTGGACTGGAAACTGAAAGGTATAAATAAGCCAGATATAGGGAAATTCCTCCTTAAGCTGCAGAGCTTAAGCTGCAGAGCCAGCTTTTTCTCAAGCTCTTTATCCTGTTTTGGCTTGAATGGCACTGTGCAGCCCAGTCATCAGGACAGGAGTTTTGACATTCACCTACCAAGCCACCTCCTGAGTGGGATGCTCAGACTGGGCAGGGGAGGCTAATGACTGGTCCCACACATAGGGCCAGCCTGCTCTTCTCTGGTTGCAATGTGTCTCAAACTAATCATGTGCTTCTTCTCATATCCAAAACTTGGCTGCTTGCTGCTTATCAGCTAGCAGAAGTGCTCATAGGGACTCAGACCCCCCATGTCTTTGGCATTTGGGCTGTGGAAAGCTAACACAGATGTTCTGGATAGCTGTCCCTTGGGGCTGGGAAAATATCTCTTTGTCATCAGTCCTCTGGTCACCTACCCTCAAAACAAACCAGGCGGCTCCCCAGAGCCAACTCTAGTGCACTTGTATGAGACGTGATACAAAGTGCTAGCTTGATGATTATTGTGCTAAATTAGAGAAATACTTTTCAGAGCGTGCTGTGATTGCCACAGAAAGCAACAATAACAGAACAGACCGAGGAGAAGGAGTTAAAATAAAAAAAACATTGGGCTGACACTTTTCTTCTGTGTTTATATGCCATTGTAACAGTGGCTGGGGCTTCTCTTGGCTTGGCTTAAAAAAGCTATTGCAAATATCTAGCACTTGATGACAGATGGTTCACCAATACAGCAAGGACCATTGTCTCACTTAATAGCTCTTTGTTCTAGCTGAAAGAAGTTAATCTTTCCTTGTAGGAGGTGGTAGGAGGATCTGTGTACAATGTGCCTTCTGACAACTGTTCCAGTTTTGGAGTCTGTTCTGTAGCTCACTGAACTGGAATCGTCTCCCTTACCCTCTGGAGGAGGGACTCACAAAGGAGGCGTCACAGTCATCATGCCTAATTTGTGAGTGCTTTGCTATTTGCTAGGACTCACAACACTGAATTAGGTAATTGTATTCTCTGCGCTAAGTATGGAAAAGTGAAACACATGATCCGATGTGCCTCAAAGGATGAGGAAAAGTTTAGGGCCTCTGTCTCTCCCAGGAGGAGAGGTTCCCATTTTTGGGATGCCATGCTGTGGCTCTCCACTGGGGAGAGTTAGCTCACCCACTCACCAGCTGCCTACAGACTTGTGTGTTATATCTCTTCTTTTTAACAGCTAAAAGCAATAGCTGACACCCAGCAATGCATACATCCCAGGAGAGTGCCATGAGCAGCAGGCTAAGGTGTACCAATGGGGGGACTCCGCTGTTCTTTGCTCCTTCAAGGTCGCCTGTGTGATGCATATTCATGGGACCACTGTTAGGAGCCTAATTCTCTTAGGAGAGGTTATGGAGCCCTTCACTCTCAGTTTCCATTTCTATTTCCACCTTTTAAACCAAATGAGGAGTTGTGAATACATATCTGGGCTGCTCTGCAGCTGTATAATCAGGGCCAGCTTCTATGTCATGGGAGTCTCAGGGGACAAATCCCTTCCTCCAGCTGGCCAAAGGAGAATCTGAACCTATGCTCACCATATTTCATGTGAATTCTTTGCACACCATGAGGGTGTAGCTTACAAGAAGAGGGAATGCTTACCTGTATGTGTACAAGGAAACTCCTTCCCCAGACTGTGCTCACTTGAGGTGGCCTGTGCCAAGTTCAGAACTTATCAGACTGAGACCCAGAATTCAGAATGGTTTATGAATGCCCTGGTCAGAGGATTTGTGCTCCCAAGGTGTTTCTTTCCACCAGAACCAGTGTGTGTTTACCAGAAACATTGCTGTACCGGGTATGTTTAAGGTTGGATGGGCAATAATAAAAGCATCTACAATAGCAGTGGTGAGTGCAAGTGTGCAAAGGGACAGGGGTTTGTGCAACCTGGTCTAGTAGGTGTCCCTGCCCATGCAGGGGGCTTGGACTAAATGACCTTTAAAGGTCCCTTCCAACCCAAGCCTTTGCTGATTCTGTTTCTATGAGACATTGGAGTGATCTCATTCCCTTAATAAATGGAGAGCAAGGGCTCTGATTTGGCACCTTCTGAATATTTTCCTGGGATGTGTTTGCTCTGTTGTGCTTACTGTCATGAGAAGGAAGCTGTGTGATTGAAAATCTGTTTCTCTCAACCGATTTTAATCAAGAAGTAGGACAGCAGTGCTATTCCAAAAGGCATTTTCAGACTCTGCAGCAGGCTGACTTGAGACTGTGGCCTGTTCCTGTTTCATTAGCTCTGAAGCAGTAGGAAAAGCCAGGTAGTTTCAAATGAAGTTTGTTAAGAGACTTTCCTAGGCCACAGCATCAGCAGCTTCCTTTTCCAAGTGATTCTGTGCACAAGCTTGCACCAGCTGCTTGGGTAGTGTCTGCTCTGAAGCACCCAGTGATGTGCATATCCCCATCTGCCAACCCTCTGTGATGTGTGAGTTCTTCCTGGGAACACAAACGTGAGCACTGCACATGCTTCTAGACCCATGGGGTGGTCACTGCCCTGGTGTATTTGGGATTGGAACAAATATGTTGTTGGAAACAGGAATATTCAAGGAGTAAAAGTCCTCACCTTGCTTCACAAGGACATTTCTGAGTGGTATCACAATATTAGTTACGTGAAGGGAAAACAGACAGAGCTCAGATCATCTTGTAATAAAAGAAACCTGTCTCACGGACACCTGCCTGGAGTGGGGATGGGGTGGAAGTGGGGAGAGGAATTTTTTCCTCTTGTGTTTGTGCAAAGAAAGAGTGGCTATGTCAGTAAATGGTGATATGAAGGAGTGACTCAAGGAAGGCATTTACAGCTTTCTTAGAGACATAAAAATGTGATTAGTGTCTGAGATGTCTCCATGGGACTCCAGAAAGAATGACTGTAAACCATGCCGTGTACTTGTACCAAAGGTTGCCCCCAGCTATTCAAGGGGATGGGATTGCAGTTTACTGTAATCATACTGATGCCAAGGAGTGCTGTGGCGAAGGATGGATGTTTGACCTTTAATAAACCTTTAGTTTCATGTAATGTGATTTACCCGCCTCAGATAAAAGACAGGAGCCAGCATCAGCCAGCCAGTGGCTTTAGAACCTCTGTAATAGAGTGTGGTGCCCAGTCGGCTGTATCCTGGTGCACATGGGCAGGCAGCTACAGGCTTTCAGGTTGGCTTGGCTTCTTTCTTCATTTTCATTACTTAGGACTTAAGGTTTTCCTTGGCTGCTGCTTGGCCCTGCAGGTACAGTCCCATGCTGAAATGGGCCTATTGCTTTGCTTTACGGCACCTATAGTGTAAAGGGGTGAACTTTCTTTGGTAAGGAGCATGGATTATCCGTATGACATGCAGTTAAATCTTAGAACAGGGCTGATATGTTTGTACAGCCCAGAGAAGGGTGTTTAAACCAACCATAAGACCATATCTACATTTGTGCTTCAGCACACCCTGTTCTGGTCCATGTGTCTACCATAAACGGAGTTTTGAGTGTGGCAAACATGTTCAGGCAGCAGCATGGTCACAGCACTGCTTTATTCTCCAGCACACCAGTGTAAAAGAACCTCCAATGGACTAACAGCAGTTCCCACTCTGTTTTTAGGGACTGGACTTGGAGATATACCCTCTCTTAGAGCTTGCATTTCAATTTATGGGGAAGTGTTGGGAGAAAGGTGAAAGCCATGCATGCTCCCTCCTGGTTGTCCCCACTGGTCCCCATAGTCAGATTCCCCAATTCAGTTACCCCAGTGGTGTTTCTGCAAAGTCAGTTATTTTTTGGGGTACCGACCTGTGCCATAAAGGCAGCTTTAATGGTATTTTCTAACCTCCTCTTTGGAGATGGTTTCTCCCCTGCACTGGGTATTTTGTCTTCTGTGTATTGAAGGGTACCTGGAACAAGACTCTGAAATCTTGTCTCACAGTCATCAGCCCCCAGCCCCCAGCTGTGTCCCAGTGGCCAGAAGTGTACCCAGCTGGATGCCCCAGGGATGCAGCGCATCCTACTCAGACTTTATGGCCGTGTCCTTGCAGATGCATCAGGATATACCTCACAGTCCCAAATCCACTGCAGAGACATAGCATCTACCTCAAAGCAGGCAAGGAAGGGCTCTGGAAAGTGTGAGAGTCACAAGGGAAAGTGGGGAGGGCAGCCTGAGAAACGGGGAGGGAATTCGGCAGCACCTTCTAATGGTATGTTTGCTGTGCCACTGTGGGAAATAGAGCATTCCCAATTTGTTGTGGGGTGTTCCATCTTCAGAGGGTGATCTTCTCCAGCTCCACCTTAATTCTCAACCCAGCCCAGTCAGAGAATATGTCTCTGTTCTCTTCATCCCCACAGCTCAGGGCAGGCCACTGAATGGCCTTTGGAGCAGAAAACTCTTCTTACTAGAGACTTAATCCTGATTTTCTAGCTCAGTTACATTTGAGGTCAATTCCCGCATCTTTAGCCTACTCAGCCCTCTCCAGAGCATCTTGTCTGCCAAAAAGCAAAGATACCAAAAGTCAGAGATAGGGTTGGGGTGTATGTATGCTTTTCTGTATTTGCCTTTACCTTCAGATGAAAAGAAAATACTGACCATATTATCTCCTTGTATTCACCACCTGATTCACATTTCATTTATTTCTATAGCCCTGAACAGACATTAGTAACTCATAATAGTAATAATAGGAGTTTCTACTAATAGAACTCCTTCCATCTGTGGAGTTCAAATTATGGACAAGCACCATTAGCCCCATTTAGAGATGGATTTAGCTGGTGCAACTTGTCCAAATGCAGATGTGGCTGCAAGAATCAGGAAGAAAAGGCAAAGGCTTCAGCTTTCAGCCTCAGCTCAGCTCATCTGGTACAGCCATTTGGGGAGCGGGGGAGAAATATAATCATTCAAAAGACAAGATGTGAGGGATGCTCAGGAAGAAATTGAACCTCATCTCTGGAGACTGCTGAATTTCACAAGGTATTCCCAGAGCAGCAAAAGGAGCAATGTCCCGAGCTTTGGCCTCTATACTTATCAGCATGAAAAAACCATGAGTGTGAAATCAAACAACAGGCTTCAAATGGGAGCTACAATGACTCTAATTTCTATGTACTGTTATTTGATCTTCTAACCTACTAGGTTTAAGGTAAACCACAGTGGAATATCAAGCAGATGTTAAATGAAACAGTGCCATTAATTCAATCCAATGAGATACGTTTCATATAACAAAGGGATTTGTTCTGATACTCAAACAATGTATATTAATGAAAGAGTTGAAATAGACTCATTTTGTTCTCAAAGCAAACACATTAAGGAAAGCCATCAAGAAGTAAAGAACATGCCTTTTTTTTTTTTTTTTTTTTTTAAACTGTGCTTTATTTAGGGCTAAGCTGGAAAGCGTCATTCAATAATTACAGAAGATTACAAGGAGTTTTAGGGAATTGAGAGTGAAAGAGCAGTTGTATGGAACTGCAGCTGCGTTACACATCTGTACTTCCTAGCTGTGGGCTCAGTCTGACTGAGTTCTTACTCATGTAGAAAACCCTCTAAATCCCCATGGGAGTTCTGACAGGAGAAGGACTCGTAAGATGAGGCCCGTTAGGGAATTAAAATTAAAATAAAAATAACAAAATTAAAAAAAAAAAAAGAGAAAGGAAGAAAGTTTGAGATCAAGATAAAAAACAGTAAGGAAACCAAACAAGAACATTAAAACAGTAAAACCATATAAAGGATCAGAAACAATTATCACACTGCTCAATCAATGCAACAAGTGTGAGAATGATGTAAATCAAGTTTTAAGACTGTGAAAATAAATTATAATAAATATGATATACTTTAAAATATATGTGTTCTTAAATAATTCATTGTTTTTCTGAGTCAGATTTTTTAAAGCAATGTCTTATTTTTTAACTGCTCTAAAGTCATTTACCAAAGATAAATATCGTGCTTTCATTAAATAGTTTTCCTTGTTTTTCTCTATCATTACAATTAAAAGTCCTACAAAATATGCAAATTTATTTACAGAGAAACAGAGCCAGCATCTTTATTTTTTTTAAACATCCCCCTGTTTTTTCAAAATTCCTTGTAAACAGTTTCAGAAGTTCTTCAAAGAGATTGTTTCCTTATGTTTTTTTTGTTTATTTTTTTCTTTTTTATTTTTTTTATTCTTTTTTTATTTTTATTTTTTAAGATTAAGGTTCTAGGCTAACACCTTGCCCTGAAGGTTTCTAGAGCAAATATGGAAGCTACTAAAGCATAGGATGATGGGAATTTTGCGGACAGCAGATCATGAAGACATGAAGCGTTTAGCTGTGTTTCATTGTTCAAGTTAGAACTAACGTCTGATAAAAAGACAGCTGTTTTTTTTTTTCTTTTTTTCCCATTTGCATTGTCTACAGAATTGAGTTTCGTTTCGTTTATTTTTTTTTAATAGCTGGAATGCTCGCAGTTAAAAAAGCTGCCAAAATAGCCATTTCTCTCCTCTTTCTCCTCGATAAATAACAGCATCCAACAGCAATTGGCAGAGAGTAGGAATTTATGCTCAATCTAAACTCTACAAAAAATTACAGTTCTACAACATCTTTGTTTTTAGCATTAACGCTAACTTCTATGTAGTTATTTTTTTTTGCTTTTTTTATTTTTTTTCTTTTTATGTTGTCTAATTTTTTCTATTATATAGGTATTTTAAACTTTCTTTTTTTAAATTCTGTACAACTATTAGGATTTTAAATGGGGAGAGTTAGAAGCATTTACAAACCTTTTTTTGTTTTCCATTTAATATCAACCATCTTTCCTTTCTCTTCTCTATGCCTTTTAATGTATTTATTTATGTATTTATTTATTTACTTTTTTGCTTTTCATAGATATCCATCTTACCTGCCTTTAACAGCGCAATCCTTACGTATTATACAGAAAACCATATGAAAGCTTCATAGACTCTAATTAATGTATAACCAAAGAACCTCCCAAAGTATCAAAGAACTATTATCTTGCCGTTTTAAAAGCATTTAAGCGTTATTATTATTTTTTTTTTTAATTTTTACATATTTCTTATAATCGCTCTCAAAAACTGTTTTAGGAACAGCTCAGAGAAAAGGAAAGAACTTCCATATTTTACATACAGCTACAAGTCTGCGGTAAAAAGTTTTGTCCTTTGGTCCCCATATAGCTAAGGAATGACAGATAAAGATGCTCAGTGACTGTTACCATGGGTCACACATGATAACCGCATCCTTGGTGGCAAACAGGCACTCCTTTGCCAGTATCCAGGTTTGCATCTCCTGTTTGAAGAAAAGCCGCTGTGGTGATATCAGTGTCTCTTCAGAAATCCTGGTTGATCTTGATCCTGTTCTGATTTTACTTATGTATTTGTTTGTTTGTTTTCAAGCGCATGTCCTTCGAAGTCAGCAGATGTGATACTTTCCTTGAAGAAATGTTACAGTCTAAACAATCAAAGAGAGAATAATTCTGAAGTCTTCAGCTTGATTGATATTTGCTGATATGTCAAAGGTGTAATCCAACAGTTCCTGTTTTTTTTTAATATATATATACTTTTTTTTTTTCTAAATGTAGCCCATTCAGCTGCTGCCCTAAAAAATGAAGCAGATCATTGCAAATTAAATCAAAAAGAGGAGGAGGAAGTAGGGAAGGAGGGGGGATATTTGGAACTGGGGGAAAAAAGACCTAAAATGAAAATGAAATTTTAAACAAGCCTGTTCTTTTGGGCCCAATCCTGCTCCTTTTGAAAGTCATGGATGTTTTCTTCTCCCTTCAATTGGGACAGGATGGGGCATCTGGTTTGGTGTTTCGCTTTCGAAGGCATTGGCTCTGATTCTGCTCCCACTCAACGTCAACAGAAAGATTCCCCTTGACTTCAGTGAGAACTGGATCAAACCCGAAGTGAGCAAGGTAGTCACGATCATGATAGAGAAAAATACAATTGTTCCTAATAATTGTAATGACAATAATAAATCAATAGTAGGGTATGTCTACTTAAATCTGTATGTGCAGATAGCTGCATTTTAATTATTTTTAAGTGATACTTTACAATGCCAGATCACAATCTCACTCGGTGAGCTTTTGCAGTGTGAAAGGCATTGACAAAGAATTCTTCTACATTTTAATGGGTGCCATCTATGACAGTGTATGAGCTTTCTGTGGAGACATAGCTGCCAATAACATCTACTCCTTTGTGAATGTCAGAAAGTAAGACTTTGAACAGGCAATTTATAGGAGGTTAAATAAAAAGAAGACTGTTGGAATAAACTTTTTTTTTTTAAAAAAAAGTAAAGCTAACATTTCTTAAATAAAAAAGTTATTTAAAAAAAATGTAATCATGATCCGACTAGGCTTGACATTTAAGTAGGATGCTTAATCATTAAGGATTAGCTCTTATCTCTTTCTAGCAAGCAGGTTCTTCTTATACACTTGGTGATTTATTACATCAAGAAACTTAGAAACTGCAAAAGGTCCACTCTGGTGGAAAAGTGTCATGCGGAATATCAATCCATGCTGGCAGGTTTTCACACTGTTGGTTCAACAAACAGCAAACCGTACACAGCAGTCTAAACAATTACAACACCAAAAATAATAATAGAATAAAAAAATAAAAAACACTCGTCAAGGACCCTTTTTCAGTTGTAAACAAAAAGATGCATTTTGCTTTTTGATCTGTATGGGTTTTTTTCCCACTCAAAACCATCCCTCCCTCCCCCGAACAATTAATTTTGGCTGGAGTTGCTGTAATATGGAACCTTAGAATTAGGAATTCTTGAAAAGACACACAATGAGGCTTTTCTTGGGGTTGCTTTTTTTGCATTGCTATAGTTTTCAAACTACTGTTACTATCATTACTTATCATTACTCTTTTTTTCTTTTTTTTTTTTAAATTTTTAGAGAGCGATTTGAAATATCCTAAGGGAAAAAAAAATGGTGTCAATTGAAAAAGGCCCCCAATTCTCCGGAAAAAAAAATTAATCACAAGATTTCCAGTGCAAAAAAATTAACCACGCATTTTTTTCTCTCTCTTTTTTTTCCAAATTATCTGTAGTTACAACAATCCCATTTTTTTTTTCTAAATAATTAGGAATCCATCTTTTTTTTTCTTTCTATGTGACATCTAAAGAAGCATAAAACGCTGACGAGAAATCAAACAACAAATAAAGAAACCACTGCAAGCACCAAAAACGAAACGAAAATGAGCACAGCAAAAAATTGTGGCAGCACAAAGTCAAAAAAGGCACATGTGATCATGACTGGCCAATCATCAACTGATACAACATCCAAGAAAAATGCTTCAATCACGGCACCTGCACGAAACTTGACGGCATGTCATGCAACCAATTCTTAGCTTGTTACATGACGCCATCATGTCACACTTTCAACTTCGAGTTGATTTGAACTTACGGCCTGGGGGACTGTATTCTCCACTTTCATGTCATTACGTGAACTTTTTTCCTAGCTCAGCGCGAGACTGTGGTGGATTTGACTGGCTCTTGGTTGGTTTTGTTGGAATTTGATTGAATGACAAAAGAAGAAAAGATTTTTTTTATATATATATTTATATATAGTGTGGAACAGGGGAAAGGTGGGGAAAGAAGATATATATAAAAATAATAATTGAAAAAAAAGTTACAAACACAGCATTAGTCAAAAAGATCTAATGGAAATACTTGCCATTAAACTATAGAAAATGAAAAAAAGAAAAAGAGAGCAAACCAAGCTAACTGAACAGAAAGAAAAGAAAAAAAGGAAGAAAAGAAAGAAAAGGGAAAAAAAAGGATGGAGGAGGCCTAGCCAGAGACACACACATAAAACACACGCTTAAATGTAGACACACGATCAACAGTGAACAGTTATGCAGCGGCTGTTGAGGAGAGCATGCACTGAATGAATGAGCGCAGACAGAGATCGTTTTGCAACGTCTGGAAAATAAATACATTTGCTGGCAACCAGAATGCTTTCGTTAGCACCAGCCTTTCCCACACCACCCCCAGCATCCTGGGCTTTGCTGGACAGCCAGCCAAACTCCTCCAGGAGCCTTTCCACTTCCTTGGATGGACTCTGGAGCAGGTACCGCTCTAATTCGATTACATCCCAAGTTTTAAATGGGGGAGTAATAGACCAAGAGCTGCTTTGGCTACTGATAATAACAATAATAATAATAATAAATAAATATAAAAATTAAAATAAAACAAAAGAAAAAGAAAAGCAACTGCTGCTGGTTGCTGCATGTCCATTTAGCAGTTCACAGGACGGCGCGCTTTGAAACACAGCAATGCTGGTATGGTGTGGGAAGCAGACTTGTAGGAGGACTTGGATGGTACGATGGTCCCTAAATCAGCACCATTAAAAGAAGAACATTTACTCCTTTGGTGTTTGGCTCTGGCCTGAATTTAAAAAATGATGGAAAAAAAGAAGAGAATGGAAAAGGAGGAGGAAGAGGGAGGAAGAGGGGGAGGGGGAGAGAAAGGGAAAGTGGAAGAGAAGAGATAGAAGAAGACAAGAAAAGAGAGAAGAAGGGAACGGAGAAGAGAGAGGAGGAGAGGAGAAGAGAGGAGAGGAGAGGAGAGGAGAGGAGAGGAGAGGAGAGGAGAGGAGAGGAGAGGAGAGGAGAGGAGAGGAGAGGAAAGAAAACCAATAAAAAGTAAAAAGAAAGTGCCATGGGCTGGTTGCTACAATCTCCAGAAACACCCTGTTCCTTTCCTACAAAGGAAAATATCCTTTTAACGGCCCAGTGAGTTTTGCCTCAGTAAATACCAAAAATCACTGCACACAACGGTACACTTGTCTCAGTCACTAGCTCTTCACCCTGTTCTTCAGGTATTGCCTTTCTCTCCCCTTGGCAGGGCTCATACCTCTCCTCCCAGCCTATTTCTGAAAAGTCACTGCACACAACTGAGATTTCTCCTTGCAGTGGGGTGTTACAAGAATCCTGTTGGCAGTTCTCAGCCTGAAGTCATGCACATTGGCTAGAGAAGATTCTTTCTCCGGCTTTCTATTTTTTATTCTTTCTATAATTTTTTTGAGATGAAACATGCTTTCTGGCTACTGCAGTTGTGCTCATCTGACAAAAGGTGATGCTGAACTAAGCCCCAGCACTGAGCACCGGCTTCAGCTCTGAACTTTTCCCACAGTTGGCTGCTGTCTTCATTGGAGCCAACTCCTTGTTGATGGCCTAGCCCCAGTGACCTGCCCTTTGATGAGCTCTAGGTGTCAACTTGAGCTTCGTGGAGTTTAAGTGAAGGAAAAAGACTGGAAACCCCAAGGCAGATGTAAGGACTGGGTCTACAGTTATTTCACAAGACAAGAGGGAGAAAACTGTCTTTCTGAGGATGGCCCAGGGTAGAGCTGTTGTCACTTGTGTTCCTGGGTACCCAAGGATAAATAATGTCAGCTGTTCAAGTACAGGCTGTGCATGAGGAAGAGAAAAAGGCCTGTGTAGCATCCCTCTTATCCTTCAGGGGATTTTGGCTGTGTCATACCACAAGAAATAGAGCCCGTGGGGGAGGAAGGAAAGCTGGCAGCGCCTTCCTAGCAAGACCTGTCTCTTTCCTTACCTTGGACATGCCAGGAACATGGATTAGGATTTATAAGGAAAGGTGCTAACAGGCTTTGCTCCCCTAAACAGAACAAGGAGGCAGCAGGAATAGGAAATATCTGGCAGAACAAATAATTTCCTGCTCTATCCCCTAGGAAGTGGCAGCAGCACACATCTCCAGTCTGGGACTGGAATATGTGATGGTACTGGCTGCAGTGCCAGGCATAGCAGCACCGTTGGCAATGGTGTATGCAAGCCCCAGGCAACTACCAAGATGAGAAGTGGTTCTTTGACATAATCTTGACTGGGGAAAGTATTTTCCCTTATGGGTGGAGCTGGAAAGACGA
Source organism: Pezoporus occidentalis (assembly GCF_034315485.1). NCBI lineage: Eukaryota > Metazoa > Chordata > Aves > Psittaciformes > Psittacidae > Pezoporus > Pezoporus occidentalis. The sequence continues at coordinate 80,206 of NW_026913274.1, forward strand.
GGCTGGTCACCCAGTCACCACTGGCTTTGGAGAAGTTACTATCATCCCTCTGCCGGTCCTCTGCACACACCCTCAGACACTGTGGATGTGACACATGTACATACACACAAACATATATGTAGAGGTGAAGGATTAGGACTTGCTGAAGCTAAAAGAACAACAACAACAAAAAAACAGAAAATGTAGTTTCACATGAAAGCCACATGTGGTCGTCCTGTCTGCCTCACTTGTGTCTGTATTTCAAGCGCCAAATGCAGCAGTCCTTTGAAAACATGGCTCTGCAGCACCTACCTAGTCAGTAGAGAGAAGGACTCTACTATGGTCTCTGGGGACATATCCTGCCCACACAGCTGGTGTACCCGAGTTTAGGCAAGGTTTGTAATAAACAGCAATATATGTAGGTCGATTAAGTGAGTTAGATGAAACAGGATTTCAAGTGCACAATCCCTTTTTGAGGCCTTAAACTTGGGCAAACAGACTTTCCTTCTGGAAGGCTACAGAGGCAAATGCATTTCTCCATTGACTAGGCAGAGGAGTTAGATACCTATTTTATGAGGACTGCTTCATCAGTGGCCTGAAATTGAACAGCAAGTTAGGCATCTGTGTGGCTGAACACCAGCCAAACTCATCTGTTAAAGGAAAGCAATTCACTTTTCTGGGAATAGATATAACCTTTGGGTATTGCTGAAGTAAATTTGTGGGTAAAAGTGTTAAGGTTATGAAGACAAGTATATACACCCTAGTTCATAAGTGGTGCCTCAGAGGTAAAGAAGTAGCATACTTCCCAAGCAGTTAGGGTTTGTGCACAAAGATAGATTAAGAAAAGTATCTTTGCTGCAGGTAACACTGATTAATAAGTTGTTCCACGGAGTAAACCATAGCCAAATACATCTGGTAAATGCCAAAGCTCTTCCAAGCCAGCTTCTTCTCTGAAGCATATAAGTGAAGCCTGAAACTATTCCCCTTGAACCTTATATTGAGACCATGGCTTGAAGTCCTAATGAATTCAAGATGCAGGTATCTCCATCTGAGCAAATTACTGCCCAGCTTCAATGTCAGAGGGATGGCTATTCTTGTTAGTGTGGCAAAGTCAAGCTGTTACATGGACCAAGATTTGTGTCCATATGTACAACGAACTTTCGAAAGCAAGTGGTCAGGTTTTCCCTAAAAGCTTTATGACCTAAGAAAGTGCAGATGATCTCCTTTGGAAGTACACAGCTCCTGTGCTCTGTGACCTTCACCATATAGCATAGGGACTACTATGTGTATGTAGCATCTTGCACACACCTCTCAGGTAATATCTACCTGCTGTCATGATATGAATGCCTCTGCTAAGCTTGCAGGTACAACCAGTTACAGCTGCAGGATTGCTCTTTGTCTTTGCAGGACCACAGAATTGGTCCAACACTGCCTTCATCATGGTCGGCTACCATGTTGAACTTCTTCCACCACAGAAATCTACTACCTCCTACTTCTCTTCCTATTACTGTGCCTTTCCCCCTAGTCCTTCCTAGTGAAGTCTCCATGGATCATCTTCTCTATCCCTTTTAATGTGCTGTCTTGGAGGAAAGGAGTTTCTTCTCCCTCTGAAGAAGCTCAAAGGCTACCACTTTTTCCAGTACCAAACCAGCAACCTCCTGTGCTCTTTTCCTGCGCTGAACATTGCTCATGTGCCTGCCACATTTGTAGACATCTTTACCTTTATGCTCTGTTTACACACATACACATGTGCATGTGTGTTTGCAAGCCCATCCAAACCTGCAGTCAGGATCCTATCCTTCCATCTGCTGGAGTCTGTGCCCAAGTACACCTATAGCCAGGCTGTGGAGATGTTTTCCCTGCAGGTGACAGATCTTTACAGCTATCGCATCTGAGGCTGATCAATATTATTAAAATTCCAACCAGTGTTTTTCTCCCTTGCCTTTTCCTTGTTTCTATAGCAATTTCTCTCTCTGTTTTATGCCTCTGCACCAACTTTCTTCCAATGCTGCACTGTTCTGCTTTCCCTCTGACTCAACTCTCCTCTTCACCATACCCTGATACCAATCTGCACCCATGACCCCTTCACTGGTTCCTGACTGACTGCTAGGCAGAGGTGGAGGAAAGAGGCAGTGCCCTCCAAAACAGGCTCCATCCCTGTGGCAACCACTGCAAAGGCTGCCATGGGGAGTCCAAGATCAGGAGCCCAAATGCCTTAGAGTGGGAAGAACAGTGTAGTGAAGGGGACTTTGCATCCATGCTAGGATTAAATGAGGGCTGCTCATAATCAATACATTTACCTGAACTCTTGGGATGCTATTTTTAGGGAAAAAAAAAAAAAAAGAATGTTTTTGTTGGATGATTCAGTTCTAACATCCGAAGGTTAAAGAAGAGACAGATTGTATATATGAATCTTTATATACATGAATATGCACACATACATATCATACATATGTATACATACAGAGGTACTATACATACATATTAACAGAGACAATTAAACATGTACAGACAGAGAAGCTATTGTGATCTAACAGGGAGATGGGAGTCCAGCATTTCAAATGCTAATGTTTTCTGGGGTGTTGCTTTAGGATGCTTGGTGACCCTGTCTCATTTTTCGCTTTTATATATTAAAGGTGATGATAAAAACTAGCTCTTAAATCGCAATGCCCTTTCTTCAAATAATCATATGACTTACTTGCTGTGCAGTGTTGTTACTAGGATTGTTCTCATTTAACTATGTTACATTAAGAGCTAGTTGAAAAATGATAATTATTTTCCTGGGGAAAATTGTCATTATTTTGGCTTTCTTTCCTGTGAATATTTAAGTTAAAACCCAAAACAAATCTGGGGTGGGGGAGACGGCCAGAGGAACGGATTAATTTTTGTCTTTTTTTAATCAGTCTGAAACCCAGTCAATTTCTAACAGGAATTTAGTGTTTTTGAAGGCCAACATTTTTAATCAAGACAGTTTTATTTTTTCTGCTGTTGGCATTTTTTTTTTTTTTTTTAATCTGCTAGAATGTAAATTTGCTGCAGAAACATCCGGTTTGGTCAAAATGTCACTTTTTTGGTCACCCTCCCCTCCCCCAGCCATTTTGATGAAAAAGTGTCAAGCGGCAAAAACTACGTCATCTCTGATTTATCTGTTTTTCTAGAGCCATTAGTCTCAAGCAGCAGATGAAAAAGCACCACAGTGGAGCAGCCACTCATGGAGAAGCCAGCCTGGACAGTCAGATAATGTCTCTGGCTCCCTTCGTGGTGTTGCTTTTTCTCACCCCTTCCCTGATGGTGGCAAGAGTGTGATGGGGATTACAGGTCGTGGAGACAGCCCAAAAGAGATGTGTGTTGGGAGGAAGAGCTGTGCTGCAATAGGACAGAGCCAGGATGCAGGGTGGGCTGGTGCAGGAGGGAGCTCCAGTCTGCCTAGAACTGGGGTTGCCATAGGGAGCAATGGAAAAAAGGGCTGAGCATTCACAGCCCCAGTCGCCTTCCTCAGCAATATCCAGGATTTACTTGGTCATGCAAACATACCTATGGCCTCCTATTTCTCTCTCAGCTGTGTTTTACCAACCAAGGACTTTGCAGGCAAAGTCCAGTGCAATAAACTCAGGTCATTTTGGGAAGCAGTGATGATAAAGTTCAAATGTATGTTATGTAGCTACTTTTCCAGCAAAGCCTGTAGCTTGTTTCACTCCGGATGGCCAGCTTGGTGGGTCTTATGCCCCAAGGAGCATTTGCCCTGCCTCATACAGAGCACTTGCTCCTGTTTTTGCTGCTGGTGAACATTAGGTGGGAGAAGAAATTAAGCTTGGTAGTAGCTACCTTTCCGCACATAATGAAAGGTTCTTTATTACAAGGGGGCCTCAAGGCGTTTGCTATCTCCTGAGCATTGTACAAACAGTTTAATTAAAAAAATGTACATGGTTGAGAACCAAATCTAATTGGGGAGCTGTAAGTGAGCTTCTGTGCCGACTATCCTCTGATTCTGCTTTTTTCCCCTTGTAGATTGACTCGAGCTTATCAAAATGCTGATGAATCCAATGCTTCACTCTCCTGTTCTTATTGCTGAGAGTTAGATAGAGATACTATACCCATTCCCCCCTTCCTTTTCCCCACCAGACAACAGCACCTCCCAGGATGATCTCAAGATTGCTAATGAAGCCCATCATATGGATTTCATCAAGTAGAGTTATGCCGCCAGTGACCTCCATATAGGCTGCCTGATACAGCCTACCTGGGTCTCAAGTGCCTACCTTGAGACATTGCAGCCCACAGGTGTCTGCCAGGATGGGGATGAGGAACTGGGTCTGTAATTGCTCACCAGGAGCAGAAGGAGTTTTTAGGGTGGTGCTTCTGTGGGGTTGCATCCAGGAAAAGAGAAGACCCCAATTCTCCCAGCTGAAAACCCTGGCAGGGGTCCTCAGTGACTCCCAGAGACAGTGGTAAGGAGACAAGAGATACCTGGCCTGCCCATAGCTGGAATGGTGGGGTCACCTTGTGCCCCACTGTCATGCAAGACTTCCCCAAGTACATCAAATACTCATCCACAGGCATTGCTGCCCTGCATGTCAGTATGTGCACCTTGCATCATCTCTGACGAGAAGCCTTGCACTTCTGGGTCTGCTTCTATAATGGGACCATCCCCCAGGGGTGAGATTTCAAACTTTTTCTGCCAAGCCTGTTCAGCACCTCCCCTACCCTCTACACCCCTCTAAATCAGAATGCAGCTAGGAACACATACTCTCAGCTTGCAACACTCAATTACTCCTTCTGATATTTTATTTTTTTTGCCTGCAGCTTCAAATTACCTTCAAGGTGCACAGTGCAATTAGCTAAAAATATTTCCTGCTTCATTTTAATTGCACTAAAGCTCTAATGTACCTCCAGTGAGGAGCAGTAAGGTAGAAATCAGTGCCCCAAGTATTTCAAATTGCTTAAAGCCCAGGACGACTTAATAAGCTTACACAGTTCTATTAATTATTAAATGTTATTAATTTTTTTTTGTTAAAAAAAAGCCTAACACCTTCCTGAAGCTACATTCTGTACGATGTTTGTGAAAGAAGATATTTTTGCTAAGGAGATGATAACTCTTTCTGAGTTTTAGAAAGAGATGACAAGAATTCCTCCATGTCGTTGGAGCAGTTTCCATCTCTGAAGTATTCACAGCTCATGGCAAATTTTAGTATCTCAGAATTTGATTCTGAAAACACTTATGTGTGTGACTTATGTATGTGACTCATTTCACTGCTATAGCTGAGGTATTTATATGGTTCTAATTTAGAGCTAGATCACATTTTTGTTCAAAGCCTTTCTTGGTGGAAAATGCAGGTGATCAGTCAAACATTATGATTGCTGTAAAAATAATCAAAACTTTTTGTCTGAGAACTTAAAAAGAAAACCAAACCAAAACAATTTTTTTTGTTGTTGTTTTTAAAGCACTGAAAACCAATGTGCTGATTCCTTCATTCCCATGATGGTGAGTTCATAAGATTACTTCAATATGCTTTGAAAAAAGTATTGAAAATAAACCCCAAATTCCATTTGCATCCGGTGGAGTCTGATCAGTCTCTGTCCTCTGGGTTTCTGATTCATCATCAGCCTGTGCTTATGAAGCCTGTCCCCTTTTGCTTGCAGCTGTGCTGGCTGGATGTGCCATCATTCGCTGATGACACACGGATGAACCCCAAGGCTGGACCCCTTCAGCTCTGCCGCTGAGCTTTGCCTTGTAACCTGTGTTAATTCCATTCGATCTCTTCACCTTAAATGGCTGATACAGTGGGTTGCTGCTGGTCTAGCTGACTTTAAACTCATCAGGAAGCTATCACAGAAGCCGTTCAGCTGACAGAAGTGAGGTGGTAGGGGAGACACTGACCATCTGGAAGTGAAAACCACAGCTGATCTAAAAGCTGAAGTGTGGCTATGACCTTAAGCTGCAGAGGGGTGTGTGATATTCTAGTTTCATGTCCACAATTTCACTTCTTAATGCTAATATTAATGGTCTCATTGGTTTGAGAGTCAGGAAAATACTGTAGTCACTTGAGATCCTGCAATTTTCTCAAAAGACCTCAAAAGAGCTGCAGAAAGGATTAGTACCTGTCCTCATAATTTCTAAGACTATGATCTATATAATGTAAATTTGGGTTGTTTTATTTTGTGTTGTTTATATTTTTAGTACCCACACGACAAAGAAAGACAGCTATGGATAGACTTTGGCAGTGAGAGCTTTCAATGGCCTATGTGCCTAGAGAGGCTACCCCCGGGTGCAGCAGGTTCTCACCTCTCTTCCCTCTTCTAGTCCTCAGGTCTCAAATGCCCTTGCCAACTTGAGTAGCAGTCAGGGTATGCATGTTATAGAGACGTGTTTAGGAGGAACCAAGGTGAGACCCAAGAGCTCATTTCACCCAAGCCATTGGTGAGATGTCAGTTGATGTTTTCTGTGCTGCAATTAATTCAGTGAATTTCTCACTGGTCTCCTACAAAGGACAGGGTCATGTTAGCCTAAGCCTTTATGATCCTCCTGTGCCTAAGGGTTAGGGATTTACCTGAGTGAGGGGGTAGAGGTGGGATTGAGTGCAAGTCTCACCCTCTTCCATAGCTGTGAATGAAGCCTGCTAGTGATGGTGGGGTCCATAGCAAATGTCAGAAAGATGCTGCCAGTCTCTGCAACTCTCTCCCCCTCTCCTGCACTCTCCAGAGCAAGATAAACCTTTGAGTATCTCCAGAGAAGTTCATGTCTGTAATTGATTCTTAGACAGTTTCGAGGGAAATTGAAGGCATTCAGCCTCTTGCCAAAGGGCACATTGAGAAGATGAGCCTCTGAAATAAACCAAACCAGCCCTCGCTGCTGGTGTGCAGGTCCATTCACTTGCTTCCTCTGAAGCAGAACTCCAGGAAGGCAGGTACTGGCTCCTCCTTTCCCATGGGAGTAGAGGAGGCAGATTAAGGAGAAGGGGGAAAAAGAAATAATTTCACATCTATTCTGCCCTGTACAAGAAAAGGTTCCTGACACCAACAAACTAATCAACGCTGAAAGCTTATGAGGTCAAGGTTTCCCTTTTCCTCTATTATTCTTTCGATTTTTTCTGACTGGCTGGGACTTTAGCGCTGCCCTGGCAAGTCTATAGGTATAAAAGCCTTTCTTGCCTTCCTCTGGGGTACACCAAAGAACGTTTGAATACCTGCGGGGAGAAGTTAAAACTAAATAACACCAAAGCAGCTCACAAAACCCAGGTTGTCCAGCTAATCTTCAAGTGCTGACCATAAATTTCTGTAAGTCAGGCCCAAGAAGCTTGTCTCTGCTCAACGAGAAATGGGGAAGGCAGCTCCCCCTCCCAAGAGCAAGCTCTCTAGATTCAATGTTTCATGTGAAGACTTATGGCCCGGAATACTAATGCCAAGCAACAGAGTGTGAGTTGTGCTTGAGAGAGGTGGCTGGGACCTTGATGGATGAACTCTGAACATGTGAGCTGCCTGGAGCACCTCAGTGTCTGTGTGTCCTCCCCTGTGCTCCACAGGTTGATGCTGAGCCATCTTGGTCAGCCACCAGAGCATGGCTGCTAGGAATTTCCCTGTCCTGGCCACCGAGAATATCTCAACCTTTGTAGAGTCTTTTCCACTGGCACCCATAGAGTGTAAAATGCTCCTGAAGGCAAATGAGGAGTGTTTATAAATCCCCTTGGTATGGGAGAAGGGAAAATGGCAGAGGATCTGAGAATATCTACAATTGGTGCTGCACGGGTAATGTCAAGTGTCCTTGTCCTAATGTGCTACCGACATCCTCTGCACTGCAGCACAGGGAACTTTACTTAGTGGTCTTTCCATGGCAAAGGCAAGGGTGCTCTCTCCATCTTTCCTGCCCTTGGGCTCTCTGCTGGGCTCTGTGCTCCATCAATGCTCGGTTTGATTGAAAACAGGAAAAGAAAAATGCCCCATTCCCTGCCAAGGTCTGACAAACAGGAATCATAGCTGCAGCATAAGCTTCTCTGATGGATTCTGCCTCAGCTAAATGAAATTAAGATTTCAGCAAACAAGCCCCAATTCTGTGGTAACAGTAGAACAAATGACATCTGATAATTGCTAACTTCTTTTGCTTATTCTTTGCTCTGTTCACCCCATCAGTCTCTCCAGATTATATTTTCAGCTGAGTTTAATGAACACCATTTATTAAACTAACACCAGGGTTCTGCTCTGGCCTCAGACAGATGTGCCTGCTAATATGAATCATTTTGTTAATTGGATTATTCTGATGGAGAGCGGATCCCTGCCACTCCGAGGAGCACAAACAAATGGGGAACAGCTCGCCTCCAGTTGTGACCAGCCGCTCCCGTTCATTAGGAGGCAGCTCCAGGCTCTGCAGGCAGCCTGGCAAGGTGCTGCCCCTACCGCTCCCATCAGCTGGCACTTCTGCTCCGTTCCCTTTCCCCCTCATGTACTGAGAGAGCCCAGGTCTCAGTGTGGCCCCCAGCCTGGCTTGTCGGTGGGACACGAGCATCACCGCTACCCTTCCTGTGTTTGCCCCATGCACGGGATTTGCTGCTTTCTTTTTCATGGTGAACAGTTCTTTAACTGAATGCAAATCAGAACCCCCTAACAGTGTATTCTTCCCAGTGTGCCATGTCTGACCTCCTTTTACATTGACACCTGAGAAAATGAAGACTACTTATCTGCTCATGATCCTTCTTTACTCTGATCTTCTGCAATTATTTGGGCAAAGGGACAGGGATGATACACTTCTAAAGGCTTATATTAATCAGAAGAAAGAGACAAAATCCATCTGAAATCTCCCAGAGATACCCTTAGTCTATCGTTTGGGATTTTAATGTTAAAAATTTTGGGTCAATCTCAGTAATACATTGTGTTCAGGCACCAGACATCCATCTATCTGTCTGTCTCAATACAAATCCTACCTTCTGTGAACCATAAAACTCCTAGCAGAGTGACATTACCACTTCTCACATCGACAGAACACACTGAGCACACATAACTTGGGGAAAAATTACAGAGGCAATTTGAGAGATCAGAAGAGAAAAAGCAGAAGATTTCTGCTCCCTGAACGTAAGTGGCCAAATCCCACAACAAGTCTTTAGCTGGCACAAATCATCATCACTCCGTTAAAGCCTGTTTTTTTTTTCCCAGGTGAAACACAGGCCCGGCACTTCTCCAGCTAAATGCGATCCTCAGGACAACTTGTTTCAGAGCATTTCTGAAGGAAGAAATGATTTGCATTTTAATCCTCAGCAGCATCCTGGAGTTACTTCCAGGAATCACTGGTGAGTGCCAGAAACCAGTCAGAACGTCTGGCTGTGCTAAAAGAGAAAAGACCCCAAAGCCAACCATGATGCCAGTCCAATGCCTTTACTAACAGCCCTTTAATATGCTCTTCAACAAAGCCATCTACTGAGAAGGCCCACATTCAGGTTAAGTTTAGGAATGCTTCTCCAGGAGCGGGATATTCCTGTAGTCTTGATCAGGGTGTGTACACCCTTCTCTAAATTGCATTACACTGGTCCTCATGGGGAACAGGAGAAAGACCTTTAAGAATTCCTGATGGGATTTTCTCTAACAAGGTCTGTACAATTTGTACCAAGTAATGTCCTTGTAAGCTAAGAGGAGAAGACAGAAAACACTCATATTACCCCCCCCTACAGAAAGCACTAAATCTCTCAAGAACTGACATGTTAGAGCCCAGTTTCCTAATCAAGTGTTGAGCTGCCTGCTTGGCTCCCTCTCTCAGTGCCCAGTCTGTCATGATGGAGCGATGTGTGCCATGCAAGCAGAATGCACAGAGGGTAATAGGGAGCATGAGCATGGAAAACATTTGCTGGTCATATGTCACAGGAGAAGGGATGCAACCTCTTCTGATGAGTGGAGATGCTTCAAGAGAGGAGAAAAAAAAATGGTATCTTATTCAGGAAAGACTAATTTGTAGCTGACTGCACAGCCCATGGGTTTCATTGCCCAATCATTTCCAAATCCTTAGAAATGAAGGTAATGAAAGCCTATTTCTTTTACAACAACCTGCTTTTTAAGACTCTGCCTTGACAAGCAGGGCCCTGGTCCCCACCCAAATCAACCACAAGATATCTGTGGGCTTCAAGTACTGGCCTCATATAGCCAGAAATCTTAAAAGTAGACATCTTGTTGCTGTGAGGCTGTTTGTTAGTTATGCTGCTCTGCATAGAATGTGTGCTTCAGACAAACCAGCTCCTAGATTGTCCTAGGAGGAAAAAGGGGACATCTGAAGAGAGGCGAGAAGGGAGAATATCTCTCCCAGTAATGGGAGAAATCTTTTAAAGTGGATCACTTGAGTGTGCAACTACAGCTTTCCAGGGATGCAAGAGATTTTCTTCTAAGTCATTGTTGTATAAAGAGATTTTTAAAATAAGCCATAGTGATGTGTTTGGAGACAAGCATGTTCATTCCTTAGTCTCTCTGCTCTAAAAAGACCAGAGGATCCAGAATGGTACAATTGTGTCTCCCTCCAGAACCACAAATAATTGAAACATCTCTACTAGGAGAACATTTAGGGTTGAATAAGTAGTAGTGAGCCTGAATCCTTGGCTGCCATAAATCAGCGTCACTTCACTGACTTCAGAGGAGCAGCTGATTGACGCTGCTTGAGAACTTTGGCTGATCATGGCTGTGGTTAGTACCTTTCCAGGCAGAGCACCGAGTTATCATTTAGTGTGCTTCTTGGTTGGGAAATGACTTGACTGCTGTTCTCCTTTCTCCTCCAGCTCAGCCTTCTACCAATATTTCAAAAATGTTGGATGAACCTCAGCTAAGTGGAAAAATGAACCATTTGAAATAAAAACTGCCTTTCTCTAGCTGCAGTCACAGGGCAGGATGAAAGACACATGAGAAACAGAGTTTGCACAGTAAACCTTCAATTCTCTGCTACAGCTGAATCAAACACTTCAGAGACCAGAGTTTTGATATTCACTTGTATCTGGCCAAAGTTACCGTACCCATGAATTATTCAAATATGCAATTATTGCATTTGATGTATTACTGGGTATAACGGTGGGAATGAGAAACAGTGTTCTAGTGCAGCTGATTGTATATGCCTTCCAAACTATAAGGACATCACTTTAAGGTGCTCACAGTGATGGAGCACTCTGCAACCCCTTATTAAGATTCTTGCCAACTCCTGTAGCAGTGTTCCCCTGCAGAGCAAATTTCATGGAGTTTTTTAGCCTCCCTTTTCTTTATACCTACAGTGTAAGTGCCAAACACTACCCCATACAGCCTCAATTCATGGTTCTGCAGCAGCTCTCAAAGGTCAGTGGCAAAAAGATCAGATAATTTTCAGCCTACTGATCAATGATGCACAAGTGACCTGTGTCCTGTGAACCATGTGTTGGAGCTAACTTATAATGTTAACTTTATTGAGAGTTTCCAGTTTCCTGCATTAACCTTCTCTGCTAATTCACTTTTCCTTAGGGCCAGAGGGCTGTGCCCTGCCTTTGGCCTATACCATCCATATCATCTTTATTTGGACAAAAAAGCATGCTCATGACACTGATGTTTTCTTTTGACTAACGACACCAGAGACAGATTTACCAGCTTTCAAGCATATGAAGCATAGGGTCGTCTTAAGAAGAACATCTCCTGCCTGAAGTCCTAAGTCCTAGACCTTTATGGTTTCATACACTGAGCTTCAAACAACTTGCCCTTTGCTCTCTCCCTAAGTACTTGCATTTGCAAACTGATAACTTGCTTCTTTCCTCTCTGCTCTTTTTGTGTACTGCTCTCCCCAGTGTCCCAGTATCAAACGGTTTTGCTGACTCTGCTCTTATTCTAAGGTCCTATAGGAAAATGACCACACTTGTTTTAAAATCTCAACCAGAATTATCACTAGCCTCTTATGCTGTGGGTCTTTCCTCCCCCCCCCCCCCCCCCCCAATTCTCTTTCTACCTATTTTATTTAGCAGAGGATTCATTCGGTAAATGTTTGCTTCTGCTGGAACAAATGTTTTAGCTCTGGGTGTCTCTTGTGTTTTTCCTTTTCTTCGCTCTCATTTCAAATCATGGCTGCTTAAAAAAATCTACCCTCTTTTATTTTATTTCCTAGCTTTTCTACATGTTGCAGTCCCTCGTGCAGTGCCCCAGCAAATCTCTGTGCTGGATGAACCTAATAAAAAAGTTCCTTCAAAGGCTACTGTTTTCAGGTTACTGCAGCTGCCCATTAACTGACACAACCAAAGTTCACACAATTTAACTCAGAGAGGCTTTAAATTTGACCTTCTCTGGTAATTTATGTTACACAGCCCATATGAGATCCCATAGTAATCTTGTTGGTCAATTGGCTGAATGTAACACTGCCACCCTCCAGTCAACCCTGGGGCTTTGGAGGTTTTGCTGTTGGAAGCCTTCAGACGTGGCACAACCATACCAAGCTCATGGTCTTTTCACAGCAGGGACAACTCAGCAGGCTCTTTGCTGGCTGAGTCATTGGGAGAAGTTCTTACAAGCCTCTGAGAGTTTACTTTAGAGCATTAGAACCAACAGCATCACAGTGGGATGAGAAATGAGAGACTGCTTCTTATCTATTATTTAACTCTGAAATAATTGCATTATCTAACATTTTGAAAAAATGGGGACATGGGTTTTAATGAAGAATTCATGCTCTGAAGTGAAGGAAAGTGTTATGGCATTGCATTGTGCTGCTCTATCACTCTCATGACAAATAGTGCGGATCCGTTAGTGACCTACATGGACTCATTTAGATGCAAACACAGCAATACTCCTGAAAAGCTGCCCTGCTTTGAGGAAGAACAAGTTCCAAATATTGCTGAATAGAATTCAGTCTCAGAGCAGTAATTACTGATTGTAATTTTGGAGTAAATGCAGTAATTAATTATTGTCGTTTTCCATCAGTGCATTATATTGTGTGCCAATCTTAGAATAACTACAATAATTAGCAAATGGGATTTTGCATGCTCTGGTATGGAAACTGTGTTTTATAGAACAGACATGAGAATTTTACTATAATAAAGTTATTAATAATTTAAATGGGCAGACAGGTTAAAAATGATCAGCCAGAGAAGAAGAGAGTTTCCTTGTCAGTTTTGCAAACACCTTCGGTAGTTCTGTTTCAGCCTTCCCCAGTAACATTCACTTCCATTCTTTCATGTATGAGCACAATAGCACAAAGTTTAGGCTACAAACACAGTGAAGGATGTTAAATTTAATCACAATTGTCAATGGAAATTAAAAGCAAAAGTAATCCAAAGAAAAGCAAAAAATATTGGCTGAGTTGATGTTTTTCCAGTACCTAAGCAGACTTTCCCAAATGAAGCTGTGCTGATTTTGTTCTCACTTTATTCACTCATAACTAAAGCTTGTGCTGGATAACTGTTTTGATGTAATTATACTAGTGCAGATTTCCATAATGTAAGCAAGTCCTAAATGATCTAAATGATGACTAAAGGAGGGAAATGACTATAATTTGTACAGGGGGAAGAGAAATTGGTTAGCATGACTGTAGGAGGCATAACTACAAGAAATGGTATTAGATCCTGATAAAGGATATTTAGTGTGAATCTTAAGACAAACAGCCTAAAAGAAAACAGTGAGATCAATGCAGCTGCAGAATAGCCTCTCACTGGAAGTAATACAAGCCTACCTGAGAGGTACAAGCAACCAAAAATGCAGTAAAAAATACTCTTTCACTAGGCTTTGTATTGAACTGATCTAAAATGACAAAAAACAACCTGAAATTCTCCATTCACAACTTGTTGTTTATGGGCATTTGGATTTTTCTTGTTTGTTTTAATTTTGGCTGATCATATCTGCTTACTTTAAAACAAGGTTGTTTGATTCTTTTCTCTTATCAGAGCACAGAAAAAGGGAAATGGAAAGTTTTCCAGTTTGGTAAACTATACATTCCAGTAAAAAGAAAAGAAACCAAACATTTCCTCTGGGAAGAAAACATCACCTATTCCAGCTAGCTGATGAGACGAGCATCTCACACCATCTACAATAACCCACACATAAGCTCATGTTCAGGAAGCTGTGAAGGAGGATGGGAAGATTGGGGTTTTGCATTTGAGCTTTGGCCTGTTATTTCCCCCGGCATTGTAGAGAAGCAGGTTGCCTGAAAAATGCATTCTTTTGATGTTTTGGCACTACTCGTAGAAGCACAGCTAAAAAAAATATATTACTCTTGATAATTTTTGCACTCTTCTGCTTCACTTTTGCCTCACTCAGTTTTCTTCACTCACACTCACTTTGTCTCACTGTTTCATGCCAATCGGTGCTCCAGGTTAATCCCAAAGAAATTTCTCTCCATCTTCAGCTTCAAATGAAGCTCAGCAGCTAAGTATCTATCTGAGGTCGTAAGTAACACTTTGCTAATGATCAGTCACTGCAGTGTAGCCGCAGAAGGGGAATGGTCAGGATATTTTCTGCTCTTCTGTGCAATGTCTTTTATTGATCTATCAGCTAGATGCTTCTGTGGTGCTCTGTGAAGTCCTTAACACTAGAAGAGTTACGGGGCTTTCTAGGCAATATTGTCCTATCATAGCTCCTACTGACTTATCATGGATGTGGCGCTGGGGAAATTGCTTCAAGACCCAGTGGGGGGGGCTGGAATCACTTGGATCACTGCTGCTCCCATGGCGAGGATCGGAGGAACTCATCTTTCTGCCTATCCTAGTAGTCCTCCGTGGTGCTGGCCATGCAGAGGGCTCACACATGCCTCTTGGCACATCACAGAGACCCTTTAAATGTTTGACAGCACTTGCAATGAAAACAAAGGACTTCAAATCACTGTGGCCAAGACTGCTTATGTCCGAAAAGGGAGATTTATAAGTTTTAAAAAAAAGTGCATCCAGAATAAAAATTGAGTGAAGATCTTTCTTGGTTAGGAAATAATATTCTGGTGGATTACATCAGACTGGGTACTTCTTGTTTTTTTTTATTGGCATCTTCTTTTTTTTTTGAAAGAAATTCAATAAAACAAAGCTCTTCCTTAGAAAAATCACAATTGAAAAGTTTCTTGAGCATCCTCTTGAAACACATGAGTAATTGCCCTGATGTCAATATGGTTATGTGCATGCTTCAAATTGGAATTAAGGACCCTGAAAAGCTGTGACCAAAGTAAAACTAGATAAAAACCATACAGGATTTATTGTATTTCTGCCAGATAAGGGAGCTGCCTGCTCCAAGCTTTGCAATAGCTATCTGTTCTGAACCCATGGGATAGCTGCCTTCTGTCCTAGTGTTTTTAGGAGACTTCTTGTTGCATTAATGACATTGAGTGGGCAAGTCAGACTTCTAGTAGTATTTTGGAGGCTGACTGGAAGTTGCACATCAGACCAGCCATGGGGCTACAATAATACTGTGCTGAGCCAAGCTCCTGCAATGGGCTGACTAAGGTGGGAGTCTACAAGAGAAGAAAGACCTGTGATCTGCATTTATTCCATTTCCATAGGAACTGTACCTCTAATAAGGGCTCCTATAAGCAGAAGATGTGAGTGATCTGGTGGTAACAACTTAACTGGTGCTGCTGGACAGAAAATTACTAAAATCCAAGTAAAATCCAGAAAACCAAAAGGACTTCCTATCTAAGAGGCAACAACTGGAGACTGTTGTCCTGCTTTGCAGAAGCAAAGAAATCAAATGCGCAAAGAGAGATATGGAATTTTACTGCCATTTTACCAGCTGATTCCTTTTTTTTATCATTTACTAATGAAAAAAATAAAACAAAACCCAACACCCAAACACAAATTTTATTTCTACTACTGAGTCATCTTATATGAGACAACCTGAGACCTCAACAGCAGCCTGATCATGAAAAGCTAGAAACGGAGCACTTCATAATGATCCATGATAATGAAAACACTGTAGACTCATACCAGTGAATCTTTAACAACACACGAGTCTACAGCTCTGCAGTTTCTTACATGACCATAAGAAATAAGCGTATTTTCAGTGATTACAGCTATGCTATGCTATAACATTATTGCTTGGCACCAGACTAGGGAGGCACTTCTGTTCCTTGATCTCTTTGCTTGTGTCATTGAAAATCTCCCCAACAAAGACAGTCCCTGCTGTAACAAAATTGCATGCATGCATTTCCCACTCTCCCCCAGCAAAACCTGCAATAAAAAGCCAGTGTGATGAAGCAAAAAGCATTTGGATATAGAAACATATTTTGGTTTCAAGCTTCCAAAAGGCCTTGTCATGAACAAGGAAAAGTGGTATTTGAAGAGGGAAAATGCATTGATAGTTATCGTCATATAGTCACATATAAAGGAGAGTCTGAACTATAGAAGCTGTATGTTGCATGTGCATCTAATATGTTTATTAAAAGGTTTCTTCATGTTGCTTTCAAGACAGCAGTTTTTCAAACACATTTTCATACCATTCTTTAATTCTCAGTGGAAAGGGTACTGCTCTGAAGGCTGAAACAGTACATTTTAGAAAGACACTGGAGATATCAGTGAAAACTTAAAGCACTTCATAGTTCTTTTGGAAGTCTGAAGATAGGGATTTCCTGCCTACACCTTAGATGGGTCAAAAATGTTCTGAATCAAAATCACTGAATCTTAGTCATTACAGCTCTAATGGCCTAGGAATGTCACCTAACCCATATCGCTGTCACTGATTTGGGAGTACAAACTGCTTGTTGGAGTTTACAGTCACCCTGGGTGCTTGGGTTTATTGTGAAATCTCTAGTATAGACAGTTTTAACAACAGGGAGAATTCCTGTCTCTGTAACAAAAACACGCAATTTCATATTTCTGTTTCTCAAATAACTTTCTAATGGAAAATCCAGCCAGTAATGGAAAACATTTCCACTTTGGAAACATCTCCATTTTTATTTTTGGGATTCCAACATGACAAGCTGCTGCTTCTGATATTTTTGACACCGTTAAATGTATTAGAAGTTCCCTTGGAGCATCAAGCTGGCTCCTTTCCAATAATACAAAGTATGAGTCTAACAATAAGACCCTTGTTCAGATTTGTCTAGGTCCTCACTCAAGCAAATCTTCCTTGCCTTTGCTTGGGTTTCATCTAGACACCAAAGTTAACGTTAACTGAGGAACAAGTGAGCATGGATCCTTCTATTTATTTCTTGGTCTTGGGAAGAAAGAAATCAGGGGTTATTTAGTTGTCAGGGAGACATATTTACATAAAGTTATTATGCTGGGATGAAATTGGATACAGACTATACCGCATGAAGAATGAGGAATGCTTTGAAACGTTTGCAACACAGAGCTGTTGAGACAGACACTGTCCCAGACCAGTCACCTGGGATTAAACTGCAGCTCAGTCCCATCTCTTAATTGCAGATTTTCTTCAGCCACCAGAAATGCTGTCTTTGGCTGAGCGAGTGGAATCAAGACAGCTTCTGGCTCTCCTCTAGTGACCAAGAAGACTTTCTAGAGATGTAGGATGCCCTTGGGTTGGGGAACTTGGCTCATCCCTTGTTAAGCATCCTTCCACCTCTTTCTCTAAAGAGGCGCACGCACAAATCGTTCCTGGTTTATGTGTGCATGCGTATTTGTGGAGTGTGGCTCTAGCCAGAGGCCTAAGTGGAAAAGGTAGAAGCTAGAGAGTCACAGGGTTTTTTGAGGGTCTACAACACAAAGAGAGGCTACAACCATAGCTGACACCTCTTCCCCATGCAGTTACCTGTGCTAGTGCTTTGTATCCAGTTGTTCCCACAATTCTTCAGTAGGGACGGTTAGCATCCTTTGGCCTCTTCAGCTGCACCTTCAGCCTCTTCATGCCAATTTGGAAGCCATTCATGGCCTGGATAGCAGCTTGGGCACTGGCAGGATTGTCAAAACTCACAAAACCTGTTGAAACATGAGGCAAGGCAGGGGGCTTAATGATCTGAAGGGAGCCAAGGCAAGTACATGCAACGACCACTGAGAATGAACATGGGGAAGGGGTGAGGGTGGTGGGAGGGAGGGATTAAGCAGGGAGGAGGGTGGGCAGGAGAGTGAGGAGAGGATGGTTGCCAATGGGGGACAAAAGGTAGGAGGGGTTGTTACAGATCAGGGTCCCAGGACATAGTGCTGGTCTGAGCGCCAGTTTGGACACAAGATTATGTGAAGCACAAGGATCCAAATGTTGGCGTCACAGCACCAGAACACACAAGATTTGGGTCACATTTGTGCTGGGGTGTCAGCGGATATGATGCATGGTCTCAAAGAGCTCTGTCTTGTTCTTTTTACCTCCATCATGACTGGGGTAAATCTCTATACCCTCCTTCACTCACCAGCATAATCTTTCCTTTGCCTTCCAATACTCACTATGAGGGGAACCTGATACACCTACTGCTACATCTTTATTATGGCAATATAAGTAAAATGTGAATTTAATAAGTTCTCCATTATGGTGTTCATTGGCACGAATAGTTTGATTGTTGGCCACTTAAGCAATATGAGGAGCTTTATTAACTGGCAATTTCTGCAGACTTTATGTTGACTCTGCAGTTGAGAAAGATGAACACTGCTGCTTTCCTAACATGGTTTCCATAAGTAGTTTCATATCCTGCCAGCAAACCATCCAATCAGCCGTGGAGTGTACCCAGCAGTAGAAACATATAGTGACTGAATATTGTACCTGCAGGCCACCTGAAATGACATTTTTTGTCTCAATAGAAGTCTTGCTCTCTGGAGATCAGGAGACCCAAGATAGGTCAGGACCACACAGGATGCAATACATCCAATCCATGCAGCTTTGGGAAGGGTGTTTGGTTTGTTCCTTTTTTGTTTGTTTTGTTTTTCTATTTTTTTTTTTTTTTGGTCCTCGATGTTAGCTCCAGAAAAAGGCCTTATTTAGCCAGACAGTGTATAACTTTAGACGGAATGACCATGGGTCTGAGATATCAGTGAGGCAGGGAGGTATCGCATTGCATAAGAATTGCCTCTTCTACCATTGCCAGAGATGTCCCTGTGTGCCAACAGTATTTCTGAGCACAAACCCCGGTAAGACTAGCCTAGACCAGCCTGTGCTCCAGACAAAGCCATCTGTTTTCCCACCCCTACAAAGCTCTGGTGGCACAAATCAACCCTAGGAACCCAGTGTGTCTCAATAGACAGGCTGAAATGAAGAGACAGTTTGAGAGCCCTTCACAAAACTAATGCTGAGCATTTGCTGCCAGGTATACACCTGCTCCAGACAACCGGGCATGGCTTACAGCCTTGGGCTGTACTGCAAATGCATTCAGCAGCACCTCCTCCAGCACCTCCTCCATGGTCTAGTTCCTCCTAGTCTCACAGATGACACGGGGTAGCTTCCATTTGCAAAAGACACCTCTCACTCTTGCATTAAAGCTGTACTCCTTGCTTTGTCTAATAGCATAAGTTTATGAGAAATCATAAAACTTATGGTCCTAGCCTCAAAGTGAGACAAAGAGTTTCACTGAGTATGGCAAATGTGGCTTTAAAAAGGAGGCCCATGGAATAAACAGGCATCCCTCTTTGTCCTCTCCATGAAGCCAAGGCTCCAAGTAATTGGCTGTCCATGCAGCTTTCCTGCCAGCCACCTGGATGAGGAGGTACCAACAGCACTGCAGATTGAAGACGTGAGCAAAAGTGTTGCTCAATCCTAGCAGCAGTCATCAATCTCCAGACAGAAAACTGGAGAGTTATTGTGAGTAATGAGCTGTAGTATTATTCAATGGCAATGGATCTGCTTTTGCAATCACTTTTTAGCCAGTAAGCACCTGGTAATGTTCCCAGTGTACAACTGACTAGCTGAATAATCTATTAGTCAACAAGGTCCTATGACTTGATCTCAGCAAAGGAATAAACTAAACACCTCCTGATTTCACTTGAGTTGATTCAGTCTTTAAATACTGCTGGAAGCATCCTTGTAAATGTTTTACTTGAATTTAAAATTGAAATTTGCTGTCTAGCTACCCCACATCTCTCAATATAGGATGTTGTGAAAACCAGTTCTTTTTAAAAACACCTCTGGATTGCTAATACTCCTGTCCAAGACCTACCAGATACATCTATAAAAGTAAACTAAAACTGTGCCAGGGAAGTTCAGATAAACTGGAAACAAACCATCTGTATGACTGAAATTTTAAAAAGGTCCTTGCCATAGTTTTGGCTTGTGCTTAACTATAAACAATTCCTGGACAAAGTCTGACTATTAGCACAGAACAGAGACTGCTTTCAGTACTTAGCTTGGATGTGGCCATGATATTCTGAAAAGTGAGAGAATTTAATAGTTTGGGTGTGGGCCATTCAGTGCCAGCTGGCCCCAGTGCTAGGGGAAAGTGCCAGGTATGTTTACTTTACTAATATATACACAGCTATCAAATATCAAAGCCGAGTTGGCTGCAGTTTATAACATGTCTATAGGGAACCTAGCTTGCCTGGGAACTTTGATTTCTACTTTTTGATTTCTACAGGTCCTGTTGCAAGGCACCTCCTACTGACTGAATGTGCAGATATAGAATGTGTCTACACATGCTTCCATTTGTGAGCAAGTCACCTTGGGATCCTAAAATAGTGAGCATAGGTCTAGCCTCTACTCAGTGGAGTACAGGATATGAAGTAGCTGAGCAGCTGCTCTAGGTTTCATGATGCATCCTCTCTGAAATATTCTGAAATAGTGAATGACATTTATTAAATGTCATAACACATTTTAAAAGACAAAGTGAATCCAGACTTTTCCTACCAGCTCACCTTTTATGCATGTACAAGGAAGAAGACAGTGGCAGTACTGGGGTAATATTTGGATGCGATGATCTGAAAGGTCTTTTCCAACCTACTTGATTCTATGGTTCTATGATTTCTTCCTTTTTTTCAGAACACTCCTAGATGTGCCTAGATGAACCAAATTCCATTGGCTGTGTAGCAGGGACCAGTGTTGACTGCAATGAAAACTGGCATTTAGCTTAAATCTATTGTGGGACTTGTTTCTGTAGTTGGGAGTGATGTCTCAAGGTAGTAATATGCTGTTAACTGACTAATGCCTAGGTAAGTCAGTCCTCAAAACGATGTTAATTGCTGAATCAAACTCCTAATGCACGCAAACCCCACCAGAAATGCTGCCAAGTATGATAAAAATCCACTTTTGCCAAGACTGGACAATCAGTTGCGTCATGAGCCCTGGTGCTGGGATGCTAGTACAGTTGCATCTTTGCAAGACCTTTCCCTTTATATAAGCTCACAAAGCTAAACTAGTTTTTACCATCACTTTGCTTTCAAGACGGAATTCTAAGGCCGTTTCCTTACACTGTGCAAAGCTGTAAATAATACAGCATTTTAACAAATGGGGCTAATAAGAGAGATCAAAAGTGCATTTGCTCACTATATTTCATTTGGACCAGGTAATGAAGCTGGGAGTTGTACTCTGATATTATTGGTATTAGTTACCTACGGATTAGGACTACATATGGATTGTTATTTTTTTTCTCCATAGTTGTCCTGATATCCACTGCTATAATATAAAAATCCCCACTGGCTAGCTGCTGAGGTTTGGGGGGCTGGGGTGAGAGGGCAAATGGCAATGATTGTACATCTTTCTTGTGAGCACATCCTAGGGACAGAGCAGCTCATTCCTGTGTCTTCATTTCATCATTTTAGTTTCAAGAGGCTTGACATGCTCAGATGTTGTTGGTACATTTGCCTCTCCCCCTTTTCCTGTTATTTATGTGTAGCTGTATTTCGTATTATCAAAGGTATTTGGATGGACTCCAAAAAGAAGAAAACCTATGCCTTGTTCTGAGAGTTGGGATGTCAAAGTACTAAGGGATAAGCAGATAGGCAGACAGACAAGCTGTGCTGGCAATATCGTATTCCTTTCTCTTTACAGGTCAAATACCTACTGGTATATTGTATGTCTTTGTTGTGATATGCAGTATTGGCTGTTAATCATCTTTGTTTCTCCATGTCAAATCAGCAATGTTAATGGTGCTGTGCAGGTTTAAACATGTATGGCAAGGAACAGAATGTAAGTAGTGGGAAAATAGCTTAAATACTTTCTTTCTGAATGCTTTTAACGTTTGAGTCCATGAGTATAAGGCTCAAAGCATGTTGATAGTACTACAGTTACTCAAGAAATTATCTGCGTTTTGAACACCGCCTCTGCATTTTTATCTACCTCTTGAAGGACAAAGAGAAAGGGAGAGGTTAAAAAGCTTGAAACTGTTCCTGTGCATCAATTAATTAATAATCAGAGAAATATATGTTCTGGTCTGAAGATGGTTGGTAGGAGGACAGGATTTTGTGATAAATCTATTTTATGGGGGGGGGATGTTGTTTTTTTTTCTCTCTCCACCCCGGGATTATGTAAAAAGGCTGTTCTAATAAATGATTTATCAGAGCAGCAAAGAATGAAGAAATCTGCTAGGACTGCAGCTCTGGGTATCTGATCTTCCTGATTCTGCAAAGCGTATTTCAGGAAGCTACTGATGTTGGAGTCCATGACATCTCCTGGCTTGTCCTTTTCCTGCATGGCTGTGTAAATAATTAGTGAGCAGAAACTGGGGTAGCATCTTGGAGGGTGTTTTCACCCCATTTCTTCCACAGGAAGTCTTGGTCACGGAGCATGCAGGCCCTTCTCATGACATCAGCATGATCAACAATGGGTTTATAGAACCCAAGTAAAGTGTAACTAGGTAACTGATATTACTCAAGGGCTGTTTTTCTGTTTTTAATCAGCTGAGATGATAAAGGAAGGAATTAGCAATCTATCTCAGAGTGAATTTGAAGACTGTTTTGCAATTGTAAACTTTCCATTCACAGTAAGTAGTGTCCCTGCATGGCCATGAATTAGTTTGTGTGCTAAGTGCAGTCCTGAATGAGCACATCATTAAGTTCCCATGGATCCTTAATCGGTCTTTCTGAGTTTGCTGTTTCTTTTTGCATGCAGCAAGGAGAATTAGCGATTAATGTGAGAAACAGCCTTTTGATGATCTGCTACCAGGTTAGAATAACATGTTGCCTCTCTTCAGCAGAAGCTTTCCTCTGGATGAAGCCCAAAGATTGGTAACTACATTGAGCATTCCCTAAACCAAAAGTCAAGACACAGTGGATGGAAGGTCCAGATGCAAGCTTTTGATCCAGAGTCCTGAACTGAGGGGCAGATGGTCCTACAGCAGGTCCACTCATGTAGCTAGGCTGGTCTCAGGCAACGGAAAGGAAAAGAGGGTGCTCAAAGAAGCATTTTACTTGTTTTAAAACTCAGAAGAGTTTTTTGATTCATGTTCCAGATTCTTGCTGCATACATGTTCCAGATACTTGTTGCACATACTGCCACCTCAGAGAAGCACTTTGAAAGAGACTGCAATAGAAACAAATCAGTGCCTACTAGCTTTTTTTTCAGGCCAGAGATATATATTCTGATTCTGTCAGTGTATTTGCCTGACTGCTAAGAGGGATCTTTCTTGGCACTTCTTGTTCCTCCAGTTATCAAAGTCACTAAGGAGAAGGTCTTATTCTGAATTTTTCCCTCTTGTCATTCAACCCACGTTCATTTCACTAGAGGGAAATAACAGAAAAGCAGGGATCTTCCTGTCAGCCTGTGGAAGGCAAATTCCCGTGTGACAAAAGAGAAGAAATGTCATTCACAAGGGCTGGGTGCTAGCACAGAAGTCCATGACTCCTGCTTCCCTTGCATTCCAAGTGCTGCTACCCAGAACATAAGAGGGGACCTCAGACAGAATACCGAGATGGACTAAGCTCCAGAAAGTGCTGGAAATTGGTTAAACCTGAGGCTCCACTCCTTTCCTTCCCCAAAACATTTAAGTTAGTAATTAAATAATTAGTTATTAATATAATTAGTTACTAATATAACTGTCCCTTTAGTAGATGGCTTCCTTGCTTTTGTTGCTAACAAGTGAAATGTGAGATCTAGGAACATCAGGGAGGTATTTGCTGCCGAGAGAGCAATGAGAAGGTGTTCAAATCCAGGATTCTCCTCTGCTCACTCATTTCTTTTACTCCATGGTTTGGGTTTATTTTAGCTTTATCAAAGAATGGAGGTTTTCCTTTAATTGCCTTGCAAGATCTTTACTGTGCTGTGTTCTTTACATGATGTACTAGCTGCTGTCTTGCAATTTTCTAGTGCTGTAAAGAATTTCAGGATACAATCTGTGTGTAAGTAGCTCTATAATGTATGTGTGCATTGAAAGGTATTATATTGTAAGGTGATTTATGGGTACTGCAATACTCAATAAAGTAGTATGTCTGCAGACCTACGGCATAGCACTTCAGCTGTTTTCCAGTGTCTAATAGGGTTGTATGACTTTTTGGAATATTTAACTTCCCACTGATGTTTAACCACATCCAGGCAAGATCCACCTATCTAGTTCATCCATCCATCCATCCATCCATCCATCCATCCATCCATCCATCCATCCATCCATCCATCCATCCATTCATCCATCCATCCATCCATCCATCCATCCATCCATCCATCCATTCATCCACCTTTTTTTTTTTAATGTATGAACAGTCAGTAACTGGTAACTATGATAAACAACTATTATTAAATATTTTACATCTGTGGGATGAGATAATTGGAACCTTAGACTATTCAAAGAATTGGTTTAGAAATTTACTGAACCATTAAAGTTCATTTTAGAAATCTATGGAATATCAGAAAAACCTCAGTGTTCCATAAGAAAAAATCTATTATTAAGGATGTAAACTACATGACCTGGTAAACTTATCTAGTGCTTCATAAACCTAAGTAAAACTATGAAAATTTTGATATGAGATGATATGACAGAGAATTAAAAGGTGTACAATGAATCCAATCACTGTGGTTTCATGGAAAAGAACATCTATCAAATGAAACTGATTGCATGAAATTGCAAGTTTGGTTAATAAAGTAGGTTTTCTTGAGTATACTTAAACTTTTCTGTAGTATTTGAACCTTTCTTTATAGAAAATGAAAGCAGCCCACACCAAATTTCTTAAAAATTGGATCATAAAAAAAATTAAAATTGTGACTTACAATATTGACAAATTTCTAGTAGGCTCCTCCAGGGGCATGCCGAAAGCTCTTCACTATTCAGTGTCTCTAACATTACTCAGAATACATCAAAAGTAATTATAGGTAAAATTTGCCAATCATACAAAAATGGTAAAGAAGTAAATTATAACAGTAATAAGTCATGTTGACCTGGGTCACTGTGGAGGATGGATTCAACGTTCATTTTAATCCAACCAAGTGCAAAATAAAGTATGCACTGGAGAACTCAAGTGGGTCACTCATAAGGGGAAATCTTCGCTAGAAAACAGTGCTTCTAAGAAGAACATGGGTGTCATGATAACAGCCAAATGTGAGCTCTCAGGATTACGCTGAAATATTCAGCACAGCCTCGGGATGAAGGCAGTCTGTGGGGAATATTCTCTATAAGTAGGAAGGTGATGTTACCTCTGAGTATGGCTCAGGAAAAATCCTTAGTGGAATTCTGCATTTAGTTCTGGTGGTTTTAAGAATTATTTAGAGCTATAAGAATAATTCTAGATCTGAAAAAGTAATGAGTTTATTGATGAGAATGTTAAATAATCTTCTGACCATAGTCCATACGCCATAAATGATTTCTAATATAGCATGTTTTTTTTTTTTTAATATAGAAAAAATAAGGACTTGGTAATTTCATAAGCAGACATTTGACAAATTTAAAATGGAAATAAGACACTGAGTCTGCATTTTTTAAATAGTGAAGGTAATTAACTATTTTGGAACATCTTGTTTAGCAGTAGGGGTGGAGCACCTATCAAATGAAATCTTGATTAAGATATTTTCTAAAAGGGATGCTATGACTCAAGCAGAAGGTTTGAACCTGTCACATGAGCTGAGGTATCTGGCATATGTTATTTCAGAGTTCAGTCCAAAGGATCGGAATGATCCCTTCTGAACCTGCGTATCTGTCTGTCTATTGTTCATTTCACATTTCAGATATTTAGAAAATCAATTCTTGCCTACTAATGTGGCATGGACTCTAGTAACAGTCATGATAGAGGTGACAATTGATGTTAATGCCTTATAATAAATGGCCCCAAAGTGTGGGCTACAGACCACTGAGACAGCTGACTGGTACTCGTTCTTCATCTTGCTTCCAGCTGAGACAAACTGAACAGATGGGAAGGGGAGATTAAATGAAGAGTGAAAGTAGATGGCATGATTAACTTTCTCTAAAGGTCAGAACACCCAGTGCAGAAGGTAGCTTGATATACACTAGCATCTTCCTTATGTCACCTTCCCATCTTCCCATGCATCAAACTACTTCTATAGGTTAAGGCAGGGTGAGCTAGAATGTGCAGAGAAGTGGTCCCTGTTATTGTGCACTGTCAGTTGGAAGTTTTCCAGATAGAGCCTCAAACAAGCAGTATCTTCTCTGAAGAAGGTTGAAGGCTGTAAATGCTGACCCTGAATATGGTGGTTCAAGCCAAGAAGGACTTTTCTTCCTGTGAGTGTTGTCTTTTAAAATCTGTTTTGTTTTGGTTTGTTTTTGGGGGGGTGCAGGGGGTGGGGATTTGTTTTTTTTTTGTTGTTGTTTTGGTGGGTTTTGTTTGTTTGTTTGTTTTTACACAGAAATTACTGTCATGACTCACATTGAAAGTACAAGACTGAGATTCAAGACTAGACTAGAATTCTGACAGTTTAAATTACTGTATGGTAAGATCTAAGGTTTTGATTCACATGTACGTCTGGAACCAGGGCTCCTGATCAGTAACAGCTTTTTCTAAAAAGTCATAAAACCAGAAAAAGTCTGATACAGAAAACTACAACAGATTTCTCATACTAAGAATGGAGTTAACACTAAACCCTCATCTTTTTCCTTTAAACAGGCTTGTTTAAAAGATGAGCAACTACTTGTCTGATTCTGTGGACTGTGGCTCTACCTGTTCTGCTAAGTAGGAGCTGAAGTAAGTCATCCACTGAATAAATCTAATAAGTGAAGGACTCAGGTTTCAGCCATTCTTTGGAAACCCCACGAATCATATATTGGACCAACATATTGTGCTGTGGAGAAGCAGCATTGTGGTTCTTCTAAAGAAAGCATAATGTTCCAACATAGATGATGGCCATGGTCTTTCTTACAAGGAACAAACTAGTCAGTGAGGAATTACTTATAGATAAATGAACAGCATTTGGTCTTCTTTGAATGATGATTAGAACTGAAGCGATTTCCAACCTGCTTTCAGAAATGGAAGGAGCTCTTCTTAATTTGCTTTCTGAGCCTTCCTTGTAAATATTTGGCATCATCATGTGTCAATCTAAGGTTTGTGGGGAAAGTACATGGTTGGAAAAAGCAGATGAGCTTTTGATGAGACAAGTCCATATCTTTTCCAGTGTAAATCCAGAAGCAAAGTTTGAGCTTAGTGTGCTTTTTACACAAGTTAGGAGTGGGATTTAAGCAAGTGCTCTGTTAAGGATGCACTGCCAAATCAAGATGAGGATAATTTTTTCATTGTTTTTGTTGAGCTTTATAATATAAACAAAATGAAAATAACTACTGAAGCTTCCACCAGCCATGTCACAATCCATTTCTTATCTTAATGTTTTTGCTCCCAGGTTCCTTCTTGGATAACACTCCTTGTTATTTGTGGCTTCTTGAAAGGAGCCATGTATGAATGATTCAACTACAGAAATGACTGGTCATCCTTCTTGGTCTATAAGAGACGAGCATCATAAAAGGTGACCTTCTTTTTCATAACATTTTATAGTGGGAAAGCAAATTCCTCTCTTGGCTGATTAAGGAATAAACAAACAAAGCAGCCATACCCCCCACCCCCCGGAAGCTGGACCCCCTGCCCAATGACCTGTCTGAACTCTTGATCCACACTTGGGTGGGAGGAAGGAAAATTAACTTCTGGTTTAGTTGCTGAAATAGAGCGGAGTAGAAGTATTGCTGGAAAAAACATTTATGAAAATGCCTCTGATTAGAAAAACTGAAGACCTGAGAAAGGCAGGAAGAGGGTTCTTCATTTGAAGAGATGGGGTGAAAATATGAGTTGCCCCCCCAAAAGTGGCTCCTGCATTGATTCCTAAGATCAACTAGCAAAAATTCTTTTCTCATAAGCATTTTCAGAAGTCCAATAGCATAATAATCTTCCTAGACCCTGTTCAGCCATGCCAGGAGATCCACAATGACCAAGGTAAATACTTTAGAATTTCTGGAAAACCTTCTAGACAAGGATTTTAAAGGGTCATTAGAGATCTGTCTTTATAAGAATCTTATAATTTCACCTTTGAATTGTCAGAACTCAACCAGATTTGCAGGTCATGTTGCCAAAAAGGGAGGAAACTTGTTGCCTGTGAAAGAGCTGATGACAGCAGCAGCTCTTGTATGTTAGGTGCACTGCCTGCCTTTTATAATAATGAGCATGTCTGGCTAAATATTTGGGCACTGGAGGTCAGCTGGTGAAAGGGTCATAGTCCCACTGTCTCTAGGTTTTCCGTGGCTTACATTGCTGAGGATGTCATTAGAGATGTATGCTGGCCTACAAGGAAGACCGACAGCATCCTGAGCTCTATTAACAAAAGAACAGCCAATTAGTGAAGTGACTACTGTTTTCTACTCATCACTCATTAGATCACACCTGGACGTCTAGTTTTGTATACCCCTTCTCACCAGCACAGAAAAGCCAGTGACAAAGCAGAGTGAGTTCATCACAGAGCCATCAGGATGGACAAGGAACACTGTGAGAGTAAGGAGACTGAGACAGCCTCTTCACACCAGGGGAAGTTCAGATCAGACACTAAGGAAAAGGTTCTTCACTGAGAGGGTGGTCAGTCCATGGAACAAACTCCCTAGGGAAGTGGTCATGGCACCAAGCCTATCAGAGTTCAAGTAGCATCTGGGTTAGCATCATGTGAATTAGTTTTAGGTAGTACTGTGAGGAGCAGCGAGTTGGATTTGATTCCAACTCAAGATATTCTATGATTCACAAATTGAAGAAAGAGAGATTGGACATAAGGAAAAGCTTTTCCACCTTGAAGGCTAGCAAGCATTGAAGCAGGTTGCCCAAATTCAAACTACTTGCTCAGTGGCTCTCATTGTTTTTAATAACTTGAAGACACATTGGTACTGCAGAAATATATATAGTACTTATATAATGTACACACCTATACATATGTGATATTTTACAGATCAAGACTGGGGAGAGTGGGGATGATTTAAATTTAGTTGGGGATTTGAAACAGATGAAAGCATATATGGTTAAGAAAGGCATATGTATTTTTATGGGGATCTGCAAGTTGTCACCCTGTTTACAACCTTTGAAGATATCAATATATTCTATCTGAAGACGTTAATCTCATCTAGGGACTGGTTTTTATGCTGGTGTGCTTACTTGAAAAGGGAAAATATCACATGCACCGGTACATTAAAACAATGCTAAGGTTGCAAATTGAAGCACTAGAGTTAGAAATTCAAGGAATTATGTTACCTATAAAATTTTAATTCTGTATTGTTTTGTATATGCATTAAGGCGCTGCTTCTAACTACACATTTCTGTATTTTTCTTCTTCATGGCATCCTTGTTTTAATTACTGTAGAGAATGAATAACATAACAGGGTGAGGAAAATGGCAATGCATCAGACTCATTATTCCATGTGTTGGAATGTAGACAGTAAATAAGGCAGGGAAAGGATGGTTTTGTAGTTGTACAACCAAAAGCTGCCTTGGAGAACTGGAATTGATCCCTATTTCTGCCATGACAATCCCAGTTTTGCTGGGTATATCATATATCACAGAATTCCTTTGATAAGATCTAGGCTTCTTTTATACTAGTAAATAAAATAGTGCAGCCTCTGAGTGCAAATCGTACATTATGGCTCGAATCTACATGACTAAACCCTCTTATCCCTCAAAAGAGTGGCCTTACCTATATTGCTGTATAAGGACAGTCCCAGCCCTTGCCACTGCTGAGCCATGCCCAACTAATGTCCAGCCATGAGTTAATTGCCATGACCCAAATAGAGCCAGTGGCGCATGATGTTAAAAAGATACGGGTAGTTATGGCACAGTGTTTGAGCAGATGTGTAACACCTCTTTAGTTTGCCAGAGATGAAGCTTTAGTGTGTGTTCCTCTTGGTGCTCAGTGAACTATCTGAGGTTTCACAGATGGAAAAGTTGCTGCCCAAACCTGCATCTGGAGTGAACATAAACATATCATGCCCTGTGTTGTGCTGAATACTTTGAGAAAACAAGCAAACAGACCGATCAGGCTCATGCATCTCAGATTAGTCACTCAAAATTACTAAATAGTTTTAAATATCTTTCTATGCCTCATCACCCCCTTGGTGAAATGAAGACACGATGAGCACTGTGAAAATGCTGTTACTTGACTCTCTGAGCCTCTTAAATGCTCTGCTGGGAAGGACGTTAAGAAAACAGATGAGGAAATAATAATAAATTCATATTCATAGCAGGGTTTGAATATTGTGCAGGAAGGAGGGCCTGGGGCCAAGCACAGAGCTCTCAGATCTGTTGAACAGCTTCTCAGTTACTAGTTAGCTGACAGACTTCAAAATGCTGAAGAGCAGCCCCGTGCAGTGAATGAGGTAGGATAGATAGATATAAAGAAGTTGAAGACAGGTATACGGGGAGAGGGATGGATGCGTGGATGGATTTATAGAGACTCATCCATTCTACAGCTTGAATTCACCTTTCTTCAGAGAGATCTTGGGGGAAAGAAAATAAAAACCAGATGCAATGGCTAACCAAAATTCTGTGGAGGGTCTGCAGTCTCACAAAAGCGGGATGTGGTAAGTCTGCACTCTGGGGATCAATCACCTTGGCACTACTCATTATTTCTGACTTCTGAACCAAAACTTCTGGCCTGAATGAAAGTAGCACTGGAGACCCTTCTCTGTCACTTTTACACACACGTGTGTTCATGTTTGAAACAATCATAGCCTTGGAACACATATAGGACCAGATGTATACGACTTGGGTTCATATACCCTATCTAACATCAAAGGGTTTTTAGCAGATAGCAGCAGATAGCAGACTGTGTAGGCACACGAGGGATCAGTCAGGTTCTTTTCCCAGGTCCCAGTGCCGATGGAGTGATTTGAAGCCCAGAGCATTAAGGTTTAACCTCTTTAAAAAATCTTTTCATTTTATCTTATTTTTCCCTCCTTTCTTTCTTCTGGCATTAACTCTTAACATCAGTCATTTCTATTAGTCGCATAAATGACCATTCCTCCTTTTGAAGGGTCTTAAATGAGTGGCCACGAAGACCCTACAGTAATGAGCTCCTCCATCTAATTACCCCATAAGTAAAAACATTTATAATGATTTTGTAACTGTGCATGTGAGTAGGTATGCAAAAACATATCCGTAACTTGAAAATATTCTGATGGACTCTGTCTATCACTTGTGTGGAGAGAAGATGGATAGAACCGTGGTAGACACATGGACAGACAGAAAATAGAAGACAGATTCTGAAAACATATTCTTGTCTAATAAATTGTTAAGCTACAAAAGAAAGCAAAAGTCCCTGTGTACAATGTATAGATTTTCTTTACTGTGAGTTGTTGGGGAAAGACAGAGCTGTCCCTTTAATGGGAGAGCTGCAAACAGCTGTTCCTTATGCATACATGCTTGCTTGGTCTGAAAGTTTTGGTAAGTCAGTGCATAACTGACAGTTAGATTTATCTCCCCAATAAGCAGTCAACATTATAATAAAGGAAAAACGCTTTCAGTGCACCTTTGAGAGTGCATCAGAAATTAATCTAAACATCAAATTAATTATAGTTTGTAAATGAATAGTGGCTCACAGCCCTAATACTTCTCCTTCTCCTCCTCCTCCCTCTAAAGCCTCCCCCAACAAACTGCAGTGGCTGGCTGTGCTGTGCAGTGAGTTTGATGAACAGCTCCTTCTCTTTCTTACTCACACTACTGTTCCCTTATCAGATGGAGCAGAGTCCTATCCTTACTCTGCAGAGCTGAAGTCTCAGAGTGTGGCTGCTTTGGAGTGTGACAGAGGGCAGCTAGCAAATAATAAACTATGGTTCCTCCTTCCCTTTTCCTATGGGAGCATTAAGCACCCCTCTAATGCTTCCTATAGAAGCATTAAGCACCTGCTTCCGTTACCTTACTTTCCAACTAAGCTGGACACCTCATTAACATCTTGGCTGTCTGTCTATGCCGGGTACTTCCGAGTGGAGAGGACCACAAGTGCTGGTCTGAACAGAAACATCCAGGTGGGCAGGCATTCCTAATGCACCTGGAAAATTGTTCCCATATTGCCTAAACTCAAGCACTCAAATTAGTGGCTTCTTCTATTACATCCTGAGTTTTGGTCCCTAGCCTGTAGCTATAAGGGGATGACAATCTGACATTCTTCAGGCACCTGAAACAAAATACGTTGCCACCAGATCAAGCAAAGTAAAGGATATAGGCTATTTTGGTGGGCTACAGGGAGAAACGAGTAAGAAGAAGAAAAAAACTACAATTTAATCGTAGTACTGGTAACAGCCACCATCCTACTGTCTCCCAGGTGTTTCCTCATAATTCATCTATCTGATGTGGATCTTCCTATTTTACAAAAGAAGACTCAGAAAAGAAACCCCCAAAACCTTTGAGACGATAAATAACTCTTTTCATCCATGGATCCTAAAGCTCCGTGAAAAGGAGTCAAGAGTCCTGATACAAGAACCCAACAGCTAGGCTGACCCACGGTTGCCCACATGAGGCCGCTATTTCTTACCCTTATACCACCTTAATCCTGGACCTGCTCATTTCCCTGGATGAATTTAAGGAGAGTTTGTGGTTTTATTATTAAATGAGAAACTGCTGGCTTTGGCAGGGCATGTTGGAGGAACATTGTGAGCAGGTGCTGAACAATATTTTTCTGATGTACCTCAGGGTCCGTTGTTCCACTCCTGTGTCTTATGGAGTGCTGCCAATGCACTTTAGACCTCAACTGCAATGCCCCTGTTCCCAGGTCCTGCATAGCTTTGACAGTGTCCTGGTCCCTTGACGTTCCTTTCTTCTTCCTGTTTCAGCTTCCAGGCTGAAACTCTGTAGACCATCATGACCTGCCTGCTGGCTTGCATCTCCCGCTCCACCTTTCTGCCACCACACTGCAGTCTTGAGCTGTCAGTATGTTTTTAACAACATGATACAAGCTCTACCCATGCCTCAGCCATTCTCCTGAGCTTCACACCCTCCTGCGTCCAGTCATCATTTCTCACTGCATTTCTCACCTTTAATCTCTCCCCTTTGGCTCTCCTGTTTCTTTTCATAAGCTAAGAGCCAGAAGAATTTTAGTGGGGGAATTAAAATATGTAGCAACTAACGTAATTTACTACTATCCATCAATTATTGTTATTTCCTCTCTTTTGGAGTCTTCAGAGAAGACTGGGTGTTTTGTCAAAAGGGGTGGCCCACTAGCAGCTTTCAAGTGACTCCATGCAGGCATCTGCAATGAAACTCGATGTCCATATTGTACCAGGAGCCAAACAATATATTTCCTTTAGGCCATATAAATCTATTGTCCTAAGAAACCCCCACAGTTTGTAGTCAAAGCTAGAATACTCTGTGCTACTTTTAATGTGGGGCACTTCAAAAAGGAGTGGGACATCCCTCTGCAGTGTGAAAGTGCATTTGGAATTCATAGAAAAGGAGAACATACAGCAGTTGTGGTTGCTCACACCTGAGCTGTCAGACCATGAGTTGAAGTAGAGAGAAACCAGCTCTGTGGTGGTGTTTCTGTGGGCATAAAGGAGGTTCTTCACAGCCTCCCCATGGGGAGAAGCTGAAGTCGCCACACCAGCGGGTATTGGGAACAGGCACGTGCCAAGGAAGCACATGTGGGGACAAGGTAAGGGTATGGTGCAGAACTGTCCTGACAGTGTCTGCTGCTTGATGGCATGCAAGGAGCCAGCAGATCCAGGTGCTCACTGCTATCAGAAAGTGGAGGAATGAATTTCCAAGTGCACCAGTAAAGGAATTTCACCAGCTTTAATTTATCTACATCCTGTTTGACACCTTGGGGTAACCAGTTGGCCTCAGCTGCTCCATCCATAGCCTCGTTTTTCTAATTTCTGTCATGTCTTCCTAATTAATATTGCCCAAACCTACGCTTTTCTCTCTCTTCTCTGTTAAAACATTTTCCTAGAACACATCTGTCTCTGTATTTCACTAGTTTAATGTCTTCAAATGTCTTCTTAATATGTGTCTTGTGTGACAACAGGGAGTGCTCCTGAAATTAAGACTGTATTGTAGCATCACTCTAACACAGGTAGAGTTAGCCATGACTGGCTCGCATGAAGAGCATTCCTCTCACATTGACTACTTGCTTTAGCAGACTTAACAGTGTCATTTTCCTGGAATATTGTGTTGTTTTTTGTTTTGTTTTGTTTTTTTTTGCCTTGTACACAAATTGGTCACATTTATATTATTTACATAACTGGGAGGGGATTTGTCACCAGAGCCATTGAGACCAGCACATACGTATATTTCACATCCTCTGATATTTAGCATACCTACGCACAGAATAACTTACATACGTGCAATTGGAAAGTGAGAGACCCAGTGCAGTCTCTGCCTTGCACAGAGACCAGCTCCAGGGTCCTGCAGAAGTTGATGCTCAGGCTGTGGCACACTAAGCCTGTGTGCAAGACCTCCTAAACCAGCATCCTGTGAGAATGGGAGTCACTGTCTTCAAGGAGTCTTTAAGTCTAATTTTTCCCTGAGTGAGACAGTGATTCCTTTCTGTGGGCCTCCCATTTCACTGGGAATGATCAGCATCGCCCAGTGGAAGAAACATGCTGGCTTGCCCTGGTTTCAGCTGGGATAGAGGTTACAGGTATCAGCTGGGCACTGAGTGAAGGACTAGTGAAAAAGGAGAGAGAAGGGCAGAAGAGTGAATAGCTGTGAAGGAGAATTTACTGAGTCTGAATATGAGAGGGTGTATAAGGCAGTGCCTGAGGACAAACGCAAGGAGATGCCGATATAGTTGGTGTGATGGAAGCTCAGGACATGGAGATAGACAGGGTACTAGTGAGTGTGAAGGAGTGTGATCTGCACTTGGCCATGTTACAGCTGTGTCAGGATAGGGAGGGATATAAAAGGCAAAGGTTTAAATATTGTAAAAGAAAATGAAGAATTCAGATCTAGCCTGGATGTGTGCAGCAGAAGAAAAGTTGAAGGCAAAGAAGCTTTAAATGACTTTTTTAACTCAAGAAGTCAGGGTTGTTTCTAAGCCAGTCTTACATACTAGAGCAAGCTGTGTTGCTATGAAAAACAATAGACATATTTTAAGCACTTTCACATTTATACATGTGACTAGTGTTTGCTGTAGCTTGCATTCCTTACTACTCCTTCTCAGCCAGGAGGCAGCAGCCTCTGAATTGGAAAAGTCAGAGGCTTCATGACCACAGTCTGGTTTCTTCAGCATGTTCACATGCTAGGTTCTCTGCAGGATCATGGACTTCAGAAACCAGGACAAAGGCCTGTGCCTGAGTTTGCTTCCTTCCTAAGACGCTGGTGTCTGCTCCTACACTATCCTGACAGTAGTGGTCAAAGGAGATCATTCTGAGCTGGAAATGCAGGAGAGAATTGAGAACCAAGCAGAAAGGAATAAAAGTCCTTTTTTGAGATGCTGCTGTACTGACTCACTCCATTTGGACCAGCTGCTTACAGCAATCCAACAGTGAGACATGAGCAGCAAATGAAATACTTTCTGTTCCCATGGAAAAAACATGGTGACATTTTTATTCATAGAATTTTTAAAGTTTGTCTAAAGCAGGACTTCTTGACAATTTCTCAACAACCTGGGGCTAGATTCTGTTATGGCAATTTACTTGGGATCTGCATAGCAGATACATTTTAAAAGGTCATATAATGGTGGAATATCTTTCTGGGGCCAGACAGAATTGTCCCCCCAGGCTACCAGTTGGAGAGCTGTAGCTGGGTTAAAAAAAAAGTGAAACAGAATGCAAATGCTATGTCTTTACATGTTGAGTTTTGGGAAATGTTTAAGCAGAAAAGGAAAGAGTTTTCTTACTTTCAAAGTTAATAAAACCATTTCAAAATTAATAAAATGCCTTTAAGAAAAGGTAATTTTATTTTTTTAATTGTCTTTCTGAACAAAAAATTATAATAATTGGCATTTTCAATGGACTTAGCAAAACAAAGGGAAGGCCTGATTTTCTGTAATACATGTTTTTGCATTGCTTTAAAGTTGATGGTCAGCTGGGTGCAAGGGTTTGAAGAGCAGCATGACATGCTACCTGTACTTCTGCTGTTTTTGTCCTTCTGGAGGTGGTGCACGTGGCAGCATTGTCAAAATGTTTGTCTGAGACCAGCAGTCACAGCAGGCACTACGGGAAAGTAAGCTAAAGCCAGAGAAAACTGGGGCTTAATCCCTGGGACCCCAGAATGACTGTACTTGGATATTCGTGTCTCTAAAGCTAACACAGGGTGACGAAGATCTACCAGCAACCTTTAATTCCTGCTTTTTCTTGCCTATGCAGTTGAGTCAACACATCCAAAGAGCCCCTTCCCTCTTTTGGGCTGGAATATCTCACCATTAGTTTTTGAGTTTATTTCATCAAGCAAACTGTTTAGTTTCTTCCAGCAAGACTCGATGTTAAGAGAAATTTCTGATAAGATCCCTTAATTCCTGCTCAGCTATCAATCACAATCTTCAAGTACCCTGAAAACAGCCATAAAAAAAAAAAAAAAACACAACAAGCTGGATATGTATTGCAAGAATATGTGTTGCTATCCTTGTGAATCCTTGTAGCCAGAAAGCCTTGAGCTAAGAGGAGGTAAGGGGAATACCTGTCCAGAAGATACTACCCCTTACTGGACTTGACTCTTAGCTCATGACTCTATTTACCTGTGGTCTTCCCATTTGTCAAAATGTGGAGAACCAGGCTCAGTAGCCACAGAATCACAGAATAGCCCCGTAAACATTTATGATAGGAATGGCAATTTCATTGCCAAAGGTCCAACTAGTGGATATCCTAGGAGCATTACCTCTCAGTGTCACATAGAGCTTTGCTGGTCTGCTTATGTTATTACAAGCTTTCATGTGGTTAAAGCTCTGAAAAGCAGGTGGGCTCTGGAGTGAATGGAGTTAATGATGTCTCACTTGAATTTCCCAACTGCATCTTCACACCAAACTCTTTGTCCTCCATTCTCTAGTGCATGAAAGTGCAGCAACCCCATGACTACTGGTGGAGAATCCTGTGTCACCTCACATCAGGGGACAGAGGTTTTTCAATCAAAGGGAGAAATAGCCTACCCAGACCCTTCGTGGATGGGCAGGAGGAACTGTGGATGGAGAAGGGGCATGAAACAGTTGGAAGCACTGTCTGACATGCACCATAGCTAGCAAAGCATGAGGTAAGAGTTCTGGGGAGTGAGCTGTTCAGGAGGGGAAAGGGGAAGGCAGCATGGAAGGGAAGCGTAGTGTGGAGACTGAGAGTGGCTTTAAAATCAAATGAAACTCCAGTGGGTCTGAACTCTGGAAGTTTGTCTGAGAGACAGAGTCCCAGTTAGCTGCAAGTAACAGGAAAAGAAAAGCAATAGTTTGTCTGGTTGCACTTCTCAGGGAAGGTCTGCAAAGAGATGGCAGAGAACCAGGAACTGCATATCCCAGTAGAGGGCACATGGATGGGGGAGATCCACTGTCCACTAGGTGGAATGGGATCCAGTGCAGCAGGGTCCCCATGCTGCCATACTGCCATAGGGGACCCTTCGCAGCAACACCTTCGTAGACAGCAGGATCCTACTGAGACACCATGGACACATCACCACATGGCTGCTGGCTGGCTGAGCCCTCCTATTGCTCACATCCCTAGGAGCATCCCTAGCTGGTGGCTCACAGATGGCTCTTCCCTTCTCCAGCTGGTAGGGTTAAGTCAGCAGCAAGGCCAGAGATGTGTGAGCATGGTGCAGCTTTCACACCCAGCCTCTTAGCATGGTCTATCAGCTGAGGCACAGGGTTAGCTCAGTTTGTCTGTATCTGCTGTGGTGCTGCCTGGGGTCCAGTGGCCTCAGGCCATGTCTACCTGCAGTCCATCAAGCAGCCATCCCCCCAGAAAACTAGGCTTTCAGCTGATGTTCAGCCCTTGTCCCCTTGCAGTCTAATGGAAGCTGCAATCACAGCTCTGCATTCCCTTCAACCCCATGGCCTGTTTTTCATTTTGCTTAGGTATAGAAATTCCCCTTCTGCCACATGCTCCCACTGCTGGCCCTGTCAGCACTTCACTTACCCCTCCATCCCCCTCCATTTTGCTCCATACACTTTAGTCTTTTCTACAACCTCCCCACCTCCGCTTCCAAGGGGGTACATTTTCCACCACACCACCACCAGCCTCAACACCTTGCTGCTGGTGAGATGCCAATCCTTCACTTCTAAGCAGTGCATACAACTCTGAGCATGAGACAATTAGGAGAGAAAGAGGGAAGGGGGAAAGTATTGACAGGAGTAAATTGAGAGAAATCATAAAGCTTAAGCAGAAAGAAAGCAGTTTGAAAGGTAAAGTATTTAGAGAAAGCCCCTTCCTGGATGAATCTAATTGTTTTGTTATCTTTAC
The DNA here is from genome assembly GCF_034315485.1 of Pezoporus occidentalis. Taxonomy (NCBI): domain Eukaryota; kingdom Metazoa; phylum Chordata; class Aves; order Psittaciformes; family Psittacidae; genus Pezoporus; species Pezoporus occidentalis. The sequence goes on from NW_026913274.1 coordinate 118,691, forward strand.
CCACCAAAGCATTTACTTTGGTTTGTCGCCCGATCCACAAACACTTTCGAGGAGATGACATTACCGAAAGGCAGGAACATCTGCATCAGCTCAGCATCCCCAAACTCCTGGGGCAGATGGTAGATAAACAGGTTACAGCCCTCTGGTCCTGTCAAGAGAAAAAGAAGACACATGAATGAAGAGAAACAGGATATGAAAAAGTACATGGTGATTTATGTTGTCATCCCCTCTCTCTGATGGATAAAGGGTCACCTCTAGGAAGCAGTGTGTAGGCTCCCAGAAGAATGGACAAAGCAGAAGACCAGCGGCTCAGAAAGTCACCCAGAGGCTATGCTAACTTCATTAACCTTCCCAGGACAGACACCAGGATAAAACCCAGAGACAGAGGAATGCAGCAGCGCATGTGGCCATGGAAAGACAGAATGGAGGAGCAAGAACTAAAAGAATTCAAAAATGCCATAAACAGTTTTTTTTTGCTCCTCACAATCTCATTTAACCCATACAGTTTTGGGTGACCCACACTAACCTTTGCCTCTTCTCAGTGTCTGCATGCAGAACTTTCATTATCTTTCTTGTATCTGTGTAAGAACTGTGTAAACAAGTAGACAGATATGCACAAACCCACAGGCTTATTTTGTTCTGTAGAATTTTACATTCAACCCCCCAGCTTGACCAAGCCTGAAGACTCACCAAATCTGCACAGTTCGAGCATGTCTCCCATTCTAGAGGGTCTCAAAGACATTACAAATCTTAATTACTGGACAAGAGGACTTGCCTTTTTTGCCTCAATGCTATCACATATACTCTTACAGACTTCAGAGCGTTCATGGAAAAATATCCTGAGAGGACTCTTTAGCTGGAATATTCAGTTATGTTAAAATATAGACCTTCAGAAAATATTTGGTGGAAATTGTATTTTGGGGCAAAAAAAGGGAAAACCTGCCTCTGGTCAAATAACCAAGGATGAAGCTTTTCAGTGGGACTTTTATTTTTAAGCAAGTTGTACTTGGGGAAAAGTCAAAAGGAATAGGAGTGTCCAAGTGGTTTTGTTGGCAAAAATAAACATTTAAACCCCTTGCAATGTCCACTAGCAGAAAACTGTATAGTTTGAGGAGGCAAGGATTGGTTTCTTTCATGGTCTTATTTTCAGTGGTACTTCCAGCTGCTGCCCAGCTCCGCGCTGACCTAAACAGGCAACTCCATCTCTGCTTTGCTCAGGGGGTTAAGATGAAGGGAATAAGGTATGTGCTCATTGATGCAAAGATGATAGGACAGAGGGAAGGAGGATTTCCTCCTTACCCCAGCCCTTGTGCCTACAACCCTGTGACCTGACTCATCCAGCTTTCCCCCATTTACCTCTGGGACACAGTGTGGGGAAGGAAAAGGTTTTTTAATACTGTTGTTTTCTTCATCAGGGCACAATTACAGTGTCATAACACAGCAAATTACAACTTTGCTTTTCCTGTTAGGGAGAGGAGTTCGCCTAGATGCTCCCACCTTTTATTAGCCATTACTCATCCCCCCGGCTGGCAGGAGAAGTACAGCGAAGTCAGGATTCTGGCAGATGCCCATTTAAAGCTCATTAAAATTCCTGGGCCTCAGCGTGATTGAAGTCACAGGCTTTCCACATTTCCTTTTGGATTAATGGAAAATGAAGCCCTAATGAATATTTGCTAAGCACAATTTTCCCCACTAATTTGCTAAAAGGACTGTCACGAAGGAACAGCTGATCCTTTGCATCTTGTGCATTTCCTAGAGGTCGTGAGGATGGTAACAGGGTTTCTTCCAAATGGGGGGGATAGCGGGATAATTAACTAATTAGGCACCCGGTCATCTGCTTAGCTAAATTACATTTGAACCTCAGTGGCCCACAATCAGGCTCCCCTATTTCATGCCAAGTTTTTCCATCCTCCTCCTCCTCCTGTCCGCCTCTTCTTTAGCCTCCTCACAGAGCAACTATCCCTTCTCCAGTCCTTGCTGCAGTTTATTTCCACAAAATGTGGAGTTATTGGCATGGTAAACTAGATCTGAAACAGTCTGAAAGTGTTAAACAAACACCGACCCCCTTAGGTGTCTGTTAGAGTTGACAAAATTCTGCCCAGGAGAAGACCACAGGCCAGAATAGCAGGCAAAAATTCATTCCTTCATCTGAACACGCCCCAGAGCACTTCTGCTGTGGGATTTGAGATGCACATTATAATAGAATGGGTAAAATCTTGGCTTTGTTGTAATTAGTGGCAAAATTCCCACCGACATCACCAGAGCCAGCAGTTTGCTCTGTAAAACTGGCAAATTCTTTCAAAAATACCAGCTGCATTTCCTGGGGTCTTGGATGTGTTGTGCATGAGCAGGGATTCTGCCTGTGTGTGCTGAGAACCACCTACTAAGGCATAAGGCAGACCAGGAGGCACACAATTTCATCTACACCAGGTTTAAAGATCGGTCTCAAGGAGAGAACAACCCTTAGTTCACCTTGAAATCAGCCTTGTTTCGCGCTCCTTGGAGACCAAGAGGAAGAGACCAGGGAAGATGTGGAAAGGCAGAGACCACCCTCAAAGCCCACTTCAGCTCTGAAATGTGTCTGGGAAAGCCATACTGCTGCTTCCCATATCAACTCAGACATTCAAGGCCAGACTTGCTCTGTTCCCAGCTACAGAGGGTTTTCAGTGATTTCCAATGCTGAAAACTCCATCTGCTACTAAGAAACAATATGGGTTACTTTGGTTTGTTTTACCATCCTCACATATGAAAATTCTGCCATTAGAATTTAACAGGCAATTTCTCGTTAAATCTATTCATCCATAACTTACCTATCACAGTTAGACTCCTTGATAAAGAATGCACAAAACAAGATCTCTCTGCCTCAGCTCTTCTACCTTGTGTTTAGTTTTTTTTTTTTGACTAAGTCAAGTTAACCTGGGCATTCTGTGGAAGACTATATGCTTATATGTATGACAAACTCTTCATATATATTTTTAAGAATTTAAAGGCATGAGTTGTTCATTTCAGAATGCTATGAAGACCTAACTTAGCTCTCAGCATATATATGCAATGAGCTTTAAAGGACTCTGTTAGGGTCACTGAGGCAAGAGGAAGATCACAGCTGGTGTGGCAAAACCTCAGTGACAGAGTCCAACTATCTTGTTGGAGAGAAAGGTATGCTGATTTCAAGGCCAGCTTGGATGGGGCTTTGAGCAACCTCGTCTAGTGAAAGGTGTCTCTGTTCATGGCATGTGGGTTGGAAGCAGATGATGCTTGAGGTCCCTTCCAACCCAAACCATTCTATAATGCTTCTGTACTTATCAGAGATTGGAATACTTGGCAGTTCAGTGCTGAATACAGTACTAAAATTATTTACACATACTTTGGTTTTCAGAAGGGATGTAAGTCAGCTCTAAATCTAACCCTCATGACACATCATGAGAAGAGTATCAAGGTCCATTTCTACTCTGACACCTGCAACAGCTCTTATTTTTATGGCTTTAACTTATAGATATTTCTGTTCATTAATACACGAGAAGCACAGGTAGACCTGATTCAGACAAAAATGAAAGAAAAGGTTTAAGGAATACACAGTTTATGAATAGTCTGTAAATTACAGGCAGACCATACTGGCCATGCTCTTCATGCTCATTGTTAGTTTGTGGGGGGTATATGGTGTACAGCCACAAACCCAACCTATCCCTGCATGTCCACTGTCGACATGAGTAAACTTCATACGCATACCTGTGCTAACATCAGCTATCTATTACTGCATCCTCAAGACCAAGAATCAGTGTTATAAGGAAAGATTATGACTAGTCTTCCAACAGTAATAAAAAATGGGTTGTCCCATAAGGTTGCATGAAGTTAGTCTGCAGTCCTTTGGTCAGCTGCACACCTCACCTCTACAACAAATACTCAGACGCTGGAATTTCATTGCCTGTTCTGCATCTGCTTGCTGTTCAGTCCCAGCATGTTTGAGCACAGAGCATACGGGAGTCACAAGCCTGCAACACTTTATTTTAATATCTAAGTGTACTTATAGTTTTAGAAGCTATGTCAAGATGAATAATACCATTCAAATTTAAAATTAGTCCCAAGTTTTGCCTGGTTGATGTGGCCTGAATCAAGACTTCATCTCTATGGCTTTGATCATTCTGAATCTGTTCCACCCTATGTGCCCCATCAGCTGCTGGCAGCCTCAGTGCTTCTATGGAAGTAATGACGAGTCTCTATAGGAATGTTGCAGCAGCCAAGTGGCTCTGGGCTTGTTATCCAACAGGGATCTGGGAGTGGAGAATTAGCATTGTTATTAACAATGTGATCATCGATGTTATTGTTGTGGTAGGGCTGGTTCATTAACGAATCAATGTTTGTGCACATCCTTGCAAACATAAAGTACTCTTCTCAGCACTGAGCATTATTATTATTAGAGTTCCCTCTTGCTGTGTTTTCCTGTTAAGGGTTAGAGATGCTTAAAAATCTCTGCTAAAAAGGAGTGTCGTGCCTTAGAGATTCTCCCTTGAACAACCAGCAGAGAAAACCACAACATCTAAACACTGCAGGAAAATGGAGAACACTGGGAATTGCGACCCGTATCGGACTGGTGGTTCATCTCCTATGTCTGGTCCCCAACCATCCTCGGTATCAGCTGCTTACAGGAAGAAGTGAGGAGTTATGAGACATCTTGTCCACTGGGTGACACTCACCGTCAACCCACAGCAGCACACCATGCATTGGAACACAGGGGGCTTTGGGAAGTGGGTCTTCAAAGTGTTCACAGCACTCCTTTGCTTCTGACAGTTCCTGGTGCAATGCTGTGCTGAGCAATGATCTGCTCACCATTTTGTCCTGTGCTTAATCTAACCCCAGTAAGTAATAAAAAGCAAAGTCCTTCAGCATGGGGGAAACATCTCTGTAATGATACGTTAGGTCTGTGCATCTGTTCTCACAGCAGGGACATGTACTAGAGCTAATCAGGAGCTGGAAGTTGTGTTCCCCAGGAAATTCTGACATCGAAAAGAAATTAATTCCAAATTAGATCGAAATGCTGACATTTCTAATTTTCTCACAAAATGAGATTTTTTCCCCCAAAGTAGTTCTAGGCCACCAGAATATTTTAGTTTGATGGTGTAATCCTGATTCATTTCATTCTTACTGTTACACTACATTAAAATATTAGATGTCATTATATATATGTAATAACACATATATCATAGAGTATATCCGAATTAGAGATCTACTAGAGGGTAAAAGTTAAAATGTAATTATTTAAAATGAGGGTCTCTAAACTGAAGCACCTGACTTAAATGCCTCACTTAGGCAAGCAGGGTCCTCTTGTCCAAAGGGAGCAGTGATTCTCTGGAGGATGACTGGGACCACCTGAGCGGGTTGCCTCTGAGGATCCCACTGCTCCCCACTGCCTGTAAAGGGAACATCACATGTCATCGTTGCCCCCCAAAGTATTTATATGCAGTAGTGGGAGATTCACGTCTCCTTACAATTCATGTCTCCAGTGAAGCCATCCAGTCCTGCGGCCTAGATAACCCAGATCTTTTTATAGTCGATGTAAAGAAATAGGTACTTTCACTACATGATTCATTTCCTCCTGATGTAGAGATTTTGCTCTAAAAGGGCTGATTGGTGTTTCCAGATTATCAAAGGGTGCTGAAAGGACCACATCAGCTCCTCTAAATAGCAGACCCTTGTTCTCTAAACAGCAGGTGTCTGAAATCACGTTACTGGCTTCCAATAAAAGGCCACCAGTGCTCTGTTCCTTATTAAATTCTTTATTCCAACAAAATTGCTTTTTTTATCCACATTCTTGTCACTTCTCTTGAACACAGACCACCACTGGACATTACTGCCTATGCTGCTAGCAGGTCTTTCCACGGCCCATGCACATCAGCATGCTCCCCTTCTGGAGGACTGAGGACATCTCAGCCACAATTGCCTATGAGGATGTTCCTGCATACCACTGTTAGTGACAATGGTGCTGTGTCATATATGGAAACAGGGAAAGGAGTCAGTGGGCCAAGGATTCAAAGAAATTGGGTGTTTAATGGATACTTCTCTAGGTGTATGAGGAGCGGAAACAATGTGGTGAGGATGGTGTGTTGGGGACAGAAAGGAGGACAGCCTGTTTACTCACCTTCTCTCTGTTGCTGTGGGATCATGGGAGGTGGCTGTGGGAAGGCTTGGCTAATCTGGCCATAAGCAGCAGGATAAGCAGCTACAGGGGAGAGAAAGGGAGAGAAGAAAGAGGAACAGATTTCAGTGCTGGGAAGCAAGGAGGTTTCATTTTTCATTTTGAGGAGTGTATGATGGCTTTGAAACCAACATACCGAGCTAGAAGTGGGCTTTCCCCTGCATTTTTTCTCTATGGAGGGCAGCCTGAGATATGGCAGAAGAACTATGGCTGTGCTCCAGGAGGTGCCACATGGCCCTGAGCACCCACCCTCCCTTCAGTTTCATCAGCAATAACACTGGGGACAATCATACCATGTAAATGGGGGTCTCTGCTGAGTTCTTTCCCAGCAGAGATGTGTAAGCATCCCAGATGGTACCACAAACACATTCATTCATGAGCTCAGTGTGTACATACCCATGCTGACAGCCATGCAGAGTGCACGCACACTTTTCTCTGTCTAATCTCTCTCGCACCCTGGTTAGTTCATATGCTTATAAAAAGAGTTCACACGTGTGTTTCCTCCTTTATTCAAACCTCCATATACCCACACTGTATAAGCACAGTTGCACATATGCTCTCAGACGTACATTTTCTTTCACGTCCATAGAGACTTCCTCTCTCCAACACAAACACAGTGGAAACAGTGTGCAGCAATTAAACAGTTTTCCCCATCTCAGCTCCCCCACCAAGAAGACAAGGGGAGCCATTCACTACCACAGATGGTAGATGATGTGCCTTGCTGCTAAAAATACAGAGTACAGGTCACCTGTGAGCCCAGAGAGAGGGGGATAGGGGCCATGTGTGTGCAGAGGGGTTAATTAACAGCTCAAAGGGTTGAGCTGCTTCCCATCTATCAAACCTCACAAGCAATAAATGACAATAACTAAAACACTGGCAAATGAAGCCCTACATGAAGAATTAAATTAAGTTTCCAGATACAGTGCTGACATGAGATAATAGCCATTCCTCAGTGGGAGACCACAATTGCTCCAGTTACCACAGGAAATAATGACTTTGGGGTGGCAGCTTCCTTGCAACGCTGGCCATGGACACCTCGTGAGGGAAGGCTGAACACAGTGGGGTCATGGTCTGCACCAGGTCACTTTGGCTGGTGTCAGTCCATCAACTGCAAAGGAGCTGCTCAGCAGACAGGGCGATGCGAGTGGAGGCTGACTTATTGTGAGCTGTTGAGAAAGCTGCTGAGAAGCAAGACATATGTCTGCATAGCTCTTAAGTAAGCCTCAAACTACATAGCTGGGGTATGACCAATGTAGACGCACCCTGAAACATGGTTGTATGTGGAGATACCATACCCTGCCAGGCACAGCAGCAGTGGGTTTGCAGGGTCCGGCTGCCCATCTCACCTCCTCACTTCAGTACCAAGGAGACCTGTTACAGAAAGTGGCCTCCAGACCAGTGGGCTGACTTGGCACTTGAGCACTGCTCTAAGCAGACCGGACCTGGTCCTGCCAATGAAGCTGCACCAAGATACAGGTCAATGGAAAACATTCCCTGAGGGAAAGGAGGAGGTTGACCCCACTGGGAGAGAAGGCAAGGGGCTATATATTTTCACAAGAAGTGCAAATTTAACCTGACAGACTGTGGCCCCCAGCTTGCCCCTATCACCAAACACCTCCCTTTCCCCAGGCTCCTCGGGTGTGTTCAGAGATTAAAGGCTTTACGGAAGAGAAAAGTTTATTGAGAGAAAGTGTTAATACTAACGACCTGCGTACTGCTGCACTCCAGCGTAGGCTTGCTGCAAGGGGTCTGCTGCAGTGGGGCTTTGTGCTGTGGAGACACAAGAAAGAGAAGGAATCAAGGGGTTAAAACATGGCAGGCACTCTCCTTTTCCCCTCCCTATCAGTATGTGATGTGAGACAGACAGACAGGGGGCTGAAGGTCCCAGAATGGGAGCAGCTCACACACCCGAAAGACAGGACAACACAGAGCCTCCCCATCATATCCAGCAGGGCTCTGTCACCCAGCCACCAACCACCCTGTGACATTTGGAGCAGAGGACACAGACACACAAACCTCTCCCTCCTTTCCCAAGCTTAAATTATGGAGCCCACCTCTGATCATGTGCATTTTTGGCGTGGCAGTAATGAACCCCAAAGAGCCCTCATCTTAAGCCAGGACTGACGCTGTGCTAGGTGCTGTGCAAACTCAGATCTCAGTGACAGCTACAGTCACATGGAACTTTGAGTCAGAGCACAAAACAAGAGGGGCATAGCAGGAGGAGGGAGAAGAGAACAAAGCAGTGGCTCCTGCCATCCTAACATCCCTTCGAAGGATTGTGTTACTGCCAGGCAGCCCCCCATGAAAAAGGAAATGCTGCTTGGAGGGGAGGAGGATGCCACTTGTCTGCTCCAGAGAGGATGCTGTGCATCGCTGCATAAGGCATGCAGTCCCTTGCTGGCTTCAAAGTGCATTTTCTCTCTTTACAAGTGTGCATTCCTTCCCCTTAAAAACTGTTTATTTTTGAGAAACTTTGAAGTCTAGCTCAAATACAACCAAAGCTAGTTAAGATTTTTGTTTTCCTTTTCCCCTTTGGTTGATAGGGAAAGAAAGAGAGAAAGGTGTTGTATGAGCTCTTTCTTTATCTACAGCAATAAAAAATTTAAAGCAAAGCTTGGCTGAACCTCCAGTCCAAATGTCACCTTGGCCCTAATATTTCACTTCTTGTTATGAGTTTAATTTGTATTTATTGGTGCTGCACAGTTCTACATTTATGTGTTCCCTCCAGCTTCTTACTTGGAGGATAATCCCTTAGGGAGTTGCTATTTTCCATCCTTCACCCCACCTTTTTCCTTCCTACTGGCACAGAGATGTGGCTGGAGGGAAGGGCTTGGAGGATGCAAAGGTGTGGGAATCTTGGAAGGGAATCTGACATTTATCTATCCAAGGAGAGACACTGGCTGTATGCAGAAATGTGGGGGAGGTTGGCCCATGAGTATTACAGGACAGAGGGAACATGGATAAAGTTCTTTCTTACAGATGTAAATGCCAGCGCAAAGCTTATTTTCAAAGACCACCATCAATCATGATGGAAGCTTGTAAGATCCTGCACTTTTCTCCTGAAATATGAGGAATCTTGGGAAGACCAAACTTTGAGGGGGAAAACCTAATTGCTGGCTAAGGCTCAGAGGCTCCTGCTCGTTAGGGCATAACTGAATCATAAGGTCTTTGAGGATGGGGAAGTCACAGGAAGAAATAGGTGGGACTGCAATACTGGGGAGCCTGTAGGACATCAGTGGAAGGCATAGTAGAGATGCAAAGCTATACCTTTAAAGAGTAGATACTCCATGAAACTGGAGGAAATGCTTAGAAAATGTAAAAACCATTTCCACTTATTCCTGTAATCTTGAAACAACTAAATCCTGTTCTTTTAAATCTCTGCTCAAAATTGTTTTCCTCTAAAACAAAACACTGAGCATATTGCTCCAGAAGAAAACTGAATGGCTATGAAAGGTTAAGTGATGCACCAGTTCTTGCACCCTTTTGGGAGAATGGATTGTAATATCTTGAAACCCCAAGGTGACCAAGTCCTGTCAGGTAGAAGATATCTCCTGAGGAAGGTGAGGGTATGAAGTAAAGGGACAAGTCTTTTCAAGACTATGTATTTCAGAATGCAGTAAAGGAGATGATCTGCTGTATCTGCCCTGAAAGCAACTGCCTTTCCTTGGTTGCACTCAGTAGTGTATAGAGCTGGGAGAAGAAGCTGTCTCTGCTGCTTGGGAGGTACACTCAGCATTTTTTTCCTCTCCAGCTGCGGCTGGATCAAGCATGCTCATTCTCTGCCTGCTATGCTGATGATTAACAAAGATTGGCTCTGTTGATATGGATAGTCACTGAGCAGTACCTGTCAGACTGTGGTCCTTTCCCTTGTTCCCTGCCTTAACGGGGAACATGTGGGAACTGTTCACTCTCCCAGCCATAGCTGAGTGTACGTCCTTAATAGGGCTGCTGGGCTCACGACCTAGCTCCTTGCCTTACCCCATCTATGTATATCTCACCTGCCTTTGGAGCTATACTCTGCCCATCATAACTAAGCCGTTCTGCCTAGGAAATATACACTCAAAATCACCTTTAAAATTAAATATTAAAAGTGGACAAATGCTTTATTTAAAGGGTTTGGGACAGCAAGCCTTTAAATGCAGCCTTCTTCCTCTCCCACACTAAGCTTTTAGATTTCATTATTTTCCTGCATCTTAGGAACTTGTCAGCAAGGGTAGTATCTAACTGGATGTTTCTTTCTCAGGAAGCTGCCTTGTATCCTAGATAACACAGGAAATTTCTTCCAGCTCACAGTACATGCATGATAGCGGGAAGACTTTTCCCTGGCTTTAACCAGCTTTGTTCCAAGCTGGGAATCACTTACTCGTAGGTGAAGAACGTCAAGGTGGCTGATCTAAAGCACAAGACCCTAGCACTGGCACAATCATTCCTGGGTGCTTTTGAAAAGGAGCAAATAGAAAGTATTCCAGAGCTGTAGGAAAAGACAGCACAGGGAGCAGCAATCCTGGTCTGGAGCTCTGTGTTTTACTTGTAGTCTCATACCCTACCTTGGCTGTTTGGGAACAGCAGTTGTGGTGAGTCACCACCTGCAGGAATTTAACTTGGCAGCTCTTAAAAACAGAAGTGATGACCTTTTCTCCCTGAAGAACTTGCCTTCCTTAGCTTGAGGAGTGCGTTTACTCAGCCAGTGAAGATGTGGCTTCAGTACAGTAGATGTACCCATGCTGACCAACACGGCCTGTGAAGGTGCAGGGACACAGACTTCAGGGCCAGCTGGGTACCCCGGCACGAAGCCAAGGTAGCTTGGGCAGCCATGAGCATATCTTCATGCTGCGGCTCACTCTGCCAGATGAATTAAACCTAGCGAAGGGCATAACTGCCTGCACTCCCAGCTGTAGTGTGGATGAAGCCAACGGCTGGTATTGATCCAGAAATCTCAAGACACAGATTAAAGGTTTGAGGAAGTCGTGGCCATGCTGTGTTCAGCAAAGTGACAGTCCTCCTACATACTAATGACCCATAAGAAGTTCAGCAAGGGACAAGATGTATGAGGGACTCATGATCCAGAGCCAAACTGCCCCAGGGATTATGCAGGATAGAGCAGACCATGTGCTAAAATTCAAAGTGATGGGGAGACATGAATTATTTCTGTGTTTCCACACAAGGACATGATGAGGGAAGGTGGCTTTATTCCTCCATATGATATGTATAACCTAATAGGGTTTGCACCCCTGTGGCCTTCACACAGCTCATGCTTTGCTAAGGTAGGAGTTACCCTTTGTCAGCTACCCTTCCTCCCCATCCAGCTGGCCAGTCTTCTCTGTATTGCAAGTGTTAGTTGAACACGGGCATGTGGGGCTGGGAACAGACCCCAGCTCCTCTGCATGCTGTCTGTGCCAGGGTGTAAGCCCACTGTGACCCGGATGTAAATAGCTGAGTACGGGCTTGTACCATCTATAGGGATACAGAAGACACCAGATGAGGGACATGGATATTGTAAAGCACATTAAATGGGTTTTTGGACCAGAACTAACATGTATCTAGTTTTACCATCATCAAAAGACCATGGATGTGCTGGTGGCAATCTGTGCAAATATGCCTATAGGTTGACATTTGAAATAGCTTTCCTTGTGGTCAGACTCATGGAGATCTTATGTCCAACATACAGACATTTAAGAGATTAAACATGATGTAAAATGTGCACTGAGGATCAGCTGGTGAAGTGAAAGAAGGAGAAAGGCTGCTGAGAGGCCAAAGGACAGCTATCAATCACATCAGCCCTGCCGAAGTTAATGTAGCCTTGCTGCTTTGCAGAAGCTAAGGATCTGGTCTTGCCAGGGCAAACTAAAGGTGTACTGTGAAAACAGATGCTAATAGTAACTTCATTTGGCAGCTCAGGGCAAGAGCTTTATCCCTGGACATCATCTTTATATTAATTTGATCATTTCCATATCTCCATGGGAAAAATCCTGCTCAGACACAATTGTCTCTTTGCAAGATGATTCTGGCCAAGATGCCACAAGGTGACCATGGCAAGATAACCTTCCATAAACCTGGAGACATAAAACAAGCCAATGACCTACTATATGGCCATAAATATAAATTTAACGAAGGCAGCACTTATTCATTAGGCAGAAGTCAAGAAATGACTCCCTAGTCCTTCAAAGAAAGTAGATCCTTTAATGTCACTTTCCAAATCCTCTGCCCGATGCCAAAACCCAAGGATGATTTCCCAAGTCAGCATGAAATACCAGTGCTTTAAAATTAACACCAGGAAGCTTTCTTACTACTGATATATCTCGAGATTGAAATCAAACTTTTTAAAGGGGCATTCAGCTAGTGTTAGACCTGACATTTAACTTTTGTCAGAGAACGAAAGGATGGAGGTAGCAGAATGAAGCACGTTGTTAAAAATAAATAAAACCAGTTTAAATGATGTTCTATAAAGAATCCCTCCTGAGATGCCTGTAACCCAGGTACAGTGTCTGGCTAGGAAGAGCTGTTATATGGGTGCTCAGGTCATAATGGCAGTAGGGGACAGAGGGCTGTTATGGGCAGGGGTGTAAATCAGGAGGAGCTGCACTGAAGCCAGTGGTAGAGGTGAGGTAAAAGGATGATGGTTACTGTCCAAGCCATCAAAAAGGGGCCTTGCATCCCCCTCAGTGGGGTATGGGACAGTGTCAGGATATGAGAAAGCCAAACAATCGGAGAGGCCCAGTGCTTCTGAGAGACAAAAGCAGTGGCTGGCACATTTTCAGCCCCTAAGATCCCTGGGTTTTCCTTCACTTTGGTGGAAGGAAGCAGCAAACCTTACACCTACATGACATCCTCTTCGGTCCTTGCTTCTGATTGCCTATGTGGTTCCCAACAGACATGTTTTATTCCATCTATATCATTCTATTTTGTAGCGTTGCTCCCTGCAGTGGTCTACAAACACATGTTAACACCCAGATCCACAGCTTTGTTCTCTGACCCATTTATTCTTTTCTCTCAGTGCCCTGGAGGTATTTTACACCTCTCTCAGGAGTTGCAGCTTGGCCACTGTCACCTCTGGGAGGGTGGATGAGGTGGAGGGTGGTCAGAGGCTGTGCTGTTCAGTCAGTGGTGAGGAGAATAAAAAAATGATAGGAAAGAAAATCTATGCGAAGGCCAGGGTTAAAATAAATAAATAACTAACTGAATGGGAGGGGTCTATTCACCTTCTCCTTAAATCCAATTTAAATCACTTTCTACAGCTCTAATCTATATCCATAATTACATCATTTCGTACAACAAGCTTGAGAGAGGTCTTAAGAAATTTATGTAGATTAAAATTCATGGGTGCCATAGTACAGATTCCATATTATTAAGATTGATTAGGACAGCTGATGCTGTGATTAAAGAAGCCAGCGTTTACTGTTGTAATTAATTAGGTATTCAGACACAACAATAACTGCAATAACAGAAAGAATGTGCTGATCCGGCAGAAAACAGAGGCTGATCCTGTGTTTTATAGTCTTGTTTCGCCATTTAGAGGCTGGACACCACTCAGTCAAAGACATGTTGTCCCATACTTTCTTTTCCCTTACCTCAAAGGAACAAGAAATCCAGGGCATTCTACTCCATCCTGTTAGTTGGAAAAACCCTTTTAGTAGCATCCAAGGTATTGTAGTTGCTTGTTTGGGACAACATATGGGCCTACTATAAAATTCATTCAGTTCATTCCTGGAAATCAGGATTATGTTTATTATTTTCTTAATAGTCCCACCCCCAAGCCCCATCGTTAATAAAGCCCCTGTTGAGATGGATGTTTTGAAAAAACATGTCAGGAGTTGTGTCTTTCAGTGAAGGGATTCCAGTGGGCAAAGAAAGACACAGAATACTTAGACATGCAGACTGGTGGAGGTGGCTGGCCAAGGTGACAAACTAATTCAGCAGCAGAGCCGGGACCACGATCATAAAGACAAAAGTCAGGGTCAGGTTTTAAAAGCTATTAAGGCACTCTAACACCATATTGTTGGGGAGCTCAGTTTAAGTCACTTTTAAAAATAAAGCTGAAGGTCTTAACTCACTTAGATGCTTCTGAAAACATCAGCACAGAGTCTGATTTGTATATACACCTTCTTCCAGATCAGAGGGGAAAACACTTTGGCTCTGGAAAGGCTCACACAACTGCCTTAAACAACCCCATTCATTATGGCTGCAGCATGATTGTTGGAAGTACATGGCATCATTAAAGTAGCTTAGACTACAATTGAAGATGGCAACTTGCTATTATATTTTTAATGAGTGCATTCCTTCACTTATTTATTTTACCAGTACATTGTGGTTTATGGCATGTGGCAGATTGTTACAAATAGGTCAAATAAATGCTTCCTGGTCATAATGATGTTTCAGGTGCTCACTGTTGCAGTTCTGGAACTGCTTATACAAAATATGAATTGGAAAGCTCCCACACAGAGATTTAGGGTGGACAAACACAACATAGCCAAAGATTTCCAGTAGTAACTTAGCCTCTGTACCACTGTAAGGTCTTCTCCAGGAGCAGGCAAGTCAATCATAGAATGGTTTGGGTTGGAAAGGACCTTAAGATCATCCAGTTCCAACCCCCTGCCATTGGCAGGGACACCTTGCACTAGACCATGCCGCCCAAGGCTTTGTCCAGCCTGACCTTGAACACTTCCAGGAATGGGGCAGCCACAGCTTCTCTGGGCACCCTGTGCCAGGGCTTCACCACCCTCACAAGAAAGAACTTCTGCCTAATGTTTAATCTAATTCCCTCTCTGTGAGTTTAAAGCCATTCCTCCTTGTCCTGTTGCTACATGTCCCCTTCTCTTGCTGCACAAGTGAAGCTCTGATCTTGCCCAATGCCCCTGGATGGTGTCTGTCATGATCAGGACTGATCCTGGGATGGACTGGTCCAGAGCAGCCACCCTGCCCATCAGCAACACTGCTAGCCAGTTGAAAAGCTAATAGGTAAGCCTGTCATATTAGCCTACCAGCAGCTTCTCTCCTACAAAATTAGCTTGTGTAATGATAATAATTACAGACGGAGTTTGAATCCTGTCTCTGCTGGCAATGGGTGAAGTTGGTTGCTGCCTGATAGCAATTTGTTGAGCCAAGGAAAATGAATTGATGGTCTCGGTTCAGTTCCTAAGACACGAGTTTCTACAGCACAGGAACTACCCCGTGGGGGACACCTTCACTGCCAATCTCAGCAGTGGCCTGTAAATATGTGGGCATAAAAGCTTGGCTGCCCATTAGTACTGACAGCTAGTCCTCACCTGAGAGGGCTGAACCCCAAGTAGGGCATGGAGTGGAGTTGGCTGTCTTGCTAGCCCAGATGTACCCACAGTGTAACCAAAGAGGAGTGGGGGAACCTCTGCTGTCTCTGTAGAGAGGACAGACAGAGCTAGTCCTGGCAGTGGTGGGCAACCACTGTGTGCCTGTGAACAGTAAAAGAGATGACACGTTTTAATGTATTATGAGCAACTGAGGGAACTGCTTTTGTTTTCCTCAGCAAATGCAGTGAAGCACTCAGCATCCTGGAAAGCATTCCCTGTCTGAGCCTCCACAAAGCTGCCATACCACTGGTCCATTCCCGGCTTGGGTCAATCTGGACATCCCTTGGCCCAGGAGGAATAATTTTGTCTGGGAGCTGTTGGATGCTGTGGGCACATCAATGGGAAGAAGACGGTAAAGCAGTGCTCACTCTTTTCTGAGGGTCCTGCTTTGTACCTCCTTCCAGTTCCCCCCATTTCACTGCTCCTTTGACAGCCAATCCCTCCTCTATCTTGCTTACTGCCCCTTGGTCTTTTCATTTTTTTCATCTCTCCCTCCCCTTCCCTTTCAAAGGAGGCTTTATTTTTGCAAAGAGCATTTCATCCAGTCTCTCACAATGCAATCCAGTAGGGCAGAACCTGTTACTGGAGAGCAGAGTGCTGATGGTGCGAGACACAGTACAAACCAGTGCAGATGGTCTCCACTGTTATTGTACATCACACACTGTTACAAGAGAGGCACTGGGCAATGGGTGGGTAAGAATCTTTGGCAGAAAAACACAATCCCTGTTACTATGGTTAATGTGGAAACGGCAAGCGCTCTTGCGCTGCTGAAAGTGACTCACAAGATCATGGCACAACAGATTATGCTTTTTTGTCCCAACTATATGTTGTGACACATTGCCATGTTCAATAGCTCTGCAAGCTGAAAGACTAAAGGGTTGGCATTAATACACAAAAAGGTCAGCTCTCCAAAGGGGCTTAGACTAGTCGAAGGGGAAATATCTACTCCCTTCTGTTCACGCCAAAAGGCGCACTGTGAGGCATTATATACTGGCAGAGCTTGGAGAAGGTGAGAGGATGGCTTGCTAAGAGTATGCCTACAGGAATGGTTTTCTACTGCTACTGCACGGACCCATAACCTCACCAGAGCCACAGAAAAACCTGATTCCTGTATGGCCTGGGGCTGTGATCAGAGACTTGGTGAGTGGGGACTTTCAGCCTACCCTTGTCTTTGCCTCAAAGCCGTGGATGGTTCAGCAATCACATGCTACCATGTTTGTCCCTGCTCCAGACAAAGGGAACCTTAAAAAAAAGAGCTCAGGGGAAGATGGGGAAAAAAAAAAAAGGAATGAAACTACAGAGTAAATACAATTACATGATATGGACCTGTTTTTATAGTGCAAAGACTGTGCAGTTCTGGAGTCCTTTAGGTGCAGCACCAAAAATATTATAGCTAGACACAAAGGTGGATGTGTAGACAAACTGCACAATTAATGGGATTTATTTGGGTCTGAATTATGTGTATGTCATGCCTCTACAGATTTTGATAGTTCTGTTTTTGCTATTTTCAGGCAGCAAAGAACATTCTGTTACAGAATAGAATGGTGTGAGCCCACATTTGAGATTTTTGTGGAGTATGAAAGAGTATCTGAGAGCAAAATTCAGGCTTTAAACAATATATGGCAAGCCACAATCATAGCAAGACTATGGTTATGTACATAATACTGCAACACTCTTAGCCACTTTCAAAATGAGAAATATACCATAAAATAAAGTTGTTTGGAAGATGCTGACTTTGGATGGGGACTGGCAAGGTCTTTTCTTCTCTATAATGTTAGTGCAATTACATGCTGAGCTTTAATATTTTATTTCTACCCTTGCATTTGGAAGCACCAACATGCAGAATCACAGGGCAGTGCCAGTAACAAAAGCTACAGTGGAAAGTGTGAAAAATCCCATAACGAACAATGATGGAATAAGCTACCCAGTGATGAAAATTTCTTTCTAACCCCAAGCAATTAGTGGCTGTCTTATATCATAAAGCATAAAGGTTTGTGTACTTCCTACATTTCTGTCCAGTCTAATATGGCTGTGGATGTTCTCATTACCCATATAAATGTCTAATTCATTTTTTAAAATGCTGCCAAGCTTTAGGCCTCAATAAAGCTTGTAGGAAGGAATAATGTTTGGGAGAGTGCATAAATGCTCATGAGAAGGGAGAAAGTAAGATGGAGCAAACACATGATGCTCATGAGCTACATCCAGACTGCTACAAAGGAGCTTGCTTTCAGGGTTTCATTGCTGGTGTGGACTGGCAGAAGTAAACTGAGAGGTGAGGGAGAGAGCTTACCACTGTTCCCTTTACACCTCTGCTATAACTTCAGATGTCATTAACTTATAGGGAAGCTGAGCACCGAGAAAGACCAATATATTGCTGAAGACACACTGAGATAAATTGAAACTTTACACAAAGCAGACTATTTGGATGTCAGCTTCACTGGTGGAAAGGGGCCTCTCTGCATGCAGCAAAGTGGAGCAAGACTGATTGTCACCTTTCAGTGTGCTGAGCTGCTGGTATTTGTGCAGGGATGTACTGTGAATTGCTGGCTGAGCAGTCTCTCCACAGCTCAGAGGGAATCAGACTAAGGCCATTGACTTTTATATAGTCATGGATGAAATACCTAACTGAAAGCTTGCTTTAATTATGAGGGGTAGTTTGAGATAATAGCAAAAGCTCAAGTTGTTAAGATTCATCTAGAATGACCATCTTTTCTCTGATACCTTCAGTAATGGATCATGCAAGTTTACCTAAAAAGAGCTAGATAAACCAGGAAAAAGATAGGAATGGATGAATAAACAGAGAGATGATAGACTGGCAAACAGACAGATGAACAGTTGAACAGATTGTTGTATTTGTAGAACCTTAGAGACAGGGTACCATGGTTGAGCTCAGAGAGTATAAGGGCTCTAATGTGTTCTAATGCGTCCGTAAGTCTCCAAGAGCTCCCCATCCCTCTAAGCTGCCACAAACATGTATATACATGCCTAACTTTCAGCACAGTAAGGCACTTGATTTCAATTCTGCTTAAAGCTGAACTCATGGCTGAATGTCTACAAAGTGTATGTGGGGAGGATGATAATTATTTTACAGTATTCTTGGTATATCTGGGCTTTGTTGCATTCACAAGGTGGCTTTTTTTTTCAGTAACACTGAACTGTAACTAGACTAACTTTTGTATTTCTATGTTATGTGGTATTTTTCCTTGCATCTCACAAAGTCCCCTGTGATATCGAATCTTCTGAGTTTTCAGGACTGGTGAGATTGAAAGAATTCTTTTTCTTAGGGGTTTTGTGGCCTTTTTGGCTGGAGCATCTAAGTCAGTATTTGATTTCCTAACAAATTAGATCAGTCGATGTGTGCCCCAGAATAAAGCACTCTTGCCAGCTGGTGGCTAGGATAAATTAGTTACATTTACTTAAATTTTTACTGTTATAATTGTTATCATTATTATGGGTACAGTGATAGTGAGGAATGTCTTCTTAGAAGAAGTATGGCTTGGAGTAGATGGCTACCTCAAATACTGAGGATGCTGAAAAAATGTGTTTGTTTGTAGGTGTTTGTTAAGGTCTTGTAGACTACTGAATTCTTCGTTATTACAGCATCAGAGTGTCCATATATATAAGTATGGGTATAGAGGCAGGTATGTATTCTTTAATGTC
This sequence comes from Pezoporus occidentalis, assembly GCF_034315485.1. Taxonomy (NCBI): domain Eukaryota; kingdom Metazoa; phylum Chordata; class Aves; order Psittaciformes; family Psittacidae; genus Pezoporus; species Pezoporus occidentalis. The sequence goes on from NW_026913274.1 coordinate 137,864, forward strand.
CCTCATTCATTTCTGACTGCCAGGGCTTGCAAAATCACTCCTACAGCGCTGCCATCTTTTGAGCTAGTCGCAGTCTGTATCCCAGCAGCAGTTCTCTGATGGTGTGTCACAAAGAGGTGAAACTGAGCCCATTCTGTGGGTGTATTAAAGGTGCTTCAGTCTCCAGGCCAGGTAAGGCAATAGGGTTTGGATGCAGTGAGCATTTTGGAGACCAACACGTGCTACTTGCACACATAGTCTGGGGCATGGAACAGTTTTGGTCAGCAGTCATGTGGACTCCCTGGAGTCAACCTCTCAGAGCCATCCAATGCAAGGGAATCCCAGTAGGAGATACCGATGGTGGGTGCTAGGAGATGCAAACAGGCTTAGCACAGCTCTTTCAAGGTGAGCCAGGAACAAGACCTTTGGAAGTGCTGCTGGGAGATCTGTCAGTATGAACTGATCAGGCTCGGACTGAATTTTAGCTAAAGCAAAACATGCTGGGTGTCCTGATTGTATTCAGGCAAGTCACCCAACAGATGAGTACTCAATTCTTCAGCATAAAAATTTTCCACCTACAACATGCTGTTGATGCTTCTCATCCAGATTTAAGCGTATAACAACTGCAGCTCGGTAAGATCTAGCTACACCAATAGTAAAGTAAGCCGTAGTGGTGAGCGGTGTAATCCTTCTAAGGTGGATCATGCTAGATGAAGTCTGTGGATGTGGACAATCTCCCTAAGACTGACAGAGAAGGCTGTGGGCACAACACTGGTCTGACTTACCTGGGTAAGGGTGAATGCCATTAGCAAACACGGCTTCGGCGGCGGGCTGCCCATTAGCCTGCGGCGGGAGGCCAGTGAAACCATTCACCCCAATTGGAGATGGGATGCTAGGCACAGCTGGTGCAGTTATGCCAGGAGGCGTGCTTCCACCTGCAAGCGGGGAGGACACAAAACCAGAGCTTGTGAGTACTGGAAGCAAGAACTGCATAGTAAAAATACACAGAAATCTTCTGATAATAAATGAAAGATCTCCCAAGCTGTTGTGCAAAGAAAGGGACTTCTTGCCAATTGTTTCTCTGTTTGGAAAGCACTTAAGAAAGGCTTGCAAAACTTTCTTCAACAGAATGAAGGTTTTGCTTGGTGATCAGTCTCTCTAGGCTAGATCCACAGCTAACATCAAGCAATAAAAAGTATAGAAATATGACCCTTCCTCCTCAACTTTCTCCCTAGAGTATTACCTGTTTAAATTGCTAAATAAGCAGATGTTTCTTTCCTATATATCATTTAACACCAGAAGCAAATTCTCAGTCCCACCTTTCTACAGCAATCCCTCTCAGTTTCTCTTTGGAGATGTCAGCTTTGCGGGTGTACTGATTTCCAGGACTACTCTGTCTGCATTCCCTCATGAATGTGCATTTTATGCACAAACTCATTCTGAACTTTCTCAGCACCAGGGATTTAAAAGGTTTGGCAAGTTGACTTGTAGCCTAAAGGCAGCCAGTGATACTTCTTTTTTTTTGTCAATGTTTGGCCATAACTCGACTTTTGTAGAGTTTTGCAGAGATCTCCCACTCAACAGGGGCAAAATTTGGGCTAGATTTCTTTCTTTCATGGAATAATACTCCTCTCCCTCTTCCCAGGCACATCCTGTGGGGGACTGCGATGCTGCTATTCAGAAGAAAAATGTAGTCTTTGTGTTTTGGGCAAGATCCTGTCACCCACTTGTAGAGAATTTTTGAATTTCTGAGGGGAGAATTAAATCCCTCTGCTACCTCACTGCCTGCTCCTATGTATGTTTAAAATGACTGGACAGTCTGTGCTTCTTGCAATGTATTCAGGACGTTTTTAGGGACCTAAAATGAGTTTTCAATGGGTGAGAAATTGTTTTTCTCTTGCTAGCTGTGAGTGGGAAGTTAAACTATCTTATCTCCACCAACGTCTTTCTGTGTCAGGGTATACTACCGATTGAAAGCACCGTTTTTGCAGTAACCCCTTTTTTAAACCAATTGCAGAGATTTTGTTCCCCATAGCAGCGTTCCATGATAGGTTAGTCCAATAACACACTTTAATGACTACCTAAATCTCTGTTGCTGCTTTAAGAAAGCTAATACAGAAGCATGGGATGCTTTAATATGTTCTGATTTGAGTAGCCCCAAAAGAAGGCAATATTTCAGCTCTTTTCCTATACCCTGAGCAGACAAGCTGCTGCTTCAACTTTGCTTATTTAAATGGTGTTGGCCTTTAAAAATGTCCTCTGTGGAGGTACAGGGAGCTAGCAGTGGCAACTGGAGTCCAAAGGCAATGCTCTTAGCATATGCCATCAGCTTGCAAATCACAAAGGCTAGTTTAAATTTCAGTTGCTTTTCTAGATCTCTCCTTTATTTGCATAGACAATGTAAGTATTTTTTCTAAAATTACAGCAAGGGATTTGTGCTTACTATTTTCTGCATGTCTAAGGAAGTTTAGGCATATTCATTGGAATTTTTTAATTTTCTTCTTATAAAGAAAGATCCCCCCTGGAGAGGTCAGATCTGTAGCAGGAGTTAAAACTGGCATAATGCCACCACAGAGAACAAATGGTGGTGGTGCATGCCAGTTGTGGATTTCACCCCTGGTTTGAGGTCTTTTGCTGCAGCTACACCAGATGCAGATTTACAATATGGAAGGAGAGAGAAGATAAGGATGGAGAGATGCTTAAATGAAATACCATTTCTAGTATCTCTGTGCAGTTAACGGAGTAGCAGCCCCACTTTTCACCCAGATTACACCAATGATGGGAGAAATGCAAAACTTCAATGAAACTTTCAGAGACATCAATTTAATTGCCTCGCAATCACGGGCTGTTGTGTGAGATAAACCTGACTCTTGGTGGGAAACCTGACTCTTGCTGTCTAGATGCCAGCAAACGGCATACAATCTTTATGGTCTGAATTACCCACTGGGACTGCCTACTGCACTCCACTGACTGCAAGCAAACCCAGTGACTAGTTTAAACTAAATGTCTAACTTTTGTGTGGTTAAACAGGGTGAGATGGATCCTGTCTCTAGTCTGTTAGGTTTGCCTGGAACCAAAACTCTTTCTTACGTACCATGGGAACTCGTGAGCCTGAATGAACTCATGGCCATGTCCCAAGGAACCCACTCTCCTAGAGGCAGGACACACAGAAAAACAGCTGGATTAGGAGGCCTGAAGATAGAAGCACAGAGGCACTGTGCTCAGCTCCAAAGCTTCTAGGACTTCTGGGTTACCAGTGTCCTTTTTCTAGCACAATTTTTCTTTTGCTTAGGAAAGATCAAAACACTTCAATTTTTTTTTCAATGTTCCAAACGCTTTTTCTAATGTCTGTTTTTCAGAGAACTTTGAAATGTTTCATTTTCATTCCAAGTCAGAACAAAGATATACTTCAATGACTGGAAATCCTGCTATGAAGCAGAATGATCATTTTCCATTTGGCTTTCTGAATGCTAACAAAAGCCAGCAGGAGAATTCATGTTAGGCTTCAGATATCTCCTGGCTACTCAGAAATCGCTGCTAGTGTTGTAGGCTTGCTTGCTCAGACGTTATGTGAAACATTTTCTACGCATCTTATCACAAGCTTTGTGAGTGTTGTACTAATACAAGGAGTCATTTCAAAGTATAAACATTTCACCCAAGGAATAATTGTCAGTGGACATTTCCACAACCTGTTACAAAGGTTTTTAATGAAAGAAGGTACCCATTCAACATAAATCTGCAATAACGCCAAAGTGCATAGACTCCATGATTGAAATCGTGTCATGAGGAGGCTGCAAAATCTGCCACCATGAACAAGATCAAGGGATCTTATTTACAGTAATGACCAGTCATGGGTGCTCTGTAAAGCATGTAGAAACCATGAGCTTTCCTCTCCTGTATTCTGATAATAAGAGTTTAACAGTCCCCAAAAAGCACAAGGCACACCAGAAGGGGAGAAAGGGTTTAAACCAAAAAAGGGCTGGGATATATTTCATGTCCTGGGTATCATGGTAGGCACAGGATTTGGCTGTTGTGCTGGTATTTCCACACCTATTCCATAGAATTTGCTAATCCTCAAGACATTTATATGCACAAGAGTTTGTGCTCTTTTGTGGTGAGGATATCATTAACCATTGACTGGATTCAGTTCTCCAGGCCCTGAGAACATTTGAATTCCAGGCAGTCTTTGTTTGACGTTCTCTCTGCTCCCACCAACACAAAACAAATCTAGCTAATGCAAATATGATAATCTTTCAGGCAGCGGGTTTAAAGGGTGCACATATAATTAAGCCACTTTTCTATTTGGATTTGCAGTAGCTCCATCGACTTCTTGTTTATACATTTATCGTTGTGTAAACATATATTTTGAAATGTGTGGCATGAGATTTTTGAGTCAAGTGTTTTTCCTTGGGTCTTCATAAGTTTGTGTGGAATTAAATCTGTCTTTCTCTCCCCTTTTCCCCTCTTCATATTCTAATACAAGCAAAGGAAAAGACAGGTATCTGATCCAGTAGCTTCTGACATTGTTCCCAGCCACCCACTGCAAAGAGATGCTAAGGGAGGTTTTCTTTGGCAGATAAGGTTAGCAGAAATCAGTTGGTCAGGAACAGCACCCCAGCCTCCATTGCTGTGGTGCCCTTGCCCTGCCATCCAGTGCATCTTTCCTGGCTTCTTTGAGATAGCCATTTCCTGCTCCAGGGCTGCTGCAGAACTCTTTATCTCTGGCTTCAAGCTTCCCCATCGTCTCTTACAGCTCTGCTCTGGAGTCCCCGATCCTGCTCTGCCATGCTACTTGCACCACAGCTGGCTCAGCCAGAACTCACTCCTCCTACATCCTATCTCAAACCTTTGTCAAGCTCATCCCCTCCAGGCCAGCTTGACGCTTCAAGGTTCACACAAAGGCATTGCTATGCCACATCTGTCTAAACACAGTCTCATCCCTAGTGTCTCTCACAGGAGCAACCTGCATCACCCCCAGGGACCCTTTTATCCCAGCCTGTCCCTCCTCCAACAGGTTTGTTGACCTGTTCCTGCCCATACGATCTCCTTGTTCTTCAAGCCCCATGAAAGCCACTCCTCTTTCCATCTCATCTTTATTCTCTGTCCTTTGAATCATACACTGCAGCTCCTACCATGGGTTTCTGTGACACCTTGCAGCCTAGCCAGATCCTGGCAGCACTTCACTGACTACCTGTCTCTGCTTCAGAAGCCAGAAATACTCTCTCCAAATACTTGCATTCTAGAGATCTTCCCTGAGTACCTCCTGTTCTATTTCACAGCAGGAGAAAGGCTTACGTGTCCCAGTGACATAGCTCATCTTGTTAATGATATTTCTGCTCACAACAAACCTTATTTCCTTCATCTTTGTACCAGCCTGGCTGTGACAGCACCAGCACTGACCCCTTGGATATCTATACGCACTGGGGGATGTTTTGTGACATTTGAAGGGTACCCAGAGCTAAAGGAAAGTTCTGTGAGGGGTAAGGCTGAAGGGAAGGGTTATGTCTGAGGGCCTTTTCCAGTGCCTTTCCTGTCAGCACCCTTTCTCCTCCCCAGCAAGCCCATTGTGTCTCGGTTCTGATGGGTTTCAACCCTCTTCTTCTCCTCACCCACCAGTAAGAGCCATTCAGCACAGGGCAGATAGCCCAACAGCCCACTGCTGGTGAGCCATTTGTCTTTACCCTTACAACTACTTCACAATGCAGAAGTTGACCTGCAACTTGCCCAGCCCTGGAAGAGGCAGTGACAGCCTTCCTCTGCCACTTTCCTCTTTTCCCAGACCACAAAAGGATCTGACCGGTTCCACTCCTCACTTCTGGTGGCCTTCACCAACAAGACCAACTTTTCAATAGACAACCACTGAGGGAGGACCTATCAGTTAACAGGTCTCTTCTGGGATTTTCCCACCCTTTCCCCTCTCCATCCCACTGCCCCCTTACCTGAGGTTGGTGTCATGGGAGCGGCAGCCAGCCCGTTCATGTTCAGGGCTGCCATTTGCTGCATCTGGGCTGCAGCAAAGGCTGCCATGGGGTTCAGGTAGCCGCCCTGCGCCACTGACGCCATGATCGCGGCTTGCTGCTGCATCAGCTGGAACAAAGAGAGAGAGCAGGGAAAAAACATCACGCGGTCACCGGTAAGATGGACCATGGCACCGGCACCAGCATGGGGACCAGGGCAGGGTGCGAGGCAGACTCTTATGAGACGCCAGCTCAGCATGCCTGTGGTACACCACAGCCTTGGCCTTCCTTCCTGATACAGGAACTGGAGGCAAAGTGCATCTTTGCATCTTGGCATCTTTATACTCCCCATCTCTGTTATGTGTTGCCCAGTGTGGAGGTTTCCCATGAACCGGACTCAATCTTATGAGTCCATAGTACTTCCCTGAGAAAAGCAGAGAAATGCCTTTATATGATCTTGAGCAAAGAGGTTTGGTGGCTTGAGTTAAAGCTCTAGGAAAGCACTGGGGATGATGATGGAAGACCAGTCTATGCTGAGTGATGGGGAGAAGAGATGGTTTCTCCAGAGCAACAAGCTTAGCTAGATCTGTGGGGGAAGCTTGATTTGTTTCCATCTGTCAGTGACAAAAATAGTTTTCTCATATGTTGCTGGGAAGTCTTTAGAGGGCACTGGACAAAACCATAACCAAACCTTCCAACAACGTTACAGCACCTATTTCCAGCACAACCAAGCAGAGAATCCTGGAAGAGCTGCTCAAGAGAATGGAGCTCTCCTACTTTAGCAAGATTAACACTGTTGGAAAGTTGGAAAATCCTTTCCTTGTGGTTTTGATCTGGGATGACTTCCCCAATTATTTTAATTTTTCCAGAAAGTAGTCAAAATGCTGCCTTTTTTTTAGGGCAGATAGACAGAAATAACGAACCCAGGCTATATTTGTTTGAATGGAAGGATGATGAATGGTTATGCATGCTGGAAATGATTCTTACATTAAAACCAGACTTTGCTATCATTAGCTTACTCTCTGAACCTAGTACATAAGTCAGTGCAGTTCATGTGTACAGAATGGTTGACGTGGGCTTGTAAAATGCTCCCGGTGTGAAGCAGACAGAAGCTGCCTCTTGTGTTCCTCCCTGGTGCTATAGGAAAACCCAAATGAAGTAAGTCTGAGTCCATATACAAACTCTACTAGTGACCCATAGTGGATCCTTAGAGAAAGTGTGCAGGAAAGAGGATCAGTAGACAGGAAAGTCTCTGTTAATTTCCAAGTCTCTGGTAATGCATGACTTGATGATAATCATGGAGAAGGAAAGTTTTTCTGCAGTGATTTTAGAAATGACTTGTGGCAGTGTTGGGTTAACGGTTGGACTTGGTGGTATCAGAGGTCTTTTCCAACCTAAGTGATTCTGTAATTCTATGATTCTATGTCTCTGCTATCTCCAGAATTGTAGTAACTGTTTTTGTGCTCTCTGTGGTTTCACTCTCTCCCATCAGGAAATCATCCTCTGATGCTGTTGTTTAAGCACACAGGACGTGCTTCTCAGCTTTAAACAGCCCTCAAAAGCCATGAGAAGGAACAAACTGTTCCCTACTGTTCGCTTTAATGTTGAAATATTATCTAGATTAGCTGTTCATACACATACACACTAAAACAAATCCTTGAAATCACTGTGCTTCTTCTAACGCTGAAACTTTCCTTATCACCATCGGTAAAGAGACCAAACTAAAGGATGCTCTGCCACTCATCTGCAGTATAATTCTGCACAGGTTGTGTAAACCTGTCTTGGTTTCTTCTGTGATATAACAGGACACAGGATACCTGCTTCCCCACCGAGGAGTGTTCAGATCTACAGATGGAAAGTGCTATACTAGAGCTGAGTACTATTATTTTTTGAAGCCTAATACAGATCGGTGGCAAGGTGGTGGCTTTCCCTTTGATTGTTAATTACCCTTTTTTATTATACCCTGCATAAGACACTTTCACATTTTAATTAGTGATATCCTGTTCTTTGTAATTACTGATGGAGTGATTAGACAATCTTTTCTATTATAGCACAATGCTGATTCCCATTAAAGAGTACATTTGTTTCTAGGCATCATTTGCGTTTATTCTCCAGAGGAGTCAATGAGCAGGTGATTTTAGCAAGTATGCCAATGCAGGTGAATAAGAAAGGGAGAATTCATCCATTTTTAGTACCGGCTTGACTCCAGTGTTGGGGGTCTGGACTCGTACCTCAGTTTCTCTGCTGGGTATCTTCATTTGGGGACAGCTGAAGAAATAAACAGCTGGTTGCAGGAATGGTAGCTTGTAGCAGAAATGATAGCCTATAGGAACTGTTCAGAGCTGCTGATCAAAGAAACATGTTTCTGAGATGGACACACTTGCAAGGGCTGGGAACAGCCCAGTCTGGTCTTTGTTGACTTTTGTTTGTGCTTCTCCAAGCTGACTAGAGTTGCATGAACAAACCCACCACAGTCCATGGAGTGACATGTGGTTGGTCATGTGTGTGCTGTGGTCAGTCTTGCTGTCACATAACAGCTGGGTATTAGTACCACAAACCTCCTAAAACAGGCAGGAGACTATTGTTTTGTCATTTCCCACCACAAGATTTAGTAAACTAAATACACATGAGGTTTTCTCTGAGCTGGACACCTATTATGGTTGATGTGATAATGGGCAAAGGATTCTAGGCCAAAACTCATCTTTCCCTTTTGTACGCTAAGGCCTCTGGGGATATGAATTGCAGCTTTGTTTCTCTCTAGCGATAGTATGTGGAGCTCCAAGTGATCAGTTCTAATGCACATGGCAGCACAGTCAGATGAAATCATTCCTACCCTTTACCTGGCCCTCAGCAGATACTTTTGGACTTTGTTTCCCAACCATTTAAAACAAAATTGTTAATCCTCTTTTTTTTTGTTTATGTTTCATATGTGCTGCAAGGGAAACAGGGCTCTATCTAAAAGATAGCACATTGCCAATAGGATTATAAATGATTGTGGTGCTCTAAAGACAATCTCCATTTCGCACTAGGAAATCACATGTGATATTATTGATGGCTTATGCAACTTCTCCTCCTCCTCATGGATATCTCTAAACTGTTCATAGTTAACTCCACAACAGAAGATGCTCCCCCTGGTTTGCAAACCAGGTAACCTGAATATGTGACTTCTTGTGCGTTCAGAAGGCTTATAAATTTGCACTGAAAGATGCATGCTTGTAGAATATACCTTGGCTACATGCATGCTCCTTTTTGTAGTGTAATGTCATTCATGCAGTTCTGCCACAGATCTTCAGAAAGAAGAACATATTTTCTCTCTTCTTATGGGAAGAACTAGATAATCCTCATCTCATGATTAGTGCTGAAGGTGCAGGGTCTGCAGTCTAAAGCCTGGTGAGTTTTGGTGAAATAGTCACTTAAAACTGGTTGAAATCCCACAGAGACTGACTTAGGAACTTGGAGGAAAGAAGTTTAGCTTGGTGTTAAAAAGCTAGTGAAGTTAAAATAAGAACCTAACCTGTGATTTGGAAAACAAGATTCAGTTGCTTCTGCTACAGCCACCCCATTTCTGTCATGCTTAGTGCTCTGGGTTGGTGCACTCCAAGATGCCCTGGAGACCTGGCAAACAAACCCTTTGGCATGTTGAAATGAGCTGGAGCCCTACACTTTATGACCCAGAGGATGTACACCCCTCTGCAGCCTTCGGAGCAAGCCCTTGGGGTAAGCCAGTGTGTCCTCCAGAGCTGGAAGGATTATGTCATCCCATACCTGAACATAGCTATGTACCCCAGTTAACTGGTCTTGCTTCTCTGTCTCAGAGAGGACTCAAAAGATGTACTAAACATGTCTGGATATCTCAACCTTTGACAGTACTGCCACGCTTTTGCAGTCACGTTTCCCATTCATACCTTTCCTAATGGGGTAGAGAAGGGAGGTCCTACCCAGCCCAACAGCTGATGACCACAGCTTGGCCAAGTGCAGCAGTATCACTGAGATGGGAAGACAGGGACTTGGTCACCTTGAAAGAAACTGTCAGGATAGAGCTACCTCCTTCTCCCCCCAAGGTGTTTCTCAGCAAATTTGCAAAAGGAAGGCAAGTCACCAGTGTCCCTTATAAAACCTCCAGGCATTCCCTATAAAAGTCACCCCACTCCTTCCCCAGCTCCCCCTGAAGACAAATGCCCCATCCACTCTCCTTTTACTTTGAAAGAGGCCCAATGTATGGTCCCAGCTAATAAAGCTGTAGAAAGTGAGGCACTGACCCCACTGGAGGCAAATCAATAGCAGCAGGGCCCCTGGGTATTGTGTTCTTTAAAATATGCCATTTGAAATGCAGATTTCCCCTGCCTGGGCTGGGGCCACAAAGCACTAATCAGAAAGGCAGCAGCCTTATTATCTCAGACTGGTCCAAGGGGATAGAAAGGAGCTTTTCAGCTTCCTAAGCTGAAAGGATGTATTTCCTTTTGCTTCTCTTACTTCCTTAGCATGATCTATACCTCAGCATCAAGAGCTTTTTCCCACCCAGTTTCAAAGATTCATTCCCTCTTTCCTCCAACCTGGACTTTACTACTTCTCAAATATTTAACTTCTCAGGAGACAAAGAGGTTTTAACAAACTTGTTCATGCCGATGGACAGCTCCTCAAGAGCTAAAAACCTGCAGTCCCCATCCTAATGACAGAGAAATGATGGAGCAGCTGGGGAAGCACTGATAAGGCCATCCAAAACATGCAAAGGGGTAGTAGTCATGGACTGTCAACAGAGAGAGATGGGAGGATTTACCTCACACACTTTTTTGCTACCTCAGGTTGATGTGGTTAAACTTCAGGCATCTCTGTCACCAGTGAGTAGATAGATACCTCCAACAGGCTTATCCACTCTATCCTAGCATGGAAGATTAAGACAAAAACCAGAAAGGAGTGAAGTTTTGCAGAAGAGCTGTACCAATGCAAAAGCTTGCTGATGTACAGCTCCTCCACATCTTGCATCAGGACAGATGCAGGCCTGACTCCGATGAGCATCAGCTGAGGAACACCAGTGTTGCATTAAGCATAAAACACAAACGTGGCACTTACTGCCAGTTTTCCTCCCACAAGTGGTCTCTAAGTGGCCACTGGGAGTCTAGTGGTGTGGGGTGGGGGCATGTGAGGACTCCACATGTGGTGGCTGCCACACAAGGAATATCCTTTTCTCACACGAGGAATAGTTATATGGAGAGACGAAGAAACCATCTCAAAGCCCAAAACTCCTGCTAGAAATAGGACAAGGATGTTACTGCTTGTTTTCCCCGGCCCCCAAAAGAACTGCATGTGAAACTGAAGAAAGAGAAGAGGAGAAAGAAGGATCATTTCTGATGATCCTTTCGAAATAGCACGATCATTACCCTTGCAGAAAGCTTACTCTGAATGAGCTGATGTCCTTCTCATTTCTTGAGCATTATTTTCTATCCTTGTCTATTATATAATGTTTTTCTTTGACTTTTCATATTCTTCATTCAGTAATAATAACAAAAATAATAACAACGTCCCACACTTCCCACTTCTAACAATTTCTATAACCACTTAGCTAATTAACCCTCACGGAATCCCAGCTATAGAAAGAGGTAAGTAAGTGATCAGTCAAGTAGTAAAAGGACTCATATTTGATAAAATCACCAAACTGATGGATTTATGTCTGTTTTACTTAACTGCCCATTGGGAAATATAACCAAAAATACCTCCCAAACCTTCAAGCAAACAGAAGATATTCTGTAAAAAAGTTGTAATGGTTTTTCAGATTTTTTTTTAATGTCTTTGGGAAACAGAATTTTCTGCATTAAAAATAATGTTTAAAGTTAATATTTTTTAAAAAAGCTAAACAAATGAGGAACACATGGATTCATGTGTCTTAGTGTCTTTCTGAAGCCTGATACACAATAGTTTGGATTTCTAAGTCCCTGAGAACTCTGGAAAAATATAAAAAGCTATGAAAAAAATAAAAGGTATAAAAAACCTAAATCTGAGTGTTCATTATTTCTGAATTACGAGGGAGCTGACAATCAGAAATATGGTATCAGCCCTGCTGCAAAGTATTATGGCTTCAAAATAACTTCCTCTTCTGGAACAGATCAGAACAAGTGATTTGCATAACCAGTAGTATACTGTCCCATTTTGGTCATTTAAATATAATAGCTATTATATGCAGAAGACATATTGAGTAAATTTTCCCTGATTTCATAGGGCTAGCTGGATATTTTTAAGTATCTTTCCAAAATAATTTCACAGTATGAATTGAAAAAATATTGGAAGAAGCGATTCCTCCCTTCAGCTTTAGCAGAAATATCCTTTCATCTCCACAGGAGCTGGGACAGGGAGGCAGAGGGGGGCACTGGGGCTTTATGGTCAGCATGGTGGTTGCTTCTGCCCTAGCTTCCCAAGGCGACCACTTAGGATGATGAGTGAGAGCTTTCTTGTGCTGGATGCTCCCGTATTTGTTGCAGTTATTGTCTACAGTTCACAAACTGCAGCCGTTTGTACTTTTTCAGTGAGCGGATTTACTGATGGGAAAGGACTTGCTCCAGGCCAGAGAGCAAATGTTACCACTGCCTATGTACCCATCTGTCCGTTTTTACTCACTACCTCTATGCCTGTCCCCTGCTGCAGGATGCAATCAGTCCACAGCTGGAATGTGGCCAGAAGACCATGGATAACACTCCCACCCCATTTTTTATGCAAACTTGATTTATGACTTTGATCTTATTTTAAATAATTTAAAAATTAAATAATTTATACAGTATCTGTCACTTTCCAAGGCTCCTTCCTTTGTTCTTGCTTTGCTCTTCTGCACTTTCCTATCTTCCCAACCCTTTTTGATCTGTGCACATTTTCTTTTCTGCATGGTGGGGCAGCAGTGGCATGAGGCAGCAGCTAACTACTTGACACTTTCTTCATAGAAAGAAGACCTGCAAGAAGTTTTGCCACTGTTGCTTATTTGGGCCAGGACTATACTATCACTATTCATAATCTGGATTGATTTTTATGGCCTGTGATTTTGGCCCTGGCCACCCCACTTACCAGGGTCTAAGAAGATGTGCTGCTTTGAGCTGGAGTGTGTGGCTCCAGGTTCATCCTCTACTGGCAGCAAATCAAGGGTAGTACCACTTAACATCAGTCTCCTTCTATCCAGGCTGTGTTCAGATCTATACCTCAAGCTGGCTGTAACTGAGACTGCAGAAACAGCTATCAATACCCAGCTGAAGTACATCCACAGCAACCTGACAACAAAAAGGGTTGGTGACCTGTATATGTGTGAACCAAAATAAATAATAGCCCACTAAAAGGGGAAGTTAAATGACTATGGGAAAATAGTGCTGAAAAGAAAAAAAAAACACTAAACCAATCCAAAAACCCTGAAACAAATTAGTATAGGGGCTCTGGGAGCTTTAGGGAGCCATGAAACCTGACTTGCCTTAAGCTGCATACAAAATAGGTGAGGTGGGTCTGATGTGACTTTCTGTGTCACCGAAAGAGCACATGGAGTTGGTGCCAAGCTCTGTCTGGTGTGCTTGCAGGTGGCACATGAGGAGGGGAGGCAAAACCACACACTGAGGAGAGCTCCCTTTGCTTCCCGACTTTTGTTTTACCTCTGGATCTGAGGCCATATGGCTGCTGAACCTAAGGACTCTTTGCTTAGCTGATGTGATGCCGCTGCTGCTCTCAAGGTTAAAGTTGCTCAAGCTGAGGTTGAGTGGCTTGGCAGCGAGCAGCAGCAGGGAATGAACTGTGACACGGCCATTTGCTGAGCTGCAAAGGAGGTAACTTAAAGAGGAGCTGGGGCCCAAAGCAGGCCTGGTGGCAACACTAACAACTATCAGTCAAACACTGATGGATGGAGACCCTTGCCACCCCTCAGTGCTGCTGTTGGTTTGCAAATCCATGGCTGCCCACCAGTCTCTCAAACAGCTCCACTATGTGGGTTTCTGCTGCACTAGTTGATGCATGAAGACCTTTTTCCAGGAGCTAATCCAGTGCTGGTGATGTGCGTTATGCCTCTCTGGGGGAGAGTCAACAAGAAAATGCTGCCTATGGGACTTGGCAGCCTTCTCCATGGGGACGGACCATTAGAAACTCTCATGGGATTGCTTGAGATCTCTTACACAGAGACATCAGTCAAGCTTAGGCTGCAGCGGGATACCTGGGAGGACAGGTTATGAGTACAAATCAGTGCCTCATGCTAGTCTTGGCCTTACTACTAAGCACTGAGGCAGTTCCTAAACTTGTGTCACCGCCATACCACATGGAGAGACAGCACAAGAGAGAGCTGTGTCCCTGAGGGAGAAGGGGAAATAAATAAATCTGATCACCAGCTTTATTTGAACATGAGGAAATGAAACCATGGGGTCAAACAATTCACCCAAGGTCACACAAGTTGCTGGTGGCAGTGACATCAGCTGTCATCACTGCCCTGCTCTTGACGTTTCACCTTCCCTCCTCTTGACTTGCCTTAGCTCTTCAACTTCAGTTCAGGCTGAATAAAACTGCCCCCCCCTTCTCCGTTCCCTTATCGATCCCTCCATCTCCTGCTGGCATTTGTGAGGTGCCAATCACCCTGATATCTAAGAGCCAGCAGTCCAGGGTGGATTAATCGGGACCGAGGGAACGTCACAGACCACGGCACTGCCTTCCTTCTCTTTTGTGTGAGACTGTGAGATGAAGCAGATAGAGAGGCTGATTGAGAGACAGCATCTGAGCACGCTCTGGGTGCACAGGCACCACACGGAAATGTGATCCCATCATTTAGACAGCTCTGAAGTCCCCAGGGTAATTGATGTCACCAGCTTGTCATATCCAATGGGTCAAGATCTAAAACTTATTCTTTCTTCCTTATTAGCATATTTACCAGAAGACAAAAAAAAAGGAGGGTGGGTCCCATTCTGCTTTCACAGAAATGAGTAGAAAAAATATTCATTAGTTTCCAGTGGAGTGAAAGCAGACCCAGGAACTGCTTTCACTCTTCCTTCAGCAATAAATCCTCACTCAAGCACCTACCCTCATAATGTCCTGTGCTACCTGGTGAGAAATAGATGGAGGGTGTAAAGGTGCAGGCTGCATCCTCTTTTATATCAGTATTACACTAGGTTGGCAATTAGAAGAATTACTCTTGATTAAAAATAATGCAAAAAGGTTTTGGACCGGAACATCAGGACAGTGGTGCTTTTACCACTCTCCTGATCAGTGCCTGTAGTGTAACACTGGAGCCACATCTCCTGCCTGACAAACTGTAGATATTTGTCCTGAGCTGCCTGTGGTTTGAACCCTGCTAGTTCCTTTGTAACATGGGGGCACAGATGCTGCATCCCTCTGCCAGGCTGCTGGCCACTGACCTGGGCTCAGCTGTGATTTACTCTCTCTTATCCTCTTCCTGCAGCTTTCTCTGGCTGGGAGGACCGTTAGAACAGCCAGGCTGGAGAGGGACAGCTCTTCTATCATGTGAGGAGGGGAGCAGAGGACAAAGGAAGAGGTAAAGTCCTTGTGAACAAAAATAAAGAAGGCAAAATGAAAGGAAAAATAGAATTTGTCTAGTAGGGAGAGAATAAAGTGCAGAATAGCACCAGGAGGTGCAGGTGGGAGAAGAACGGGAACTTCTGTGGAGATCTATGGCATGTCCTCAGGACTCTACATAGCACATTCAAGGGTTGGGTTGTACAAAGTGTTCAGTGAGGCACAGGACACTCAGCCAAGGCCCTCAAGTTAAAACCAGATCATGCGGATGTGACGGGAAATCTATGCTGCCAACACAACAGAAAGAAATATGTAGGCAGGAAAGCAGAGCCTTGCAGTCAGTGCACTGGAAGGGAGCACAGGTACACTGGAGTGTGATTCCTGGGCTGGCCCTAAGGCAAGGCATGTGGTCTCTGTCATTCAGGAAGGTGTCACTCTGGAAAATGGGATTAATGGCATTTCCCTCCTGCACACAAATCTAGCAGAGTACAAGAGGGACACATGACTCACTGTCACTGCCTGCAAATCTGCTCCAGAGAAGGCAGCCAAAGTCACCTGGCAGTGTTGTGTCTGCCGGATGCAGAGATCACCGCTACTTTCGTCTTCAGACAGTTCTGACATAGGGCAAAGAACTAAGACAAGCTGAATCCAGTCCTATTTTATCCAAATCTTCAAAGGCTAGTTGTGTTTGGATTTGACAGCAATGGCTT
This sequence comes from Pezoporus occidentalis, assembly GCF_034315485.1. Lineage (NCBI taxonomy): Eukaryota > Metazoa > Chordata > Aves > Psittaciformes > Psittacidae > Pezoporus > Pezoporus occidentalis. The sequence continues at coordinate 153,984 of NW_026913274.1, forward strand.
ATGCCCCATAGGAAGCAACTTGCATAGGTTTTCACATGATCACAGGGTGGTTACAGCTAGAATTACCTATTGCACCTCTGAGACTTGTCTTCAAGATGCCCTTATCTAGCCTTGATGGCATGATGGCAGTTTTCTCCCATCATGTAACCAATTTAAAGGAGAAATCTCTGTCTCCTCTGCTCAGTTGTTCCTCTGCTCCTGTGCTTTTGTGCAGTTCTAGGTGCTATTCATAGAATCACAGAATCATAGAATCATAGAAATCTCTGTCTCCTCTGCTCAGCTGTTCCTCTTCTCCTGTGCTTTTGTGCAGTTCTAGGTGCTATTCATAGAATCATAGCATTGTTTTGGTTGGAAAGGACCTTAAGATCATTCATGGACAGGGACACCTTCCACTGGACCAGGTTGCTCCAAGTCTAGCCCAACCTGGCCTTGGACGATGCCACGGGTGGGGCATAACTTCCTCAGGCAAACTGTGTCAGCGTCCCACCGTTCCCGTGAACATGCACAGAGCCAATGTCTATACTTACTGCCTGTGCATAGGCGCCATATGCTCCAAACTGGATGGCCATGGGGTTGAACATGCCCATTTGTCCTGCCATTTGCTGCATGCGTCTCATTGTACGCTCCTTGTCCGTATCTGCAAACTTCACCACCAGGCTTGAAGAGGCTCCCTGCAGGACATGAAAAAAAAAGAGACACGCAAGGGAATTAGCTTGGTACACACCCATGCTTATGTCTGACACAGATTTAGTAGCATGGGATCCAGCTGAGGCTTAACTTTTCCATGCAACCTCTCAGGACTTTTGTATTTGACCTTTGCAATAGGCTGAGAGCATCAGGAAGTAAAGGACCCTGGAGTGTAAATAACTGAGGCCAGAAGCCTGGCTCCTAGTTTCCTCCAAAATTTGAGTTTCCAGGTTGTCATTAATATTCTCTCTGCAGAAGTTGTTTCCTTATTCATTCAATCTATAGACAACCTTTTGGACCAGCAGGCTGTCTTTACTAGAGAATCTGGACTCAGTGCAGAAAAATGTAGGAGCTTTTGCTGAATAAATGTTAGGATTTGAGAACTGATCTATTTTGATGGAATATGTTAGCTCAATGCATGCCAGACCCCTTGAGCTGGATCACCCCTTCATATTGGTGTGTCTTGAAACCCTGATGTCCAATGAGAAATCTGTACCCCTTGGAGACAAGATTCAGTACCCTGAACAGAGTGTACGTCTCATCAGGAAGCAGCATTTCTTCAGCACTGTTAAACTAGAAGAGGAAAAATAGTACCTGGTGGACCTGAGTTTCTTTTCCATAAACAGTAAGAAATAGAGGCTACCACAAAAGAGCCCACATTTAATGCTAAATGTTTCCAGGAGAGCTTTACAATGTTCGGGTTATGTCTGCAGTCAACAGAGGTGGAGAACTACAGATGATCATCAGACTTCAGAAGTCTGTGAAAAATATAGACCTTTTGGGAATGAAAGAAATCTCTGTTTTCCCCCAAATGAGATGAAAGGTCAATAAGTGCAACTCCAGAATTTCTCAGAGGAGGCTGAAATGGGAAGAAACAGATCTGCTTAGGAAGGAAGGCACCAGCTTCATGGGTTGGCTGATTCCCCATAGTGCATTCTCCCTGGGGAAGTGGGGTGCAAGGGCGGGGGGATGCGGCAGCAGCCCCGACAGCAGTCAGACAGTTGCCTTTGGAGCTGGGCTGTCACCGACCCTGGGGAGATGGGCAGGTGAGCTGTCAAGAGACTGACAAAGAGCAGCCGAAATTACTGTGCTCCCATGGTGCGCATCCCTTTTGACACGGTGATGGAAATACAGTCAGTGGGGAAATTGCCAGCTCAGCCTCCGGCTGTGGTGGTAAAGGAAGACCAGGTCCATGCTAGAGGAGCTGGTCTGTTGTGGGGCCCTTGTTTTTCTAATGGAGGTGAGATTGCACAGGAGGAGTGTTATTAACTGGCTCACATACACCCCGATGTATCTGTAACCAGAAAAACGTCTCAGTGAAAGCAGAGCTGCTCTCCTACAAATTGGGAATAGCACAGTAAACCACAGCTATGGTTGTACATATATATAAGTCCAAGCTATGCATATTCAATAGCCTCTCCAGATCCTCAGTTATGAATAAAGACTTAAGGAATTAACTTGCTTAAAAAACCCACCCCAAAACAATCTAAGGCTATACAATGAGCAATGTTCCACTGGATTAGCAGGCTGTTCTGGTAGGAAGTGATTTTCATTGGCAAAGAATCTTTTTGACCTGTTTGTCTCTCTGTAATAAATCTATAACCCACTCAAAAAATCTGGTGAAGAGCAAGCGGCTGAAAGAAGTGCTTCAGGAAAACAAAGGGATGGAGAGATGAATGCTCTATTCAGTGGTGGAAAACAGTCCACAGAAGGTATTATAGGAGAAAAACAGAAAGAGGGTGAGGGGAAGAGAAAAAAAAAAAACCCAAATGCTTAGCTAAAATTTTCCTGCATTTCATCTAAAGGCTGGCCAACTTGTAATTTTTTTTTAAATCACATGATGTAGTTATTGATCCTTCCCCAAATCACACTCTTAATTGCAGCTCATCGACAAATGAATATTTTAATGCATACATTTCCTGCTAATTATCACCTGGACCAGTCTTTAATTAGATTTCAGCACTCATTTAATTAACCCTGATCCAAGAGACTGTTTGGTAACCTGAATCTAATGATTTAAACCTATTTGCAGCTGTATTGGAGGGAGGCACTGGTCCCCAGCAGATTCAGCTGCTCAGAGCTGCTGTTGTTGCAGAGCAGAGGCTGCATTATGGTGGGCACAATGCGGCATGGAGGATTTTGAAACTGAATAGACTGAGTGGGTATTCATCTCTGCAAATGGGTTTTGAAGAAGTGACCTGCTCTAGTTAGCAGGACTGAAAAGTGTATACAAGTTAGTGTTTTCTTCCCTTCCCTTTTCTTTCTGTCTCTATTTGCCTTAGAAGTCTTAGAGAACTGCCTCAGGAAATTGCTGTTTTCTCACACTGTTGAAAATCAAGATATTACTATAGATGGCATCATGAAAACACGGGTAACTGCCACATGAAGTTCTTGCCCCTGGAGTGTTCTTCCCTCCTGATGTGAGTCACAGTGACTGCACAGCAGCCATTTGACCTGATGGGATCGAGGACTGCTTCTCATGAGATGTTTCTGCTGGGTTGCCTGTCGCAGCAGGACTTCAGACCTCTTTGAACATCACTGTCATATACACAGGGCAGAAAGGCCATTAGCAAATAGAAGAAAGTTAGAGGCCACACTACAAAGAAAGAGGAGAAAAATGATGTGTTTTTAAGAGTTCTCTGCAATGACATGTGCAAGTAAGCACTTAGAGGTATGTATCCAGTAGAGATGCTGCACTGCACTTGAATATGAAGACTGACCTTGGGATTGACACTTTCTGTATGTAGTTCCTCATGTGTATCCTTCTCATGTGGCCCAAAGTAAATCAGGCAGTAAACTCTATCAGATCACCCAGTTCAGGATTTTTAGCAGAGGAGCCAAACAGTGCTGTTTACCTGCAGCAGAACAAGACTACTTTCTACTCCAGTGACTGCTACTAATCCACTGGATAGCATTAGAAATAGCCCAGAGTGGGCCAGATTTTCTATGGGGAGAAAACTGCAGAGCCGTTCATCGGAACTATTTATTGTTTCTGTAAGCAGTTAAACCATGGTGTAAATCAGCCGCTGTCTGCTGACAAAGGCAACAGGTCTTGTCTGCTCAGTCATTTACTAGTAATACATAATCTCCCTTTTGCTCTTGCTGGTTGTTAGACTGGACCTTATATTTTGCCAACCCCCAAGAGAGTCACAGTGGGTAAGTCAATAATGTTTTAAAATGTACTTTGAGATTTCTGTGTTAATTCTGCATTTTATTGAAGGAAGGACCTATTTATTTCTTTACCCTGCAGATCTACAGTTAAAAAAGAGTATCACGAAAGTGAGCATTCCTGCAGGTGCCCTTGCAATAGGTTATTTGGAATTGGCATTTATCTCCTTTCCCATCAAATCAACTTCCTTTTTCAAGTGCTTTGATATCTACTGATGAAAAGAATAATATAAGGGCTAAGTATTATTACGCTTTCCCTATTCTCTCTTGGGCCAGCAAGTCTACTTAACACAACTATCTCGCTTCCCGTCCCACTCCCATGTGCAGTAATGAATTGCTCCCCTTAGTCAGCAGCGTCACGTGTTCTCTAGGCTGGCAGGGCGAGGGAAAAGATGGAGGAAAAATCACTCTGCGCCACATTCACTTTGTAATCCCTAATCAGAGTCCTCTGTGGGAAAAACTAATTTCCCAGCCTGTCTTGATGTGTGAAATAAAGTCATTCTTGAAAACGGGAGCTTGACAGGTCGCTTGTGAAATTTCATATTCAACTAAAAATAAAATATCCATCCATTGATATTTAATTTAAAGGCGAAGGAAAACAAATATTTTGCCTGGTTGTTGGGACTGTTTCCCATTAGTTATGACCTTCCAAATGGAGTGTATACACAAATTAAGCAAAAGCTTTTCAGGAGACCAAATATTACTGCATGGCCTCAGGGAAAGTTGTTTCTCTCTAGAATACTATTCATAGGAAAAGTTTTGTGAAGATGTTTCCTTGCAAAACATATGAATTGTCTTTTCCTGTCACCCCTTTAAGTTTCCTCTGACTCAGTAGGCTACTGATCTCTACAAATTGTTACGCATCTTTTTCTTGCTAAATGGCTGAGTCTGGGCCTAATTCTACAAAGCCATTAAACCATGTTTCACTTTAAGCCTAGTGAAAGTCCCACTGGAGGTAAGCATACAGTTAAGTACTGTACTTATGCTTACCTATGGAGGTAAGCATACAGTTAAGAACTTTACTGAAAGGGTGCCTCTGTCATACAGGTGTACTTTTATACCTTGGTTATCTCAAATGGAGCCAGTTACAGGTTTTGGGCCAAAAATACTTTTTAAAGAAGCTTACTATGTTAAAGGTTCAACGAATGAAACTATTGAATATAAGAGATCTGAAGGTGCAGATCCTGTTAAATACTTTCCAAAATGTCAGCCATACACACCAGCTAAAACACTTAAGTGGATAGGTGCTGCTGGATGCTTCTCATTGGGGCAATCAGACTACCTTCCTAGGTGTCACCACCTGAATGGGATTGCTTGTGGTGGAAATTTTGCCTTAGGACTCCCTTTGCAACTGCAAAATGGAGTTGAGAGGATGCTGACCTTCGACAAGCTGTTCAGGGTAGCATTTCCACACAGGGATCCTTGATATTACGGCCTTAAAGCCAGAGGAGAATTTCTTTGCTTTGGGCTCTGTCAGATCAGGCTATTTGGTGTGATGTGCCCTAAGTCTGAAAACAAAACTAGGTATTTTTTCTGAAATGCCCGTGTAGCTCTACTGAAAATAGGGCTGCTGAATTAACCAGTGGGGGGCTGACCCCAATCTGGGATTTCAGACAAGTGCAAAACAAACTACCGTCCAATTAAAACTGTAGAGCAGAGGGAATTTTAGCTAGGTAGAAATGTAATTACCCATGCTGGAAGATGGCCAGAAGAACAGTATAACATCCCTCTCCTCTTATGAAATATGCTATGTTTTTCTGTACTCATGGCTTCAATTTTGTGTCTCACCTGAAAGATGAGTACAATAGCAATCACTAGGAGCTATTACCCCTGTACAGTCCTGAGAGCTGGTTTAGACACACTTGAGTTGAGAGTAGCAGAGACAGAACAGCGAAAGGAAGTCTTCATCCAGGGCTGGAGTGACAGACCCTTTGATAATGCTGCTCCCTTAGTAGAGGGTGTTCTTCATGAAATGTGTAAGCAGAGAAAGTTGCTGCTGGTACTTCCCTTCAGAAGTCTCTGGAGCTGTAACTTATTTGGAGCAGAAGCTTGATTCAGGTTTTATTTGCCCATACACTACTTAGCAGGTGTCTCTCCTCTCTGAGCTAAAGTTATTGCATTCCACAGGGCAATAGAATCATTGACTCTGGATGGCGTCATACCTAGTTCTAATTAGAAAGAACTCAATATGTAACCTGGGTATTAGTATGCCCCTCAAATCAAAGCTAGACATTCAAACAACCTAAACTTCAAAGCAGAGTTCCTCAAGCAGCTCTGCATTTTCCAGCTCAGTCTATGGATGATAAAAGTCCTCACAGAATCATTCGCCCTCCTTAATGTGTTATGAAATTGAAAATGTTGTTATACCAATAGACTGGAAATTCTTACCTGCTATTTAGGAATATGAAAGCAATAAATAATTCTTTTGTGTCTGTTTGGAGAAAAACTTACAATCCATAATTAAAAAAAAAATGTTACAGGTTTCCCTTATGCAATAGTAGTAACATGGGTGGAAGATAAGGTGCGTTCAGTCCTGTATTTACTAAAAATATACTTCCCTTTAAAATATTCTTACAGCAGTGAATGATGGCTGAAATAATTTTATTTTTATAAATTACTATTACTATTGAGAAAATGTTTGGTGGCTGCAGCATAGAGCCCCATGAAAGCTAGTATCTACTTGATCTCTCTTTCTAGTTAAATAGGCAAGGATGAAAATAGGAGAATTGGAATCATTTCAGAGCCATAAAGTGAATTGTATATTGTCACAGCAAGGAAACATCACAATCAGGTATGGAGCCCCTGATACTTCAGGGCACTGCTCTCATGAGCTTCACTCTTCCTTAGCAGTTCAGAATGAGATGAAAAACCTAAGATGACTTGGAAAGAAACAGATGTTGAGAAAGGGCTGGCAAGCTGGGCAGATACATTTCAACGGTGCATGTGACATAAAGGAACATTTTAGCAGCACTGTGTTCCAAACATGCTGCATATGACTTGTCATCCCAGACCGCTGTCATGCTCTATGACGTGGTGTAAAGTGTGTTTCCTGATTGGCATAATAAGGAGTGTTTGAATTTTTGCAGCATATTTAAACTGAAGATCTCCTAGCGCTGCACAGCGAATTAAAGGTTCATTAATGGATAAATGATTCTGCCTGCAGCATGGTATCACTCATGCTTTAGTGCGGTGAAGCAGGTGGTCAGCTGAAGCTGTAAGATACTCTAAACTCAGCAAAGCTTTGCCGGTTTTGGTGGAGCAAGAAGCTGGTTTATGTTGAAGGATCTGCCCTTACTGTATTCCACTGCACCAAGACTGAAATGTGTCTCCTTGCTCCTAGCTAAGACTTTTCCGTGAGCACCACACAGACCTTGGGGATGGGAAGTCAAGCATATTCACCTACCTGATTTCACTTGCCAGGGGATATCTGAGGCAAAGATATGAGTGTCTGGTAGGTGAATTTGTGGACTGTGGACTTCACTGTGGACTTCAACTGAGGGTATTCTCTGAAAGCTGATCTTAATACTTGTAATTTCAAAACTTGTTTTGACTTTTGCAAAACTCATTTTGATAATCACTTAATGTTGTCTGTATTCCAGATAGGGGTAGCAATCTACCCATTACTGAGGTCTCTCTGTTTTCCTTACAATATGTGTTATCAATCCAGACCACACATCTGAGGAAGGCTGGGAAGGAATTGATTAAAAGGAAACAAGCTGAAGCATCCAGACCGATTTAATGTTGGTACAGAGCCCACTTAAATCAAAGGAAAGATCTTTGGAGCAAAATACGGACGAAGGGAAGAGAGGGCAAGAAAGAAGCCCCTCCAAAGCAAGCAGAGCAGTAAAGACCTAATGCTGACGTCCTCATTGCTCTCTGTGCTGGGAAAAGCATGTCCCTGTTAGATTGAGTGAGTAGTGATGCCCAGTGAAGGGTAATGCCCTCCAGTAGGGCTGGAACCCTCCTGCACTCCTGCTAGGCTGGGACTGGTTTATGAATCCCAGGCTTATCAATGTCTCTGCTATCACAAAAAGGTCAGTTCTTGTGAATTATTCTAGCCCCTGCAAGTCCTAATCTTATCCAAATGAGATGAGTGTTGAGTGCAGTGAGTCTTGCAGCTGCTGCTGGTACCAGTACTTGGGCAATGCTTGGCAATGTCACTGTGCTGCTCCCACTTTCTCCTGTCCACCTCCATAACTATTGATTTAGTTCCCAACTTCCCTTGGACTCCTAAAGAGACATTACAGTGCCAATTAAATCCTTTTGTCTAGACTGAGGCCATATGCCTCATAAACAGTTATCCCTCTTATCCCATTTGGAGGCAATGAATGCTGCAGTTCAGGGGGAGCAAGGAAGCCCTTGGAAGACAGCAAGTGAAGCTTGTCACATCCCAATGGTCTCTTTGCTATCCTGCTGGATGCCTGTGTGGCTATGATGTTGTGGCTTGAGAATTAAAGAGCATCTTTGGCGCCAGTATGATTCATACCCCCTGTCAGGCAGCCAGGCTGCCTGTATTTCTGTTCTGGGACCCTGAGACATGTGATTTATTAGTTCATTTATGCAACAAGGGAAGAGGCAGGGAACATGGTCTTATGATTTTTTTAATGGAAAGAATTAAGGGAAATTGGGTAACCCCAGGAAACTGCTGGCTCAAATGTGCTAGAACCTGCCATCTTGGTGGCAGCAGTTGGGTAGGATGGCCTATGAGCCTTAGTCCCCTTCCATCCAGAACCCACTGACCAAAGGAAAACAAGGCTGAGCTATCAAGAGCCATTGGATTTTGGTGGAAGAAATTATTTCAAATTAACATCTAGATATTCACATCCATAGCTTCTTTCATCCCAAAGCGTGAAAGAATAACTCATGGCTTTCTAAATAGTGTTTAGGCAGCATATTCAGAAGGAGGTGGAAGGAGGGCCAGTTCTGCTGCTGCTGCTGAGCTAAGAATGGGTTCCTGATGTATTATTTTTTGATAGAAGGAATGTGTGTGCTGTGCCTTAGTCTGAGTTAAGCCAGTCTGTGTGTTACACAAAGGCATTGCATGGAGTTCAGAAGATCAACAGTGAAGAAAAAAAAAGGGTCTGAATTGTCATCTCTATTCTCCTCCATTAGTTTCTCCAACATCAACAATGTAAAACAAGGCCTCAGCCTTCTGCGTTAATTTGAGCAGACAGATGTGCATTGATGATATTCCACTGAGCCTTAGACTTTATGACTTTGGGCAAGTAACTTTAGGGCAAAGTCAGCTGTAAGGCATGAAGGGCAATTAGATGCTGGGCTCTAATCAACTTTCACCCAGAACTACCTTTGAAAATCCTCCCTTTATGTTTCTGTGATCATGTAAAACTGAATTCTCATGACTTTCCTATTTCTATTTACCCTGACAGCCTGAGGGGGTAAGTGACTCTATCTCTCTACTGACTGTCACAAGGAGGCCTTTATTAACTGAGAACTTGCACCCATGCTGGAACCTCAGTGAGAGTAAATGTTGTTGGTTAATTTGTACTCTGAATCATGGTTCTTTTAATGGTTATCTGTTTGTATTACTGGTTTGTCTAAGTTTCTGTTGATGTTACCTGGATATTTTGAAGACAACCATGGGAAGAGAGGTGATAGACTGGTGGCTTCATGTTTGACGTCCTACATTTTCTAGATTTAAGTAAATACTAAGATTTAGATGCTCAAGTATTCACTGGTTATTATTTATCTAGTGAGATTAGGAATAAGAATTGCTGTGACTTTGGTTACCAACTGCATAAATATACTGATTGTGTGTAAGACCAGTTCGCTCCCAGACATTGTGTTGTTGCTTCTTTTGCTTATCTCTTGTGTCTTGTCCCTTAGAGACACACTTGGATGACCTAATTGCCACCATTTGGGGCATCTGTTTTAAACCATCAATTAGTTTAGACAGACGTGTCTCTCTGAGCTCCTAGTCTCTCTCCATTCAGTTTAAGAGAAGTATAGATGGTAAGACTATGGGCAACCCAGAAGTTTTATACTTTGACCAATAATTTGATGTAATTCAGCAAGGTTAGTCCTGGCCTTTAGCTGGTAAGCTCCTGAGTCTGGGAACTTTCCTGTAAGAGGTTTGCATGGTGCTTAGCACACAGTAGTTCCATGTAAGATCAACAGTAACCACTGAACACTACTGTTTCCAACAGTAGTAGGGTGAGAAGAAATCCCTTTCTAAGAGGGTGAAGAGCATGTTTGTGTTGAGGTGAGACCTGCAAACATGAAGCTGTGGCTCCACACATCCGGCTCACAGATTTTGTTGACTTCCTGAAGATGTGTCTTGCTGCAAGTGGAATATGCTGCAAGTTTTGAACTGGACTCGAACTTCCCCAACTTTGTGGAAATAACAAACCTTTCTCGCGAGCACTAAAGGCTGCCATGAGCCTGAAGGGAGAATGGGAGTGTGCAGCTGGATGTGCATGCATATTTGTGAAGAACGGAGGAGAGACAAGGAAAGTTTCTCCTATGAAAGAAATGATCTAATTTAAAGCAAGTCCCTCATGGGAAGAGCTGTGACAGAGGCTGCTCTGTTCCTGTTAATTTTCACAGTGCAGCTGTCAGCGGGTCTGTAAATAGTACTCCGCGAAGCCAACACTTCCTATCCACACATCAACCATTCAATTAACAGAAGAACAGAAGAAGGAAATAAAGTGCACCACAGCCTTCTATCACGGCTTTGATGTTTCCCAGCAATTTATGAAAGTGTACACAAATCTAATTACAAGCCCCACTGCTTCCCATTTACATGGAGCTCCTCAAGTTCAGAGCTGTTTATATCAAAATAATTGTTAAAAATACCTCAGCTGATCCATGCCATTGTGGCCCCCCACTCACCGGAGCTGCCACGCTGCTCCTCTCAGGGAGTTTCTGCCGACTCAGCGCTTTGGTGCCAGCCTGCGTGCATCGTAACAGCCGCTTCCCACCGCTCCGCAAGCAAGACGCCCAGGATACAACTTCATCATGCCCACAAAGGCCTGTTTTCCTTCTTTCCTCCACCTGCTCAGAGCTCCTTCTGCAGGCTCTTACTGCTTCCCCTCCCATCCCTAATTCACCTAGATGCTCCTCTGCTGTGTCGACAGGGGGTGAGAACAGCTGCTCAACCAAGTTCTGCGATGAGACTGTGTCTGAAAGCAGCTTTGTGGTGCTTTGCAAAGTTGTAACTGCACCATAGCAATGCACAGCAATAATAACAGCAGTCACAAATGAGAGCTGGGGCTGCTTCCTTTGCCAGGGTGACTGAATGCTCAAGCCAGGAACATGAGAACTGGTGCCCCTATTGCCATTAGTTTGAAAGAGGGCCACTGCACATGATGTTCTGACCATGACACTTGTTTCCTGGGGTAACTTTTTTGATCATTGCATATTTAAGTTATTCGCACCTGGTAAACAGGTGAAAAAACTCCTCTAGCTTAATTAATAGCAAAACTTTCTGATGGTATGAGAGGGTAGATAGTGCATTGTATAAGGCAAGAAAAGAATCCTTTCATCTGACTATAATCAAATTTCTCTGGGTATTTTAGTGCTAGTCATAATTCCGAAGAACATGGTGGGTAGAGGCTGAAAGTCAACCTTGTTCAAAGTGTTGTGTCGTTCATACTCTCTTAATTAATAAAAAAATATTAGATACAACAATTAGAGATCTAATCAGTTTGTAGCCTAAGAACACTGAGCCGTAATTGCATAATTTGATAGAGGCGGTCCCTGAACAGAGGCTTGAAGTTGGTTTTGTCATTTGTGTTGATAAGAGCTGCACAGAAAAATGTTGAGATGAAAACCCCCAAGTTGACAAAGTTTTGGGTTGCAGACTTTTTTTTTTTAAGTTCAGCTAAGTGGAATCTTTCTCTGAAAAGCAGACATCTGTTCAGTGCCTGTATCCAAGTCCTGCATTTCCCTTTCTTTCACAAAACCAAGGATTCCGTTTTAAAAGTAATTTTCATGGAAGATGTTCAGCCAGCCATAGATAGACTTGGGATGCTATTGCCTGGGCGTAGAAGAAATGCTGCGGTTTGACCAAGATGCTGCAGATTTCTACATAAAAAAAGAGGACTTGGCCTGTGTGGTGTTGGAAGCCACTTTACAGGGTTCTGGAGGTCTTAATGGCCTTAAATGTCATGAATTGAAGAAAGATATAGAATGAACATAGTGCTGACAATTAGGGTGTTAGACAAGTCAACACTACATCTAACAGATCAGAATTCAGAAGACTCAGATGTGGGATGCCTGTTTTCTGAATCCCAAATTGTTTTGCTTGGGCAGCAAGAGCCCAAAGTAGGATTCAGCTCCCCTCACACTGGACATGAAGTTAGGTGTCCACTCTAAGCTGCACAATCAGTTCAGCTCCTTCCATGCTCAGCTGGGAGACAGATGCCTCCATGGCTCAGTCAAGGCAATCTCAAACTACATGTTTGAGCTACGTGTGAGGAATCACCATCAGACAAGAGGCCAAGTCAACAGCTTTAATATCTGACTTGTAGGTAGCTAATATCTGTTGGTATAGTCACCCAAGGTCTACAGCTTCAGCTCTAGCTGTGGCAGTGACAAGTGCAGCAGAATAATTTCAGGGTGGCAAAGGCAATTGTAGGCTCCAAGACAGCTGCAGGAAACAAGTATTTTTAGCTTTTAAGAAGTATGGGTCCTTTTTCATTCTAAGTTGCACTTTGGATGAAGAACATTATTTTGGAACTGCCAGACCACAGCAATCTGACACCTCAAGTTAGCTAAAAAGCACACTTCTATTTGGGTTTTGGTATGACGGGTTTCAAAATGTATTTCTGTAAAATATTCCTCCAGAGGTATCTATTTCTTTCTATTGATTATAGTAGAAACTTAGATGACAAACACTCTGATGACAACCTCAGACATAGTTCCTTAGCTTCTGCATGTTTCAAATTAGGTGAGATGAGTCCCACCTCAGCTATTCAGTGTAATGCTGTTATGGAGATCTCCAATATAATTAATGAAAGGGACAGGCATGCCCAGAAGGTGATTTAGCTTATCCTAGCACAGACGGATAAAGGGAAGAATGCACAAATATGTAGAAATCTCTCTCTCTCTTTCCTTTTGTAGGAATGCTAGGTGATGTCTAGAATATATTACAAACTTTTAGACTGTTAAAGGTAAATCAGACGAATCACACTCTTCACGTCTCACCTCTGTGCAGAAAAAGTGGATAAACAGTAGTTTTCTACCCCTTCCAGGAGTCAATTCATAACAAAAGAAATTCTGAATGGCCACCGTGGGGGAGATAGTGAGAAAGATGCAACAGTAGCATAGTTTTTAACCCTGTGTGCATTCTGGGTGCTGTAGATCTGTTTGGTCGGCCCTTAGGAGAAACAAGTGCCTTACATAGAGAAGTGGTCTTGTGATGGATGGTGGTCAGGCACCTGTCCAAGGAAAGGTTAATTAAAAAAAGAAAAACAACCCCAAAAAAAAACTTTCACAAAAGAAAGTTGCCTTTTGAAACTATTAGGCAACATATGTTGTGTGAACAGGAAGTCACAGTAGAGCAATAATCCTGACAGCTGTGGAGAAACAGGAGTCTGCCGCAGGAACGAATGGCTCGAGACCTGACAAGAATGATGATGGATGCCCCGTTGGTAGTACACAAGGACACAGCAAGAGACGTTTAAATTGGCTGAACCACAGGAACAACTCTGAGTTGGCATCGCAGCCGGACAAATGAGGCCAGTCCTAATGGTGAGAGAAATGGGAGGGGGGAACTGAAGGAAGATGGCAGCAATGCACCCCTCCTTTCCAAGGACGAGGGCTACATCGGCATCTCACCACGAGGTGGCTGCATTTCCCTGTGAACATTTAAGCCCTGAAAGAAGCTGTATACCCTGAAGCACCATGAAAATGAGAATGGGAGCAGAGATCTGCAGGATCTGGCCCATCTCATTCAGAACGCCTGAGAAATTCTGAGGTTCTGTGAAAAAAAGTGTGTTCCAAGTCTTGATCAAGTGGTGGTCATTCAACAGGTCCTCACTAATCTGCTGAACTGTGGGAACTGCCCATGCGCCTGAATGTAGTTCATGGGACATACAAGGCAACACCACATAACTGAGCTTACAATGAAGAGGATGAACTGAATAATTTTCTGCTTGCTTCTCCTGTGAACTAAGAGTAGGTTTGTGGACTTTTTTCCACAAATTCCACAATTTCCATGAATTGCTGAGGTTCAGCCAATTCATGGGAACTTGTCAAGCCATGGAAACTTGATTGTGAGCCTGGGATGTGTGTCTGGTAAAGAGTTAAATTGTGATACTTTTTCAGATGCTCATATTGGTTATTCATAAACATTTCTATAGCAGGCATTTCAGCCAAATAAGTCAACAGTAAAAATGGTACTGTAAGAACCTGACCCATGAAATGGCCAAATTCTTCATTGTCTTGCATATTCTAAGCTCAGTCGGTATCAGCAGGATTGAACAGAAATTTGCTCACAAGTTGTGGAGAAAAGAGTATTTTTTTTTTTCTTATGTAAAATGTGCTGAAAGTAGGATGGATAAGGGCTGCGGAGCGATAAGGATATTTTGGGTACCCTAGATCTAGATAAAATCTTCAGCTCTTTTTGGGTTTTGTCTGATTTATCCTGCCTTCCTGTCACTTCTGTCACAGGAGTTTGCAAGATTTTTGGGACAAAGACTGGATTTTTCTTACTCTTTTCTGTGGTACCATACCCTACGGAACTCCAGTTCCTTATCTGCGTCTATAGACACCACCACTTTGTGTCAAAGTCTGAAAGAAAGTCATTAAAAGTCCCTCTTCGACCTGTCTCAGGAAAGATGTCCATTATATTTCATTATGAGATGTCAACATCAAGCTCAACATCCGGTTCTATTGGAAAGAATCTTTTAGAAAGAGAATACTAAATGTATCGCAATGCTTCCAAAAATTGAGACCGCTATCATTAAGGAGATTTTTTTCATTACTATCCTATCACTGGTAAATATGTGCCATTTTTAAACTGATTTGTCTAAGATGGGGTTCCAAAAAATGAGATCTTGATGATTTGCTGCATTTAGAAACCTTTTCCTCTGCAAAGAATATTCCATTTTTGTCCCTGCAAAGATCTAGAGACAATCTGCCAGGCCCACTTTAATCTTATTTGGATAAATTAATGAATTTACATTAGTCTTTTACTGAAAGGGAGATTTTACACTGTTAAATATCCTTTATTGAGTTTTCCTGCGTCTTTTCCAAGTTTCAGCATGCTTCTTAGTCTTTCATGATATACACTGTGAATAATTAATAATAAAAAAAATATACTATTATAATAAACCAAAACATATTGCACCAGATTGTCCTTCTAGCTGACAGTGGCTTGTTTTAACATTCCTCTGGGCCTGTGTGATGGTGTTTAAATATCTTTTTGCATAGAAAATACATCTTCTTTCTACTTTCCTGAAGTATCACGCTCAAACCACATATTATTAGATATTTGTCCAAGTGGAATGATCCTTCAAATGTTTCCTGGAAGATGCATTAGTTACCCTGACTGTCTTTCAAAAGTTGAATGAAGGGACCACACTTATGCTACACTTTTGTAGTAGCAGTGAGAAGCACCCATTACTGTGTGATTTGTCTCTAGCTTCTAGTGAACAACCTGCTGTCTGCTGTATATATTGGCAAAAGGCTGTCTAAGCTTCATGTAGAGGCAGGGATTCTTTGGGAAGGGAGAAAAAGAAGCTCTTAGACAAAGGTTTCTACTTCATTCATCCCTCTGAAACTTGGAAGGTTACACTTACACTGAGTTTTACTGAATGTTTTTGACATCTGTGAACCGTATGTCATTTTTTCTGGTCATCAAAACTGCAGGTAGCAGAACACAACACCCCTTGGTGTTCTGCACCTATGTGAAACAGTGACATCCTGGCCTTTCCACTGATGGGTTAAGAGCACCTAAAGCCCTACATGCCTGAGCTGTTACCCATCCTTCCTGGAAAATGAGTTGCAGAGCACAGATAAATCAGCCCTCCTCCATCAGGCCACAGGGAAGCAAAGGCTGGACCAATCCTCATTTGCCTGTGTCACAGAGCTACTCACCGGCATTGTCTGGCTGCCATGCAAGGCATTGATGGCTGCTTGGGCCTCTGCATGTGAAGAGTATTTCACAAATGCACACCCTGGAAGAAGAAATAGAAGAATATAAGAAAAGTTGCATGGGTACCATGAAAGTTCACCTAGCTGAATATCCTGACCTCAGAACTGGACAATAAAGATGGTTGTGGAGAAAGTATAACAAGTAACTGTGCTCCTGGTTATTCTTCTCCAAAGTCCAGTCATCAGCAGCCTGAGAACCTGTCAAGGCAAAGCTGCATCCAGAATTCCCACACTTTGTGTAATGGGCACCGATGGACACAAACTTAGCAAGTACATTTTGAATCCACTTATGTTTTGACCTCTGCAGATTCCCATGGCACATTGCTGAACAATTTTACCACTTACTGTGTGAAAATGAGTTTTATTTGTATTGGACTTAATGCTGAACGCTTCTCCCTCTGGGGTTGTGAGAAACAGTAAGGAAGTGTAGAAAAGTTATCAGAAAGCTAAACATACTTGTTGCAAACAAACACAAGCCAAATATACAGAAGGTATTCAGGTTACTCCAGACCCACAAGGTACCTTATCACACCACTGTCTGGTAAAGCTCCAAGCAGCTTTCATCTGACATAGTGTAAGAGCTTCTAATGGAGAAAGAGGGATGGGAGAGATCTGTATGTGATGATTATCAGCTCAGCAGCACCAAAATTTGGATCTTAGTCTTTCATAGCTGCAGAGCCAGTGGTTGTATAGGTGCTCTCCTCTGGACATTAGAGAAACGTAGGCAGTGCATCCCGAGCCTGCATTGCCATGTGAGGACTTTCATACCGAACTCTTACGTAAGGTTTTAGGGCAGAAAGATGCTTTTAGGAATACATACTAGTGTGCAGAAATGATCAACACTTCAAAGGGTCACATGCACCACTGGAGTGGGGGAAAGTATTGCTAACACTCTTAGCTACAAGCAAACTGACTCAGAGAGAGGAAGAGTAATTTCCATATGCTAAGGCGGTTTTTGGAACAGATTGGGAGAGATCTGAGAAGTTCTGGCTTCCATCCCCTTCTATTACTACTAAAGACGTTTGAGCTTTTAATCAATTTGCAAAGCCCTATCTGTTTCCCTGAAGGGGTGCAGATCACTGCACAGGGAGTGCCAGTCCTAACAATGGGACATCTCTCCTTTATCCCCTTTGCAGACTCTTTAGAAGGTCCACACACCCTCATGGAACCATACAGTGCATGGTAAAAGCTAAAGCATTAGAACACCCCACTTGCAAACATGAAGAATGAACTCCAAAGGTCCCCAACATCATCACTGCAGGCTCATAGAAGTGAGATTGAAAAAAAGCAGTGATCACCCCTTCTAAAAATAAGCAGACATAGGAAATTAGCTTACAGTTAGGAGCCCTTCACGTTGCATTACTCTCTCAGCACTGTGCTCAGACTGCATTTCAGGAAAAGCACAATGATTGTTGCTAATAGTTGGATCTAATTTATAAGGAGCTGAGAGGAGACAATCATGAGAAAATGAGATAGATAAACTTCAGCTGGAAACAATAGGGATCAATTATGACATAATCGCAGCCCAGCATTCCCGGTCTCCTGAGATACTGTGCCTTCCTCTTCATTAATCAGAGATAATCCAGAATTAGGGTGTTTAATTATTTGCAGAGATTCTTTTGTACTTTCTGCGTCTAAAAAGAAGATGCTGATTAGCAAATATACAAAAGCTTTCCAGCTCCAGTCACCCATTGCATTTAGAGCAGGATTTTTGGCTGCAGTGTTGCTGTCATACTGAAGGCTTCACTCTCTTCAGGTGAAATTCATCCCTGTGCTGAGGAACCTGACAGATCAGTGGAGCTGGATAAAGGTGGGAATAAAAGGAGTAGAAGGCATTTATCTTCTTTAATGGCCAAGATGCTAATGATCTCCCTCCTACTGCTTCCTCTTATTGCTTCCAGTAGGTTTTGAGGTAGCTGGACAAAGGAAAATTCAGCTTTTACTGGTGAATGGTGGCAAGTTAATAACAGAGATCCCAACTTTTTTTGTCCTTTTGTTTGTGTGTTCAGTGTGATGGCTTCTGTACACAACACCAAATGTGCACAGAATCTCCTTCCTTCCCACTGACTACAGGACTCATGAGCCATGGGACATGAAGCATGCCATTCTCCTCAGAAAAATGGTGTCTTTTTTTTCAGGAGCATCTCTGACTTTTGAAGGGGTTTTGACACACAGATATATAACCTGTGCTGAACAGGGACATAGATGTGCTTAAGTTTTTTTTGTTTCCTTACTTCCAGATTATAGAGCTGGAAGGGCTGTTCTTACTGTCTTGTCAGCTTGGACGAGACTGCAGAGTCAGGGCCTAAGGTTATAATTGCAGAGGGTGTTAAGACTCCTCTTGTGGAACTTATGGGAAAATCTTTGCTTTCTGAGTTACTGAACAAGACAGCTGCTGAATAGAGGGAAAAAAAGGGTGGTTGAGGGAAGGTGCTATCCAGATAGCAGCAATGCAGTCCCTGCAGGTCCTGCTGGCTTGCTGTACTGGGTCCACTTCAGCTTCCCCACCTGAGGACTCCTCCACAGAATGGTTGGGTGGGATTGAGGTCTATGGAATCTGATTTCTCTCTGGCACTTAGACAGTCTGCTTAGATATTAATTTAGGTAGAATTTAAGCCTTATGGGCTTTACCCAAAATAAGTAGCTCACAAGCCATGTGTGTCACATATTGGTTTCTAGCAGATGGAAAACATTACAGACTGGGAATAACTTTGTGGGAGTTGTGGCTTGCCCGACTGTCTTCTAAGATAAGGGCACTAGCCTTAAGTTTTCTGTTGGATTGACTGTTCCGTGTGCGTGTGTGCGTGTATGTAACTCTGTGTGTGTAAATTAGGAG
This sequence comes from Pezoporus occidentalis, assembly GCF_034315485.1. Taxonomy (NCBI): domain Eukaryota; kingdom Metazoa; phylum Chordata; class Aves; order Psittaciformes; family Psittacidae; genus Pezoporus; species Pezoporus occidentalis. The sequence goes on from NW_026913274.1 coordinate 172,792, forward strand.
CTTCACATTCTCAGTAAATAGCACCAGCAAATGGAAGCTGGTAATATTAACTCTGTCAAGGCTCGGTATTGATCCTGAACAGCTCGGTGAAATGCAAGCCTGAGACTGCAGCCTGCTAGCACTAATAATTAAACTGGTTAGCAATATTGAGCTGCCACTCAGATTCAGACTTGTAATGAAATCGTTTAAGAAAAAGATAAAAAAAGATAGAGCAAGTATGAATACAACTCTGTGGGTTGGATTTACTTTGAAATCTGTTTCATACAGATCTTAGACTTTATTGCCTTTATTATTACTCTGTTTAACTCCTTTGTCATTAGATTTTGTTCCATACAATTCTAAGCAGAGGCAGACAGATATACTTTTTTTGCTCTTCTCCAATTTGCTGATTTGTTCAGTGAATGAAGTGTTTAACTGCCTGCCGTTATGATGGTTGGAGGTCTTCTATTCCAACCTAGCTTACCACTTTCCAATGGGGAAGCCCCTGTCTTTGGGTCTCATGGGAACTAAAGTAGATATTTAATTGAAGGAAGGTGCCCATGGTTTATTTTTAGCCATTTATATCAGGAAGGCTGAGCTTTACTGGTGTATATCAAACAGCTGCCCTGTAATGTTGGTGTGAAGTCTTTTTTGTCCGCCAATGATTTTATGGAACAGCAATACCATTTTCCAGTGTATCACTGTGATTTGGATTTTTTGCCTTCCCGTTGCAAAAATATGCTGGCTGATGTTGTCACATGTCAAAATATCCATTGAGATATGAACTGCACCTGCAGAACTGGTCTCTTCTCTGGTGCTGCACATTCCAACACAGCTTATGATATATTATATGCAGATCAATATTTAATGGACACATTACACTGTCAAGAGGAAAGGGCTTCCTATTCAAATTGAAGTTACTTTGTCTAGAGACTGATGGGGGAAAATATGACCCTCCTATTCAAGAGAGAAGCCTCATTCTTACACTTTGGCTCTAGCAGAGAATCCTTTGTGCTCTCCAGATAGCAAGTGATGCCAAAAAGTTGAAGGAGGTAAGGTACCTAGTTTTACAATGAAGAATTTGCGTGTTTTACATGGTAAATGTCTGCTGGGTGTAATATTTAAATCGGCACCCATACCTTTGCAATTGTGATCACCGGTTAGCATGTATCTATGCAAAGACCAAGAAAAGAAGGGGGAAGATCTGGGGCCGATGGGTGAGAAATAAACAGATGTAATGGTTGAGCCATTGAGTCAATATGTAAAATATCAACCCTGGCTTTGTTTAAAGACAGAGCTGCCCTGTTCAACAGGGTGGGGAGAGCACATCTTGAGTGAAGGTAATGGTGTTGTGTTCAGAGTATAAGCTCTGTCCTGAGAGCAAATAATAGCCATCAGTTCACACATGGCAAGACATAGCTAGTAAGGAGCATGTATTTTTAAGTGCAATCAGTTTTTAACTCTCACACAAAAGCAGACAGCAACCAGCAAAGTAATGGCCTCCCTTGGCATATGTGACCATTCCTAACATAAGAGATGATTCCTGGCAGCTAGACAGTGACTTTGTCACACCAGAAAATGATATATACCCTGAAAGTGGGTCAAGCTTGACACAAGCCATCACCTTACCTTTGCTGTTGCCATCGGGTCCCCGAAGGATCGTGCACTCCTCGATGTTGCCAAACGCCTCGAATAGCCTGCGCACATCATCTTCTGACTGCTGCTTATTGAGCATGCCCACAAAGAGTTTTCTATCTTCTGGAACAAAATAAAGAGATGCTTACCATATTTCAGGAGGGATGTGAAAGCCAAGATGGCTCAGTATCACATGCAAAACAAATGGTGATTTCATTGAGGTGACATGTTTAAGAAGCTGCTAGTCTTTTCAGGTGGCTGGCTCAAAAACCTTAATAGCATTTGACTTTCAATGAATACCTGAAAATAATTTGGCAATTTAAAAAAAAACCAACCAAATAAACCCCTGAAAGATTTACTTATATATAAAATCTCTAACTGCTTCTCAAAATCAAGGCACCGAAGTCTTCCAAATCAGCTTTTTTCTGATCAATTTTTGCAGTTAGCTTGCAGTAACTGAAATGACAACATTGCTCAGACTGCGATCCAAGAGGAATGTGGATAAAGATAGCATATAGGAATAAAGTCCAAATGAAAAATAACATAAGTTAGTAGCCCTCGCAATACTAAATAAGTTGCAGAAAAAAAAAAAAAGGCAGATTTAACATAAGCTGTTTATAATCAGGGTATAAATCAGGAAGCCACAGCCTGTAAATGGAGATTTGTCATTCATACCCACTCACAGACATATACATACGAGTTTGGATGAGGTTTTTAGTATATTTTTTAACTTATTTGAAAAAAGTGAAAAGTTTTTGAAACATAAAATAAACTTATATGATTGCTAATATCTGAGATAGCTCAGGCAGGTGGTATTTCATGTCAAAACAAGACATGGTCTGCTAGTAGATAGATAATTGTATTTTGAATGAGGAAGCTCAACGTGACCCAGCTGTGTGTGCTTGCATCCCAGAAAGCCAACTGTATGCTGGGCTGCGTCAAAGAGTGTGACCAGCATGTCGAGGGAAGTGATTCTGCCCTTCTACTCTATTCTCATGATACCCTACTTGGAGCGCTGTGTGAAGTTCTGCTGTCCTCAACACAAGAGGGATGTGGAGCTGTTGGAGCGAGACCAGAGGAGGCCATGGGGATGCTCTGAGGGCTGGAGCAGTCCTGCTCTGGAGCCAGGCTGAGAGGCTTGGGCTGGTTCAGCCTGGAGAAGAGAAGGCTCCTTAAGGGGAGACCTTAGACTTAGTTTCTAGTGCCTAAAGGGGCTACAAAAAGCCTGGAAAGGGACTTTTGATAAGGGCCAGTAGGGACAGGACAAGAGGAAATGGGTTTACCCTGACAGAGGGGAGATTGAGATGAGCTCTTAGGCAGAAGCTCTTCCCTGTGAGGGTGCTGAGGCTCTGGCACAGGGTGCCCAGAGAAGCTGTGGCTGCCCCATCCCTGGCAGTGTTCAAGGCCAGGTTGGACACAGGGGCTTGGAGAAACCTCCTCTAGTGGAAGGTGTCCCTGCCTGTGGCAGGGGGCTGGAACTGGATGAACTTTAAGGTCTCATCCAACCCAAACCACTCTCTGGTTCTATGACTTATACTTGGGCTTACACCAATATGGGGATCTTCAGTCCAGAACGAAATACATTAAGAAAATGTTGGTGAAAACAGACTAAACTCATGATTACTGAGCTGGTAGAGCTGGTAGAAAGATTTCAGAAGGCACTGAGTGATGTGTTTATATTAGGTTTATGTTCAGAGACTAGTACCGTTACAGCAAAAAAAAAAAAAAGAAATTTACGTAGGTTACATCGTATATATAAACAGGCCATTTGCACATGATTCGTAAATGTCGTATTTATCATTCATTAAACACTATGTAAATGTGTGAACCAAGATTTTTTTTTTCAGCTTACAGAGCAGATGTAACCAATTTGAATAAATACATGTAAATAAATAAATAGTTTGATTTTAAAAAAATTATTTATTTTTAATGCTCACGTCACACTAAAGCTTAACAAAATATTGGTTTGCAACAAACCTTTCCTGGCTGACTAATTGGGTGATTTATGTCACTTTTGTTCCCTGAGAAATCATTCATGTAAACAATCTGTCCTGATTCAACTAATGTTTGATCAAAATTCCCCTGTCCATGATGCACCTGTAAATTGGAAATTACTTTATAGCCTTGGATGAGGATAATTTTTCATGTAGTGGATACTGAGTGAGGATATTAGGAATTTTCAATCCTGCAGCCAAGTTATCTACATGAACTTAAAGTTTACTGCCCACAGAAAACGGTTATGTTGCCTTCATTCTGGCTGCTGAAATGGTAGGAAAAATAGGTTGAGGAGGATACATGTGCATTTTGATAGGGGAGAAAAACATGAATAGCCTTGTGATAGACATGTTAAAGGAAGAAATATGCCTACTTTATGCTGGAATTGATTAAGGAAAGGGACTTTCTGAGGTCCTTGCTCACAACACGAAGTTCAGAATTTAATGATGCACAAAGCACTAACTGACACTGTGTACATTATCCCCTCTCAAAAGAAGCTGCTCTGGATATCTAAAAGGTTTGTTTCCTTGATGGCCAAACTGACCTTCAAAAGAGACTCTCAGAGGTGAGGTACAAGCCTTAGAGAAGCAGCTACTGAAACTGAGGGTGGTGACACAGTGTCTTTCAGCGTAGGCTTAGACAAAGCCTTGGACAAAGAGTTCAGTCCAAGCTCCAGTGGTTGTCCACACATTGGAGGAAAACCCACCCAGTAAATGAGACCAGCTGTTCTGGAAAAATGGGAGGTATTTTAGGAATGAGGTAGAGCAGTGGGAACAAACTAGGAACACCAGCAGCAAAAGGTTTTGCCTAGAAAGATTGTGTCTAGTAAATACTTCCAGCACAGAGGAAGCTGTTATACTGTACTTCATACAGTTTTCCCTGTTTCAAATAAGCTGCATCAGCAAAAGCACTCCTATAGCTGTGTAACTGTATTTTCACCAGTATTTTTTGCTAACATAAATGTATCATTAAAAAAAAAAATCACATCCCTCCTCTGTCAGCAAAACTCTCTAGTGTGGAACTGTCCTGAAACTGCCTCGTCTGGTTTAGTTTATGCAAAGCTACAACCACGTGTTTTAGGAATCTCTTCATTTTACTTTCTATTTTACTTATTTTATTTTAGTTTTTTTATCCCCCTTTTATACATCTCTGCAGGACACTGGGAGTGATGATGCCTTTCTACAGCGCTGTCTGGCAGTAGATGTGGTTCTTTGTTGAGCTGCCTACAAGGTGGCCATCAGACCACCAGGAACAGGCTCTACCCATGGTGAGGATCACCTTTGCCAGGAGCTGCTGGTCCAGCTGCAATAAGGGAGGCAGCACGAAGAGCGGCCCCATGGCTAGCCAGAGCTCAGCACTGCCTGGGCATCACTTCCAGCCCCGTCTCCAGCACCCTGTCTGTCTCCTGAAAACCCATGCCTTGGGCTGTCAGGGGAATCGTTTGTCACATCTGCCGTCTGAGAAATCTGCACAATCACACACTCAGCTGATAATAAATGAGTCAGTTTAAGAAGCTTTTTTGTCTCTGAGAGCTGCTTCTAACAAAGCACTGCAGTTACCTTCCACATCCCTGCCCTGCCAGGGAGCTCAGCAGCACGTTTTAACAATGCTCCTCACACATCTCAGGTGGGAAGAGAGAGGCAAGTATCCAGCAGACTGGACCTTTCAGCACACTCCAGGTCTTGGCTAATGAGTTTATCCTCTAATGGACTTATATAAACCTTTTACACCCTGACTGCTTCCATACACTACTCTTCCAGGTCCCAAGTAAAGAGCTGACATATCATGGACCAGGTCAACTACTCCTACTTTGTAAGTATGTCTGAACAAGGCCATGAGATGACAGAATAAAATGATGACAGGATGCACTGGTGTCAGCAGCAGCCTGAGCAGCGCCACTGCCCTGCAGTGTAGGGGCTGAGTGTGGTGTCTATCTAAACCTCTGCTCCATTTTTGTTTTCCCCATGTGGTTATCAGTCTTTCCCCACAACCTGAGTCCATCATGCCTGCTTGGCCCATGGAAATAAGCATGGGTGGCTATTTCTCTGTGCTGTGGCACCCAGGAAAGCCGAGGAGGCTTTTGCTGGTGCAGCACAAGGCCCTCACCATGAGTAAACTGAGGCACTCCAATAATATTGAGAACTAAGTTCATCCCAAGTCTACCCCATTTTGCCATAAACAAGCTACAGCAACAACAGGAGCCAGCACCTCCTTATTCCTCCTAGGAGGGCAGGTAAGTAAAAAAAGGCCACCACAATGGCATATGAGTTCCTAGATGTCACCCCTTGGTGATATTTCCAATACCCCCATGAAACCAAGCTTCCCTCTTCTTGACCAGCATGGGGGGTTTGTACCCATAGGAAAAGCTGGCTGCAAGGCACAGTGGTAAGAAATGTAACTTGTCAGATAAATATACAGCATCTATAAATCTCCCCGCCTGTGTTTATGCAAAGCCTCGGCACCTTCCCCAGCGCAAACAGGGGTTAAATTATTCCCTGTTCTATTTGTATTTAAATGTTATGTTTCTATGATAAGTGTAAGGCAGAGGTGTCAGATGGGCCCCGGCGAAGGAGACGGAATGCATGAAAGGTGAAATAATAGAGCACTGCAAACCAAGTGCTGAGAGGAGATGGGAAGGGGGGACATGGGAGTGAGGGGGAGAAGGGGGAGGACGGGCACTAATTAAAGAGACAGAAGGGACAATGAGATGCAGGATGTTTGACCCTCTGCTGAGCAAGAGGACAAGAACAAGAATCACAGCAATTGTGAAGGGAATGGGGGAAAATTAGGGTCACTCACAGAGAGACATGACACAGGTTTGTGTTTATCCAGATAGCTCTCGCTAATGTATGTGTGTGCACGGGGGTACATTTAGATAAGAGTATATAAATACACTTGTGTTCTCGTATTCCTCATGCAAAACAAAGAGGTTGAATCCTTGTATCAGGAAAACATAAGTCGGCTTTACCATCTAGAACATCACATCCAAGGCCTTGGAAATAAAGAGGGACAGATCTATCACCTTCATGGCCCAGGCTAATCAGGAGGGCAAACCAGAAGATCGTTATGGTCTCTTCTAGCCATGAAACCCCTTATTCTAAAGCCAATGAGTTTCTCTATTTCATTCCAAGTTCATTGCCAGGGCACCACACATGGATGGTGTGTGAGCTCATTCATGCAAGAGCAAAACTGGTATTAGCATATTTCTGTATGGGAACAACCATCTTCTTTATGCACATGGTATTCAGCAGAGCAGCTCACTGATGTTACTCGGTGCCTTTGGCTTTCTAAGCTTCAGAACCAGGTTGCTGTATGGCTCTGTTTCAGAAACTAGATGATAATTAATTCCATTATTTATATAGCTAATAATTATTTGTCCCTGCTGCTATTCCCCTCCTTCCCAAACACTGCTTGCACACACAGTGAGGGACCAGCTGCAGTGCCTTGGTCCAGGCATTGGGAAGGACTTTAAGCTTACCTCTTTGGCACCATGACAGAACAAACAAACAGTGCAGAAATGTTTTCTGTGCAAGTGTGGGTAAGAAGAAAATGCTGGTGCATAAGACCAAGTAGCACATCTACCATAGAGTATGCAAAAGCAGAGTGAATCTTCCTTACCCGTTCTTCTGACTGGTCTTTGGCAGAGAGGGGAGAGGATGCAGCACTGAAGGTGTCCATCATAGAATAATACAGAATCATGGAATGGTTTGGGTTGGGAGGAATCTTTAGAGGTCGTATAGTCCAACCCATGCTGCAATGAGCAGGAACATCTTCAATTACATCAGGCTGCTCCGACCCCTGTGCAATCTGATCTGGAACGTTTCCAGGGATGGGGCATCTCCCAGCTCTCTGGGCAAGTTGTTGGAGTGTTCATCATTGTCATGGTAAAGTGTCCTCTTAATATCTACTCTGAATATAGCTTCTTCCAGTTTAAAACCCTTATCCCTTGTCCTGGGCAGGACAAGGGATTCAAAAGTCTGTCCCTATTGTTCTTAGAAGCCCCCTGCAAAGATAAGGACTGAAAGGCTTCAGTAAGGTCTCATTGGAGCTTTCTATTCCTCAGGCTGAACAACCCCAACTCTCTCAGTCTTTCCTCACACAAGGTGTTCCACCCCTCTTATAAGTTCTGTGGTCGTCCTCCGAATCCACTCCAACAGGTTCATGTCCCACACTGTGATCAGGAATCTTCCAGAGCCACAGTGGTGGAAAAAAGCCATAAGCCTGGGTTTTCTGGACAATCACGGGCAGTGTGTCCTTCCCAGGCCAAAGAAGAAAGGAAGAGCTATAGAGCAGAGGGGTGATCTGCAGGTGTCCCAAACATTATGAATGTTTGTGTTGAGTTCTGAACTCAAATCTATAAGCTCAAGCTGGATCCCCTCTTTGTCCAGAGTGGCCCAGCACCACTCTCAACCTGTGCTAATCAGGTGGATCCATAGGCTAAAAGCAGGGCATTTCCTGGGGCCTGGGCTGCACACTCCTATTGCCATTTTCACAGCAGTCCTACAGCTCCATGATGATGATTACAGCCCTTTCCACAGGGGAAGCGATTAAAAATTCTGTTGTAGTTAATTGTAAATTAGCTAATTATCTTCTCCGTGGTACCTTGCTAGAAAATACATGAACCTTGTAAAACGGAGGTGTTTCAAAAATTAGGATGGGGATAAAAAAAAAATCCAACAACAACCGAAAAAGCCCAACCCACTCTGGAAACAACAGAAACCTACTGCTACCTAACTCCAAACAATGGCAACCAAGCCCTCCTTCCGCCTGCACAGCCGTCTGTTCCCCCCCTTTTCACTCCTCCTCCCCATATCAAACAACACCCACAAGGGGCTAATTCTGCTGCAGGCTTTAAAATGTTTGCTGAGTTCACCTGTTCCTTGCAGCTGGGTGTTGTGGGGCATCCCTAATCACATCTTAGCAGGAGTGATTTCTTTGTGCTGATCTCTTCCCCTCCTCCCTCTCCAGTTTGGTTTTACTTAACAGATTCTTTATATCCCATACGTTAGCAGATATGATTGCACAGCTGCTAGTCTCCAACTGCTGGAGACAGAGGCTTTGAGACACCCGGGCTAGGGAGAATAGCAGCTAATCTGAACATCTGTGTGATGGGGACAAACACAAATGAATATAAGACCAGGTGTGGGAACATAATTCTCTTGCACATAGAAGGAAGCTTCATCCCACAGGTGCGCTACTCTCCACTGTTACATCTGAAAAACTTAGTTTGAAGGATTTCACTTACTTAATCACTTGGCTTCACTGTAAGCCTTGACTTGGACATGACTCCTGCATACAGAGTGAAAGAACAGCTGTACAATAGACACCAGGTCTAACTCAGTGTGCTGCTTCTGGCACTAGCCACTTGTGGGTGTCTTGTGGAAAGTCTACAACAGGGGAAGAAATTTTGTTAATCCCCTCAGATATTCTCCTAAACCCCAGTGATCTGCAGTTTAGGGACTTACAGAGTCTGTTGGTTTTTCTTCATATGTAATATTTTTTAAAGTGTCTGATGTAATTGTTCGGTTGTCTTTAGAACCCATGTGAACTGTGAGTATCCACTGCATCCTGCAGCAAGACATTCTGCAACTTAATCACACGTTGAGTTAGGAACCTTTTTCTTTTGTGTACTTTGAACATGCTACAAACTATTTTCAGTAGACAGGCACTAGACGTTCTTTTAGAGAAGAGTGGAAATCACTCCTGATCCAGTTATGGAAGAGTGGACCCATGAGGATAGGCAAGAGCTTGGCCAAAGTCTGTGCATTTCAGACTGGTGTTTGGGACTCCTGGGTCCCATCTCAAGCAATGCTCTCAAATACCATGGAAGGCAAAATCACTTTTCCCTCAGAGTGATTTGTTACTCCTTGTACTAGTGAGATGGATGACCATGTAGTTACTGTTATTAAACACTTACAATACATCTCTGCCAAAGAAAGTGGCCTCAGTGGAAATATGGGCTACATAAATTAACTAGTGCAAAAGGCAGCCTCAGTTTCCCTATCTGCAAAAAAAGAATTATTGGTGCTTACACGAGGCAAAATTAAGCATTGCTGAGGTTCCTTGGTGTCTGCCACAAACCATGAATACGAGGAGCTCTGGCAGTAATAATGAAAGGCACCCATCAGGCTGGTGCTGATTTGACAATCTGTGGCTGAACCATCTCATGGTTGCTATCAGATCGGAGTGGCTGGAACTTCCACAACATCTTTTTCTTACAGGAGGAGTCCATGGTGGGGTAGTAAAGGCAGGGTTTATTCTGAATGGAAAACCCTGCTTTTGCAAATAGCAATTACTATAGATCTTGGAGTCATCCTTCCAGGAATAAATTTTCATGTTCTGCAGTGGTGTGATCCCTAAAGACAGTCCCATGCTCATTTAGGTGCATGTGGCCATGAGAACACAGGTATTGTTTGCTGTTGACCATATGAGCATCTGGGAAGACACTTAATATATTTCCAAGTGGTTAACCCAATGTCCAAGTTTATATTTTTTAACTAAATATGCCTGGGCCTATTCTCTACTTTTGGGGTCCTCATCTATACTACAGTCCTACCCTCCTGAGCAAAGACCTGCTTGGCAGGGAACTGGAAGAAGTTCTTGGTCTGCATGAACTGCTAAACCATGTCTAAAAATTGTTTGGGAGAGTAAGCATGTGAGCAGGATGGATAAGGTGTGGAACTAGGACAAAAAATGGAAGGTGATGTGGAAGGTGGTTCCGACCAGGAGGATGAACGCTGTTTGGGCTTGCCTGGCCTGCGCTCCTGTGGTAAGATCTGCTGTCTACCTGCCCTGAAGTTGAAAATTAACCTTAAACCGACAGCTTCATCAGGACAGTTCAGATGAAAAAACACTTAGGCTTCCTCTGTGCAGACAGGTTATGGACAAAACTCTGCCAACATGCCAAGCAAACCCTGCCATGAAGACATAGCCTAAACAATTCTTTTAACAGAAGACTCTTCTTGTGCAGCTGAGAATATTATAACCCCAAGACAAATGTCAGTAGTTCTGACTTGCTGAACTGTGCCGTCACAACTGTCCATTGCCAAGAGATGCTATTCCCTGTGCAGATCATAAATGACAGGTTTTATGGTGTTCAACAGCGAGCTGAGAAAACAACAGGCAACAACCCGTTTTATTAGTAGCCATTGCTTGGATGGTGAGAGCCATCTGAAACCTGATGTCATGCAAAGCACAAAGACTGCCTGATTTGTGCCTGGCAGATCATAATTCTTCCACATTTATTCATTATCTGAAACACCAACTGGAATATTTTTGAGAACTATTCATGAGGTGATGCTTTTTAGGAAAAGACTCAAGAGTAAAAATCTAATCTTTCTAAATTCAGTGTATAGTCCAATCACCCACTTTCTCTTCACCACCCCTACACAATAAGAAGAATATCTGAACTCAAATCAGCCTTCCAATCATGAAGAAAAAAAAAACCCACAAAACCTCTTTCCCTAGATATGAGTAGCCTGTGCTTACAGTTCCCATTGCCTAGGAACAACCCCTGGGGTTCATGGGGGAAAAGCACCTAAGGAGACCTAACATTGAAGTGCAGATGTATGAAGCTGTGCTGTAACTAAACTCTGACGGATTTTCCAGGAATGCCTGGGCTTCTTCCTTCTGGAAATCTATGGATGTTTCACTGGGCCAAACTTTATGAATTTCCTGAAGAAGAAGGAGGTGAAGGAGAAGACTGTCTTGTACTATCAAATGACACCTCAAATGAACACTGAATCATACTTTTACACTTGTTTTTTTTTGGAGGCAGCTCGGATTTGAATACAACTCCTACCGCCTTTGGTTTTGGGGAATTTAACACATCTTAATTCCTATGTGTAATATCCCCTTTTCACTCTGTGGCCACACAAGACTGAGGCTGAGCCTGAAGGGCCGTTTGGTTTTCACGCTCACTCAGAGTAAAGCTTAGAAGCTTCTTGACAAACTCCGCAGGGTCAATGGTGTCAAGGCTGGTATGTCAGGCAAATAAGTTTCAGTTCCTAAACTCATCTCACTGGTGACCTGTCAGGGCTCTGAAACCCTTTCCAGAAGCCTAGAAGGCCAGGACATTAATCCATGGTAACACTCCAGCCTTGAGCACCGAGGACTATTGAAACAGCACAGACATTGGCAGGAGGAGGGTGGGGAGGACATATTTTCTCTTGCAGGAGCTGGGACGACATTTCAGATCAAATTAAACTTCAGTTTTTAAAGACTTCAGTGGAGGTAATTGAAACACTTTCTCACAATTGCCTGAACCTAAGTGTTATCTCTCTTTTCCTCTGTATATCATCCCTTTTCCCCCAAGCCTGAGACAGCCCCGCATGGCCACAGCCTCCTTAATATTAAACACGGTGATTAAATGGGATTCGCCAAAAGACAAAGGGCTGAAAACCTGCCAATTGTTAATCCCTCTTTCGCTGTGCTTAAAAATTCCATTTCCTTCATTTGAAGAAAGGGGGGTGGGGGGAAAGAGAATTATACGCCTATGTCTAATTTAAATTCTGGTGTCGCGGGTCCTGTTCCCTTCTCCCTCTCTTGACGTCTGAATATATTCCTTTATTACCATTATTACAGCTTTCTGATTGCATTAAAATTCATCCACACGCTTCTCTCCACATTCCACTTTTCTTTTGCCAGTTTTTTTGCTAATTCCCTTTTTCTCTCCCCCTTCCCTCCCCACTTTCAAATTATACAGAATGTCATTAAAGATCTCCAGAAAATGCCTCAACTCCTTTTTCTCTTGCTTTTATAAACTCGCTGGCTTTCTTCCTCTCCATCCCCTTGTCTACAAACAAAGAAAACGAAGGAGAGGCAAAAGAATACAATAATAATAAACAAATCCAAGCAGCATGTCTTGTAGGTCTCAGTAACACCTTTCCTACATCATACAGCTCCAGGCCTAATGCTCACTTCAGTTATGAAGCTGTATTTCACACAGAAGTTTTGTGTATTATTTGTTTGATGCTTGTACCTGGAATGCTCAGCTAAAATCAAAAGTGGAGTGTGCCAAGCTATATATGTAAGTGTGGAAAGAGGCAGTGCTGCTGGTAACCAAGTTTTGTAAGCACCAAAATAAGGAGGTTGGAACAAAAAGATGATTTCACCCTACTTTACAGATGAAGACCTGAAATCTTGCAAGGATTTGTCTATGGGTATGAGCAGTGGAGCTGGGCATGCAGTGGATAGGCCCAGTTGCAGGTTCAAGATATGAACTTTAGTGGGACCTACAAATTAAATCCTTCAGACATTCTACTGACTGCAAGAAGACATTAAAAGTTATGTTTTTTCCCCACAGGGCAGATCACCTAAAAAGAAGGTCTGTCTGTGCTTAAACCAGTCCCACTTTATCTAGGTGTAAGTCCCAGTCTGTCAATTTTGTAGATAAAAATGAAGGTAAGAATCAGACTCCTCTCCTACATGGAAGACCACGTGCCTTATTTAATCTATAAGGCGAGGGCGTGACATGACAGTGTGATGAGGCTGGGGTGACTGATCCTCCTAAACTGTCCTTGTGACGTTCCTACCCCAGCATTAGGACGAAGCTGTTGTTGAGAAACTTCCATTCATTCTTGCCAGTTCTTCCTAGGTCCTTAAGTAGGTTTGTTGTTGTTTCTTTTTTTATTATTATTTTTATAGCTGTCGCTCTTAATTACACTGACATAATGAAATGACTGAAACCGACACAAAAACATAATTTTCTTTCTATGGGAAACACTGATGTGTCAGAAAATGTGTTTCCACTTTTAATTGGAGAGGCCAAAGTTCTTGTGAAATGGAAATTCTTAAGTTGTGAAATGTTACAGGGCATTGTCTCAGAGGAGTAAAAATACGTTTGTCTTAATAGCCTCAAAACATTAAATATATAAAGCAGAATGGCTGTACTTGTCAGCCAGACAAAAGAGAGTACATTTTCACACACTTTATGAATAACTGAAAAACGTTTCTGCAATGGGATGTTGCTGAATGTAAAAGTAATAAATTAGCTTCAAGGAGAATGAGACAGATTGCTGGTGGTTGTGTCCCCTTGTTGCTATTAAACATGAATATCCAGATGCAAAATATATCTAAGTCACTAAAGCTTTGCCTGCTGGAAGCCAGAGGATATTAATGGTATTAAGGGAAGGGTCATTTTTATGAAAGGCCTGTTCTTACTCTTTCTAATGGGCACTGCTGGAGCAGAAGATGCAGGACTAGACAGCCCTTTGGTCTTACCCAAAATGGAAGCTCTTATGTTCTTAGTGGTTTAATACAATGCAGACTTGAAACAAAATTAATCAAAAAGATCCTGTTAAAATGACAGGTTTGTACCTCCTGAAATGAGAACTCAATGCATTAATTTAAAAAAATATCCCCTGGCAAAAATCTCATTGAAATAGACCCATTCCAGGGGAGCGCTTTGCCTTTTACAAAACCACACATTCGGCTAGATAACTGTTCCTTTGAAATGCTTTGGCCAGCTCAACAAATGACCCAGGAAATGAATGGGTCTGCTTCAGGATACCACCTGGCAGGATCTGTCTTGACTTATGCACATACTTATTTAGACTGTTACCCTAAGGTAAACAGAACATTATATTCCAGTGATGCTACACCAGTGCTTGAAATAAACATCAGGGATTCAGGTTAGAGCTGAAGCTTATTGAAGTTAATGAAAAAGAGTGCTGTGGAGCTGTGGCAGGCTTTGGATCAGACCCTCCATTTGCTGAACTACTGCTCAGTATGTCCCTACTGCTGCTGGGAGTTGCAGGCTCTCCCTGATGCAGAGCATATTACACCTGTGCCAGGGGAGGTCTGGTGAGGACAGAGCAGAAGGACAGAAGAGCCTGAATGGTGTCGGTCACACCTATGGTGCATTAAGGTTTGCGGGTCTGTATGCATTTCCCAGATTTGGCCTGTTTTCTTAGCCTACTTTCACCACTCTGCTGCAATAAGGAAAAGGAAAATAAAACCTTGTGAAATTTCCAGCAGAGGCAAAACTCACCCTTGCTCTGAGTGAAAGACTTTCCTGCAAGCCTGACCCCAGGTCTTAAAACAGATGTTCAGAGCAGTGAGGGAACGCAGGAAAACTGCGATCGGACAGTGTGGCCTGAAATACCAGGCAGCAACAGCAACACTGGGGTTGGATGGGTTGCAATAAAATTTATAACTGAATCACCAGCGCACTCATGGAAGAACCTTCCTTTGGTGAAAACAATATTCAACACCCACTTGCCTGGAAGTAACGTGTGCTGGGGCCAGCAAGAAAATACCCATAAATGTGGATGTCCTGTGCCCTGGTCTGGAGCCCCCAAGGCACTTCATCTCCCTGTATTTGAGCTGGTTTCAAGCTCAAGGGAGACTTGTCTCAGCACACGGAGACAAAGATCTCTCCTCTAGCTGGGGGAAGTGAGACTCCTTTGATGTCACTTAACATCCCCCTGAAAACGTATTATTGAAGATTATTTCTTCCACCCACCCACCTCCCCAACCCTCAACTCCGGCTGGCTTTAAATGCCACTGTCATTTCCATCCGCTGACAGAGCTCTTTAACTGCTGATCCAAATGGCATTCGCTAAAACCAACTAATAGAGGGAAATGAGGTTAACCTTTAAGAAAGGTGAAAATGAGCTGGGTGCTATGCTTGTTCTAAAGGATAGTTCATAAACAGCCTCCTGCTTCAGAGGCGGTTTACCCCAGGCACTGCCATTGTTGGTAGCTCTGTTTGCAGGTGGTTTCGGGGTGAGGTTTGTCAGGAGAAGGCACAAGACCTCTCTGCTCACATAGTTTAGTCAGTTCTTGCCTGACAGGTCTGGGGTGACAGTCCCACGACTCTGATCTTGGCTGCTGTTTTCTGAACTCACAGCAAAAATGCATTGGCTGCAGTGGATGAGTATGACATAATGGTGACTTGTACCAACAGAGGTTTTCTCCACCATTTTCTTCCCTAGCATGCAGGGAATTGGGAGTGCTCTGGGCCAAATCCCACCTTGTCTATCTCTTTGATGAGTTCCTTCTTTTCACTGGTCTTTTTAAGTCTTTCACACCTCAGCCTAACACTGGTAGTGCTGGATGGCCCTGCACTCTCTGAAGGACCATTATTAACGTTCTGTTTTCCTTCAGGCTTAATGAACTTGTCTCCTTGCTCATCCAAGAGTTAGATAAAATCTTGGCTTTAAACCACAACTTGGTCCTACATATGTCATTCCCAAGCTCCTACCTGACACCCTGTGCTATTCAACTCATGAAGGAGAGCAAACAGCGAGAGCTTGGGAGAGACCATGTACTTCCATACAACAACTGCAAGAAGAGGGATATCACTTAGTCTACACAGAAGATTAATAGCAGGTGGGTTTTATAGGAAAGAACTCAATACCTTACCAGTTTGGGTACCAGAGGAAGGAGATGCAGCAGAATGCCATGATAGGAACAAGACAAATACTTGTTAAGTAATTTTCTATTGTCAGCACTCTATTTTATCTGGTTTTAATTAGATCAGAGAGCCTGAAGCATGCATATACTACCAGCTGTATTAACAGCAACTGGCAGTATAAGACTGAGTCCTTATGAAGTGGGGATGTTGGTGTCCTATTTTGAGTCAATTTTGTCCTTTCAATTTTGTCCTTTTTTTGTCTGTTTTTACAGAAGTGGGCTGAAGTTGGTCCTTTGTCCTATCCTTGCACAGTGCTGACCATGCTATTGTCTTTCTCCATGCCAAAAGTCTTTGAAACAGAAAGTTATACACCTAGACCAAAAGATCAGTAAGCATAAACCTAAAAAGCTTCCTGAAACAGGGTCTTTAGTAGGTATAAATGAACAATAAAGGCACACATCATCAATAATAGAAATATTCTTCTACCAACACAGCTATGGCCAGCTCAGTAAATATAAAAAGCGGTTGTTCCATTCCTATCTGAAGTCAGTACCTGGAGAAATTTATCCCCTGATTCAGGGTAAAATCTGAGTGTCAGAAACACAAATTTCCAGCTGCTAAAATTTCACTGTCCACGTGGGAAAACATAACCCTCAGTAGGCTCTTTCCACCTCAGATTTCATCACTGTAATAATGCTTTTTGGCTAACAATGCTTTTTGGGGTCTATGGAGAAAGCACGGCTATGCAAGCCAGATTTGAACCTGGCTCTCATCCCTGTTACTGCAACAGTACTGTAACTGTGCTAAGGGGAGTCATCTCTTCCCTTCATCAGTAGCCAGGACTCAGAGACACAGGGAGAGACAGAGAGCGAAGGTGTTGTTTTATAGCAAGCCTTTTCTGAGCTTGAGAGCTCACTGTGCTATTATTTCCCCCTTTTTTCCCTCATTTCAAGCCTTTTTTGTGTTTCATGTTTGGCCCTCGGCAGGCTGAGAGACGTGCTGACAAGTTGTAACTCTCACTCGGCTTTGCAAGGGCTTTGTTCTCTGCGTGCGTGGCACAGACTCGCTTCCTCTTTCTAAATGTGACAGTGAGCGATAACATTGACACAGAGAGCCAGCACGTGGTCTCGGCATGCTCCCCATGCTAAAGACCCTCTCCAGTGTTCTGTGGCATCAGTCAGGAAGCAAAGATGGGCCTCATACAGGGAAAAATATAGAAGCGACAACCCCTTCTTCTTCCCAAAAAAGCCTTAACCCTGAGCTGGTCAGAGGCTGGAATGGCTTGTCATCAAAAAGGGATTTTCAGTGATCTGGTCTCTACTCCTGTGTACTGGAGATGCCCACAGAGCTGACCCCAGGAGCTTCCCAGCCCACAGCTGAACCACCTTGCTCAACCAATGCTGCTGCCCTACAGTTATCTTGTAGACTGTGTTTTGGATGTTTGTCCTGGTGAGGGGCCAAGCCTTACTACAAGGACAATAGGCAGAACAACTGTCAGCATCACAGTTTGCTTTGATGAGTGTTCTCTTGAGACAAGAGCTTGTCTCTGACTTCTCACTTTAACGTGTTTGATGCCCTGTTCAACTTAGAAAAGTTTTGGAGAAAAGTTCAGTCTCTCTCCAGCTGATTAAAGTGCTCTTTAGTATATAGGCTTTTTTCCTAGAAAAGATACTTCCATAAAGATCCAAGTCTCTTGGAGGTCTCTCAAGTAAGGACAAGCACAGCTCTTTAAGTCTGACACTTGGAGGTATCTGTTTCATTTATACAGGTCTTTTCAAAATCTTTTACCGTTTTCAAAAGGTGAACACCAAGAGGGAATGAGTTTGCCACAGTACTTTCCCCACCAACACTGCCTACTAAAAAAACATCTTTGTCCTCCAGTTTCCTTGTTTATACAATAAGAGGTCCCATTAGATAGTTCTGCCGAACACCACGCTGAGAGCTAACGTTAACTTCCTCAGCCGTGCTAAACACTTTCTAGGTCATTGCTTAGGTGCTTTTCTAGGTCGCTGTCATGAAATATAACCCCTCATTCTTTAGACCTGTATTTAGCCTTATTCCTCCATGAGGCAGGTTGGATTTGGTCCTGCAGAAACATGCAGATAACACCTCAGCCAGCCAGAGTTTGCTCAGAGTGACCTATGATTCAGACGACTCTGTATCAGAGACCTGTCCTTACAATTTTCCATTTTGGGCTATCCACAGATTTTATCAGCCAGGATATTTAACTCCACATCATTCATGACAATGCTGACTAGCATCAGAGCTGGTACTGATCCGTGCAGAACCCTGCTGCAAATGCCCTCACTCTATCATGCTTTCTCTTTGACAACTACATTTTGAGACTTGTCCATTACCCACTTCTTAATCCATTTAATGTCTGCCCTCTTGAACACTGTACTCAGCAGAAACTACAAGGAATTTCCAATTCTAGACATCCAACCTTTGCAGTTCACGATAGCTTCTACTGATAAGAAAAACACAATCGGTCAGTTTTGCCAAGGGGAAGATAGGATCTCAAAGATACATAGCTCCTCTTCTTCCTTCCGTTGCCTCCTCACCAGCTTGCACAGCATGCCTTCACCTCTGTTTCAACACAGCTCTGTAACATTTAAGGAATATTGTATTTTCCTATATAGAGGCCATGTTCTCCAAATGCTGCCACAAAAGCTGGGCATAGACCTTAGTTTTTCTGTTCTTTGCTGTCAGCTATTACAGCTTATAATGCCTGGTTCATTAACGGGTTTTGTTTGCCATGCAGATGTAGACATTATCTTTGCAAATACAGTGACACATTTACTGTAAGAAGGACCCTGCTCCTTTTTATCATGCCTTTGCCACTATTATGTCTGCAGGACCCAAGGATGAAGTAGCCTTTACGAGTTATGCCCACAGAAGGTTTGAGATCTGGAGAGACCAGCAACTAAAGGAAAACAAAGTCACAAATCTGGAAAATGTTTCACGCAGTGGGAAACAAGGAGAAGTTTTTCCTTTCCCTATCTCAGCATCTTTTTCCTGGAGCAAAAGTACTTGTATTGAATGCACTCAGAGATTTCCCTGCATGGTAAAGCAATATAAAGGCAATGGGATTCTTATCATTCAGCTTCCCTGAACATTTCTCTGAGTCAGAAAAAAAGCCCAGGTCCCAGTTGGGATGACATTTATTTAGCATATGTAATATTAACCAAAAAAAAGTCAGGGAACATACCCTGAACCCTGCTTTGACTCTTCCACTTTTTAGCTATTGGCTTGTCCTGCCTTATTTTTGACCTGTTCCAGCTATTTTGTCCCAGACTGAGGAATGTGTTGCCCTGGTATTACAGGCATCTGCTGGCCTTGTCTTTCTTTCAGGTAGCAGCACGCACCTTGTCTCAGTGGAAGTTAGAACCCAGAAAACAGAGGCTTGAAGGATTTGGAGCTGGCTTTCCTTAATTTTAACAAAAACAATGAAAATTTGCCTAT
Organism: Pezoporus occidentalis; assembly: GCF_034315485.1. Classification (NCBI taxonomy): domain Eukaryota; kingdom Metazoa; phylum Chordata; class Aves; order Psittaciformes; family Psittacidae; genus Pezoporus; species Pezoporus occidentalis. Next base: position 192,221 of record NW_026913274.1, read on the forward strand.
CAATAATCTACTCACGAGTAAGATACAACAGCTTCCCAGGTACTGGTCTTATAATCAAAAGAAGCTCTTTATCTCCCTCTTATGCTATTAACTATGAGACTAGTTTTGGGTAAATCTCTTTATTTTCTTATTTTCACCTCTCCATCTCCAATCCAGGGGAATTTTGGCTTTGATTGTTTTGGCATCCAATTCAGAAAGCGCATGTTGTCACAGATATGACAGCAAAGCCATAATGTTGTTCTAACATATTCTTTCAAATATTGCCCAAGTAATAGTAAATGGTGGAGCTGGCCTCAATTCAGGTTCAGGGAAACTGATACATAGTGAAGTCAAAGAGGAAAGCAGCCTGCAATAGACTCTAGGACTTCTGACCATTTGCCTTGCAGCACAACCTGGCAGAAACCACAATCCTTTTCTCTGGGTCTGGACTTTTCTATAGCACTTTCAGAGCACTAGTCCATTATCCTGACTCCAGATAGCTCTGTAAAAGCTTCTTAAATTATATTAAAGCACAAGAATCAGAGTTCAGTTCACTCAGAAAATGTGTGTGTATGTCTGTGTGTTTGCATATGGATGCGTGCAGTGTGTGGGCGTCACTCCCTAAATATGAGGCGAAGTGCCTATCACAGAGAATAGACTTTAAAAGGGGTTTCTGAGATGTGAGAAACCAAAGCTGGGAAGAAAAATAAAGCAAAAATGCAATCTTCCCACCTCCACCGTCAACTCAAATTAAAAATCAATTGTGTGTGTAAGAAAAACAAATCTTTGGAAATACGGGTATAAATGACATTTGTTGTGAAAAGCCTCCCCCACTCCTGTCCCCGAGTGATAAGGAAATGAGCTGGATGCCAGGGGAACTTCAGGTTGGATTCAGGCAACAGAAACATTTTCAGGTCAAGCTTCATTTGGCATTAGATTGAGTTCCCCCATCAACTGTTCTTGGGCGATGGTGCCACTGCCATTGCTTTCCAATCCTGTGTGTACACATAACTTGATGGAGATGCAGGCAGGTGCCCATGGGCAGGAAGCCCTGTCATGCCTTCCTCTCCAGCAAACACTACCACCAAAATGCCAGTCCAACCTCTGCTTTACATGAGGTCCAGGAGTGTAATGGCATCCCAAGAGCCTGGCACTGCTTTCCAGGGAGCAAACCTGCAGGAGGGCTTGGGAAAGAGGAGAAACCACTCCTTCCCAGGAAAGCAGGTGTGATCCAGGATGCTACCAGGACTCTCCGTTGTTCTTTATGGAGGAGCAGGGAGCCAGACTGGCAGTGCTGCCAGGTTCTGAGGATACAAGGTAGCTGATGGTTCTAATCAATGCTAATACGAATGAGAGACACCCAACCTAATGGTACACCAGCAAGCATGGTGGTTGCCTAGCACATAGAGAAGAAAATCAACTGATGTATTTAAAATGCCAGAGGGAGTGTGAGAGAGCATGTTTTCCTTGTCTTTGGTGGAGTTGAGGTCACTGCCTCGTCTCCATTCCCATCACTCAGTGAGTGCTCAAAAATCTCTGCACGATGCCAGATCCAGCCCAGCACTGAGCACTGCCTTGGAGGTGATGAAGGTCTGGCAGGATGGGGACTGCTGCTGATTTACTTCCTTGCTTCTGTTTGCGTGAGCAGCAAGGTAGGAAGAGGCGGATGATTGAAAGGAGTGGGGAGAGAAGAAGAAAGAGGGAAGAAAAGATAATAAGAAAGCCCCCACTGCCCTCTGCCATTGTGCTGTTCACTAGAAGGCTCCCTACAGAATTACACTGTCGTCTTGCAGGAAAGCATGTAATAACTGAAAATACAGTGTCAAAAGGAATTTTTCAGGCTTTGACAGCTCATAAATTACAGTTCGTTGACTTCTTCCTGGGTCTAGATTTAAATTAATAGGCAGGCAGATATATATTTCTTTTGCTCCTTTCTCCTGAGCAGTAGCAGTTGTGGAAGTGACGCAGTTTCTCTCATTTCTGTCTCCCCCTTCTCTCCCTCTTTTCCTCCCTCCCTTACAAGCAGTCTCAACCCTATGCAGACCAGCTCAAATCTCCCAAACCCCAGGGTCTGGCAGAGCAGTCCTCCTGACACCTCCTCTCACAGGCAGAGAAAGCAAAGGCAAAGAATTTCACTGTTTCCTATTCAAATAGTGTCTTTGCAAAATCAAGCCCTTTCAGATAGGTATTTGGCAAAAAATCATCATAGGCAGTAAAGGTCAGAGATGCTCAGGTAAGTCAGTGGTGGCTGCAGCATCCAAAGTGAATGCAAGCAAAGTGAATGCAAGTCCTGCCTTCTATATAAATTGAGATGAGATGAGGTGGCTATCAATGAACAAATGTGTATTGCCCTTTCAACTAAACCATAGGTGCTCACCTATAGTGAGAGTAAAACTAGCTGTGTGGATGGATAGGTAGGTGGATGGATGGATGGATGGATGGATGGATGGATGGATGGATGGATGGATGGGTGGGTGGATAGACAGGCAGTTGAATATAATGGCAAACAGACTAGACAGGAGATCATAGCTCCAAAAGGTAGTCATGTTCTTAAACACAATCACAGTCTGCCTGACTGACATCCCGTGCAGATATTTCCTTTTGGATGTAATGTTAGCTTGCTAAGTCTGTGGGTCCCAATGGAACAGTTATCAGCATTTTGCTGCTAGGGGAAATGATCCAGGAAGATGGAAGTTTACACACCACTTGCAACACTCTGGTGATCAGAAATGCTCAGCTTGGCTCTGTCTGCACAGATCTGGACTTGTTTGGTGGTGCATCAAAGCACAGTAAGTAGCTGGAGTTTTGGAGAAGACCTGTTTTTCTTTTGTATGGTAATGTATTTATGAGTTTGGGGTGGGACAACCTGAGGTCTCTCTGTGCTCTTGCTCTGCAGTTACAAGCAACTCATCCTGCATCAGTGATGGTTGTGAAATTCCTAGGAGGATGAGTATTCGCAACATGTAGGTTGTAAAATGAGTCAAGTGATTTTGAGTCCTGCAATTTGAAAAGGTCTCGTGTAAAAAGGGGTTATTAATAGTATTAATGGTTCCTGCTACAAGTTGTAGTCTGTAGCTGCTTAAGAACCTAAGGTGGATACTGGGCTGCGTGCTTGTCAGTTCTTGTGAAAGAGCAGTCCAGGACATGTTTGTCTTTGGGAAGGCGGCAATGACTCAGAGCTGGGAGCTGAACATCTCCCCTGTTTGCCATAGTAACACAGCGAAAAGGAGTGGAAAATGCAGAGCCAGAAGGAACATGGATCCTGGCTGCCCTTACGGAGGTGTGTGAAGGGACGAGTGTGATAATCACACATTTAAGTCTCTGAAAGGTCTTTGCACTCTCACTACCGGCTGTGTGAGCGCAGGCGCTGAAGGGTGGTCACGTCCCTCTGAGGGAGCAGCTCCTCGTGAAGCACTGCGGGCTATGCATTGAGTTACCTCCTGGTGTGAGATGCTCTTTGCAGAAGGGCTGGGTGAGCGTAGGAGGTGAAGAGGGGAGCAAGGGGTTCTGGGGGTCTTGCTCAAGCAGCACACAGGAAGGGCAGGAAAGCCAGAAGTGCCAGGGTTTTGCCCTTTGGGGAGGTCTCCTGTGTGGTGACAGGGGGGTGTTCCTCATTGTGGGTTCTGGTGCCACGACTGTACAATGCAGGAGGGACAGAACTCTGTTTCACCTAATCCAGGAGGGAAATAACCTATATAGTGCTAAAGGCTCTAACTAACTGCAGTTACCTTAAGCTCGAGCTTGACTGTTTAGAGAGAGGTGTTATTTGGATGTGCTGGTATATTGAATGGGGAAAGTATTAGGTCTAGGTGCTTAAATCTGTTGGCTTTATTTCAAGACTTATTTCAAGAAAACCTGTTCTGAGGAAGATACTTATTTTCAGTGCATCATTCAAAGGAGTACGAGTACTCCAGAAATGTTCATCTTATCTTACTGAGGGGGGGGAGGATGGGTTATAATGTGCATTTTAGACGCGATTTTTGCAGCAATGGATATCCACCAGCCCCTCTCTCAGCCCCACATGTAACTGTATCAGCACTCTTTCAATTGGAGTTACTAGGAAAAAAGTGTAAATCAGTTCCAAATAAGTAAATGGAACTTCAGTTTCACAAACTCACTGAAGGCTCTTTTCTGTGGCTTCCAGACCACTATAGACCACAACAGTGGAAAACCACTTTCAGCTAATGGATAACACTGCCAAAAAGACTGCACAGATGTCCAGCCTATGTCCTTTTGTCTAAATTTCAGCTCACAACTATTTCCCATCAGCTCTTGCTCGTGCCCCCTCACTGGGACTATCTAATCTGTCATGCCCCTACAGCCTTCTGTGCCTTACTCTGATGAATAGTTACTGCAATCCCCAGCTTTATGATTTGCAAAACAGCATTTTGCAGAGGACGCAAAGGCAGAAATGACAGAGAAATAAGGCAACCTTTCAATCCATTTATCAAAGTCCTTGAAGTCCCCATTTCAAGGAAACAATCAGAAACAGGGAGCATAAAAATTGAATGTGAAATCCAGGGCATTTTAAATAAATGGAAAGGTTAACAACAAAGCAGACTCTCCTTTATGATAATAAGAGAAAATCAGTCTTGAGACCTGTTGATCCTGAATGGATCTTGTTTATTAGGAAAAGCCAATTGAATGAACTGATAGAAGAAAGACACAGAAATAAAATGTTTATTCATTTCCTGTTTGTGTTTTCTTAATTGGATGTTTTGCCTTGCAAAATGCAGAAAGAAATAAGGCTAATATGCTGTAGCCAAGCGAGATCCATTTAATCACACTTGATGTGTCAGAGTATACATTAAGCCATGTGTTGTTGAGCTGCACCTGTATTTCCTTTGCAAAGGCATCATTAGCTGGGAAAGCTCATCCTGACATTGCTGAAGACCGAGCAGCATTACAAACCACCCCACCCTCTCTTGGAAATGGCATCAGTTAAAGCAACAACTAATCAGGAAGCTCACAACTGGACTTAGGAGCTAAGAAGTCATGGCCATTAATATACTGCTGCCCGTAAGACTATCTCCTGGCTAAGGAGAAGTTGTTTTCCTGATAGTTGTCTCGTATAATTATTGTCAAGCATAGAAAATTTTAAAAATGAAGCTCAGAAGGCGTGATTTTTGAGCTGAAATCTCATCTATTTAGGTGTTTACAGCACACACGTCATGATTGTGTCTCAGCTTCAGGCTTAATGAACCAGTGAGACCTTTAAAAGGTCTTGTCCTCCCTTTGCTATGAAATCTGCAAGGTTTCTTTCATCTTCTTCTAGAAATTTTGATGCAGTCTGTTCTAAGGAAAGTGGTGCTGGACAGCAGGATAGCAGGACAACAGGTCCCACCATCTGCTCATTAGATAATACAGCTGCATGCTAAAATGAGGCATGGATGGAGGAAGCCCACACACATCTTCTGGACAAGGAACTTGTTAAACATGAGACAAACAATTAATTTACCCACCGGGGATTTGCAAAGGAGCCTATAGGGAATGTGGGCTACTTCAGGAACAGCTGAGTGCCAAACTCTCTAGGGCTGTGTGGGAAATCTCTGATGCTTTTCAGTATTGGTCTCATGTAATATTGATCACAGTCTCAGAGCTGAGTGCCACCACTTTTTTCACTGGCTCCAACAATGATCTTCAGGAGCGCCTCAGCCACTTAGAATCATGTTTCTGTTTCTTTTCATCTGGCTATCCTCCTAATTTCCCTTAGTAACCTGCAACATTATTTCCCCTCCTTGCTGCAGATATTTGAGGTTGCATTGGCTGTGTTCAGTCTTTGCACATATTTGTTTGCAATGGCCTCAGCCAAGCATCTGAAAAGTGAAAGACTGAAGGATCCTGAGCTCCTTTTTACCCTTTGGTTTTGGGTCCTCTGGGTCAGGTCCACAGGAGACTTAGGGGTAAATTACTCTGCCTATCTTGTGGCTAAACAGAGAACTGTTATGCCCAGGGCACTCAGTCTGACATCTCTTACCATCATGAAATGTACTAATTGGGCTTTTGTGTGTGTGTTTTTTTATTTAATGGTCCTCTAGGACACTGAACCTGCATTATGATCAGAGGCTGATGAGATAGGGATATGGGGAATTAGGCTAGCTGGGCATCTCTGCCAAGGGCTACAATAGCTTATGACAGTCTGTACAGTATTTCCAGCAAAATGCTTTGAAATCCTAGAGCACCTTCTGTGTGAGGGACAGGGAACTCTTTACCATCAAGGAGGCAATGTGGAAAAGAAAGCAGGAAGCTTTTAACCCCTGTCAGTCAACTGTCTGCTTCTCAAATCAAGGCCCAGCAAATCTCCCCCTCTAGGTGATGGGATGACTTTGCCATGACGTAGTCCTGACAGCTCTGCACTCACCCAGCAGTGAAGTACCCTGACTGCATGCGTCTCTGTGTGTGTATGTGTGTGTGCACTTAAACCCAAGCTGTTCAAGCAAAATCTGGCATCACCTACTGAGAATCCTTTTGATAACCAAATGAAAAAACTCAACACTCCCCCACCCCCAGCTTGTATTAATGTCCTACTAACCCCCTACTTCCCCACCCTGCATTGCAGAACAAGTTATTTACCTTGGCATGTAGTGCAAAGGAGTTTTCTCTGCTAGATTTTGTTCCACGAGGACTAGCTGTTTCTGAGACTTGGGAAGAGACAAATATCTATCGCATAGGATGAAAGCCAACTTCTAATTCAGGAAAACTGACAAGGAACTGGTTCGGTGTAAGGATATCTTAAAACTGCCTTCTGCTTCTTCTAGAGCACTGGCACTTCAGAAAGCTTGATCAAAAACAAACTACCAGATCCAACTTCTGTTTTCTTTATCCAGCCTTGTTTTAACTATTTCATGTAATGTGCTCACCTTCATTTCTCTTCTGCAACTTAACGAAGCATCTATGACCTGAAAAGGGATGGTTCTGTTGGAGGGGATGACTGAGGTTCTGCCCCAGCAAAGGACAAGGCTGCGACATCAGGCAAACGTAAAGCCACAAAGCTGTGCATGTCATCTGGTATCAGATGCACAACCCTACAGAATTTAGTGAGGCATGATTAAAGCAGGAAAAGGAGTACTGGAAAGAAAGCAAGCAAGAGAGACTGAATGCGATTGCAGTGCTCAGTCCTGCATTTCTCTTTTAGTACGGTGACAAGCGTCGTGAAGATGTCTGTGCCTGATAAAGTGGACATACAGAGTCAGGTCAGGGAACAACTGTTCTTTAATCCCCTTGCTTGTCTGCTGGTCCACTGATTCAGGGTCAGGCTCCACAGAGACTGAGGGCAAGTCTTGGGCAAGAGCAGGAACTCCTGTGTCTCTCTACATTTAGTATTCTTTTGGCTGTCGAATAGGTGATACCCTCTAGCAGAAAAACTCCTTTCTTCCAAGAAAGTAAAGAATAGGCAGTGTGTTTTGAAACATACTGATTTTCTGTGCTTTTTCCTCAGAGTCCTTTTGACTCCTGAGGTCCTTAGGGAGTAGGAGTCTTCAGAGAAGCCAGGTCTTTTGAGGGAATGTGAAACAGCACAGAGACAATAGCTGTGCAGCAGGGTCTAAGCACAGCCCAATAGTCAGTCTGAGAAATGCTCCAGTGTTGTGAATGCAAAGATGCTCTCATATTTATTGAGAATTAATTCAGGTGAGTTGCACGTGTAACTCTTGTACCATATCATCTCACCTCATGCACACAGACACAGGCTTCTGCCATCTTGTAAAGGGATGGGAAAGGTTTATGAGCATTGCAGCACCCTGGTTTTTATTGAACAGATATGGCACATTGCACTGGATGAAGGCATTTTCCCCCTTCGATCTTGGAGGGTCAGAACCAATTAGCATAGTCCTTCCTACCTTCCTTGAGGGCAGGATAGAGTGTAATGTAGCCAAGGACTGATCTTGCCATGCAATATCATTGAGGGTGACACAGCTGAGCCCCTGATGAGATGTTTGCTGACATGTGTCAGGAAGGATCATGACATGCTTCCCTAGGTGCCCAGCTGGATTGTGGGTATGCCAAAGGAGGCAGGGGGTTTGTAACATTTTCTAATATGGCATTTAAGACAAAAAAGAGTGAGCTGAGGCAGAACAAGACAAATTAATGTAGGATGACAACTGCCTTAAGGAACATCAGATGACCAGAGAAAAGCAAAAGAATTTTTCTCCCAAAGACTCCAAAGTGAATGTATATATGTATCTGTATATGTAACCACAAATATGTACATCTGTGTATGCATGTGCATATAAAGGCAGATTGTCAGCTGGTAGTCAATGGTAAAGGTCCAATGAAGTAGTATATGAGGATGCTTAAACATTCATTACGTGTTTGCTTCCTGCATGTATGAGTTGAACGTATTGACTATATATGATTTGTGTAAATAGGTGTGTGCCCATGTAAATATTCTTTTCACTCCGTCATAGATCATGGACAAAGAAATTTCTCAAAGGTGACTAGATTTGGCAAAGATTAGGAAGAAAGCCTGTGAAAGTATGGACGTGGCAGTTAAGTGGAGATATTATCTCCAAGCATCAGCAGATGGAAGAATTGAATGATGTGATTCACAGCGGTTTGACTGCATGTAAGAGAGAGAAATTAAGAAAGAAAACTTCCACTGAATGCCTTCTTGGCATTGAATTCCTAAAACTGAAGAACTGTCTTTAAAGAAAGTTGGTGGGAATACCACAGACTGAGAACTTTAGACTCAATACAAGTAACATGCACAATTCTGGAACGGCTGAAACAGGCAGGGATAAGTTCTGGTTCTTTGAGTTTGATTTACAAACACTGAGATGCTTACAGACTACTCAGTATTGCAGAAGCCATTGCTGTTTGGATGTAAGAAGCGTGCACATCTGCCTGTGTCAAATAACTCAGTACTCATCCTCTTAATGAAGCCATACTTCGGGAGTAAGATTTAAATCACAGGTTAAAATACCCACATTTTGTATCTACAAATAGATTGTCCATTTAGGTTGCCATAGACAGTGGAGAGAGAGCTGTACAGTGAGAGGAGTTCAGTATGCTATTCCTATATTTGGTTAGCTGTATTGATCTCTAGACTCAATGCTGCACCATCAAGATCTCCATTGACTGCAATGGGAAACATCAACTCCTAACCCAGCAAACCAACCTCTCTTTCAGTGTAATGCTGCTTCTTCCGCCAGGGCAAGGAGTGTCTCTAAGGTCTGCAGAACAGGATTTAGCCTTTTAATATCACAGCAATCTAAATCTGAGTCCATCACCACCATATTCCTTCACAGTCAACAGAGGCATTTGCGCCTCCAAAGGCTGATTCATCTTATCAACACTGTTATCTAAGAAAGGCCAGGCAAACTGCTCTGGGCAAGTGCCCATCTCTTTCAACTCAGTATGAAGTAAGTTCAAACAACAACTTTAGACTTAACGGTTAATATTTGAATGGCTAAATTTAGGCGAGATCAATCCTGCCCATAGCACATAAATTAAACACATATAATCTTCAGTCCCTAACTGTGCCTCCAGGTATGCTCTTGCTAGAAGTTGTACAGATATATATATATATATATCACAGTTTATCTGACTGATCTGACAAACAACCAACACAGCTGGAACAGCCAATATCAAGTAAACACAGGGATTTTCTTCGTGATAAAATCTACAGAGGTATAAAAAATTCTCAAAATACATGCCTTACTAATGACCTGAAATTACTGCTTGATGAACCCATAATCTGCTTGCACATCGTGCATGAAGAGAAAAACAAGTCAAAAGGAATTGCAAAAAACCTATTATTCACAAAGTATTCCACCATTAACACAATATATAATTGCTGTCTGCAAAACAACTTCCTTAGACAAAGAACAGAAGCATTCAAAATTGTGGTGATAGCCAGCAAGACTCTCAGCTCCTGAGGTTTCTGAGATATTTTAGAGAAATACTTTGCACATATGCAGCAGGTTTCACCTGAAGATCTCAAAGCACTTTGTAAATATATATGCGTTAATTAATCTTCACAACAGCTCTGTGAGGTAAGCACTGTAAATATAATTATCTTGATTTTACAGATGGTGAACTTGAGACTCAGAGCACTGAAATAACTCCCGCAAGTTCACACCGTGAATCAGCAGCACCGTAGTGACTAGGAATCCAGTGGTTCCACTGCTACTTCCCTTTGCTAACTCAGATAATAAAAGTCCCTTTGCTTATGGTAACAACAGGCTCCACACGGAGAAGAGTACTGTTCTGGGATTTTACATTTTCCTGCTGGTAAAGCATTTTACACCCTTTAAATGAAGGACATGATAAATGCACAGAGTATTTATTATTAAAAAGCTCATTAACATTTGCATCGTTACCACTGGATGAACGTTATCAATAGACTTTGCTGGTTAGCAGGTGAGATCCTATCCCTACTATCGAGCACGGACAGTTCTGGTGACTTTTTTGCTCCTTAAAAGGATGATTTCTCTAATAAGCAGTTCTTAAGAAGGCTCAGACAGCAATCATGCTTCCTGCACATCTCTTGTCTTTGTTTAGTGTGACATTCTTGGTGTATCCAGTAAATAACCTGTAGTTGTTCTCACTGGGGAGAAACACAGTTTGATATAATGTCAGCCTGGTCTGAAACTGAGAAAGTTGAGTTTGCTGTGAATGGGAGGGTTACTCCAGCACCCACATCTGAAATCTTTAACCTATTCTTACATTAATAAAGTCAACCTGCCAACATGTAAGCGGCAGTGAACAAAAAGGGAAGGCATATGGCAAATACAGGCAGTAGCCAGTGCTAATGCTTGTATATGGTGGAGGCACTTGGGCTGTCAGAGCCAGGGGCAGCTGGTAGTCTCCTTTCTCCTTAAAGTATAAAAGGACTTATTGGGCGGGTGATGCATTTTGAAAGCATGTAAAGAGGAACAGTTTTACTGTTTTCTTCAAAACTAAATTCTGTCACAAGAATCTGACCAAGAATAACATGATTCTGATACGTTCCTTACATGGAGCCTATCTCCATGGTCTACCTTTGTTTATGGGAATCTGTGCTCCAACAGTGTGTCTGAATTTTCTGATGAAAGTTATCTGTATTCTTATATCATGATATTATGTCCTATTGCCCTGTGATTTGGAAAGTTATTTTCACCCAGTAAGATCTCAGCAGTGTCCCTGCAGAGCTGTGCTGGATCTGGGTATCTGTCTGGGAAACCTGAAGATTCATACTCTTTCAGACCATTCCCAGTATATTCTCGTCAAATGGTCCTATATTTCACCCATCTCCCTCAGTGTATGGCAGCTCAACCTCCATCAGTGTTATTATATTCTCCTTTCTGATGTGGCAGAGAATGAAGAAAAACCATATACCCCAAACCACCAAGAAGGTAATTGGACCTTGCAAGGGTCATCACATAGGGGCATTTTGGGCTGACACTGAAGTTCACAGCTAGTTCCCACTTAACTCCAGGAAGGCATCTCCCCTGCAGCTCATAGACAGCTGGAGGCTCCCTAAGGCCACTTCTGCAGGGGACTGTGATGACCCCCTTGCCTCCATGCAGACACTTGGCCCTTATTGAGGAAGTCAATGGGGCAGAACCTATGTTCCTTCATTTCCTCCTGGGCATCTAAGTCTAAATGAAGAGACAGCCAGCTTTGCTGTGGAGGTTAGGATATGTCCACCTTCCTTCTAAATACTGAGGAAATTGGGTTTGTGTGTGGCAAGCTCTGAGGACAGAGGGTTGTGAGAGTCATTCAAAGCCAAATCCTGCCTTGGGCTGTGGTTAGTTCCACCCTTTTGAATGTGTGCTCTCTATTCTTCCAAAGGTGAAAATTCCTCTGAATATGAATTAGTTTTATTTCAAATCCACCTCTCAGGTGTGGCTGCTGGGAGTTCCCATTTGAGGCCAGTAGTGGATGTATAGGTATATCTGAAAGCAGGACATTTCCCTAAGCTCCTTCCCATACACCATCCCTGTGGGGATGGACCTTGACTGCTAGGCATCACACAGGCTCCCTGAAGACATCACATGCCACTTTTACTCACTTATCTTTCTGGAAGGATATGTAGTGAAGAAGGTAAGAGAAAAGAGAGAGAGATAAAGCAAGAGAAGCCGCCAAAGTCAGGTGAGAGATATCTGCAAGCTCTGTTTGAAGCATCATGTGATTCATTCCCTTCCATTTCTTCTCTAGGTTTGAAAGATGCCCTGAGGTAGGTTGCCATATTTGCACAGATTTACATGTAAAGAGAAAATTCTGCTACCGCGCATAACCCCGTTGATTGCCACATTGCTGTGGGCACCTGGGGAGCTCATAGTGAAATCAAAGATTAAAATGATAATAATAAAAATTTTAAAAACAGCAGACAACAAAAGCCATATTGCATTTCCCAGGAAGACCTGAAATAAGGATGTCTCAGAGAGGAGGCACAGGAATAAAGCTGACACACAAACACAGCTCTTGACATAAGAGACAACCCCAGATTTGCATCCTATTCTAATCACAATCTTTGTTTGCAAGTGGTGTCTGCTTGTTCAGATCCTTCCAACTATCTTTCGTTTTAGTGCAGATACTGATTGTAAAAAGCAGTTCGAAGACTGAACAAGGGAAGAGAAATAGAGAAAAAAACCCCACCTCATCTCCCAGCAAAATGTGGTAACTACCCACCCCTTCTTAAGAGAAGAACAATTTCTTACCTGTGAGCTGGCATACTGTTCAGGAGGAATGGGAGCAGCCTGCGATCTGTATAACCAGCTTTGCCCACCAGCTGTTAGAAGACACTGCATCTGGACACCTTGCACATGACAAAGGTGCCACAGGACCTTCTGAAAACCTCATCCTCTTTGTCTTGTGTCAAGTGAGTCACAAGCGAGGCACATGTGGCTGCAGGTGGCTTTAACTCTGAAGGATGAAATCAGTTCACCCAGCCATGCTTTGGAGCTTCCCCCTGCTGCAGGGCTATTGCAGTCGTTCATGCAACAGATGTTGATCTCCTGCAGGTTACAGCTCTCCTACAAAGTTTAAACCACCACTGATTTGGGATTCCACCTTGGGCAATGATATCCAGCAAGCATCATCACCCGCTACAACCAGGACCCACGTCTCTTCTCTCTCAAACTCTCACACTATACATCTACACTTTGGCTGTCAGCGCTTTGGGAACCAAAAAGAGACTTCAGTGCATTATTTTGTGATTGCACAAGTTTCCAGTCTTGAGGTTATTTGACTAACTTCTTCCTTCTCCAGGCACAAATTATCCTGCTGAAACAATGAGAAATGCCACTGAGGCAAAACCAGCATCTAAACCACCTCCATGAACTCAAAACCAACAGGACGACTCATGGAAGAAAAATCCATTGAAAACTCCTGATACAAAGAAAGTACCTCTGGCTCAGGAAACCCTTTAGATGCCAATTGCAGGAAGCTAGGAAACTCTTGCTCTTCTAATTTTTTCTCCTTTCTATAATTGACTACTGTAGAAGATGGGATATGTGTGAGAATGACTGTTGATCTGACTGTAGTTGTTCTTATGTTCTTACGTTATATTCCTATGTTCCCTTGGAAGAATGATTCACTGCTGTTGGGAATAGCTAATTACTGCAGCACCCTATGGAGATTTGTCCCTAGGAGAGGATTTCACCATGGCAAATTTGTAGCTGCCTCCTATTACTGTCCTTTCTCACGCTGCCAGGAACAAGGAATGGGAATGAGGCATTCACTTGTAGGACTAAATCAGGTGCAAAACACAGATGGTCCCCAGTGTGGCACCAGTATCTGTTGGGGAGGAGGAGTGGTGGAGAAGTGGAAGAAACGAGGGTTTTCTTTCTGGCCTTCTCCTCTCAACAATTGCTCAAAAAGTTTCAATGAAGAATATTTGCAGAGAAAGCACCAGGCATTTAGACTAACACACAATACGTCACAGAAGTGCGTCTTTCCCAGAAAAAATCTGGAGGTTTATTTGCTTTTTTTTTTTAAATTAAAACTCAAAACTCAAAGGTCTTTCCAGCTGGAAGTGGAAAGCAAGTAACTAGTTTTACAGGAATTCTTGGATCCACAGGAAAACATATCCCATTTTGCAAGCAAGTCTATTTGCAGCCCGTGTCAGTGAACAGGAAAGGTTGCTGCGAGATTGGAAAAGCACGTTGTTGAATCATTAGATTGTCAGCATGCTAATCTGGATTTGTACCAGAATGTGCTCAAGACACTCAGAGAGACAGAAATTTCTGTATGCGATCAACTAGTTTTTAGTTCCTTTAGTAAACAGAAATGCTATTAGAGCTAGTTAACATCACCCTCCAAACCCTACAAAAACCCTTCATTTTTTAAAAGCCCTCAAATTGTTCACCAAGCTCTTGAGCACCAGGTCACAATTAGTTTTCTCAGGCACACTGGGTACAAGGATGCTACTAGAACAGGAACTGGCCTCTATCCCCAAACCCCAGTCTTGATTGCAAAAAGCTGAAACCCAGCATTTTAAAGAGGAGGGTGGTTTAACTAAGGAAGGTGAGCCAAAAGATGAACAGGTAGAGCTGGAGGTTGTTGTACTGATGTCGGATCAGGGAACTGCATAGATGAAACCTCACTTTTGAAGTCAATAACTAGGTACAGACTTAGCACTGTAGACAATTACTAAGATAAGATGCAGTTTTACCAATTGTACATCTGTATGTCAAGCAGAACAAATGAAATCCTTGGCAGTCTCTTATAGGATACAGATCCAATTTAAAGTGCATGGTACAGGGATGAGAGCAGTAGACACAGGTTAAGATAAATCTTGCCATTTTGCTGTACTTTCCCTGATAATTTATTCAGTCTTTTTATTTATTTTTTCATCCTACGGAAATTTCTGTGCATGCTCCCTCAATAAATTTGGGCAAGCTGTCGACACAAAAATGGGGATTGACAGATTGATTCTGCCTTTTGTGATAAGCTTGTTTTTTTTACTCTGAGGAACAACATGCAATTTGTTGGTAGTCCAAAGAATTGCTAATTTGATATTAATTTATACTAATTTGATATCAATTTACACTGAAGATATACTCCCTTGAAAGATGCAACTGTTAAGAGCAAAAGGTTAACCTCTCTGCACAGCTCAAGAAACCGAAAGAGAGGCTCACAGCACAGACAAGGCCAAGATGCATAGGGGTATTAGAGAGAGTATGTTTGTTTCAAACTTTGCTTTTATTCTGACTAGAGACAGCACAACTAGGTGTTATGTTGCAGTTTCTCTCCTATGAACATTCTGTATGTCTGAGAACTTGCCGTTCCACAGTAACATTTTCTGTTGCTGTTTCAATGGTGCTTTGGAAAAAGTTTCTCAACTTTTTCTCCCTGTTCTTTTCAGGAACAAGTTAGGGTCTTATTTCAGTAATAACATACAACTGCCTTCCACTTGGATGAAAAACAACTCCCATCTAGGTTATTCCAGATGAAAGTACTTTCTTTTGGGTTTTCACTTTCCCCTCAACAGCCATTAACTCATTATTATGGAAAGCCGAACGGATGGAAGGGGAGGCTGGAACTATCAACTAACTCCATATCAGCAGCCCTACACCAGCTGTGGTCATTTGTATGACACCAAAGCCTCCTTCTAGTCTTCACCTCAAGCTGTACTAAGTGAAGCTAAGAGGGTAAACCCTGCTGATTGCAGCTATTGTCTGTAGGAAACAGTGTCCCAAGTGCCAAATGCTGGAAACTCACTTTAATGTTTAATTTCGTGTTTAATTTTTAAAATTTGATTTTAAATTACCATAAACATTAAACAATATTTCCTGTTTAAATATGAAAAGGCTGCATTATTTGATTGAAATGAGTGTTCAGATGGCTAATGTGTTTTATTATGGCCATAGAATTTTACTGTTATTTCCCCTCCAGCTGCTGCTGTTCCAGAGAACTTGAAAGGATTCAGTTTTCAATAGGACAGGCTCTATCTGATGGCACGGTGTGGTACACAAGCTTGCCAAAAAGAGTCTTCCCCAGCATGGGGATACTTCTCCTGGTAGTTTCATAACACTGATGAGTGGCTGTTACAGTTCAATGTCCATACAGGGACCTCTGAAATGCTCTTCACAGCCTATCTTCCCACTACCTAACATCTCTCATTTGCTACTGAAATGCTAACTCCCATTTTTGGTTACCCTGTCATAACATCGTCTATCATTCAGTAATTGAAATTTTCAGACAAGAGTCTCATTGTTTTCTCCCATGCTACCCCTTCATGCATGGTAGAAGCTCCTTAAAGAGAGTTGTAATCGCATCTCAGGATGTGCCCTGAAGTTTTTCCAAAACCTGTCCTCCTTGCTATGATGCTCACGTGTGACTTTGACAATGCTGAGATCAGAAGTGTGTTGAAACCATTTCCCATCTTGCTATGAAACTTGTATTTTTTTTTTTTTCCTCCACTCTATTTTCTGATTTTGTCTCAGTCTTCTCTTTTACTGTCGTTGTGCCATAGAAAGTTTGGAGCTTGGTGTGCTTTTTACTGGTCTCCATAAGGGCACTAGGAAGGCAGTCCTTCCCCATGACAAGCATTTCTCAGCACTATCTTAATTAGGGTGAGGTGGAAAACAAGAATTCTACTTAGCAGAAAATGTCAAGTTTTCATATGTAATTTTTGTTCTGGACCATGACCTTTAAAAAATGCTTGGGCTGACATCATCATTCTTCCCTCTAGAACAAGCATGGGCACAAATATAAGGATAATGCTACAGTGCTAGTGTCTGCTGTGCCATCAGAGTATGGCTTACATGTTGGAGCACTTGTTACTGCAAAAAGTCCATCCCGGACCTCAGAAATCTGCCCAGTAAAAGCTATATCAAATCCACTGTTTTTGTCCCCAAAGTCTGAATCATGAAAAATTAACATTTTTGCCTGAAGAATTATCTCCCTCAGCACTAATTATCATGTGGATAATAAGTACTTAAGAAAGTAGCTTTCTAGCAGGATGTTTCAATATATCCAGACCAAATTTTGCTGGCAGAGAATAGTGTTTAGTGGAGCTGGAAATCAGTAACAGCTCATTTTGATTAAGAAAAGAGCATATCCGACTTTTCTAGATGAAGGTATACTCTGGTTTGTCTTCTCAAGAAGGATTATAAAAAGGCAACAAATCCTCACTGTAAGGTCATTATGAAACTCCATCAGAACAGATGAAGCCGATTCTTGTGTCAGGAAGCATGATTCTGTTCTATTTCTCATCATTTACAGAAGAGAAAAAAACAGCTACATATCTTAAAATCCAACATCTTTATTAAAGGGAATTTTTCCATTGCTTTGACGTGGAGTGGAAATAGATATTAAGGGAGGCAGTCTTCCCCTCTAACTTTTGACACCTAGGTATTTACTTAATAGGGGCTGGCCAGACTCTACTGGAAATGTGGAGAGATACACTTCCATAAGGAAGTGAACTTCCATAAGGGGATTTGTCCTCACCTGTCTTAGGAGTGAATGAATGACCCTGTGGGGGTTCCCTTTTCCCCTGTATTTCCTGGGATTAATTACAGGCCTCCAAATTGTCTTACTGCAATAGCTCACACTCATGTCTCATCCGATCTTGTGTTTGCCAGCCATGAAAACCACATATGTCCTTAAGCAATCAGAGGTGCTTGCCTCCTGAGTCTCCAAAGGTACTAAGTACTATTAATAAATAGATATGATCTATGATATCACACAAAAGCTGACACAAGAAAACTAAAAGCTGAGACACTAAAGGTTTAAAGCAGACGTCTACATGTGGACATGCGTAGTCCAGATTGTATTTAGTAATCAAATCTGCTGCTCCACTGAGGTACTGTACAGCTGCTAATTCCGAATGAATATAACAAATTGGTTCACTATTTTTTAGTGCATTCCCTGATTTTTCCCTAAACCCAGTGTGAAATACTGCTGGTGTATATGATCCAGGAGGCATTCCCAGAGCCAAGATGTTTATATCTTGGGATATAAATGGAGATTATTGGGAGAAATGGGATTATGTTAATGGAAATCATTCCCACTTGTATTTTGAAAATATTTTCTCTTCCATCTAATGAGTAGCATTTTAAAAAGAACTGATTTCCCTCTTTCTTTCTCTCTCCCCTCCTCCCTGTATTTTCCGTGTGTCTATTACAAGAATTTTAATAGAAATACATTCACATTGTAACACTCAGCAGCCCATGAGAATCAGTTTTTTTTTTCTTTCTCTGTTGCCAGTTACCATATTATTTTGTATAATTGTTGATGTCTGTCGACTAAATTATCTCACCTCAAAAACGATCACACACAGAGAAAAATAAGAATAACAATAGCAATAAAAAAAGTCTATCAACCCTTCACAACCCATACTCAACCCTGAGTGAAGGAAAACACAAAACAAAAGAGAAAATAATAATAATAATCATAAAAAAATAGAGACCAGCCCATCTAACCAATTCATCTGCCCAGTAAGTGAATGCGTGTGGTGGATCAGATAGGCTTGATGGCAGGTGATGGGGGTCAGGGCATTGCACACACTCTGAAAGGGTTTTGATGATTGCAATTATTCGCCCACGCTTTGACATAGCACACAATGAAAGACTACAATTAGACAACTATTATTCCTAACTGCTGATACCAACGATGTCCATACAAATGCAGCTCACTTTGTCATTGCATTATTCACACTTGAGGTGCATTTGCGTAGACCAGTTTGTGAAGGAAGAGGGGTGGCAGTTGTTTGTATTTGTGGCATTGTATAAATTATCCAGATCTATGCACACTGTAAATCTCTGTTCAAGCACACAGTTATGTACATTGTTTTTCTGCCTCTATCTTCAGTTTCACACACAGAGGTGCAGCAGGATCCTTGAGATGGCTCTGGTCTTGCACTCAGAGCCCACAGAAGGACTTACACTGACATTTCTGGCTTTTGGATGAAGCCCTGGCTAGGTATGTGGGAGACAGGGATGCAGTTTTCAGTCCTTAGCTTGTGCCTTTTCAGGCTCTCTAATTCTCTGCGCCACATCTCCCCTGCATTGCTGCATGATGAGCAGTGGCTTCTGGATATGGTCTTCTTACAAAGAGTTTCACTTTCTCCACAGAAGGTTTTTAAACTGACAGAAGATTAAGACAGAAGATTTTAAAATTGCTTTTAAAACTGGAATTACGACCTCTGCACAGCAGACACGACCCAGTGCTGTTGGCAAACTCTTTAAATTGGGAGCGTGGAGACTTTCACTGAAGTCAGAGCACACTGGCCATTGTATGTCACTGGAGACTCTGGGATATAACTAAATGTGTGGAGTTATTCTGGAATCATTAATTTCTAATAACTAGTATTAATAATGCTTAATAATAAGACAAAGTAATAGCTAGCAAAAATATCCGAAGTCTGCTAATCTAATTTAGACTACAGTAGTCTGACTAGAAAAAAAAGCACCCAGATGGGAATTAATTAAGAAAAGCTATTCCATGTTAAATGTACACTATACCTTAACCTGAATCAACGTATCTGTGTAGGGAGCACTTCTGATTTATTTTAGCCTCTGGTAAAGGGGATCCTAGTCAAATGTTGCCAAAAGGAGTTAAATCACCAGGGGGACAAGGGTCCTGTGCTCTGTGTGGGAACAGAGCTGCCGGATATGCTGCAACTTGGTTTAGTCCTTGCTCTTGCTTTAGCTGTGTGCATAGCAGTTCTCACTGTAGGTACTAGCAAGACAATCACTGCATGAGTAAAATGTTATGCGTATACAGCCTAACTTAGGTAATGTGAAATCCAGAGGTAAAAGCCAGTTTGCCTCTATTTTACAATCAGCCGTGTATTTAATTGATTTACTGCTGCATCGTCAGGATGAAAATATCCATACAGCTCTGCAACACACTCACACCTCCTGCCAGTAAACATTTATTCATGAGAATTCTTGGACTGCATGGAGAATTCCTCCTAGGAAAGTCAGTCACAATGAAATGAAATGCAAGTGTACCCATTAATAACCAAATCAGAAGGCATAAAATAATACAAAACAAGAGTAATAACCCTCTCCAGGGAATTGCATCATTGTTAACGAAGCAAGTAATCAATAGACCATTGTTTGAAAGCGTTGCTTATTGCATGACTGCTTAGATGGAGACTTGAGTGACAGCAGAAGCCTGAAAAATTGTGTCCTGAAAGTAACTGCTCTGTGAAGATTGTTTGGGAATCATGAAATCTAGGAGATTTAGGAGGTTTTTTGTTGATGTTGAAGATTTGCAGATCTATAGGTTTGCTTTCCTAGAACAGGAAACACCCAGCCTTTGTTCTCTAACCCCTAAATTCCAGCTTGTGATTTATCAGCAGGAAATAGCAATTTTGCTACCAATAGCAATGAAGAACCAGTAGGCTGGGACCCTCTTGTGTTGGCATATGCTTCCATGGGTCCTCATTATGGTTAGAGGACACAGGCCAGGGGAAAGCAGGAAAAGCAGCATGCAGGGAGCCACGGACAGGGGTGATACAAAGAATTGCAGTGGCTCATGCTGCTCCCAGCGTTGAGGGTGTCTCAGCCAGGGGGTTCTCTTCTCTCAGGAGAAGAGAGAAGAAGGAGAGTTGGGATGACTACACCAGCACTGTCTGTCTTTCCCTTTGTCTGCTTGGCTTTCCATGTTGTTTTCATCAGGCTGTTTCACCCAGGGAGCCAGCTGCCAAGGTTTCCTAACACAAAAGCATTTGGCCTGAGTCAAGGCAGTTCCTTGTCGTAAATCTCTGGGGCTTTCTTTTGGGAAGCTGGAGTTGTTAATAGCATGTGTGGCTTTCCCAGCTTTCGGGGTGGTCGCATCAGGTGCAGGTGACAGGGCTTGTAAGCAGGGAGGCCACGAGTCAGAGTTCAGGGCCAGGTAAATGTACTTTACCTCCTGCCATCTCATAAACTGTCCAGGCTTCCTTCATCTCCCCAGCGGGGATTCCAGCACAGATGTCCCTGAGATCTGACAAAGTGGTGACAGCCCTGCTGCAGGGCCGGTGAATGCACAGAGCAGTGGACAGGGGATTCGCAAGGATGT
Source organism: Pezoporus occidentalis (assembly GCF_034315485.1). Taxonomy (NCBI): domain Eukaryota; kingdom Metazoa; phylum Chordata; class Aves; order Psittaciformes; family Psittacidae; genus Pezoporus; species Pezoporus occidentalis. Next base: position 213,137 of record NW_026913274.1, read on the forward strand.
TTTTGCATCAGGACTGGGTGGAAATAGGGGACTGGGGATGCTTGCATAGGGTTACTTTGGAAATGCAGGTGGCACCCTGTACAGTAACATCCTGCACCACTGGTACCTCTTCCTAAGCTGCTTGTTTTCCAACAGCCTTTTGCTTTTACAGTGCCAGGATCAGAGCTTTGTGAAATATGTATCTATTCATCTGAAAAATAATGTACCATGTTTTCAGTGCCTGCTCTACAAGAAGGAAACTTTCAGGCTAAAATCTCCAGCACCCCAGAAATGAGTGAAATTTCATCAGCAAAAGTCTCATCCCAAACACCCAGATTCCACCTTGGATCCCCATCTGGAAGCCACATGACAAGCAAGGGCAACCATTCCCCAGACTGAACATGTGGGGCATGTTTTCCTGTTTAAGGGAACCCTTTTGGCTTTTCAAGACCTGAGCACGGGAGTTCTGCACAAAGGAACAACCATAGAAGATTGTACCTTGAACCTTGAGCAGCTTATGGGCATCACAGTTTGTGCCCCATAATTTTACACCCTCTTTCAGAGATCAAGGTCCCAGCACTTAAGCCAGGTATGTCAGTCTTAAATACAAGAAGGGTTCCACTGGCTTTGGGGAGATGGCGCAGGATTTAAACTATGCATGTGTTTAAGCACCTGGCATATGAACCTTTCTCTCCAGTGCACTTCTCTCTCCCCTGGGCTTAATTTCAGCTCCTTCCACTTTATAGTCTCTGGTCTCTGCTGTAAATTCAGAGACCCAGGGAACTGTTTTTTAAAAAACACTTTCTGCTTGAAATATTGCAAGTAAAGAGCAGATGAGAATATATATCAGTTAAATGCTTTTTTAAAGGCATATATGAGAAGACATGACACACTGGATTCTCAAATTAAGTACAGTAGCAAGGAAACCCCAGCTGGAATTTCCTAAAATACAGCTTTCCTCCTCTGAAACCACTTTTAATTTTAAGTGCTGACTTTCCTGACCCAAAATAAAGTTACAGGCCATGTTTACTAGCCAGCATAGAAGGGAATTGCTCCCTTATTGCATTCCAAGCATGCAAGCCACTGAAAATCAATATAATGAAGTAGGAAAGAAAGCGTAAGATTATACCTACTCATCTGCCCCCCTCCTTCACATGCAGAGACAGACACATCCATAGCCCTGTCTTTCTCCTCCCCACCATGACAGGTAATGGCCCTTTCTAACCTTAGAGGCTGGCAGTGAAGAAAGATGAAGTTTGTCACAGTGTTCCTGAGCAGTGAGTTGTACAGCTAGGTCACCTCCAATTCCTAGCTAGTCAGTCAAGTCTACCTTTCTACGAGCAGCACACAGCTGCCATTCCCCAACAAATAGTGAAATGATGAGTCCATGTCACCACAGAGGACACCATCTAAACTGCTGGTATCCCCCTCAGTTCAGTAACATGATGGAAGATGACAGGGACATGAGATGGGGCTGATGCGAGGCAGGAATCTCCATAACAGGTCTCCTTGTGGAGGCAGTGAGGGGCTGACCTCTGGACATTTCAGAGACACAGGGAGATGTGAAGAGGTGGGAGGTCGTGTCTAAAAACTGCTACTCCAGAGCTGGAGGATGGAGGAAGGGGGCTGATCACTATTTGATGCCAGACCCTGAAGGCAGACAAGATGCTACAGGAGCAGCAGTGATCCAAGGAGATGTCTTCCAGACGTCTGGCTTTGTTAATGTACTTCAGTGCCAAGGCGGGAGAAAGATGAGGAGAAGAAGGAAAGGAGGAATGACTCACTTGTCGATTCTGCACCAGTTGCTAAACTTTCTGTAGAAAATCCGTACTGCTCTTAAAAGAGGTCAGATCTTGTCTTTGGCAACAAGGGTCCTGTTGATTTCTGTATGCCTCGCAGACTTGTTTGCAGGAGAAATGCAGGGTCTTATCTGCTGCTTTGAAGTCTGTTTAAGCACTGCTCTTTCAACACCAAAGTAGGCATCCAGTGCCAAAGTGATACTCTCCTCTCTCTCACAACATCATGGTCTAACAGGGCGGTGTGCTCTTAAGAACAGATTTTGTTTGCTGGAGGGGGTTTATTTGATTTTGTTTGCTGTACCATGGTGTCCAGCAGGGCAGATGTCTCAAGAACCAGACATAATTTGTGGGGTTAGCAGCAGTCACTGCATGCTGAAGTTAATGTAAGTGGCTCTGTCATCTCAAAAGTCTAATGCAGACAAAGAAGAGAAATGCAGAGCCCTGATTATTGAGCACTATGAGCTTAAGACTGACGAAGGATGGAGTGTCTGCAGGATCAGCATGCCCAGCCTATCCTGAGTGTCTTAGATCTGCCCTTATGCCCTTAGAATACATCCCAAGTTGTATCTCTCAATGACACAATCCCTGCCATTCCTCAGTGGCTGTAGCCTTGCCTGCAGCCTGACAACTTTATCACCTCTCTCCCTCCCTCCTGCTTTCTCTCACTCGTCCTTTGGTGCATGGGGTATTCAGGGTGATGGCTAGTGCCAATGTTAATGGGAATAACACTTGGAGGCTGCTGGAGGGAATCAAGGCCTCTGTCTTCCCCAGCTACCACTGCTTTGCAAGCTCTGGCTCTCACCTTTAATGTGGAGTCAGCTTTCTTGGCACATGGAGGATTCACCCTGTGGGATACTTTGCTGACTTTTCTCTTCACCTTGACTCAGACATGCACAATAGAAATAGCAGCTGTGGACTCCCATGGTTTCAGACCCTGCCTTGTTTCAATTAGAGAACACAAGTGTTTGCAGAGGAGGCTTTCAAGGAGGATGTGTGGGTTTCCTTTTGAGTCTTAATGCATAGGAACAAAAGAGTTGCACTGAGCTGCCTGTTTCTCCTGAGCACCTCCAAGCACCAGGTAAGCAGTCCTGGTACTGCTACCCTCCCTTGTCTGATGGAGGAGCATAAAGTGAGCTCAAAGAGCATCACTGCCTCTTTATACGGACGCAAAACAGTTGCATACTGGGAAAACACATCCTCACACCTTTGCAGTGAGTTCTCCCACAGAAGGAGCTGGGGGCAGCACCAAGAGGTGAAGGGGACCAGAGAGAGGAAATGGTGTCTCAAAGGCAGTGTTTTACACCTCCACCCTGATAACTCCATGAAGTCTGCATCACAACCATTGCAATAAGGAGGTCACTTCTGTGAGCAGCTCAGCCCTGGGACTGGCAAGGAGGTGACCCTATGGCGGTGAAGAGCATCCTGCCAAGGTCTGCAGGATAGTAGCATCTCCCAGTTATCCTGCTGCATGCTCTGGGCAATAATTTCCCAGCCCCGGTACCTCACACTCCTGGTGTGGAGCTAATGAGAAGCTAATTTGGCTGCTGCAGAGGATATGGGAAACAGCTGGAAGGGCAGTAGGTGAGGCCCGACAGCTGACCACCCATTCATGGGCAAGCTCACACCACAGCATACTCACCCTTACGATATCCTTGTGTCCTGGAAGGTCTCTCAGAAGCACCCAGTACAACCCAAGAAGCACAACATCATCCCCAAAATGAAACCACTTCTATGGTTTATCAGAGGTGCTCTTGCTACTGAAGTAAAAGCCTCTCCATGCCCTACTCCTCCACATCTCCCTCACTAGTCTGGAGGGAAACACAATAGATCACCTTCCTCACTAAGCACATCCTTACCCAGGAGAGACAGGAAGAGGAGGAGATGCTAACTGCAAAGATGGGGAGCTGGGGTAAACTCAGAAATTGTTCGAACAGCAGAGAGAATTAGTTTTGTATTAAGTTTGCCTTCCTTGTTTCTTTTTGTCTTTAAAGAATTTATATGAAATTGCTCTTAAGAAACTCAAGCTAGCATCTTCCCTGAGACCGTCACCACTTTGCCCTGGGGAAAGGCTGCCTTTCCTCCCAGGAGGAAAGTAACCTGCTATGAGGGGTAGTGCCTGCTAGAGGGTTGTGACAATGATAGCGCTTAGAAACCAATCAGGATTTTCACAGCAATCTCAAGCTGTTTGAGGCCTTGCCCTCTGCTGTCATGTTCACGCTTGAGGTTTTTTTTCTTTCTTGTTCGATAAATCCCTGGTTTTCTAGACCTCAGGAGTGTACCAAAGTTTGAAAGTGACCCAAGTTCAAGCTAAAGACTCAGCAGGAGACAAATAAAGGAACCTCAAATCTATTATTAAATAAGTAAAACCTCAAGACATCCTTAGGTCTGACTTACATTTTCTGAGTCCTTGAAGTTACTAATAAAACACCAAGAAAATGTCTGGATCTTTGATACTCGGCTCTGATAATACTTGGAAAATAACCAGAAACACACTCTTCAACGTTTGGAGACTTTAGGAAATTCTCCACATTTTCAAGTCTGGGCAAACTTGTGTACAGTAGGGGCTTTGCAAAATTGGAACGTATTGGGTTTGCATAGCAAGGGTTTTGTAGTGGGGGGGGTTCAGGGGTGGCTTCTGTGAGAAGATGCCAGAAGCTTCACCCATGTCAGATGGAAACAATACAGTTGACTCCAAGCTGGCCAAAGCGAAGCCCATCGGTGATGATGGTAGAACCTCTGAGATAACATAAGAAGGTAACAAAGCTGCTGTGCAGCTACAGCCAGAGTGAGGATATGTGAGAGGAACAGCCCTGAAGACACAAAGGTTAATAAAGAAGGAATGGAAGAGAGGCTTCAGGCGCTGGAACAGAGATTCCCCTACAGCTCGCGGTGCATGGCTGTGCCCCTGCAGCCCATGGAGGTCCATGGTGGAGTAGATATCCACCTGCAATCCATGGGGAATTCCACTCCAGAGCAGGGAGATCTCTGAAGGAGTCTGTGCCATTGTGGGAAGCCCGTGCTGGAGCAGATTTGTTGCAGGACTTGTGACTTTGTGGGGGACCCACAGTGGAGTGGTCTGCTCCTGAAGGGCTGAACCCATGCAAGGGACCCATGCCGCAGCTGCTCATGAAGACCTGCAGCCTGTGGGAAGGACTCACATTGGAGAAGTTCATGGAGGGGTGTCTCCTGTGGGATTGACAGGGGAAGGGGCAGGGGAAGAGTGTGAGGAGTTCTCTCCTGAGAAGCAAAGAACAGCAGAGACAACATGTGATAAACTGATCACAAACCCCATTCTCTGTCACCCTGCACCACTCAGTGGGAGAAGATAGAGAAATCTGGAGTAAAGTTGATCCTGGGAAGAAGGGAGAAGTGGAGGGAAAGTGTTTTTAAGATTTGGGTTTAATTTTCATCCTCCTGCTATGACTTCTTTGGCAACAAGCTAAATAAATTTCCCCAAGTAGAGCCTGTTTTGCCAATTACTGTAATTGGTGAGTGATCTGTCCCTGTCCTTATCTCTACTCACAAGCCTTTCATTGTCTTTTTCTATCCCTCTATCCAGTTGAGGAGGGGGAGTGATTGAGGGGCTTTGGAGGGCTCCTGGTGTCCAGCCAGGGCCAACCCACCACACATGCCTTGATGCACGTATTGTTTTTCATATCTCAAACATGGAGTCAGTTGAAAAGAGAAACAAAGGAGTCTTAGGCAAAAAGATTGCAGCAAGGTAAAAGAGAAGATTTTCTTTAAAACACAGCTCTATTTATTGTTATTATTTCAGCTGTTGTTCAGTGATCACAGAGAAAAGTTCTTTCTCGTAGACTTCAACACAGCTTTACCTTGTAATCCACTTTCTGAAATGGCCTAAATAAAACATGTAGTCATGGTCATATATAACCTTGACCTACAGATAGTAAAAAATCAACTTCTAGTCGGAATTTGCTCCCTAAAGGGTGGGATAAATTTAACCAAGCAGTCCTCCTGACTGAGTCTCAATGAGGACCAATGCTCATTTCGTTAAAGGTATCAGTATGATCGTGCTGTAATCATGGCCAAATGCAAACTCTGAGAGTCAATGAAGTGGCTTTCAGCCTGTTGAAGTAGTTTTCACATATTAATTAAACTTTAGATCACCTGGCTTAAATCAGAATAACAGAAATACTTCAAAACTAACTTTAAGGTGTGCCTGCTGTGAGCAGGAGGCTGGGCCACTCGTGCTCTAGGAGTCTATTCCAACCAAAGCAACATGATTTCATGCAACCGACACAAGACTATTGTAACCTCAAAAGCCAGTTGCTGAGACAGAAACACTGGAAGCTTCTAACCACAGGCCACTCTATTCCTCAAGAGACTGAGTGCCATAGAACTGCCTCACTGTTGGCCATCCTCATCATTCAAACGCCAGACAGTGCCCCCAGCACGAGCCTGGGGACTCAAGCTGTCTCTTTGCTGAACAATTGCATTACTTTCAGAGGAAGAAAAAGCATGAAGTGTTTGAAGGTCTCTCTGTCTGAGCAGATTTGACTGACCAGCTCTGTTAGCAATCGTGCATCTCTGGCATGCCTGGTTAGTTAGATGCTCTTCAAAGATTTGCAGTGGGCAGTTTTAGCCATGCATCTTTTCATCTTTTATAGCTACACTCCTTATGTCAGAGCCATTAGCAATATCTCTAAACTCCCTTTCAATCGTGTTTTACGGTGACTGTGCAGTACATTGAGGTGCCTTTTATGGTTGAGATGACACTTTCATTATAAGCCGCTGTTTCCAGTGATTTGTAACTTTCCCCCCAAATTACCTTTGGGGGTTGAAATTTTCTCACATTTTCTTATTCAGAGACCAGCAGTGAATTTATTTAGAAGTTGGAAGATAATCACTGCAGTAATTTTTGAGTTATCAAAACTGGGGGGGGGGGAACTACAAAGGAAAAACGATTTCATATTTTTGATCATTAAAAAGAAAAACTAGGCATGTAGTTTCAGCATCCTGTAACACAAAATCATAAAGCGAATGCATGTTCCATGAGACTCCTGCTTATTGTGATTAAATTTGGGCAGAGAAAAAAATGAAACTCAATGAGGACTTGTAAACCACTCAGATACATTGCAATCCTAATAGTAAGAGATGGAGAATTTATTTATACCCATTGGAGGTTGAAGAATGTTTTTTGCTAGCTTCAGCATTTTGCATTTCCTGAGCTTTGTGCGGTCAGCCCTTACAACAGCATCAATAAATGCCTTTTGAATTCATAAGCCAAACAGTCATAGCCACTCAACAAATATATAGGCAAATGCAGCTAAGGTATTTACCCACTCTTCTGAAGGTATTTACTCACTTCTCAGTACATGTGTGCTATAGTACACTTGATAGTTCTTGTTGATTCCCATAATAATACTTGTTGATACCAAATATTTTCAGACTTTGTTTTGGCTAAAGAATAGTAGTTAGAGTCTGGGCATATGCTGTTTTCAGTTGTGTTTATTTTTCTTTTCAGGGAAATAAAATGTATGTTGTCTTGTTTCCTTCTCAGTGCTTAAACCTGTTCTGTGGATATGATTTTTTTTTGTGTGTGGCAGTGGCTTTCACATGAAAACCTAAGCACCATCAGAGCAAGGCTGCTGGGTGAAATGGACACCTGCTTTGATAAAAAGTTGAATATTCTTAACAACAAACGGGAAGATATTATGGCTGCTGCAGATCTACCTGGGCTTCTTTTAGGTATATATCAAGAGGAAAATAAATATGGAGACAGATTCAGTTCAGATTGTTCTCTGTGGATCTGCTCCAATGTTGGCTCCAGCCAGTGGGTCCTTTTTCATTGGCTTTAATGGCTTTCCAATCAGGCTCTAGGGTCTGATTTTATGTTCAATGATCCTGTTATTCATGATGAGGTTTCAGCAATTTCAAAGTAACTGGAGTTGCCAAACAGTTTCGGATGTGAATGGTTCACTTCCCTCATAAATTTTGCAAAAGCAGCTCCACCTACAGGATCCCCAAAATTAGCAAGAGTTAAAGAACTGCAAAAGGAGCTATGAAGCCTTGCCTGAGCTTTTGCAATTTGCGTTAGCCTTCTGTTAGGATTCCCCTGTGCATTTTAACTTGTGCAGGACTGTCTTACAAGCATCTCCTCTAGACCCGCAATAGTACCTCTCTAATACAACTAAACCCATAAATCACCGCTTTGTGTCTAATATTTTAATTGAAGAAACTCTTAGCTATACCCCCTTTGAGCAAAGTACTTAACTACCCCACTTTAATTTTCAATATAAAGAAACCTGAGCAAATGCACTCACTTAAATGTTAGGTAGAGCTGAATGGTTTCAGCAGCCTGATCCTAAGAGAATGCAGCAAAAGTCTTTCCTCACATCAGAGGTCACAACCAAGATGATGTTTTCTACTTAAGGGTGAGTTACTTCATCTTGCAGTATGATATGCTGTATTTAACGCTTCATTTTAAGCTGCTTTGGCTCAAATGAATATAAATACCCAATGGTCATTCTCTTTATTAAACTGGAGCTACACAAAGGACTAATAATCTGGTTGTCTTGTTGTTCAGTCTAATTATAGTAGGGAGTGTGAGGAATCCCATGTGCCTCCTAACTTTGGATGAAAACAATTAGTCTGCAGATTTCCTCTTTTTTGGCTTTTATTACTATCATTATTACAATTAATAAACTTCATCTTCACCGCCACAGTCTACCGAAGTGCGCACTGCAAACCAGGAGAGAAAAGCAAAATGAGGTATTCTGTCTTTTTCACATGATTTCTGTCTTCCTTTCCTGGGTAAGATTCGCTTTGTATATCACGGCAGTGATCTCAAAGGCTGGATCCTGGAGAAGTATGTTAGAACAAAATGCTCAAAAATGCTTTTGGTAATGGAAGCTGCTGTCAACATTTCTCAAGAATATGCCAAGCGCAAACCTTGAAGAGGGGCCCTGGGGAATGATTTATACTATGGACTGATACAGTAAACGCAATTTGTTTTAATTAAGGTGATGGCTTATTGCATAATTTACATTGCGCTGGCTGAAATGACCACACCAGGCAGTTTTGGAGAATCACAAGCCATTCACATAAATTCCACTAACTGTAATACAGCAAATGTTGCAGGAAACAGTTTCATCAAGAAACATAAATGCAACATTCCTCCTTCTCACAAGTTTACACCAAAACTAATTCTGCAGTATGTCTTCAGCTTTTAGCTCCTATATATTATGAAGTATGGTGTTGCACTCTCTTCCCCTGATAAACTTAACAAACCTGCAAATACGATCAGCATTCAAAACACCCTGCCAAAGCAGCAACAAAAAACCTGCTGCAAAGGAGGCAATCATATCTCTAGCCCATCTAGCTGATCAGGGCCTCTAAAGCTGCAGAGGATGTTATGCTGATGTACTGCAGCCTACAAGCCACCAGTAACAGCATAATTTTGAAAAGTGATTTCTGTTTTTATCTGGGAGAGGGTGTCCAGCACAACCTGAAGTATCGGTGCTATTCAGAGTGTGCATACCAAGCTGATTCACTCCAGTTTTGGCTTTTGCACTCTCAAGTTAGTAGCCCTCAAAAACCCCTTGCAATTATGCAATTAAAAAGTGAGTCATGAAGTAATGAAACAGAAATACAATTGAGCAGAATTAAATTTGCCTAGGTCAGCATAATATTGACATAGTCAAATGTCTTCAGAGACAATTTTATAATATTTACTTTCTTTTCATGTCACTTTATACTTCTAAGGCAAATATAAATAGATATGCTGTTCAGCATATATATGATACAGAGTATACATAGAGACACTGTAGTATCATGTATTGTATGAATAGAGCTAGAAAAAACCGAGGGATCTGGCAAAAAAAGGGTGCCATTTTATTGTTAAATATTTACTACATCAAATGAACCACTCATGCACTTCAGTTACTCCAGTCCCAGAAAACTATAAAAATCATAACTTGAAACAAAACAACAACAAACATCTTACCACATTAGTGAGGTAATTAAAGACAGAAGGGAAGGAAGGAAAGAAAAAAGACTTCAGATCAGCATTGGAACTGATGATTAAACAAAATGATTGTATGTATTTTCTCAGAGAAACAATGATAAGCCACATAGAAGTGTGAATCTGATTCCTACTACATTATCATAGATTAAGCTCACTTAACAGCAGCTACCTAAAACTCGCATGCCTATTCTGTCTATAGGCAATAGCAGTAGGTTTCCAGAGATCTGTTTGTGATCTGAGGATAGGGTTTTAAAATAAACAGGATGAGCCACCCATGCTAGCAAAGAAATGACTTTAGATGTGACCTACTCCCAGTCTATTGCATGGGGTTTGCGGCAGAAGAAAGCAGTGGGGCGCATGTTGGACTGTCTGCATCACTCTTTAGAAACCAAGCAACAGAGCTTGCCACCTTGTTCAGGCATCCACTGGCATTGTCAACCCAACACGTCTGGCAGTGGTGCTCTATGGGCACACCTAGCAACTGCCTTCTCCCAGGGGTAACTGAGTCACCCAGAGCCAGCCCCAGGACTCTCCAGCAGACTGACAGCACCGGCAAATGGAGAGCTTGACTTCACACACCTTTGAGTCTACATCTGTCTAAACAGAAATCATAGGTTTGCAGTGCTCGTGTTCAGCTGCAGCTTCCTCTTTCAGCTGCCGAATGAAACAACGCTCCTTACTGTGTTTCTTTTTTCCTCAGTGCTTGCTGTATCTATTTATTTTGTTCTCTGCTGGAGGACACAGACCTTTTCTTAGTGTTTGGGCAGTGCCTCGATCTCAATTTGAGGAGGGAGAAGAGGCAGATCTAGGTGCTGCCCATTTACAGAGGAATGTCAACTTATGTTGGTAGATGTGCTCTTTCCTCCCCCTCCCACTCTGCTGCCTGTGATGTGATGTTATCAGTTTGCCTCCTGTTTTTCCTTTTGGAATACCGTAAATATAACAGCAAGCCAGAGCTGGTTTTGAGCAAAGCTCCTCACTGCATTATACATGAGTTTGAAAACAAGAGGAGTTTGTTCTGAATCCCACTTAGCCTCGTGAACTTTCACAGGTGAATTTCAGGCCTATTCGGCTAGCTAAAGCTGAAGTTTGAATTATGAAACAACGGGGGGGTGCTTTGAATCTCTTCTGCCAGGAAGACTGAGGGAGACAGCATTTTATTTTTCAGCCTTATTAAAACTTCTCTATAGAGAGGAAGTCGATCTTTTCAATTGCTCTTAATCTCCAGAGAAATCTCCCACTGATCCCTAAAATGCCGAACTTGCAATCCTGGAGTAGTTTTTAACCTGCAGCGCTGGAATGCTTCTAATATTTCCAATACTGCTTAAATGCATCTCCCTTTGCCAATTACCCTGCTGTAGCTGGATGCTTCCAAAGCCTTCTATGGTGCTAATTTGCACAGAGACAATACTTGTTGTCTACAGACTTACGGGACCACCTGTGCCAACCTATGCAAAGTGTTAGACCCTGTGATCCCAGGTATTTGATAGGCATGCTGAAGGATGAGCCTGCAACTCAGTTTCAGTCTTATTTCCTAGAAATGAGACTGGGAATGTAATTCGGCTCTAGCACATCTACTTTGGACAAATATCTTTGTTTTTACGCGTCTGTCTCCAGGTTTTGACAGACAGATCAGTCAAATGTCCTACAGCAAGGTGTTATGTTTGTCTGCAAACTGTTGTCTGGACAGGAGCCCCTGTGCCCAGCCAGATGGAGGGGCAGAGAGACAAAGAAGCAGACACTCCTGCTAGAAGCCGTGAACTGTGAGAGAACTTCCTGTAATGTGGATAGGATTTCTCTCCTGCCTATGAGCGGGAGAGTGGGGCTGAGGCAGCAGCTCCACTGGGATGAGATGTTCCGCCTGAGGGGATGGTAGTGGGAGAGGAAAGTGGGGGGGAGAGAGTTGTCAGCATCTGGATCAAAATTGCTTTCTTGAAGACAAAAGACAACATCCAGTTCAGTAATCTGAAAGCATTGGCTGAGTTTTACCTGCATTTTTACCATGTGCTGCTTAAAGATGATGAGCGTGAGATTAACAGCCTTTGTTTTCAGATTTTAGCTGCTTCTCTTCCCTGGCCTAGAGTGATTCTTTATCTCAATTGCCAGCTTTGCATGTCATTCAATTCAACTTAATCACAAGGATCCACAAATCAAGCGATTTCAGGCTGGGGGCTCTGCCTTACAAAACCTTTGCACGTCAGCAAATAGGATTTTCTTGCACTTCCTCATGGCCTTAACAAAGACATTTGCTCTCAGTTTATAGAATTTACATAGTGCAATTTGGGCATTTCACACTGTTGTTTGCATGAGGATCCTTTTGAAGTCAGAGAGCTTGGATGGCCTGTATGAATGAATGGGGATTAGTACTGCATATACAAGTTGCTTCCAGGCTGGAAAGCTCCTAATTTAATGACCAAGCATTTAAACCAGATTCAGAGTCAAGATATTCAGCTGATTCGAATTAGTGAAAATCTTGCATGCTTAAAGTTTAAGTGAAGAATTTCAACAACAGATAATCACACCCTAATATTAGGTTATTAAATTGAGTTATTGTGCAGCATTCTCTATGGTTGCTTCACATATGCTCAGACCTTCATGCAAATAGTTAGCGCACCTCAGTGTATATGGCTCACCAGAACATTCAGATGTGGGAGAAAACCTGGATGTAAGAACATTGTGAAGTTGGACTTGGTTGCCTCTAAGTAGTCATCATACAGTAAGAACACTGCAATAAGATATGAAAACCCAAGGATACATTGATACATATCTGGCTGAGAATTTGTGTTTTTTTTTTTGTCAGCTACCACATTCACTGGAAAGCAGAACTTTGTGTGAAAATTTAAATTATGTGTGATTTTGGATCAAGGAACCCTGACCAGTCTGATCTTTTCAATATTGCCCTTTTTGGAGCAAAAGTCTGATTCTGGGACACAGCAATATTGTTGGTGAAATCTTATTTCAAAGAAAAAATTTTAATTTTTATCTAAAGTTTGACCTGAATTCTAAAAGGACATGAATGGGTTAAATAACCCCCACTTAAATACAAATGTATATTTAATGTAAAAAGTACATTTCGGGTTGACCCAAAATTGAATTTTTATTTTTTATTTTTTTTAAAGAAAGTAAAAGGCAGACTCGCTCTAGAGAGCACTCTCTAATGTTCAGGGGATTTATATAATTTTAGCAGAAATAAGCAGAGAGATGTAAACCACAAAGACTTTCAGGCCTTCTGATCCAGCATTATTATGTACCCAGCAGAGATCAATGCCTCAAAGAAAAGCGTAAAATCCCCTGCAATGCCCTATTAAAGACTATACATTTGATAGTGATTAGTATATGGATGACTGAGGTTCCACCTCTTCTCCTTGTTATTAGCTCCATCTAATGTGATGTTCCCTATAAGGGCTGCTGTGATCACATGAATTTGAGCAGAATTGCACTGGAGGAAAGCAGAGAAGAGTCTATATCACAAAAACCTGTAGGTCACTTTGCTGTCAATCCAGTCGATGCCTTATTCTTCTTTCAGGATTAATCACTCTTGCCTAAAAACTCAGTTCCTTCTGGGGGAGTTGTGGTAACGCTTTGCACCAGCATAACCGAGTGTTTAGAGTGGGATGTGAAGTGTGATTTTGCAGCCAGTTGCTGTGGTTGTGTGGTGCCGAATGGGTATGTAGGTAGGCATAACGGACCCTTCAAATTGGAATTTGGCTCTGGAAAAGACGTTAACTATTGCAGCCTTCCCCAAAGTGCCATGTTATCTGTAATGGCCACAGGCTTATGGTTATAGGCTGCAGGTTGTGCCAAGGAATTAGGCACTGAGCTGTTTCACTGGAGCTATGAAAACTGATTTCTACAAAGTTGGAAGCTTCATTGTTTGCAATCATCTGGGATCAAAGATTGAGAAGATGGGTTTGTTGTTGCTTCCTGGTATCTTTAAGAGTCCTGGCATTTTATTCAGATAGGCTGATTTGTCCATCCTTGCTGATGTGTACATAGCTCGTCAAAACTGGTGCTACACTGTGCAAATGAATGAAGGGATGATACATGAAACTTCTGTCAGGATGAGAAAGCCCAGCATGTCTGAATATCGCTATTCCAGCCACAGCACCCCTATCACAGATAGTGGATTGGGGATGGAAGAGGAGGTACAACACTTTTATGTGGATCTATGGCAATCAAAACCTCCCTGTTCTATCCAGAGCTTTAGAAAAACAATTATGGCCACATCACTGAGGAAGAACACATTTGTTGAGAGTTCCAGGACTCTTCTACCCAGGACCTATAAAAACATGAGGAAGACAATCCAACCCCAAGCTGACTAACCCTTCAAAACTGAAGCAGGCATAGTGAAAGGTGGGAACAAAGATGCTTTGCAATGACCTCATTTCTGAACACACGTCCCATGCTCCCTGGAGAAGGATGTCAGTCTTTTTCTTCTCCTTTTCCTTTGCCAAGTGATTATTTCCCTCCTAGTGCAATAAATGTGGATGCAAAAACCTTTCATAACTGATCAAGTCTACAGGCTCCATTTCATGGCTGCTGAAGTAAAAACAGTGGCATTTCTCTGCCCCAAACTCCCCGCAGAGACAGCTGAAGCCTCGGTGGTCCCATCGCACCATCAGGCTTGTCAGCATAAAATCACATCCCTCAGTGGTTTCCACTCACTCCGTAACTTTAGCAAGCTGAGAAAAACTCAAGTTTCCCAGTTGAGAGTGGTTTTGCCAGGCAATCTGAGCATATTTGGCATAAGCTATACTGAAGCCAATGCTTCCTGATCTAAGAACACAGGTGAATTCATGGACACTACAGGAGAAGCTGCTGGCAACTACATCGAAGCTGTTACCATAAAAGAGACATTCCATTCTGATCCGCAGAGCAGCCTGTCATGCGGCTTTACTGCATGTTTGCTTTTCCATATCAGCTTTAAGGAAAGGCAAAATTAAACATCACACAAGATACAAACATGGAGGCATGCTCAAACATATATACCCTGCATGCAAAAAATAGCTACACACACACACACACACACACTTACATACATGTACACGGTCCACCTTGCTGAAGATGGTAGCAAAGACCATTTTCCGAGGTGTTTAAATACCTCCTAATGCACAGACTGTTTTGTCTTTGGGAAAAGTTGCTTTTCTTTTACAAATAGAGGCTATCCGTTTAAGCTGTTTTTTGAGGTGTCAAACATAAAAATGAGATGAGACGTCAATCAGGGCCCAGGGGGATGGGGAGGGGGAGACAGAGAGCCTGAAAAATGCTTCCGACGCAAGCAGCTTGTTTAAGAACAAGAGCGTGTTGCAGCTAGCTGAATCTTTGGAGGAAAAGATGAATTTCTACCCATTTAAACATGAATAAGGTGAGATGAAGGGAAGGGGAAAATCCATGAAGGTGAAGAGCCTCTTTTTTTTTTTTTTCCTTTCCCCAGTTGTGATGGATGATTCCAGCCTAAAGTACTGAGACTCCCAGTGAAGAAAACATCTACAGTGATTTTGATAAATAAATGTGTAGACCTTGCAGTTGCCACCTTGAAGTTGGTGAGAAAGAAGTTTACACTTCATAGTGGGTTTTTTTTTGTGCATGGGGCTCAGAAGGGGCAAGGTTGGGGCAGTCCTACTGCTCCTGCACTAAGAAGAGAGACTCAGGCATCATTTCCCACTGTTTTTAAAATTGCAGCACCCACAGAGGCTGGTTTTCAAGATAACAACTTACGGCAAATTTGGGATGGCATATGAGGCTGCCAAGTGCTTGCAAAAGGGAAGGAAGAGGGCCATTTGTCTTGCTGACCTCCAGTGCTGTTTTCTCTCTTTCCCTGTGTTATGCCCTGGGTAGTGTGCAGGCTGACTGCATGGAGCTGTGATCAAGCATCTTTGGAGCAGAAATATACTCCCAAACCTCAAAATATTTGTTAGTGGAGACATATGCATACATTGCTTACATGGATCAAGCTTGCAGGGTTTCTGAAGTGCAAGAATTCCCTGCCATGGAATGTGGCTCCATTCACACATTGTATGAGTCAAGGCAGTCCTTGAACCTTTTCTTCCCTTCAGACTGTAGCCCCTTACTCAGAGGAGCTGTTTTGCCACCTACAGAATGTGGCTCCTTCTAAGAGCATCAGGGGATGTACTGAAAACTATTGTATTTCTGCATGGTTTTGAAGGAAAGTAAAGAAAAGTATTCAATCCCATTGCACTTATGATTGGCAAAACACAATAACCCAAATTGAAGTACGGCTCATATTACAGTGAATAGACTGCACATGTGGAAAGAGAAGCCTTTGAAGCACTATTGTTTTACATCCCAGCAATGTTTGTAGTGCTGCTCTGCAGAAGTGTGCCAGGGAAGTGGTGTACAGTCATTCACCAACTCTGATTTCTGCATCAGCAGTGTTTCTCCCCTGAAGCACTCCCAGTTCTGTCTTGGCCAGATTTAACACTGTTTTGCTGATGAGATGTGAACAGACCAGAAGTGTCAAACTTGTCTTGGAGAAACTAAACTCTGGTGCTTCTGTCAGTCCCTGAATTAGAAACAAGCATTGCTGGATTCCCAACCCAACCTTCATTTAAAAAATAGTAATGAAATTGGTAATGAAAGAAAAAAAACATTCCTTAGCTTTCAGCATACTGGGAATCTGCTCGCATCGCTTGTCCCCTGACTTCAGTTTCCAAAGCCCATTGAGATAGTACCACATCAACACATGGGAAAGGGCAAATGAGGACAAAGACATATTCAACTGGAGAATATACTCAGTCCTTTCATTCACTTCCCCAGCATGCGGATTCCTGATGAGGACAGCTACGGTCCTACAAAAGGCAGTTGTAATTCCTCTCTCCCATTCCTGCCCAACAATGAAGGGTTTGAGCCTGCTCAGCTTGCGTGTGGAGCTACAGAAAACCAGACAAAAAAGACTGAGCTAAATGGAGAACACAAACACATCTCTGAGCTACACTAATGAGAACATAACTAATATGTTACATATTCCCAGCAGCACAAAGGAAACCTAAGGGAAGCACAGGCAGTCAGAGGTATTTCACTAGCTGTAAGCTAGTTTTATTCACACAAAGGTCTATCTATCTGTGTATTTATGTTCCTCTACTGGTTTCTTATACCCTCAGAAATGCCTTAAACTTTGAATCTGAGACTAAATTGCTTGGCTGTCTGTGCAAAGCTACATCAAAACCCAGGATCCAAGGTATAGTGGGAGGGGTGAGCTTTGGTTCACTAAGGGTGTGGAGAAACTCTTGAAATCCTACATGACCCCTTTTATTCCCTCTGAAGTTTGCTCAGTTCAGTTAGTAACCAGAGAGCTTCTGAGAGGCTCCAGATTCACCCATGCTGCAAGATGAAAGGAGGGTTAGAAGGAAGGCTATAAACAAGATATATATCTAATTTTTTCTCCTCTGCAGCAAACTATGGCAGAGACAGCAGCAGATAAGAATGCAGATGTCCATGTCATTTGCTCCCCAGTATATCAGGGGAATGACAGGTCAACACTTGGGTTTGCAGTGATTTGCATTTCTGAGATGAGCAGGGTGACAATTTGAGGTGACATGACAGCAAGAAATGTTTGTAGCTGTATTGGCCCTTAAGAAACGGGACAGGACAGGCAATGTGACATCTCTTATTGGGCTGATGGACAAACCCATTCGGGGGGATATTCCCGGAAGAGGATGCTCATCCTAACACGTGAAAAAGATGGAGGGAAGCTTTTCTATTGAACCTGTCACGGGGTTTCCTTGTTGTCTTGTTTCCTTGTTGCCTGCCCTCCCTTCCACATTAGTGCAGGCCCTTGGTGCAACAGAGGTGTGACAAAAAGCTGCTGTCACAGGGACTTGCTGGCAAGCACTGTGTGAAGTCACTGTTCTGAGGCTTGTATGTTTCTATTCCCTTTCCACTCCAGTGAAGCTGATTTGCACACTGGGGTCAATTAACTGCCTCCACCAGTGCATTCTGCAGTAGCAACTACCTTGTGTTAAATAAAAGGTTTTACTGGGGGATGGATGGGTGAAAGCAGCAGGGAGAGCAGTGAAACATTGGAAAGAGACAGAGAGCAGGCTTCTTTTGTCACCGCTCTCTCCTGTTCTCCTTTGCAGATCCTCCTGATGCCTGATTCTGCTCTACAAACAGCCAAATGCAGCCCATCAGGATTCCTGAGTTTTGCATGCTCTTTTTGGAGGACCCTTGCCCTTAAACAAAGGGTCTTAAGCTGGCTGAGGGACAGGGAAAGACTGAGTGGCAATGTGTCTCGGGCTGTGAGCACAGAGATCAGAAAAAGAGCCAAGTTTATGCCTGTGAGAACTTCTGTCAGAATATTTCTCCAATTTCTAATTGGAACACAAGCTTTTCAGAGGAAAATATTAATCACAATTGTGAAAGTTTTCCTACCAACTCTAGCCAAGGTGGAAGATGCTGTCCAAATTGAATCACAAATCCCCTCAGGCCTTTTGGCTGGTCTGCTAGGCAGGTGGGTTGCTGTCCAGGAATAAAAAAAAAAAACAACAAAATGCCCCTACTATACAGGCTGCAAAGGCTTCCCTGCTTTGTTCTTCATGTCGTGTTTAAGGGATCCCTCCTCTGCCCAGTGGAGCATCCCCATTGACTTACAGCAGTTGGAGAGCAGACATGTGGCTTTCCCTTGTTGAAACAACTGATGTATTTCATCCTAGAGAAAATTGCCTCTGAGTACCTCATAAAACAAAACCAGAGTGTACATAGCAGCATATTTTGAAGTCCTAACTCAAGCAAAAGCCCATGGCAGGGAAGAAAGATTTAACTGAATGGGAATAAAGAATCTGTGCTTTGGAAGTTGACAAGACATTTGGGATGTGCTATACTGAATGCTGGAGTGGAAAGGACTAGGCAAACGTAGGGTGCTGTAACTACTATTTGAAAAAATCTGTGCTAGAAAACCCAGCTCAGCCACTAACTAAAACATGAGCCAAGAGTTTCACAGAGCTTAGCACTGTTGGAATTTGGGAACTCATGGTCTAGCTCTTTCTTAAGCAGTGTTAAGTACATTTATTTAGCGATTTTAAATGGCACTGGAAATGAAGTTGATTTACCAAGCTCCAAAATTATTTAAAACATCTATTACAGAAAATAACATTAAAGACAGAAGGAAAGGAAGCCAAAGCAAAGAGCCCAACATTTTAGATTTAAGTGACTCAGCCTCTCTTTGTACTGAAAAGACTTTAAGATGAACCACTGACTGCACAGCAAAGCCCCGGGCAGTTTTGCATCTTTCACTATAGTTTCTCATGGGTTTGTCACTATGTGATTTTGGAACAACAGAAACAAAAAGAAGTATCTTGCCAGAGCTGGCCTTCTGTGGATTAGAGTGTGAATGCAGCAGACGTCCTGCATTGCAAACTGGGATTTCTTGAACCAGAAGAGTGGTTTGCAGGAGCAAACCATGCAACGTTCTCACCATGTAAGGGTGTATCAGACCGCTGCTCCTACATTTTACAGTGCCCCCAGATCACCTGTCTCCACTACTTTTACTCATAAATACATAGAACTGTTCAGTTTCTGTCATGGAACTGTAGAAAAAGCAGTTAAAAATGAAATTAATCCCACAGCTTCCCTCTGAAATGTATTTATTGTCTAGTATTACAGGTAAGGAGCAGGCACAGACAAACTTGTCAGCCTGACCAAACACATCCTTTTTAAGGCTTCCTAGGATACCATACACCATTCAAAGCCCATCTTGAATTTCATTTCCCATGACACAACCAAGTGTTGGTGGCTGTAAATCTGAAACACCACTACTGATTTCTGGACAGCTGGGTTGGATTTATACCAGCCTAAACAAACTGTTCAAGGAAGAATGTATCCTTCAGAGGTAATTTTATGCTACATAAAAGCATATTTTCCATCACGTTGCCTGGTTAATTAGATAAGCGTGATAACTGTTCACGGTAGGGGGATCTGCCCAGTTCTCAGGCTGCCTCAGTGCAAGCAAGCTCAGGGACCAAGACTGCATGACTCCGTTCACTGACAGAGCACTTACTGCTTTGACTATGTGGCAAAAAACACTGGCCTGATGGAGAATTTGTGTTAACCCAAAAATGGCACAAGGCTTGTATGCCTGTAACTCCATTTAACTTTCAACGAATAGCATTCCCACAACTTCCCCAGCATATTAGCATCTTTTTGGTCAGTTCCAGCAAAGTGGACAAGAGCTAAGATTTGGCTTCATCCATGTCTCTTCCTACTCTTTTGTACCACCAAGTAGTGCAGGTAAATTGGTGGGAAATATTGCAGAGGAGCCACTCTGCTACTGCTCACTCAATGTATTGATGAAGGACATCAGTCTGCTGGGGCTGGATGTTCACATCATGGCTATTCCCCACAACAAGGAAGGGCAGTTTGAAGCCTGTTTGTTTCTGCTTTGGAAAATTAAGTGGCATCTGTGCACACATGCACTTGTGTATGCATGTTCTGTATGCAAATGCATGCAGAAATGCCCCTGGTGTTTAGTTTGGCAGAGCCCAAAGATGTGACTCTATTTCTGCATGTTTTTTTTTTTCCTCCACAATGGTGGCTTTTTTCTGTGCATATCCAACAGTTATATTTTGGTCCTTTCCAGCTGGAATGAAACTTACAGTCCAAAAGAAATAAAAAAGAAAAAAAGAGAGATGGGAAGAGTAACTGAGGGAAATATGAAGAGCTGAGTGCCAGAGGCTGCCATCCAGAGATTTCTTTTGGCTCTCCCTTTCCAAGAAAACAAGAGTGAAGCAGTGTGCCAGTGCTGGGCTGCAGATTCCTCTGGCGCAGAAGGACTGGCTGCTTGGGAAAGATGTCTAGGAATGCCATGAACATCTACATAGTCCATCTCATTTTTAGGGAAAGGGGTTGATTTAGAGTGAGCAGAACACAACTTTCTTCATCCACCTTCCCCCTATCCTATCACAGGCCAGGACACTTAGACATGCTCAGTGTTGGTAGCAGTCAGGCAGCGTAGACCTTTTCTGTTGCAAAATCTGTGCTTCCTATGAGGTACGGCAAAATTTGGGTATTTAGGAGGTCTGGATTTAATCTCTGGCTCTGCCGGAGATTTCTGTGGCCTGGAGCAAGCCAGATTTTTGCTTCAGCAATCATATTTTTGTGACCAGCTTTGCTTACTTTTCCTTGGAAATCAATAGGATTTACCCTAGCCCTGTAGTGAAGTGCGTTTATACATGCTTGGCTAGGCTAGGTGAGATTTGTTCAGCATCCTGTAGCCTTGAAGCTGAACTAGAAACAAATTGTTTTGAAGCAGGTTCTATTTGGGGATAACTGATTCAGATGGAAGTTGCGCTGAAGCAGGTGCACAAAAGCATCTCCTTTACACCTTGCAACACCTTTCTTCCCCATCTTAGAATCACTAAACATGCCAAGATTAAGAAAATGCTTTCCTAAAGACCACAGGAAACTTGGACCCAAAGGGTGACAGTTTTCACAGATATGGAAAATCTATGAAAGTTCCTTTCGACTTCGAAATCAAGTAGTGTGCTGTGCTTCATTACATTTCCTAAACTAGTCATCCAATAATAGCTTCTGATTGCAGATAAAAAAAATTCTTTGTCTATACCCATCACAGGTAGATGAAAGAGGGCAGAGAAGAGGGACAAAACAGTTCTTAAAGAGGGCAAACACTGACTGGATCTGGAGTAGGAAGTCAGGTAACGAGGGCTATGTTAAAGATTGCAATCAAGCAGGACATACAACATCAATGCGGTCCAATTCTGAAGGTGAAGCTGAGGGATTTCTGACATAGTTGCTTGGTAGATATGGACTACGGGTGGCCTTACAGAGAATGTCATCCACTGAAGAAGTCATTGTCTGGTAACCAAGAAGTACAGATGTCGCTTCACTGTACACCATTTGGACTCCCTACACTTTGGTTTTCCCTGAGTAGAAAAAGTTCTGAAACAGTCAGATGGGTGGACAAATAAAGCCTGCTTTACTTGATTTTCTAGGTTTCATTTAATGAATATTTAGTGGGCCAATTCACTCTGTGATACCTATGTATATAAATGCATTTTTGCCTCTGTAAATTTACACACAGAGCCTATTCTATGTGCACATGTGCACATCTGTATGTAAATACATACACAAAGTAGAGAATGATGTTTCTGCATGTTACATATATATATATACACACACAGAGGTCTGTCTGTCTGTTTCCTTGAAACACTTGTATTACAAGCATAATTTTCTTCCTTACCCCTTATACAAGTCCTTTTCTTTAACCTCCTCTCAAAACACCTCTAGTGCCTCATTCTAGTGCCTAATTGACCTTATCATTAAGATTTTTTTAACTAATGTCTAAGCTAAATGTTTCCTTTTTAGGATTCAAGCCATTGCTTCTTCTTATGTCTCTCTCAGTCATGTCTGCATAATATGGATTGATACGCTAGTCAGGGATGGTTTCAAAAGAAGCAAATAACATCCATTAAGAAATGGCAATATAGGAATGACTCATATAAAAATATCCATCTATCTGTATATGTATTTCTTTCTGTGTGCAGAACACACAAACCATTCCAAGTACAAGCACACACACAAACAGGACTGCTGCATTTCAAGGATTTACAACATTTAAAATCCACAGACCCGTAAGAGTATATTATCTCACCCCCTGAATATCCCAAACTACTACATGCGCATGTCCTTGCAGAAGCCCAGTAAGTTGTGGCTGACTGAAGCACAGCTTGTCTGTTGCTAACTGTGCCAGTCATGCTAATTTTACAACCTTGTGATCCCTGCTTTTAGATAGTGAAAAGTTAGGTGAGATAAATCCCACCCAAAACCTGTGAAACTGTAGGTCTGAAAATCCTCATTGTTTAAATTATACAGGTTTGTGGGATCCAGTGAAAGAGTCCTCTAGGCCCTGATTAAGATCTCTATTTGCTGCTTTAATTCAAAACAGTATTATTAATAGTGCTAGTAATAAGCAGTACAGAATGCAAATCCTGCTAACACATGCTATCAAAGCCTGCACAGACTTTAATAGTTGAATGTTTGTAAAGTACTTTTTGATTTAAAAAGAAATAAAATGTGCAAGAGAACTGACTTATTATTATTATGACTTCAACTACACTAACCGTGTGTTTTTCCCCTCACTTTTCTAATTATTTACACAGTGAATAGCAATGTGCTGGTGATGGCACCAGGCTTTCCTCAGACAGGGTATGATTGTGTAAATACTGATAGCGAGCAGTAAGGGCTAATTTTAAGATGGATAATATAGCTATTAAGATCAGAGTTCACTCTCCATTGTAGGTGATTGGGGTGTAAAATGCAAGGGACAGAGGTAGGCTAACTGCTAACAAGACTTTTTCTTGCTGGTGCTCAGAAATGTTTAAGTATAATGATTAGACAGAAGTTGTTACTGTTTTTAATGAATAATTTGTTGCACAGTGGTGCCCAAACCAAAAGTCTTTGATCATTACAGTAGGCTCTTCCCTCTTTCTGTTCCCAAAGCCCATTAGAATAATTTAACTAGCTTCAAGTTTCAGCACAGCTTGTTGTTGCTGGAAACTAGCTACTTTGTCCAATCCAACTTCAAATTAGACAATATAATTAGAAGAGCATCAGCCACTTCATTGGAAGGACCATACTTTCACCATCGAAAACATCTCATCATTCTTATACTCTGACGTTTTCTTCGTTTTCAGCCTTCTCTTAATTGCCATTTGTTTGGACTTCACAGGAACACCACAGTTTAAATTTGCCCCTTCATGTTCATATAGTTATCATGTCTTCACTGCTTAAAGTGATAAGTACCTCTCCCTGAATATTTTTGCTATGCGTTTCTCTGACTTGTCCAGGCACTTACACTTCTTTCTCTTTTTTGGCCCCAAAAGGAGGACAATCTTTTGCACACTGTGCCATATCACAGCTACACATAGCTGGACCTTTATTCTGCATCTGCCACATATTTACAACAGAGATCTTAAAATCTGGGGGAAGCTTTTTCAAAACCATTTCATTGCTTTGTGGTTCACAGCTAGTGTGTTTCTGGAATAACAGAAGACAAACGGACCTCAAAGCCTGGACCACGTGAAAATGAAATAATAAGCAGTATCTTTTCCTTCTAATCTTAGACTCTTACAGAAGTGGAAACAAGGTGCTTCTTGCATCTGACATAAGAGGGATACAAAATGAACATTCAACAAACTTCATTTCTGAAGATTACCTCCCACAAATCAGAATACGAGATCTTAACTCTGCTGCTGTAAATTGATAAAAAAGCCCTGTAAGATCAAGCCGTATCTGCTATAATCCTCCAGTAAACACAGTTTTACTCTGCAAAAAATCCCACAAGTGAAAAGTGTGACAAAGGAACAGAACCCCAGGATGAACCTAACTTTGGGCCAGAGAGATACAAACTTTGGCAGTACAATAATCATGTTGGGGGAAAAAAAAACTCTCAAACCCATGGCAGAAACAAATCAATTTATGGTTGTCTGGAAGAACACGCAGAGCTCTGATGCTGTAAGTCAGCACTGCTTTCGTCAAGAAATTCTTATCCCATTGGTTAGGCTACTATTAAATGTTGCATTTGAATACTATTGAGTATATTGTGTGGTTTCTTTTGTTTCTTTGTTTCTGGATGGAGACTTAGTTATCTAATATTGGAAAAAGGGGAAAGAAAAAAAAACCTGTTTCTACATTGTATTATATCGACATATTGGGATTTCATCTTGCATAGCTGAATCATTTGCATCTGACAGGTTCAACTACATGGAAGATGTTGGACTTCACAGATAATTCTAAGGAATGTTTATAAATCTAGAGAGCTGCACCCGTTGACTTCTGCTCCACACTGAGGCAGAGTAACCACATTTTCGGAAAAAGGCTTTCCTGTTTCTGTGACAGAAGAGTTTTTGGTGGAAGTCATTCACTTTTTATTGCTTGAAGAAGACAGCGCCAGGGTGACAAATTTCAGTGTAATGGTCATGATGTTAATGAACATAAATCAAAGAGTGATTTGGCCAACTATAGTGTCTCTGGGAAGGCTTTCATTAGCTAAAGGGATGTGTTGTGCTTTTGGCATCATTCAGTTCAGAGGGCAAAGAAACAGGAATCAACCTTCTCCCTTCACGGTGTGCTGAAGATCAGGTGCTCCTGCTCTTGGCTAAGGGGGATGAGTGAAGGAAGAGCGATAGAGGTAACAATGATGCTGAAAGCAAGCTGTAATAAGGGAGTTGGAAACTGCCTTTGATTTGGAAGCTTTGAACTCATGGATTTTAGTGTGTTTTGACCAGAATCATCTAACTGCCTCTAGTCATGGTCATCTGCCTACAAAGTGCCTAACAGAACCATTTGATACTTGATGGGATAAAGACTTCCCTGGGCTATAATTCTACGGTTTACACTAAGTAACAATGGAAATGTAATCCTTGAACTCATGTCTTTGTTCATCAGTCTGTGGAGCTTGAAGAAAAAACAGTTCAAATCTAAATGACTTCTTAAAAGGAACTATAGGTGTGAGAAAAGGGAAGGGGAATTAGTGCTATTAAACCATGCTATATATAATTTGTGTGTTTTCTCAATAACATATAATTACACTCTTTCCTGGTAGGTTGGAGCTGCAGCAGGATATTTCTGATGTTTTTATTTCTATTTGGGTTATGTCAACTACATTAGTGCATATGTGCACACACATACATACATACTTCCTTTTTTGTACAACCATCCATTCCTTCATCAAGTCCATAATCATTTCTGTTCCACTTCTACAAAATTTTCATGTCCTGAAAACAGTCAAAACAAAGATTTTGTCTAATTAAAACCTGTGGCTGAGAGAATCAAGCTGAGTTTGAAGAAAGAGAATGAAAGAATTGTAAGGTACCTTTTGTGGTCTACTAACTAAACTACATTGTCTCTCCAGCATTCTGGCAAAATCAATGCACAAATCAGCTTTTTTCTTATTTAACTTACTGGTGAATGTGGAGGTGTTTCTGTGGTCACTGGCAGCTCTCCCAGAACTAAATTCTCTGAGTATGTCTTACATAGCCAGAGAACTGCCTCGGTATGCCCCTGTGTCAGGCATGAACATAGATTAGAGGCAGGTAACAAGGACGAAAGACAGAAATAGATAAATAAATTGATGCTTCTTTTCTTAGTATGTAAGAATATGAAGGTGAAGAAATCTCATCTTTCTCCATGACCTGATGCTAATCTCTTTCCTGAGACAGGAGCAATCATTGGTGCAGAATGCTTTCTAAACTGTGGACCTCATCTGTGGAATCTCCCCTTGCCTGAGCCTCATTAAACTCATTTCACAAGTAGATCTGTTCTGCACGCTGCTGTGTTCTGAAGAGAACAATTTCAGCTAGCTTGCATTAACAATGGGGTCCAGGCTGTGGGTTAAGAAGGTGGGTTAAGATTTCATGTAAGTGAGCCCTGACCTATGTCTAGGACAGATCTGTGGGATGATACTGTTTAGTATCAATGGACTTTGCATTATGCACTGTGGGGTAGAGATGAAAACCAGAAGACATTTATCTAGCACAGGAGATGCCCTAGCAAGTTGTCTTGAAGGTAGCTGTCCCAAAGATGTTGAGAAGAAAAGCCAAGTCAAATGGCATGACTGAATTTACCCAGAGGCCAACAACAGTGTCAAATATCACAGACCATCAACGGTCTGAAAGTCAAGATACTCAAGGAAGTCAAAGATCTCTTCCAGGCTCCAATATAGAACTGCCTGTATTTTTGAACAGCCCCAAGTCATTGCAGAGATGGTTACTTCTACCTGGCAGACAAACACTTGAGAAGTTCCCCTTGTTCCTGTGGCAACTCTTTACATAACTGGACAGAGTAGGAGATGGATTTCCCAGAGAGGGAAGCAGAACTTTTATAGTATCTTCCTCTCCCTATTCCCATGCTTGTCAACCAGCCCATAAGATCTCACTGTCAGTGGACACCCTTCACAAGAGATACCTGCTTGGAGGTTTCCCTGAGGTGAAGAGTAGGCAAAGGACAGACAAAAGGTGAAGAATAGATAAGAAAAACAATCATGTTACAAAATGTAGAGCTACCTTCTCAGAGAAGAGAGCAGTGAGTAATATTCAGGAAACATGTCTGCAAGTGCCTCAGGTGCCTCCTGAGTTGGCGGGTTTTACTGAGTGCCAAATTCCCTCTCTGGCTAGACAGTCACCTACAGGAAGCTCTTGGCTAAGACAGTGTTTCTGCTGGGCAGACAGAAATCAACAATGCTGAGAGGATGGTCCCACAGACTGGTAATGAAATGTCTTGCTAATGAGATATGAGTTGGGCTGGGTACAAAGATCATTGCAAGGTGCTGCTGTATATGAGGACATCTGTCAAGTGCAGTTTACCTGCCAGAAACAAGCCATTTTAATTGGATGTGACTCAAACTTCCTCTGTCTCTACATGATATTTGTATGCTTTATGGAATAAATGCTTCTTGTTACCTTCGTTAGCATGTGTCATTGAATATATAATGTCCTGTCACTTTCACTAGTATGTTCTATTGACTATATTGCTGCTTGCAAAGCTCATGTTGAGTTAATGTACACGATTTATTTATACAATTCATTTTGCTTTATTTCCAGAGACATGCTGTGACCATACTGTGATGCAGACCCTGTGAGAGTGACTGTAATAAATAAACCCAGTGAACAATTATCTCCCAAATACAGCTTCACTGACACAAATCAGTGGAGTATAGTTCTTCACTTACATTTAAGAGCTGGTGGTCGCATACCAAATGTGGAGTTTAACCAACAGGGAGTACAAGCAATGAATTTGTGATCAGATTTGGAGGGGCAGAAGGAAAAAACAATGAAACAGCTCCACTAGTAATAATTTGGAGGGGAAAATAATTTTTTTGGTGCGGAAGTACTAATAAAAGCAATCTTTCTGAATGTCTATATTTTTTCCCAGAGTTTCTGGTGCATTAATAGGTACACAGATAAATGGATAGATGAATAAATACAAGGATAGATAATTTTTTTAAATGGGATTTTTGTTTTATGGTGCTTGCATTTGGAATTGAAAAACACCTTGTCCTTTGGCAAGAAAAGTACAGTTTTTTCCTTCTGTCTGCAAATCTTTCTGACTGTGTAACGTTTCATTTTCTGTACTTTTTTTTTTTTTTAACTACTCTTGCAGTGAAACTGCTCTATATACCAGCTGAACCACTATTATTCAGTCAAAGGAACCACAGCCCTTATTCTGAAGTAAGTAAAATTGGAGAAGATGAAGCCTTACTATGCAGTCTTCATCATTATTATTATTATTACTATTAATTATTATTAAATAATCACCATAGTGGGGAGTCTTCCTTAGTCCATGACTTAGTAGTTACTTTACATTACCCACATTAGTGTTTGTAGTTCCTCTAGGCCTCTTGGTGACAACACAACATCAGTGAGAAGACAGCAGCTTTGATTGCAAGATTGCTCCAAAGCCCTGAAAAGCTAACAAACGTCTTATCCACTGTCATTCTTGTCACTTGAGCTTTGAGCTCTGAGGTATTTAACTCCCACTATGCTGTTCTGCCTTTGTGGAAGATCTGTTAGGAGAATGACGATATCTTCACATGGGCATTGGCTGCCACCTATGTGAGACCTACATCACTATTTCAAAATGTGCAAATTTCCTTTCTCCAGGTGTGGCTTCATTCATTAAGCCATGCCATGATAGAGGAAAAGAAGAAAAGAGTATGTAAGAAGTGGGACACCACCATACTTGGAGGAGTTTTATTCTGTTGGTGCTTATTTGGGTGATAAACTCAGCCACTTTCTCCCCACACACACTGACCCCACACATCCAGAGTGTGGGTCATAGCTTAATGTGTCCATCTGCATCAGAGTATTCAAGATCGTGGTGCTAAAGGCAATGGTACACCCTCACAAACATGGAAGGTAGGTCCTGGCCTTAATCAGGCTTGGAAGAGTGGACATTGAGCATCAGTCACAGCAAACCCAAGCTCTGACCCTCAAGCTCCTGTTGTCAGCCATACTGTGGTTTGCTGATGCTTGAGCTGCTGGCAGGAACAAAACCCCTGTTTTGCCATGGCAGTCATGCGCAGCGTGTCTCCTGAAAAGCCAGTGCACAGCCGGGCAGAAGGAGGCTAGGATTTCAACCTTCGCTCCAAGTTGCCTCGCTTTCCTGGGTTTATGTCAGGCCCTTAGCGTTATTTGAACATAGTTTTTGTGGTTTAATTTGCATAATTGATGAGATGGAAAATTATCTCGATGATTGATGGATGTTCTGCATGCACCAGAGTTTGTCGCAAAATATAATGCGTCTGTAGGATGAGCCTGCTGCTCCTGCCATGTTATTTCCCAACAGGGCTATAAAATTCTAACTTAACCCTGCAGGTTTTTAGGTTTCTTTTATTTTTAATCTTTTACGATATAATGTGCAACACAGTAAACAAACACAAAGACACAGCATCAACTGAAGTTAGCATCTTTCCTCATTGTACTCTGAGGACATGCAGTAGTAAATGAAAAAAAAATAGTATCACACTTGTGGAATTGCTCCAAGACTTTCATGCACTGAGTAGACTTGCACTATAGCTATACCTATACATTTCCACCTGCTTTGAGTATGGCATATCTCTGGTACCTGCATTACTAAAATTATATTTTAATTTTCAGTTTGCTAACAAAATTTAGATCACAATTCATGCCAAGAGTGGACTTTATTTTGGTAATTGCTTGTTATTGAAGTTTTTATAATCAAAAGAAGAAGCCAAGTGCAAAAGTACTCTTCAGTAACTAACAGTGTTTCTTCCCAAGGGAAACATGACTTGGTCCATTCCTCTTCAGCAAAGCACTGAGAGACATGCATGACTTGAAGCCTGCCTTCAAGTTGAGTGTGAAGTAACATGTAATTTATGTCTAACAGGTTAAATTTCTCTGTGGAGCAGAGATGGACTTGGGGCACATCCAGCTTCTTTGCTGAACAGTGAATTTGAAGACACGAAGTCTCCCCTGTCTTGTCTGCCAGGCAGAGCAGCGAGTTACACAGTTTTCGTACATCAGAATTATATGGTGGATAGGAGTGCTTTGTGGTATGTGTTCTGTGTAATTGTACCACCTATTAGAACAAGGTAGCAATGAGCTCCTACCTACACTAAATCACGGACTAGTCCCTCCGGGCAGTCTAAGATGGGAGCTTGGGATGAGCTCTGACATCCAAAACCACCGTCCTCCAGGGAAAACAGAAAGTGAGACAGCTTTTAGTCCTACATGAGCTATATTCAGGGGGGATATATGGGGAAAGAAGGGAGAGAAGGACAAGAGAAAAAATTTTTCTTGATCCTCAAATCGACCATACCCAGAGATCATGAACAACGTTCCTAGGGCACTTCCAAATTATTTCAGCAGACTAAAAGCATAGGCTAAGCCTAAGATTATCACAGCACAAAAGGACAGTTTTGCTGTGTCAGGTGAGTTTTCTAAACAGCTCTAGTTTTGGTATAAAGAGTACACAACTGCACTGGTGTCAGAGAGGCTGTGGAAGATGAACAACACTGGCAGTCCTCCAGCCACCTAAGAAAAGGTACCAGAATGAAGGATTTACTCCAGGAACTCTTCACTGTGTCAGCTTGTTGCGCTGAACAAAAATTTGCTTCAGTGGGAATTTGTTCTCTAAGCTACGTATAGATGCCTCCAAACTGTGAAGAGGCCTAATCTGCTTTTCGCAGTGATTTAATTTAATACACTTTAATGCATGTTTACAAGAGGATAAAAACATGTGTGCAGTATTAAGCCTGTATGTGGTACTATGCACTTTTCCTATTGTCTAGCACACATCATTAACATTCCCTGAAGAAAAAGGATAAATCAGACCAAGAGAAAAAGAAAAAAAAAAAAAAATAACCCACCTAAGAACGGGGGAGGGCATTGACGACATTATGTCTGTGCCCCTAGAAAATGACTCTAAAATTGAAACTATTCAGCTTCTGATCACTGAGGTAGAAAAATCATATGGTATCGGCCACGATTCTTTTCCAGCAAGGAACTTTTTTACCAAGGAAAATGAAAGACATTCTTTCCATCCCTGGTCCACGCATGATGCTGCTCCAGTTTGAAGTGACAAAGGGTAGATTAGTTATGATCGGCTGCTACAGCTGAAGCGATAAAGAACTCCAATCAATTCCCCAGCAATCAATTTGTTACACCAAACTCTCTTTCCCTCCATCTGCAGCTGCCTGACATCCATCAGGGCCCCCTTCTCTTGCCTGCAAGTCCTGGTGAGTGTCTGAAGATAGCTCAGTGGGCTGAAATGGAGATCACTTGCTTGGCGTGCTGTTGGGCAGATAGGCTGGCGGCGTTAACCCTCTGGAGCTGAGCAGCTCAGCTGTGCACTTCAAGTTTCCACGGTGATATTATATTTGACATTCAATTTGAAACCCTAAACTCCTTTAATGCAATATCTCAGCACAATGATAGTAATAAGGCAGTACCACTTGCTTTTGATTTAACTACCAAACGCAAAGTGGAGGGGGGGAGAAAACAGCCCCAATTATGTTAACCCCTTCACTGCTAACTCGGTGACTTGCTTTATAGGTACAGACTTCCTTGTTAAAATAAACTGAGAAGAAAGGCAGAGGAGTGGGTTTTTAGCTAGCAGCTAAAATGCTTTTTTTTTATTGTGTTTTGCTCCCTGAAAGTGCCAGAGGCTGCCATTTTGCTCTGCAAACTTCAGTAAAACAGTGTGGAGGTGGTACTGGTTCCCAGTAGAGCCATCACCTTGCATATTTGGCAGGAAATTAAGAGTTAAAATCCTATTTTTCTTAATTCAGTACCGTGGTGCTCCCTGATGGGGGCCCTCACCAAGCTTCCTCTGATGGTTCAGAAATCTGCCTCCATGGTTTTGTCATCATCCCACATCAAACTAGATGATAGTACTTTAAAGCTCTCTGAGAAATTCTCCATCCGAAAGAATGGGTGGAAATCAGCTCACCAGCCCTCAATATCTCTATTTTATAAAAGGGGAAACCTGTCAAAACTGAGGTCTGTTTTTGATGGAAGATGGAAAATTTGTTCACTGTTCAAGCTGAAATACTGACTATTCACCTCTAGGGTTTCTCAAGGCTCAGATTTGGAGCTGTCAGTTCTGGAGAACTTTGAAAGACCATTTCTAGCCCAAATTTGCCTCTAATCCTAAGGCAAAGTAGCACTGTCACCCAGATTTTTGTCAACTTTCCAGGATGAGAAAATACAAAGTCTGGCTGTCTTACACCAAGTTTTGCTCAGCATTTGTTACTGGCGTTCAGCATCCATTAGACTCAGCAGATCCAAGCGTGAGTCAAAACAGGGATCAGAGGGTAGGAAAGGGGTCATAGACCTAACGAATCTAGTCTGAAGGTAGTTAGTATTCTTACTATGCCTAGGCTTGTAAAAGTAAGCTTTTTTCCTTCTGGTAACTTCATTTCTTTCTCTTCTAGTATTTTCCCCATCTTTTTTTCCCCATGTATAAAGCAGTGCTTTATAAACTCTCTTTGGCTGTGTTTCTATGTGCATGATCTGCACTGTAGTGGATGGCATTAAAACTCGCCCTGTCTGCCTCTTCCCATTTTGTCCTTAGAGGCCAAGTGAATGTCAGAGATCTCGATTCAAAACTATTTAAAAACATTTAGCCAGCTTTACACAGCAACTCTTCGGTCAAACTTTCTCTGCTTTAGGAAAGGACATGTCGCCCCTCTTGGCAAATCAATTATTCAGACGCTGTGATAGTCCAAGGCATCGTATCAGTAATAAAGTAGTGAATTATTAATCACGGCTTGTGCCATTTCGATTAGATTTGGGAAATTCAGGATTAAATTTCTGGCACCCTGTGTCTCAGATTGAGCTCAGCCCAGCTGGCCTGACAGGCATGAGCTGGCTTTGTACTTCAGAGGAGGCTGGTGGGTAAAAATTACTTGAAAAGCCTCAGAACTTCAATTATTATTATTAGTATTTTGGAAGGAACTGGGATGACTGAAAATAGATTTCCAATCTGCAGGGCAGTTTTCGTTTCACACAAAACTTGTGCTCAGTAATTTTTTTTTCTTCCCCGAGTTCCTCTGAGCTCATCTGCTCGCTGCAAGAAAGACTAACTTGGCTTGAAAGACGAGGCAGTCTGGTGAGTCTGTGTGTCTGCGTACAGTATTTACAATTTCCACATTTTATCTGGGCTCTGAGGACACTCTGGGAGACTGAAATCATTAATTAGAAGCACAGGACCAGCACTCCTACTGCTCTGGCACTATCTGTTGAAGGAGGGAGAGTCTTAATGCAGGAAGTGTGAGCCTTGGCATCCAGGAGACTTTGCTTGCACCCTGCTTAGGGCCAGTATAAAAGGGGTCTGGCTTTATCCACCCTGTCCCCAGCAGAGGGCCATTCCCTGCAGTGCCCTGTTGCAGAAATTCAGCCTGGTTTCATTTAACTGCTATTGTTTAGCTCTTTCCTGTGCTCGGTGCATGCTACAAAGAGCTGCTCTGAAGTACTGGTGAGCAGTCCCTTCACTGGAGATGGGCTTTCTGTGAGTGTGCCAGCTACAGCGAGGGGAGCAAAAAGTAGGAATGGGAAAGGCAGCAGGGAGAGAGTGGGGAATGCCAGCTCTCCCACATGTGGCTGGAGAGAGTGTAGAGAAATGCTGAGAGGTGAGGCAAGGGCATCAGTGTTAAAGTGGTACATCTGAGCATGGTAAGGGGCAATACTGTGTGTGAGAGCTTGGTACTGCAGGGTGTTGGAGTGCGTGAGCTAAGAGGGACCCTAGACCTCAAACCAGCTGGGAGAACTAGGGGAGGAAGTTCTGGGGTGCCCAAATCAGAGCAGATTATGTGCCACATAGTTGTGAGGAAGGAGCATTTCCTCTCCAGTGTATTTCATCCATGGATGTAATTTAATTTTCCCGTGTTGCCTATAAGCATAGCAGATCTGCAGAAGTTATTAACTTCTCCAGCAGTTAGGCTAGAAAGTTAAGTGACTTTGTCCAGGCCTTAAGGAAATCAAAGGAAAAAACCCAGGTGACCTGACCCTATGCTCACATCCTTGTCAATGTGAACTGATAGCACAGGTCTGAAATGAAGCCTACTGGGTTTCTCTCTATGAAGTTGGCCTTTTGCTAGACATACAACTGAGGGAACAGCTTTTGCCACAAACGCAGTCCAATTCAAACCCTGAACAGAACTCAGAAGTGACCGAGTTGAAAACCCTTGACATGAAGGAAATAACATTTCACTTGGTACAGTTTTAATTTCATCCCTTTGCCCTGGAGTCGGAGGCTTCTGAGCAGAACAGGGACTGTGGCGTGCATGTGCATTGTAGGAGAGGAAAGTGTGTGGGGAGATGCTGCATGTAGTTAGTTTCTTACTCTTAGAAGCCTTCATGACTTTGGGGGAAAGGAAAAGCAAAAAGAAAAAAAATTAAAAGATTTTTTTCGAAAGGGGAGCTGAAAAAGACATCAAAACAGATCAAAGAAACTCATGGAAGTGGGAAAAAAAAAAAAAAAGAGAGAGGGAAAAAAAAAAGATGGAAAAACTCCTGCAGTAACATTGGATGAAAATTAAGCTTCTCAGATCTGTTTAAAAGATATTCTGTTTGATCTTTTATATCTTCTGCTCTGATTATCCAGGTTCCTTTTGATGTTGCTGAGCCCTATAGAACTGATATGTAAAAATACACATACATATGTATTAATAGTGGGTACACATGCACATGCACGCACCCTCTCATGCTGTCTTTGCTGCCTATGAATGGGAGATGTGGAGCCAATGGAGATGAGGCCATGTAGGAGCAAGGTTTGGTGCCCTGACCCTGTGTTGTGTGTCCCATGCCATGGTATTCTGGGGAGAAGGGAAAGCCTCCCTGCTCCTCTCCCTGGCAGCACCTACCAGGAGAACCTGTCCTCTGAGATGCACAGATTAAGGGTGGTGTTGGCTGGCATTTTGAGTTAAGAAGTTGTAATTTTTTCTGACACACTATATCCTAATCTGTGCACCTCCCAAGCCCCTGGAAATCATGGACTGACAGTCATGATGATGCATATCCATGAAAAAAGCCTTTCAGAGACTGTTCAGAAAGATTTCCACAGCCAAAATGGGCATAAGACATCTTTGATCAGTTTATGCCACCCCACAGTCCCCAGCAGAGATGTCCCCCTTTGGCCTTTCCTGGTTCCATACTGCTTCCTGTGCATTCCTGCTGAGGCCAACTCCAGACTCCTCATCACTCTAGGACAAAGTGGTGTTTTTCCTACCCTCCCCTTAAGGTACTGGAACAGGGCCAACCCTAGGATGGGTCACTGATGCTATCATGAGGATGGGGAAGGATTTTGCACAGAGCAGCAAGGACAGCCCCAGTGTGTCAAGCCAGCTGCTGTTTCTGAGTTCGGAGGAGGGAGGTGGATGGAGGCTGCATTAAAATCCCCTTCTTGGCCACGCAACAAGCCAGCTCTACCTCAGTGCTACCACCTGCAAAGAGCTTCTCATGCTGCATGTGAAACATGGACAGTTTGGATTCAGCTGGACCAAACACTGTGGGTATGCAGTAAGACCCACGTTCCCCCCTTCCAGAGCCCAGGATGCTCTACTCTGGCCTCTGGTCCCCACTGCCGAGGTTCCCACTCGCTTCCAAACCTTTAATCTGCTTACCCTCAGGAGGCACTGGGAGGCAGGCAAAGTGGTGTTAAGCTCATTTTACAGCAGGAAACACAAGTGATTTCCATACTCATAGCAAGTTGACAGTAGAAGTGGGACAAGCACTGCATCTATTGAGGCTCTTGCTCTGGGCAGGAGGACAGCTCTCCCCTCCCACCTTCATCTCTGTGTGCTTGCCATATCTTGCAAGGAGAACTCTGTCCTTCCTGTTCCCCCCACTCAAGGACCAGCTATTTCCAGACCACTCATTCCCCGGTCCTCCCGTGAGGGTGATCATAATGAAGCACTCCAGTATGAATTTGGGCTCAAAAGCCTGCTTTCCTGCAATTTCAATACACCAACATGCTTCTAATTATTGTAATTGTTTGGAGAGGAGTGTAGGCAGCTGGGACCAGTAGGCACAGCATTTTGGGTTTTCTTAGCAGGGACTGGTACACTTGGTTGTTTCAGCCCCTCGGTGCTGACAGTCTGATCCCACCTCACTAGTTATGGTGCCATGTGTTTAGTCTCATTTCTCCTCTCCCTGTTCTCTCCCTTACCCTCATTGGGATGTTTCCCAAGCAGATCTATCTATTGCCACTCCCCTCCTAACATTCTCATTAAAAAAAAAAAAAAAAGAAAAAAAAAGAAAATACACAGCAAAATTATTTTAGTTTTACAGACAGCAATAAAATGATCAAAGGCTTATTTGTAGCTAACAGCGGACATACACCATTCATTGAACTAAGATAGGGAGGGGAAACATTTTCTTCATCTCCCTACAAATGCGCTCCTTTTAAAAAAAAATCAATGAAGGCAGATTTTTTAATTAAAGCAGATGCTGATCCTTCCTGCCCCTGACGCTGCTACATGTTTTGTTGTTGTTTTGGCTGTTATTATCTAATCTGAGCCTTTACTTATTTATTTATTAGCCCCTGACAATAAGAGATTGTAGCTCTGATTTCCCTGCTAGACCTGGGGGAAAAGAAGGGAGATGGGCCTGTTGGAGGAAAGAGTTTTTGCTTTGTCGCCAGTCTTTTTGCTACCTAGGTGAGGGTCAACCACCCTGTTCCTAGGGCTTTACCCTCCTCCAGCTGTAGTGATGGACACAAAGGCTAAGCCTTCCTGTATCCTTCTCTCTGTCCTTTTTACAGATGCAAATCCCCTCTGTTCAACCTCAAGACTCTCTTTGGGAATAAAATGTTCTCTGTGGAAAGGCTTTCATTTGAAAATACTATAGAGATATGCAGCTGAACTACTGAATTGATGGCTTTTTTTTTTTTTTCTAATATCTCTCTTTTATAATTTTTTTAATAAAACCCACCAATTTAGGCTCTGATGAAATGATCAAGAAAGCAATCTCCTAAAACTTCGTCTTGCATCCTCACCTCGTAGATCTGAATCTCCAGTTTCCTTTCTCCTTCAAACCTTTTCTCAATGGCTCCAATTACATATGTGGTCAAAAGGTTCCCTGAGGCTTTCTTAATGAATGTCCCAGCAAACATGTTTGCACCGAGTGTGATGTAGTTGGACTTTGTGGGGCTGGGCAGGAATTAGCACATGATCCATCTCCCTTACTATTTCTTTCCCTGATGTCTACAAGGGTCTGGTCTTTTGCTCTTCAAATTCACACAAGTGCATAGAGGTGGGGGTTCACTAGCTATAAACAGCTGGCAGTACCCAGCTACTTCAATCATCCTAAAATCCAAAGCAAAGAGCTGAAACCTTAGAGAATCCAAATTAAGGATAGATTCATTCTCCATTTCAAGAGCTCTTGCTGGGCACTGATCATGCGTGGTGGAAGGAGATGTCCTGAGGCTGTGCTCTCCTCCACTGCAGACCCTTCCTGAAGGCCATATTTAAGTCCCCACAGATGCCTTTTTCAATGGGACTCCTTGCCTGTATTCATGGCTTATGCCTAAACTCTAGACTAAGGGGTCTTTAGACTAAAGAGTTGTATTGTCTCTCTTGACTCCTTGACTCTTGACTTTGTAGGTGCAAAGATGATCAGCATCAGCCAAAGATCTAGCCAGAGCTTTGTCTTTATGTGTGTCAATAGGATGTAATTTCAGTGCTGCAGGGCCTCAGGACAAATTTGTCCTTTCTGTCCCCCACCATTTCATTGGCCAGGTGCTACTTCACACACACCAAGCACAGACCACTGCTGGAGGCATGGTACCTGGCTGGATGGATCACTGGTCCCATCTGCTATGGCAGATTATACCTTTGTATGTGTAAGGAAATAGATAGTCAAAAGTACCCAGGGAGTGCTTTTTTTTTTCGTCTTGTATCTATCCACATAGTATATATCTGTTTAAGACTTCCCAGGCTCTTCTCACCCCTGACCTTCACTGATCTTAAAGGTTGTTCTGGGCAAGCAGGTCTTTCCCAGGTCTGTGGGTAGATGTTGCAGCGGTACACATGGATTGAAAGATGTGTCTGAACACCTAACTGTTTACTTCAAAATGCACATCAACAAAATAACTTTTAAAAATTATTTTCCAGTTTGCAACAGTGGCTTTTCTGACCCAAAATGGAACTTTTTTCATTTTGTTACGTCTTGTTCCCTTTTCATTAAAAGCAAGCAGATTAATAAAGGAAATTGAGAAAAGGGAAAAGAACAAGCTTTGTTTAAAAAATACCATGTCAGCAAAATAGTAGTTTCACATTTTTACTCAAATGAATAGATTGTTGTAGCTTATTATTGGATAGGAGCATGCACGTATTTCCACTGAATGTTTAACTACTTTTTTTTTTTTTCAGTGAATAAAATATTTGACCAAAATCCTTCCTCACTTGTAATCCTTAATAACATTTTCTGTTATGCCTACAAAGAAAACTAAATATTGACTTCAAGAACCTGCGTATTTGGGTACTTGCTTTAGAAAGGGTGGGATCCACTTGGAGAAACTTACATATTTACAACAAGGTATGCCTCCATCTGAGATAATCACTCTCAACTTTGCAGACCAGATGTAGCCAACATCTGTTGGACATAGATAAGACATCTACTTCCATCCAAGTCACACCTCCCCTAAGAAAGAACTTTTCCCTGTGTGCTCTATATTTCCAATCTTGATCAACTGGCTCATATGGAAGGATCTACATTTTAACTAGATGTCTTAGATAGAGCTAAATTTAGGGAACATCAAACCTGTCCAACTAGTTTAAAGGGGAGTTCTTTCTTTAAAGCTGTTCAGGACACTAACAGGATTACGCAGAACCTCATAGGGCTATGGTTTCCCTAAAGCTGGCTGTGCACCAACACATTGAAATAAATGTTTCTAATTTCAGATCAAGTGCATATGAGTAGAGGCACCAAATGTGCCCAGCAGTGCACGATTTGTTATTTGCAAGTGCAAATATTCACTCTGTAATAGAAACACTATTAGCTGTATCCCTTCTCTACTGATCCCTTCTTCTTTTTCTTAATATTA
Organism: Pezoporus occidentalis; assembly: GCF_034315485.1. Classification (NCBI taxonomy): domain Eukaryota; kingdom Metazoa; phylum Chordata; class Aves; order Psittaciformes; family Psittacidae; genus Pezoporus; species Pezoporus occidentalis. Next base: position 251,939 of record NW_026913274.1, read on the forward strand.
TCACGACCGTAAAACACATAGAAAAATTAGAAGTAGTGAGATATAAACAGCTCCCCTTCCCCCACCACCCACACTTACATAAGCATGCACATTCAAGAGAGGTAAACTATATATATGTATCTGCAAAAGATAAAATCCACTTAAAAATGCAATCTGTAGCTCTGTTCCAGCTTTTGCCTTTATCAGGTGGCAAGTAAAGACTTTCACACCAGTGGAGTGTAAATTCTGTTAATAAATTCTGCTACAATATCCTTGAAAGTGTGAACCAATGAAGTATTATACCTGGAGATTAAATTATACCCAGGCTCAGTTGAACAGCAGTGACATCTTTTTGGTGGACCTGAGTTAAGGTAAAGGGGTTTTTAAGCATCTCGCTGTACCTTTCAAAGTGAGCTGAAGAAGCATGCTCCAGTCATGGTACCTTGGGATAGATGTATCTTTCACTACAACCCCTTACAACTATACATGTTTGGGTGCTATCAGGGGAGTAGCTGCCTTGCTATATGCATCTTTTCTCAATTGCATGGTATCGATTGACAGTGTAACAAAGTTTTTGAGTGATAGCTCAACAGAGGAGAAGTTCCAGCCTCCCTTTCTCTCTTCCTCTGTCAGTGAAGGGGAAAATGTCTCATCCTCAGCATTAATTAAACTCTGTGAAATCTGATTCTGCTATGGGAGACCTGTCTGTAGATACAGATTGTCTGACAACATCTTAAATTCACTGACTGGCATTTAGTAGGTAAATAAAAAAGAGGATCAACCTAGCATTACTGTAGAGAGGTCAAGCACAGTCTTTGGTCATTTTATGAATACATGGGCCAAGTCACCTGTTCTTAAAAGCCACTAAAGTTGTAGCTTACTGTATCTTACTGATTTATGTAGCTTACTGATTTATGCCATGAAAGGGTGAGCTTCTGTAAAGGATTAGCAGCTGAGAGAAGTCTGAACCAGAGAGTGTCTAAGAGTGAGATAACCAGAGGGACCAGAAGATGCAGGTTTAAATCTTGCTTTAGAAAACATATACTGATCCATATGAGTCCTAGGACCATTTTCTTATCTATACCTTTTTTTCTTGTGTGTGTGTTCTGCCTTCCTGTAGCACTGTTTACCATGCAGCAGATGGTGTACAGTGCTACATGTCTAAATCTACTTTCAAGTCAGACTTTCAGAGACTACCCTCAAATTGCCAGTTCTTGGCCCATAACCATCATTCTGCCTAAAGGTCTGCTTTTGACTGTGTGGATTTCACAAGGATGTGAATGGAGGTCTCAAGACAATTAAAAGGAGGACTACCTATGTTATTATTTAAATTGGTTACACTGGACCAGAAAATAGTCTAAGGCCCATGACTGTCAAAAATCTCGTTTTGCTAGCACAGTGGACAGCATTCTTCTGAACCTCACCAAGGTAGGGTTCAGGAGAAAGCACAGGCCAGAAACTGTTACCAGTCCACAGTATGACTGTGAGCACACTTGTCATCAGTGAAGAAGAACTGAGCACGCTAAGTATGAGCATAAAACAATTTGTTCTTGTCTACAGGGAATGCACCTATGGTGATACGGGTGTAGCTCTTGCCTACATTAATATATATTACCTGGGCACCCAAACTTTCTCTGTTGTATGGATGCAGTATCCATATTATAAACTCCTTAAACAAAGAAGACATACCTCAGAATGCTCATTATATTTTCCCTGATTTTTATATAATTTTGCTAAACATCTACTGCTGTCCACAGCTTGAGAAAGGGTACTAGATTACATTTTATTTTGATCAGAGGCACTGTGACATTTACATCGTAAATTGTCTTTGTTGTCTTTAAGGACAACTTGAGTTATTTTTTAAAACTCTTCCATCCCCATATATACATTCCCACTTAATCAGCCCATTCTAACCACTGCATTTCTCCCCCTTGAAAATCAAGGGTGACTTTCAGCTCTCAGCATGATTGGAAAAAAAAAAAAGTCTGGCAGAGAATAAAGCAAAGAGTTGCTTTTCCCTTTCAGAATCTGTGTGGGAGTATGAGATTGGCACAAGCTACTGGCCAAAATATCACTTATGAGTGGCAAAGCTCTTCCTAGGACAGTCTCTTTCACATCCCACTTACAATAACAGTAGCCTTGGTATTATTTTAAAAGAGAGAGCAGAGAAAGAGTGGGGGTGGGAAGGGCAGGAATTACAGCCCTTATATTAATCAGATAGAAAAGCTCTGTCTCCCACAATTCTTTCATTAGCTGGCGAGACAGGTGCCCTCCGACCTCCAGCATCACTTACTTCCTTCCTAACAACTACTGCTGGCAGATGATCCCTCTTGTAGACTTCATCCATATTCAAAGAGTTGTCACATCCAACTGATGCTAAGAAGCTAATCAAGTGGAATTTTCTTTTCCTTTTCTTTCTCTTTTTGTTCCCCGTTTTACTCCTGCTCTTGTGCTAGAAAGTTAGCGCCCCACCATGCAAGTCAAGTTCTTTCGAACCCTGGGAAAGGGCCAGATCCATGGAGACAATCCGTTTTCTGGTCACACATGAAGTTTCTGATGATTTTTTCCCTTTTTACATGTCAAGCATACAACTGTTTTGCATTCCTATTAACAGCATTTAAGAATGACCAAGTACAAGGGGCTTCACTGAAACAGTATCACACTTGCTGTTGCAGGGAAGGTTGAAAATTTCCCATCAAAAGTTTTTTGAGGTAGAATAAGTTTCCAGTGCTGTCTATTTTTTTTTGAAGAACATGGTCTTCCTAAAGCAGTTGATTTTGCAACAGATAGATAGAAGATGAAGGGAGTTGAGTTAAAATTACATTTTCCACAAAGAAGGATAATATTTTCACTGAAGTTTCCATTTTGTTTGCTTTTTTCCCCCACAGTAAGCCCACCAGCTATGCTGTACTTCCTTCCTGTGTTCAGAACCAGACTTGTCAGTAGGGTTCTGAAGTATCCAGATATAACTTATATGAGAATGTTTAGAATAGAATGACTTATATGAGACTATTTTATGTGCATTTGATACATTTTGTACAAAAAAGTATTTTTCTGACAAAGAAAGACTTTGTGGTCATTTCTTCTAACCACATACAAAGACTGAAGTGAGGTAACTTCAAACATTGAGGGTGAGAATGCTGATTCTAAAACAGTAACAACATAGGAAAACCTGACATACTTGATGAGGAAAAAACAAACATAGGAATAGTGAAGATGCCGTTTTTGCACTTTTCCATTCTGAGATTTCTGGGTTTCTGATCATTTGAATATTCATTTAGAGGAAAATCTGAGGCCATTGAATTTATATATACAGTGAATCTTCATTCACAACTTCATATCAATGGGTGTCAGTCAAACATGAGGGAAACGGAATCAAAGTCAGGAATTTCTGCTCCAGAAAATACAGCTCTTTATTTCAGTGAGAAACTCCTGAACACCTGAAATACCTTATTTGCAAATTTTTAATATATCATTAGTTAGAGAGAATTACTAAAATGGTTTCAGAATTTTCTGCAAAATTTTTATAAGCAACTGACCTGAAGAATCTTTAATAAAAACCCATCATCTATAAACAATAGCCCTGTTACAATACCACTGATTTGTACAATTCAGAGGAAATGCTGACATCCTCCATTCAAGCACTATTTTCAAGCTACTGAAAATGTTTTAGATCCTGATGGCATCTGTTCCTCTTCCATAAGTTAATTCAAGGGGAATAAATGTGCAAAACAAAGGAAAGAAGGAAGGAAAAGGCACACTGGTACCAGACAAACACTGCTCCCACAAATCTCCCTTATTTTTACCATCCTCTGCCAGGTTTCTTGTTAGAATGTGCAATGCATAATTTACTCCTCATGTCTTTTCTTTCATCATCCTGTGAGTACAGATTCTTTCAAAGGCATCCTCGGTGTTACTGCCGTTCCTGTCACTGGTGCAAACTGAAGCTGGCTGGTGGGTTTACTTACATGAGTGTGCACTCTGCGGGATTGCTGCTGCAACTCCTTAGCAGCCTCTGTCTTCATGACACCTCCCTCTCACTCTGTCTTGTCTAGCAATGTCTCATCTCATGGAGACTGGAGAGCTAAGTTCATTAAAATGGAATTTGGTGGGTTATTGCACAAAATTACCTCTATTTACATCTGCTGCCTGTCACTTTCAATGCTCTATGCCTTTTATCACTTAATACTTCCACTACCTGTCCATGCCAACTTCCAGTGGGCAGCAGTTGTAAACTCAAGTTAGCATTGCTTGCTACGTGCACTTCTTCCTACAGAAGCTGCCTTTAATGGGCTGTGTGAGCTGGTGTCTTGGCCAAGAATATTTGTTCATGGGTAAGACAGAGCTACAGCTGTGCTGATATCCAGAAATGCCAAGAATATCCATAAATTATTTTTCTAGGCTGAATTACAGCTCCTACACTGTTATTAACTCTTTGGCTACTGCAAAATATCTTTTTTGGGGATCAGCTGGGAAGAAATAATAAAACTGAAAGTAAGCTTTTGGCTGGAATGAGCACTGAACCTGAATCTTTCACATCTCAAACTGGGCTGCAACATTTCAGCTAAAGTTCTGAATTTTTTGCTCATGGAACACAGCTTAGCAGTGAGTCAATGAGTGACTGCTGAACAAAACTCGTAACTGTGAGACATTCAAGAGGTAGAGACCCAGGGCCTTGAGTTAAAAAGCCATACCTGGTTCCTGATTAGGCACTTGGCAGACTAGTGGCCAAGTCACAGCCTACAGAGCTGTGTGTTTACTAGAGTCTAGTACACAGTGCTGGCTGTGCAGCATTGCCCTGGGCACTAGAAAATCTTGAAGACCAACCCATTTTCCTGTTTAACATGCCACATCCATCACTTTCATCTCTGTTTACTTGTGTGAGCAGTTCAGCAGAGATGCTGAAAGGGTAAGGAGAAGCAGAGCGATTTTTTCCACAGACCTCAGCAGGCACCGTCTAATGTCCCACATCTGTAGTAGCTCAGGCAATTACATTTTTCTTCTTGCTTGCTGTTAGCATGACACCCAAACACCTAACTGACTACCACAGCAGAGCCAGGAAATCCGCCCCGCCGTGAAAATTAGCCACATACCAACATGGGACAGCTCAGATCTGCATCAGAAACAATGGCTTTAAAGGCTTCCTTACTCCAACTTTCTTCCTGCCTTTTTGTCAGTGAATTAACATGGCATCAAAGTGTCTGCCATCCTGATCTTTGACCACGAGCCTATTAAAATTGCATTGGAAGTTAACTATGAGGACGGAAAACAAAGATCAAATGAATAATGCATAAACAAGGCCCTTCAATTAGATATTGAAGAAAATAATATAAATATATTAGATAGCAAAATATCCTAAATTATAAAGTAGATGGAAAAATACTTTTTTTTTTTTTTCCCACTGGGAGAAAAAAAAATGAAAGGAAATAAAGAGATACATAATGTTTGATTGGTTGATGAGAATAAACTGTGGGGATATTTATACTTCTCTGCTGTTCAAGTTTAGTAATTTCATGTGTTTTTGCAAGATAACACTTAGGTCATGTGATTTCATCAACCAATCAAGCTGCCAGGCTCTTTGCTGACACTCGGTAATGAAGTGATATGGTAGGGTAGGACACAGTCACCTTATCTTTTTATAAATGCATTGAGTGGCATTTGGGATGTCTTCCTACCTTTACGGTTCATTTGCATTACACAAGAACCCTCTAAATGTTAAAGCTTTCACTTGCAGTGAAAGTTTGACGCTTCCAACGGCATTCAAGGATATCTGTCTTGGAGTGGCATAAAAATAATGATGTGCAGTTGTGTGTGTGGTGATGGGGCTGCGTACGCGTGTGCGCAACAGCCGGCTGAGAGGCTCCAGAGCTGTCTCCGGCACCAAAGCAATGCGTGGCGTCCATCCAAGTTGACAGGCCTACCCAACCTGAAATCATCTGAGTGCAGTTTCTGAAATCGTTTGAAAGTGGAGTGTCAGGAAGATGTTTGCATGGCGGCTGACATCTCCTCCCGGCGTGGTTTAATGACATCCCTCCCTTGTCATAACTCTCCTCACGCTTCACAAATAATAACAGCGGTGGAAGGACTTGGCAAGACAGAGTTGGGAGCAGGAACGGGAACTGTGGGGAAGGGCTGGGAGGCAGGCAAGTGCAAATCACTGTAGACAAAACTACTTGAAAGGGCTTGAATCAGCCCCAGCTTTCGTACCTGGGAGGGTTCTGGGTATTTCTTGCTTTCCGCATCATTCTCCCATCTTGTTAAACAAAGGATATGGATTTACCTGCATTTGCCAATCAGCCAGAGCTAGAGGGGCAGGCAAGGATGAAATCCCCTTTTGATATGGAGGGATGTCTATAAAGGTGCTAACTGTCTGTATGTATTTATTACAATATATTTCTATAGGGTACAAGGAGGGAGAGGAAAGAGAGCATGCTGCTGCCTACCACCACTGTGTTTCTGGCTCTGGTGGGACTGTCAGAGAATAGAGGAATTAAAATAAGCACAACAAATCTAGAGCTGAGGGGATCAAAGTGCTTGAGTAGAGGGGTTTGGACTCCTAAAACAAGCTCTGCGATCTTCCCACACTTCTACACCTCAGTTTCCCTGTTTGTAAGACTGGAAGGAGAAAGCAGTGCAAAGACGGAAGGATGAAGATTAATCCCAAAGCGGACCAAACACATCAAGATGACATGAAACAGGTTATAATATTGTCACATAGGGGATGAACATGTTTCTTTTAAAATGCCTCATCAGCAGTACATACTCTCAATTGAATGCAATTACAGCCAGGAAAATGATCAAGAACTAACTGACAGGGTCTATACTGATTTGATATTTCCCCCTTCCAAAGAAAGACTCAGCTCTTCCAAGTGTCTGCTAATTAGTATTGCACAGTTGTCAGAGTAAGACTGGGAAACCAGACTTCTGGCCCCGTTTTGGTCAGTTCGGTGCCTGCAGGAAAGGTGCTGCCTCTGGATCTCTGGCAGGGGATGCACTCAGCAGAACAAACCACACCACCCACAAAGTCTGTGTGCTGCCAGGCAGAGGAAAGACTTGTTTCTGTCAGGCGTGAAGACAGTGAGAGAGCTTAGGAGCTGGGGAACCAGGTATGCTCCTTCCCGCGTCTCCAGATGGCTGTCTCAGCTGTCTCTGCAGCAGTAAGAGGCAGTTCAGGAACTGAAAGCCTGCACCTGCTGCTGAAAGAAACATGATGTTGTAGGTGCTCAGTGTCTGAGGATTTCAATGTGCAATAAAAAGATAATTTATAGTAATCATAACAATCATGGGTGAAACCTTGAGGCCTTTAACAGTCTTTTGTAGGGCAGAACGACCACATAAGCTGATGACAAGTTTGCTGTCTCAAGGACTAAGTAAATGACTGAACTGCAGTCCAAGGACTACCTCAGTAATAATGTGGCAAAAGGAATGCAAAAAACCCCTCTTGCTTTAGCTCATGAACCTGAGAAAAGGCTTTTGTATGTCCAGATTTTGTCTTCTCCCCCTCTCCACATGAAGCAGTCTTTAGCATGCAGTCTAATAAGAATTCATGGATGGGTTATTTGCTTATTAACTTCGTCTAAAACACAGATATGACTGTGTTTTATAGAAAACACAAAAGCTTTTTGGGCCAAATGTGTCTCTGATGTAATGCATCTGAGCACAGAAGAGATCCATATTAACCACTGTGTCCAGCTATGCAAGGGTATCTGAGGCATACGTACAGCTCCCCACTGCCCCTTGGCAACAGGTAAGTGCAGAAATGTCGCAAGCCCCTTTTTAAAGGTCTTTCTTGAAGGTGTGCAGTGAGCTGGTTCCTCCAAGGATGGAAGGCATCTTCTGGAGGACAGAAGCCTACATTCCTGCTTTTGGAGGGATGACTGACACAGTGGTAGCCTCTCAGGCTTACATGTGCTCTGCCAGCCCTTCAGGAGTGACACACTTGTGAGGTGGGCTGATGCCAACCTCATGAAGTTTAACCATGCCAAGTGCAAGGTCATGCACCTAGGTCGGAGCAATCCCAGGCACAGCTACAGGTTGGGCAGAGAAGAGATTCAGAGCAGCCCTGCGGAGAAGGACTTGGGGGTGTTGGCGGATGAGAAAATGAACATGAGCTGGCTTCAGTGTATGCTCACAGCCCAGAAACCAACTGTATCCTGGGCTGCAGCAAAATGAGCGTGACCAGCAGGTTGAAGGAGGTGATCCTGCCCCTCTACTCTGCCCTCGTGAGACCTCACTTGGAGTATTGTGTGCAGTTCTGGTGTCCTCAGCATAAAAAGGACATGGAACTGTTGGAACAAATCCAGAGGAGGCCACGAGAATGATCAGGGGACTGGAGCACCTCCTGTATGAAGACAGGCTGAGAAAGTTGGAGCTGTTCAGCCTGGAGAAGAGAAGGCTGCGTGAAGACCTCATAGCAGCCTTCCAGTATCTGAAGGGGGCCTATAGGGATGCTGGGGAGGGACTCTTCATTAGAGACTGTAGTGATAAAACAAGGGGTAATGGGTTAAAACTTAGACAGGCGAAGTTTAGATTGGATATGAGGAGGAAATTCTTTACTGTCAGGGTAGTGAGGCACTGGAACGAATTGCCCAGGGAGGTTGTGAATGCTCCATCCCTGGTGGTGTTCAAGGCCAGGTTGGACGAAGCCTTGGGTGGCATGGTTTAGTGGGAGGTGTCCCTGCCCATGGCAGGGGGCTGGAACTGGATGATCTTAAGGTCCTTTCCAACCCTAACAATTCTGTGATTCTATGATTTACAAATTAAATGAAAGAGGCAACAGGTTTGTTCAGCTAGCATCCTTCCTCTTGCTTCTCTTGGTTTTCTGACAGATGATAAAGGATCCCAGTGCATTTTCCTTGTCCAAAGGACTTAGTCCTACCACTGTGCCATCATTCCCTAGCTCTGCAGAGCAGACTCCCCTGTCCAAGGCTGTGTGTGGGCAGATATACGGTGCATAGAGATTAGCATTTGTCCCAGTCTGCACACTGCTCTTCCAGGTTTCAGAGTTTACAAGGAACACATGGTCACACCAGTGAGCAGAGCTGCAAACCAAAGCAACCTCTTTTCTGCTGGAGTAGGTGTCTGTGCTGGTACAAATGTGTCCCCAAAACTCTGGGGGTGGACATGGCGCCTGGTTGCTTTTTTGTGCCATGAATGTGGTCCAGGTTTGAGGAGGTGTTTGTGAGAGTAATGGACAACTTGGAGAGGAAACTTAATCTGAAGTTGCTGAGGGCTTAAATCAATGTCTGATGTAGTTAATAGAGCCCTTCCCTTATCTTCATTGGAAAGAAATCTCCAAACTCTTCACTGAGAATCTCTGGTACTCATGTCACCTGAATTACCTGAAAATTTGGAGTAAAGGCAACAGAACTATGCAAGCTGTCTCTACTATCAGTGGAAAAATACAGACTCCTTACACTAGAGGGTGACTCCTGCCCCAGATATGGAGGCATAATACAAACTCCATGCCAGAAATTTATTCAGCATTCTGGAGGAAAAATGCACAAAACATCAGTGTGAGTCTACCAGAAGCAGCACCAGAATATTCAGGTAAGTCTTGAGGTGAGATAAATAGACATAATGCAGAAAGTCAGCTACATTTTAAGTATTACTGTTAAGCACAGAATAACAGCTAAAAGTAAGGCTTAAGTGGAGATCTCTGTGAATTTCTTGTGTTTCATATGGCTTGGGTCCCTCAGATAGTTCCATGACCCTAGCTAATGTTTCCTGTTCACCATAAAACAGCAATGGGAAAAGTAATGTTTAACTGTTATTTTCAGGGGGCATTTAAGGTAAACACTATGCAATTCCCCATATTTAACTAAGTGGGTGAGAAGGGATAACACATCTATCTTTACCACTATCTTTAACAGAGAGGATATCTAATTCCATTAGAGATATTTAGGATAAAGTGCTTAAGTGACTTAAGGTGAAGTTTGGTGGGATGTGTACTTTCTCTTTTTGTTTTTGGTTTCTTCTTAATGTAAAATCTGCATAACCAAGGAGGGATTGCAAACAAGGTGACAGAGTAACTCTGCATCAGAGGTGTTGCATAGAAACTAGGAGCACAGTTCATCTGATGATGCTCTCTTCCCCTCCTACCCCACACCCAGAGGACACTGCAGTCAGTTCTCTGCATGGGCACACAGAGACTCAGATTTACTTACACTGTCGTTTCCACCAGAACTATCTCTGCTTGGTTTTGACACAACTCTGCAGGAGGACTTTGTGAAGCTAAGGTGTCTTCCTTCTGCAGCCACATCCGCCCAGGCACATTGAGCCTTGTTGTGGGCTCAGTGAATCTGCTCCACATGCCAGGCGAGGGAGCAATCCTGTCCACTATTGCACCATAACGTGCACACTATTTGGTATTTCTTTTCTCCTCCCCACCCCCTGCCCTGCCACCTGTGAAATTTCTAAAACTTTTTTCATTTACTAGGAAAATTAAATAAACAAATAAATAAACCCCCAGAACCCAAAGAGTTCTTATTAGAGTTCTGAACATATGCTACTTAGGAAAAAAAAAAACAAAAACAAGTGAAATTGGCTGATAAAGTAAGAATCCCACAAAGGGCTGTTCTTCCAATCATCCAGTATTTCTCCTATAATTTCCTCAGAGATTGTGGAATGATTTTCCAGATGTCTCTGTTCCTTCCAGGTGGCGTGTTCAACATGATTTGGATCAAGGCCAATCTTATGCTTCTTCTTATACAGGGGAGATGATACTGCACAAGGTACATATCTGCATACATCCACATTTTTGGAAACATAAACAACATGTTTTCTTAAGTGTGCAAGTAAAGCACAACTGTGAGGAAGGGTTGTGTTCCTTTGCTGCTGACAAAAATGCCCTGTCTAAGAAAGGTACCACCTTTTATGATCAGGAATAAGAAACCCAAGTGCAGTTCTTGCTATAGGAGCATTTACAAGGGGTCAGGAACTGGCACAGTTTCCTAGTGCTCTTTAATTTGACTCACATAAACCCTGTTTAGCCTCAAACCTATTTGATCCCTTCCCAAATGCTGTACCTCCTTGCTTGCCTGTTGAACATAGGCTGGCAGCAGAAATATGCAACCACAGAGCTATGGATGTAAGGAGTGATATTTCTCCCTGGCCAAGAAAACCTATGGCAAATTAAAATAGCAGCAGTAAGTCTGGGTCAGTATATAGATCAGGCCAAAAAACATTGCATAATATGCCTGTATTCAGTATTCTGACAGTTAGGGCAAGGAAATCTGTTGCTATCTCTCCTAGAGGGCCTAATCTTGTGGTTGTTTTCTGCAGGGTGCACTGATGTTTACAGGAGCTGTAGGTGTGCATCTGCTAGTGGGAATCTGTATCCTTTTCAGCACCTCCTAACCTGTGAAAGAGCAGACGTAGCTGCAACTGGACAATTCCTCAATGGAGAAGTCTGCTCTGCTTTTCACCCAATACACTTTTCACCTGGCAAATTTAACTGCTTCTCTATAAATGAGAACTTAATTTTTTTGGTACCAGCTCACAGCTCTGCATCATCAGAGAGGTTAAGCTGATCAGTTCTATCAATGGTCCCTGACTTCCTGGAATGGACAGATACAGCAGTAATGTAAATGCCATGGGTGCATTTTAATGCTTATGATTTTTAAATGATGATGAGGATCCTCACTTGGAGGGCAGGCAGAGCTGGACTTTGTGTCAGAGAGAGCTGAGCACTGTCCTTGAGCAGGGCTTTTGTTTTGCCTCCTCCCAGCACAGTTGTTAGTAGGAGTAACAACAATCCATTGGGTTTTGAGACCTTAAGAAGGAAAAGCACTCCCTCACTCCTTACAGGCTCCTGTGATTTATTTAAATGACTCCAGCATGCCAGCATCACAAGCCAAGTGTAAGTGATGGGCTTTGGGTCTATGTTGCTTCAGCTCTACAGTTCAGTATTGCAATTCCCTCAGCTTGGACTCTATGTACACGTTTTCGCCATTTTCACTCATGTTTTTTCAATCGAAGCCCAGCCTTTTAATGGGAAAGTTTTCCCAGCAAAGTGCCTAGATGTTGTGGAATAGGCATTTCTCTTTCTCCAGAAAATAAGTGTGATTTTCAGAAAAGCTCCTTAGTTTTGTGCTGTCAAAAAGACCTTGATTTATTTGAAAACTTGTATCACCAATGGGAAGCCCAATACTCATCATCTATTTGTAATGCCTACCTATATATCTACCAGGAACGTTCTATAAGGCAGTGAGTCTTCAACTCAGTGGAGATATTATTATCTTTCAAAGAAAATCAGGAAAATTATGAGTGGTGTAAATTCTAGAAATTTCAAAATTTCTTTATGTATTGAGGTCAAAGATACAGTATTTTTTCTAAACTTCTCTAAGAACAAAACCAAGGAATAAGAATGAACTTTTTCTTAGCTCAGGCCCATTGAGACTTTTCATTTCCACAGTTATGTGAATACTGGAAGACTGTGCTATGATTTTAAGCTTTTACATATTTTACATCATCCCTATGTCTGTATGTATCATCCCTATGTTTCAGTGTGAGGTGTCCCTGCCCATGGCAGGTGGGTTGGAACTTGATGATCTTGAGGTCCTTTCCAACCCTAAATATTCTATGATTCTATTTGATGATTCTATGTCAAATCCCCTGGTATCTGCTGACTCTTGGACATTGTTAATGGGCACATGAGACCATGCCTTTATATCGGAGAGCAGTGTGGAGAGTACCAAGGGATGTCACCTGTAATGCATAACTTCCTCAGAAGTGCTGCTGAATGGCCAGAAAGTTTGGAGACTGCTTTGTACCAAGTCATCAAAGAGAGCACTGGAAACAGACTATATTTGTCTCTAAAAATCTCTTTTTCATTTGCACCTCAGGTTTATTTCCCCAGAGTTTGCAACAGCCGGGTTCTAATTTTGTATACGTGACTATCTTTTCTGAGACGGTCACCAAGAACATGAGATTGACAATAAGTTTTTGGATGTGGGAATCAGCCACAAATTACTTTTTGAAAGTAATTTGAGCAACTCTGAGTAGCTGACAGATTCAGACCACAAACTTGAATCAAGACAACCTCCAAAACAAATACACCAACCTGGAATAAAAGAGCCTTCTTGTACTGGAGGGATGATTGGGTCACCTACTATGGCGGTATTCATTACAGTTATAAAAACATATCAGGAGGGATAACAAGGGAGATCTTCTGTGGTCTAAGGAGAAGAAGGGTGTAGAGGGAAGTGCTGAGGATGCTTCAGTTATTCTAGCCTGTAGAGATCTTAAACAAAAACCAAAAGGAAGTCCAGAAAGATAAGGGAAAAGAGCAGAAAATGCAGTGAGTTTGGCGTCTCTTCTCAGCTCAGCCTGCAGTGAGTCTGAAAATTACCTCAGGCTGGAGATCTCCAGCTGTGCCTCTGGTGCTGATGGTCAGTCTTGCCATCAGTGGAAAGAGGATAGAAAGAGTAATGGGTAGCATTTCCACTCGTGCATTTACTCCTTAATAAAAAAAACCCACCCCTTCTGCCCTAAGGCAGCTGTAAAATTTGCCCTTTCCTCCTGCTTCTGCAAAAAGGGAGGGGCGACCTTGTGAAAACAGACCCTTGAAGGAAAGGATCTCATGCCTTGAGACCTATGGGACCATTTTCTTTCCCAAAAGTACCCTGTGCTGCCCTGATCCTGCTCCCAGGGAAAGGGATGATAACAATCTCTCCTGACTGGAGCAAGGATAGACTGGCCAGCTTTGGAAAGCACTGCCAATCTTATGTACAGCTGCCCAGCAGGAGAGGGCTGTCTCTCGGCAGGACCTCCGTGGCTACATCTACAGTACTCTGAAAGGGCACCATCTGGAGCAGCAGGAAACATGGCATACTGCACCTCCTGCAGACCGCCTGCCTGTGGAGAGTTTGTTTGGGCCTGCCTGGTAGCGGACTAACCCTCCAGGTATCCCTGGGCATGTGAGGTCTTGTGCAGTGCGAGCGAAGTATACTTGACACACCTTAGGCCATTCTTGCAGGCTCATTATCTGCACAGAGGGTGATTTCCTGGTCTTGAGCACTCGGGGCTACCCTTAACAGCCAGTGTAGACATCTAGCATCAATTCCACCTGTTCACAAGCAGTTCTTCCCCTCCTTTGGACAAGAAAGCATTTTACATCTCTGTCTACTTGGGTCATTTCTGCCTCTTTCACTCCACCCAACTATGCAAAACTGTGCACAACATCAGAGAAGGAAAAGCTGATTTACCATAACAGATCAGATTGTGGGTATGTTGAATAAAATATGCTGCTTGTGACAGAGGGAGCCATCCAGCCAATTTGATAGCTTCACTCCCAAGGGATTAAAATACCTCCTTCATCTCTGCAGAGAGCTTGAGTATGGAAAGAACCTGAATTAAAATCTACCTTTTGCTTCAGTGCCTTCAAAACACTGCTGCCTCTCATGGGCAAAGCCAGATATAATCCTAGTTTCAGTGTTCCCTCTCAGTATTGTCAATTTGTTATCTTGTCTTGTTATTTGTTCCATTTACTTGCTGTGTACCCCCGACATGAAGATAATCAAAATCTCTGGAGGGGGGGAGCATCCTTCCTGCTGTAATGAGTGGACCTCTGCCTGCACCCTGACGCTCCTAGGCAGCCATCAGTTTCATGTGGCTAATGGGTTTGTGGTGGTCCCCTAACCACAGCATCTGAACACTTCCCCATCTTTCTCTAACCATCTGGCTCACACTGAGCTCTGTCTTTAAACTGGCTAACATTAGGTAAGGTAAATAAATGTCACCCTAATTGAGTGGATCAAGGTAACCCAGGTAGTCTGCGGTAAAATAAGCCATAAAATTTACACCAGAGGCCAATGTCCTCACCAGCCTCAGTTCATGCCCCTGAAGTGAAATAAAAATACATCAATACATTGTCCCTGCCCATGGCAGGGTGTTGGAATTGGGTGATCTTTAAGGTCCCTTCCAACACAAAACATTCTATGATTCTCTGATCAAGGGCTACCAACTACAAAGATACTACCTTTGGCGCAGAGATCTTTGAAATACAAATCATGGGAGATGGAATGAATATTTTAGGGAAGAATCACTGCCTGATTTTATATTTTTTCTGAGGCCTATACTCTTGGCCATACTCAAATACAGGGTGCCGGGCAAGGCAGATATTTGGGCTACCAGCCTTGCCATTACTGTGTTCCTCCCTTTCTCAGACTTCGAATTACAGCTTTGAAGTGGTGACATTGTTCCCAACTTCCTTGACCAAAGTCACTTTGGAAGTCTGTAAAGTCTCTCAGAATTAATTCCAAATTGCTCAAGTGAAATTACTACACATTGGACTGTCCACCCCCTGATTCATGGCTGCTACAACTAATTCCAACTGCAGACTATCAAACCTTTTCAGGAGCTGTCTCTCATCAGTTGGTAGTGCTAAGAAAAAAAAAAGAAAAAATAAAAAAGAAAAAATAAGAAGGGGGAACACGTCAAATAAATTCAAACAATAAATAAGCCAGCTGAAATCGAGGTCTGCTCATGGATATTCAGTAAGCTGCAAAAGAATCAAAATCTGTTGGATAAATTATTCATTGCAAATTATTTGTTCATCTTGACAGTCATAAAATTATACAATCCATTAAAAAAAAAAAAAAGTCTAGTCACAGTATTTGACTCCAGCCCTCTGCTACAGAGAGAACTCGACTAGGTCGGTATCTGGGATGAATGACAGATATGTACCTCTGCTGACAGAGTCTGGCAGTGTCTAGAACCTCCTAATTCAGCCTGGGAGATGGACTACCACATAGGGAGCTTTGGTTATCCCTCTCCCTTTGTTATTCCCCTCCCTTGTTATCCCTCCTGATAGTCCATTCATCACCTTTCGGAGGAATGCTTTCCTTTGCTTTTAGGGGATCTGAGGCTATTCCTCCATATTCCTTCCCATTAAGCAGAAAAGAGAGGGTGTGGAGACCACCACTCCCACATGTCTCAAATTCACTCAAATCCAAAAGTCACACAAATCCATTTCCGCTTTGTGCCAATGGACCTTGTTCAAAGAAGGCTGTGTTGCAACACCTCCTGCATGGACACATCTTTAACCTTTCATGCCACCTTAATGCAGGTGCTAGAGGAAGACTGTTGTGCATTGTTGTCACCCCACAGTGTCACTATTTTATAGGTGGATCCTTGGGTTTGTTCCAGTAGACAAAAAGGAAAGTGGGAATATGTTGCTTGACTCCTTTCTCTCTCTGGCCTCCTCTCAAATACACACCTGGGACCTTTTCCCTGCACAACACAATAAATCTGCTTCTACACAAGGGAGGGGCATTGAGCTATGCTGATAACTCATGGCCAGGCACATTCTTTGTGTTCACTTTGCATTGCCAAGTGTAGAGGGGTTGGACTCAGGTTGATAAGCACAGAGGCCATGTCAGCTGTCACTTTTCTGTGATTCATTCTACTTCTTATGGCCCAAACACTGAAAACACCCTTTATTTTCAAAACAAGAAATACAGCAGAGCCCTTATCAACATCCAGCAAAGTGTACCAGAGGAGCACACACTTTAGTGCAGTGAGTCCCACACCAGGCTCTTACATTCCACATATGGGTTGAAGAAACTGGAAATGCCTTTGATTATTTTTACACAGAAACGCAAGTTCACAAGCACATACTTTTATATATCTATGTATATGATTATATAAATAAACATATATGTCTGTGTGTGTGTTCACAAAGACTAGTGTGATCAGACTATTATTAGAAAAAGCAGAAAGAAAATAGGTGCTATTAATCTGTTCTATCCAACATCTTACATACTACATTCATCACTGTGGCATTTATTTCTGTCTCTGATTTTTCTTCTTTTTAAGGTTTGATCTGAGGCCAGGTTTTCTAATGAGTTTAGTGAAAGGATCAAAGGGTGAGAATCACCATCTGCCTAAAGAAAACAATAGTATTTCCAATTGCATGACGGTATCTGGCAGGGAAGGCTGATTGTTGGGCTCCTCAGCTACATCATAGAAGAGAAATGGGAAGAACATTAGAGAGAAGGAAACCTTATCTAACCAGATGCCAGAAAAATTTTGAATACTCCCAAACACCTGCCAATTGTTTTATTTTGGCAGCAACAAAGAGGAAAAATAGATTGGAGGATAGAAGAAAGCAGAGAGGAGAGGAGAGGAGAGGAGAGGAGAGGAGAGGAGAGGAGAGGAGAGACGAAAAGGGAAAGGGCAAAAAGAAAACAAAAAAGAAAAGTGAAAAGAAAAAAAGAAAAGGAAAAAAAGAAGAAAAAAGAAAAAAAGAGAAAAGAAAAAAAAGAAAAGAGAAAAGAAAGAGAAAAGAAAAGAAAAGAAAAGAAAAGAAAAGAAAAGAAAAGAAAAGAAAAGAAAAGAAAAGAAAAGAAAAGAAAAGAAAAGAAAAAAGAAAAGAAAAGAAAAGAAAAGGAAAAGGCAATTGATGTGGCCATAAAACTGCACATGTCCATACTATCGAGCATCCAGAAATCTCACATGAATGTCCAGACACCTCAAATTCTTTTCCCACACAGAAACGAAGGAGATTTCTAAGGGAAAACGTGTATGTATGGTCATCCTATATAAAAAGCTGCTTTTGAAACGACCACCAGACATCTATGCTCCTCATTAGGAGCTTCATGCCCTCTGGAAACCTGGACTGACGTGGTCTGTGCATGAGGTGGCATCTGAGCCCATTCTCCATAATACAGAGAGACAGTGAAGGCTGTGTCCCCAACTCTAGGCATTGGAGATGTGTTCTTTTCAACAAGCTCTCTTTAAGAGTATAACACTCCATGATAGCAGAGTATTTGTATTTTTTAATGTTTGTGTTGGCCTCTTCCTTCTAGGCAAGTTACAGGTACAGAAGGGTAAATAAGCTAAGCAGCTGTGGCGTGAAGGGAGAGACATCAAATCCACAGCCTTAGAGAACAAACTAAGCAAAGAGGGACTCGCTCAGGCCTTTAGAGCAGCATCCTCTCCCCAGCCAGCTACTTGGCATTCCAGGAGGGTGGGTTAATCCTTTGCCTTTGATGAATCTTTAATCTTGGCACCTTGTGGCTGAAGCCAGCACTAACTAGCAGATCCTGGCGATCAAAGTGATGCGCTTAAATATTTCATTTATAAATAAAAAATAATAAAATAAAAAATAAAGACTTGGCTTCATAATAGCAATAAAGCAACTCCTGGGGGGTTGTTAGGGCCAATTAATCATACCCTTGGGACTGAAGAGGAGCTCCACTGTTCCTTGTAACTCTAATTGCCCTATGGGTGCAATTATCCATACCCCCCTCTTCCTCTGCTTGTCCAGCCAGATCTTATGGCTTAATTTCAGTGTAGGCTTTCCAGTTTTTAACCTCTGTTACTCTAAGCCACCCTCCCCATGAACCAGGCTGCAGATGGAGAATGATAAGACTAATTCTTCTTTTCTGCATATCCACTCTGACCAGCTGTAAGGCAGTGTACTCATACTTCTTTCCATGCTTACAGATTCAGGTGGCCAGAGTGGATACTCAGGGGAAGCCCTGTGCTGCAGAAGACAATCCACAAGCACTATCTTTTCGGATAGCCTCTTCAGCTCACGTCCATGAAAGCACTTAATTCTCACCTCCTACTCAGGACCTCAAGCTTCCCACAGAATCTGTAGCCTTTACTCATATGTCAGGGGCTGGACCTGAGCCATGAATTTTTCAGTATGGAAAGGAGCCTCCTCATTGCTATTTGTGATAATTTGAATGCTTGGCAAATACTAGAACTAATCCTGTTAAAGACACATACCCTTTTCTTCATTATCTATTATCGAAGCATTTCCCAAATTGAAGCTTGGATCTGACCCACAAAGCATCTAAACCTACACATAAATGAAGGCACATGCAAAACTGCCGTGGGACTGGCAGGAAGAGATACTTGGGGAAAGGGAAGAAAACAGGGTGAGGATAGAACATCTAATGAATTTTTTGGGCTTATTTATACTTTCCGCAGAAAGGAATTTCACCACCTGACTGAGCTGTGTTAAAAATGAACTTCCCATTTTAAGTGTTCTGTCCGCAGATTTCCAATGGCCCCAGTTGTTACACCAGGAGAAGCAGGGGATGACTATTCTCTGTTCTTCTTCCCTGAGAAGCTCAGTTTTACATACATCTGTCATATGCCTGTTTTGTGAGAGATTAAATGCACCAGTTAGCTCCTCAAAGAGAAAATTAAGAGCTGAGCTAATCACTTTCTGTGGAACAGAAATGTGAGAATACACGGCTCTTTTTGTTAGCAGATGGGGATGTAGAAAGAACCAAATCCTAGAAGATGAAGCCTGTCATGCAAAGAGGAAATAAGGTGCCCCTATAAAAGAGTAATTAACTGCTGGAAGTCTTTACCAACAGCTATAGAAGGTAACCTGTCACTAGGTCACTGGCTACTTTAAAATGGGATTGGATGTTTCTCTAAAATATGTATTTTAATTTGACAATAGCTCTTGGACTTGAAATGGGAAATAATTCAGAGAAGTTTGGAGGCCTGCTTTATGTATTAGGCTAGCTTAGATTGTCACACCTGTCTCTTCTGGGCTTAAAATGCATGAATTATTGAGGTCTGATACTGAGTCTTAACGTCAAAGGTTGCTTTCTCTGAAAAGCTCATGCCTTTAAAGGTTCACTTGTAGCTACTTGTAATGTTCATCACCTGCTGTAGTGGAAGCCTAAGGCTTTGAATTCAGGTCTTAAAGAAAAAAAACAAGGACTGGATTCAGACTGTATGTGTTCTGTGGCTGATCTGAAGTCGGTCACCCCGCTATGCCTAACCATGTGAATTGAGGGCTGCAAAAAAGAGCTGTCATACTGGAAGTTCAGAACTCGCTATTTCCTTAAAGAAACCTGGTCTGTAACAGTGAAGTTTTCCTCATATTTTTATTCTTTAATATATCCTCAGCTGATACAAAGGAACAGAGATTCCTTAAATTCAGCCAAGCTGTAGGAACATCAGAGAAAATGTCTCATTTCACCTCTCCATTGTGAAACTTCTTGAGAGAAGAAAAAGAAGAATTTAATTCCCATCACAAGTTCATTCCTTGCTTTCACTGCTAAGGCAACAAACAATTATTGCTGATCACACACACATACACACAGAGCTTTGCAGAGTACCACTGCTGTTCTCCTGTGAAGACAATGCCCTAGCTTCTATAAAAATCAGAGATCAAACTGCTTCTATGCCTTTTCCTTTCCTCTAGCATTTAAGGCCTGGAAAGCTTGCTGCTTGTGTTGTAATCTTACCCAGCTACAGGATATGTGACTATGTTGCTTATTCCTCCCTTGTGTAATGTAGAACTCCATGCCTCACATGAGCCAGAGCCTTGTATGAGTTATACGGCTATTATAAGTAGGACTGATGTATTACAGAATGCTGCCATAGATCCTATTAATGGCACTTGGGCTCCATTTTTTTCTCCCTGTAGTAAATTCTGCACTTTTTTGGAAGTGGACAGCTTCACAAAGATGCAAAGACCCAGTGCCTGGGAGGGGCTCGGGCAACGTTAGGGGTTTGCAGGGTTAGGTGTTAGCAGAGCACCTCACTCCGATGCAGCAGTGAAATCTACATTGACACAACCAGCCTGTGCTGATAAACTAGTGTCTTGTCCAACCTTGAGCAGCACTGCTGCAGAGAGGTTCCCACACATTCCCACACACTTCACTCCATCGTCTGAATTGCTTTTACCATGATAATGTTTTCCCTTGTTCTGAATTTACAGTTACCTCAGCCCCTCACTACCATTCATTCTTTTCTGCTGATTAACAGATTTGCAGGTATCTCCCCTTTTTCTAGCACTCTTCTGCTCAGGAGTGAGGTGTAGTGTGATATTCACATAGAGTGTTTTTTTTATGCAGGGTGATCTCGATAACAGAGCCATTTTTCAGGCTGAAACATCTCTGATCTTCACTAGATACGCATATTTCTGGGCTGCAGTCCCATTCTGTTCTCAGTTCTTTACAACTGGAAAAACCGTAAAGCCCAGGATACACATATGTAGGGGCTTCAAATCTCTATCTAGATTCAAGTTAGGCTCTGTTCTGATTTTCCACTTGGAACTGGGGTGTTTGCAGATATGAAAGGTAGTTGGGTGGGCTTTTCCTCCTCTCCCAGATTTTGAAATCATGGACAAAAGCTTAACACTGTGGCCTTGTCCTTATCTATCAGTTAAACCAAGTCAAGGCATGTACCATGTCACTGTAACATGGCCATACAGATTACCATGGACCAGGCATTCTTTCCAGGAAAAAATATAGATTCATTCAATCTGTTCTGGGTGGGAGAAAATTTTAGCTAAGTGGATAAAAGCTTTAATGTGGCACTTGTTCCTCGGGCCAGAAAATGGGCCTTGGTTGGTTTAATTTACTGGAGTAGATATATGTTTTAAGATTACATCATGTGGTAATGATAACAGGACAGCAAAGCATGAAAGTTTAAAGATAACAGTATCTTCGTCAGTCCTGCTAACAGCTCACTGTGACTCTCCTGTATCTTTCAGTTCATTTTCTTATTTCTTACCCTATCTTCTCTCTTTCCCGAAACCCAGCCAACGTGCTCTATGTAATTTCTTACTGGGTGCCTGGAAATGGGTTTGAAAAGAGCCAGTTTCTTTGCTTAGAGGAACTGTGGGACTTAAATATATGCAGCGCTGCTGCTGCTCCAGACTAACTAAATGTTCAACTGCAAGGCAAGTGAGTGAAAGAGCAGTTGTAAACCCATGATGCAATCCCTGCCTGCCACATCTGATTTAGCAAACTGAGATGGTCTACAAAAAAGAAGAAAGAAAAATAAGCATGACCAGGTGCTGCTGTATTGGATCTGAAACATTAACAGTCAGAGACAGCACTGAAGCAGGGCAGCCAGCATATTTGTGTTAGGCACATCAGACCAAATAGTAATCCATGGCAAACAGATACAAGAAGCCTAAATACCTCAGTATCAGTTAGAGAAACTCAGACTGATTATGGGGAAGCTGGTAGGATGCAGAACAGAGGTTGTAAAGCTGGTGTATATAGTGTGAAGAAGGCAACTCTGACCAGTGATTGGGATGCAAGACTGGATTAACTGAGTGAGACACAAGGGATTAAGAAATGAAGATCTTCTAGAACACTGAATTTACCACTAAATGAATCAAGGTATTTTTTTCCAGAACTCCTATGTATGTCTTATTGCTAATGAAATAACCTATAACATGTGGGGAGAGTTCACTGAAGGGAAAGAAAAGAGAAGTAAATGAGACTGAAAAGTATTTGCGTTTATATACCTGCAAGCAACTCACCTTGGTGGCTGGGATAAAGAAGCCCTCCAAGTACAAGTGAGCGTGTGAAACACAGGCCCTCAATCAGAGATGTGCAGAGGACCATTAATCCAATGACTTTTATCCACTTGCACAGTATCAGGTAAAAATCTCACAAAAAATGCTAACCTCATCTGATTGCCATCATGATGTTGGGAAGTTTCTGTCACTTTGGAAGACAATTTATAGGATCTTGGCAATGTGTCTTTCTTAGGAGTATGTTTGCTATGTTCAGGTTCAGCTTTGATCCTGACCCCTGCATTTGGGTATGGTTTAATTCTTAGTTGGTGTCTATTTTACATGTGTTTTACCATGAACACAACAATCTCTTTCTAATGAAGGGAGAAAAAGACAGATGTAACAGGGTAATTGGTACTTCTGTGTTTGTCCTCTTGGGTCCAGAAGTGAAAAGATGAGTGGTGGACTAGAGAGAGGGTAGAAAAGAAAGACAGGAAATCACAGCCAGTTTGTCAAACTAGCCTTTTTTCTCCATTATTCTCAGATCTGTCTTTTTCTCTCTTTTTCTTTATTACTTGGGACATTAAGATGAAGGCAGTGTTCTGAGTGCCACTCCTATGGCTCCAGCTTGCAGAGCATCTCTACCTCACCAACATGACCGCAAGAAGCTTCACAACACCCTTGTGAGACAAGTCAATATCATTAAGGATGATTGTACGTTACGATACATTTTCTAAAGCTCTATCTATGTTACAATTAATCTCCAATTCCAATCTGGTATTTGGCCTTCCAAGGTACACATTTACTTTCCATTGTCTGCAGTAATGATTTTCTGTCCCTGGTCCCAACTTTCCACTGGTGTAAATCTATACAGAGACTGCTCCAGCTCGTTTTACACTGGCCCATCATCTCAGACTCTCTCTGATATTTGTTGTCTGGTGGTGTTGTGGGTCATTAAGATAGATGCTTGTGGCTACCTCGGGACGGGCGGATGTCAATGTTGGGAAGATGTGTTTCCTTATATATGGTTTGCTGCCCACAGTAGGATCTTTCAAGGTGGGAAAAACTCTCTGAATGCAAAGTGCAATTGAGTGCACATACTGTCACAATTGTTGGGCTAGAAGGCACCTAGAAAGAACTCATTTCTCTTGTGAGAAGACAGGATCAGCTATATCTGTGCCGCTTCGGACAAAAGTTTGTCCATCCTGCACTTGCATGTCTGTGGTCCTGGAGAGGCTGTGTGAGGATTTCAGCTTTTCATTGACTTTGCCATTGTACAGTGTGTTGTTTGAAGTACTAATTTTTACCTCATTGTAAGTTTTATAAATTTTAGCAAAATTTTTGAAAACTAGCACCTACAATCCTATAATGAAGTGAGAATTATACACTTTTTTTTTTTACAGTAAGTTTCAAAATATCATAATCACTGTTGGAGGAACAAAAAAAAAAAGAACAGATAAGGCAAGACATGATGCAAACTCAAAGAATGACATATCTGCCTATTAAAAAACACCTTATGATTTTAAACAGTTTCTGTGCTTCTGTAAAGCTTGACTTTTGATTTTAAATGTTGGGGATCTGGAATACTACAGGGGGAACCAGCAAAGAAAAGCATGGGCCAATTTACCTGCTGGATGCACATGAGAACAGAATGTTTCAAACTGGAACAGGACAAGCTGCACAAAGTATCGTATCACAGGAGATGAATGCAGCTGTCACTTGGTTAAGAGGGCATGGAAGGGGGAGAGGATACAAATGCTCTTCTGCAGCTTTTGGCTAAGTCAGTGATTCACCCATCTAGGGTCACATCTTCAGTCTCTGGAGGAACATCATAGCTCATATCGAGATGCTGGGGAGCCCATAACCTGTGTCTGAGGGGAGAACTGGGCTTTTAATTGCCTAGCACGTCTGCATGAGAAAGGTGTATGGTAATAATAATGATGCAGTAAATGAGAAAGCTGGCTATTTGAATATGACATCCTTTGTCAGCTTTATTCCTCTTAATAATGTGACATGGCTTGGGGAGGGAAAAAATTATTAACCTTGCCATTTTTAAGCCTGAATTGCTGGGAGTTTTTCCGCTGAAATTCACATCTTTAACTACCTTTGATATTTAACAAATTCCTAGTTTTATCACCATGGAAGCCTGTTTCAGGAGGGATAAGAGCTAGATGTTTGGGAGGGGGAGTAAGGAGGGGAAAGTGTATAGCAAGCCACCATTTGGGAATTGGGTGTAAAGTAGCATGGTACTGATTAACGTCGTTAAAAGAAAGTGGGAGTGGAAGTGTACTGAAAATGAGTGAA
This sequence comes from Pezoporus occidentalis, assembly GCF_034315485.1. Lineage (NCBI taxonomy): Eukaryota > Metazoa > Chordata > Aves > Psittaciformes > Psittacidae > Pezoporus > Pezoporus occidentalis. Next base: position 276,453 of record NW_026913274.1, read on the forward strand.
AGAGCAGTATTGTAATCTGCTTTATTGCGTTCCCGAGAAGCTTGACTTAGCCTCATTGTCATAGCGAGATGATGTGTACCCTACGAGTGTATAAAAATATATGAACTCCTGGGACAATATAGTTCAATCTGCTCTGCTATTACCCATCATGCTCATCTGAGCACACTACAGCTATTAGATCTGTTTGTGAAACAGCTGAGCCCATGGATGGATCTCCTGCAAACGGAGCCTGAACATACTGTTGAGACAGGGTCTGAATGTACAATACTTGGAAGGAGAAACAACAGAAATGAATGTACAACAGGGATGGCTTAACAATGGGAGGTGCAAGAGGAATGAATCGGCTCCAAATGCAGATATGTAATGGTAAAATAGATTGCCATGTATAATTCAGGGTGTTTGCTTCCCCCTTCCCCTTGTCAGATAGCCCTCAATCAGTTTGACTTGCACAACATACTCTTCACTACTGAAAGCTGTTAATAAGCTGTTGTGCTTAACCCAGAGTAAGCTGCATTTAAAACACAGAAACTGAGCTACGTACATATACAAAACCATGTCCTGTGCTCTTCCTTTTTCCAGAGGGGACAAAGGGGGGCTACCTCTGGATGAAGAATGGCAACTTCAGAGCAGCAACTTGAGAGCAGCCCACTGCAACATGCATACAAAGGCAAAACAGAACAGCATGCAGGAAACCAAGCTCCCTACTAAAATGATGTTAAAGGTTAAGAATATATACTGGAAACTTAACATTAATATTCTTAAAAGGGTTTAATCTTCCTAATAGCGATTCAATTTTTGTGTCATACCTGCTACTAACAGCACTAACACTGATGCTTGGTCATCACTGACACCATGAAGCAACAGAGTCATGTTCCTCTAACCCCATATTAAGACAGTTTTAACAGATATGTGGGGTTTTTCTTCTAATGATGGCATTGCTGAACAAACTGAAATTACAGAAGTGTCACACATCTGTATCTTTGAAACTCTGTCTGTAAAATAATGTCCTGCATTCTTACTACTCAGTATGGAAGAGCTGTAAAATGCTCCAAATGCTTTTTCTTGTCTATTCCTGGGATGCTACTCTCCAGCAGGAGAGGAAAGGGGGAAAAAAAGGCAAATAAAAAAGCTTGCCTTGTTATTTCGTTCTCTGGGTAATTGCATTTTCCATACCTCTCCCTTCAGAGGCATTTACAGTGAGTTCTGCCTTCCAATGCTTCCATTGATTTGTAGCTCTGCAGGGTGAAAACCAGACCCTAGCAAAGCCAAAGGGAGTTTTGACTTCATTCTTTAAGAACAAATCCACTGGTGTGCTGGATCAATGCAAAGAGTCAGAGCGCTGGCCTGTTAAACTGGATTTGTAACTGCTGCTCAGAGCTACAGCCATACAGGCAGCCAACCCGTACTGCTGAATTTAGACTTTACTTCTTGACTGCCTTTTAGCAACTGGGTAATGAAGGTAAGTGGCAGGTGAATGTCTGCAACATCCCTTTCCACTCATTCGGTTAGTTTATGCATTGAGATTTGCCCACTTTGTTTAGCCTTACATGTAGAGACCTGGTTCAGAGTTACCAAAAGATGCAGGGTGCCCTGCCTTGGGCAGAGTTCAGAAACTGCTGCAATGCTGCTTAGTGGTGTGAGGTGCAGGGACATACAAAGTCTCTTAAACACAGATGCCCACACTGCATGCAGTGGTGGACTTTGCATGGTAGAAGGTAGATTTGGACTGAATAAAGTGACATAACTCCTAGTACAGCCAGCAGAACTCCAGCAAGAAAATTCATGACGGAGGAAAGGACAGAGTCTATTGCATCATCTCTGAGATCACATCAAGATTAAGAGCTGAATAAGTTGTTGACCTTGGCCTGTTTGTTGTCTATACCATCAGAGCAATTAGATACAACTGTTAATACCATAGCCTAATTACTTCCTAATTTCTTCAAGAATACCCGAAGCATAAGAATTCAATTAACTGCAGCTATACAGGAAGTTTGAAGTCTGAGCTACTCTTTTATTGGCAACATTTGGATGAATAGAATGTGAGCACAGATGTTACTTTTCTTAAAGAATCAAATTTTTAATTAATTTTAACTTATAAGCTAATGAGTAGGTTTCTCTCATAAATTCTCTGAAAATTGCTTTCATTCTTCAGAAGTAAGAACATAAAGTTTGATAAGGATAAGCTGCTGTTTTCTTGCAAAATGATGAGATGGAATCCCAGCCTTCACTGTAAAGCAGAAAATGTAAAATTACCAAATCAAGGCTATATTCCTGCTTTTATTAGACTTCCTTATGCTGTATGCTCTCACCCCAAATGAAAAATATAAGGCTGTCAACAGCCTCTAGAAAATGTATGTTATTAGGCAGTGTTTTGCCAGATTTTCTTTTTCCTTATTCTTGCTCCACTTCCTAGTGGCTTGTTAATGCAGTTTAGTGTTCATGATCCCTAAAGCACTCAGAAGACTGATGAAATGCAGGGCACTATCTTAAGATACCAGGGATCTCATGCAGTGTGTGTGGTGGAGTTTACCTCTGATGATCAAGACTTGGTTTTGGAAGGAAATACGTGGAGGTGAAGCAATGGGAATATGCAGTACGCAGGAGTTAGAAATCAAACGGGTTAGTCACAGAACCCCAGACACTGGTAATACAAGCTTTACCGTGGGTAACATTATCCCTTGGTATCACTGCATGGGGAAGTCGCTCACTGAAGGTCCTGACAGGCAAATAGGAAAATTGGCAAATTCACCCCTTTTATGATCACTGGGTGAAAATCTCATTCAAGTCCAGCTCCCCTTGGACACCACACTGCTGTATTCACATACACAGATATACACAGTGCAGACAGGTTATAAACAGTGGTTACTTCAGTTAAGACTCAGCGTTACTACTTAGATCCCAGTTTGAGTAAATTCACCAAAACATAGAGGCTGTAATTGGTGCAATGAGAATCAAAGGTGTGTGGTTAGTTCCTTTTAAGCCTGGGGATGTTAAGATGCATCTATGTCTTTCCCGTTTTTCAGTTTCATACATGGGCAGGTACTTGGAGAGGGTTCTGATTTTGTTAGCACTGCAGTAACAGCGGTGTAATGAAGAGGTACTAGCTTGCAAGCCTTTCATACTCTTGTCCCAGCAGAAGCTTTTGCTACTTGAACATGCTGCAAAACGAAGGCAAAACTATAATGTGAAAAGAAGGCTCTGCAACTGTAGGATACACTGCTGCCAGCAATACCTGTCTGATGTGGTGGACAGTAATCTCAGGTGTACCTACATAGACTGCACCCCTGCACTGTGGGCAGCAACTCAGCTTAAGCCTGACCTGTGTGGTGCTTTCAGCATGTCTTCACTGTGTGACCCCAAGGCTCGAGGTTCCCTGGGACTTGTGAACAGATGCTCTCCATCTCCAGCTTGCCAAAGGAGGCAAGAGAAGGAGGACTCAGGTACTTGACCTTGCTGAATTTCTGTAACACACTTGTGAACTCTGTAAATCCCATTCATGTACTCTTGAGACACAGCCAGACCATGACACTGCTAACCTGAACACATGTGGGTGACAGCCCTTCTTTGAAGGGACCACAGACCTTTGGATATCCCTTCCCACCAACACTCCAATGATTTCCCTGCAATATTTAAGCTGATATCTCCTTGTCCTGAAAGGCAGGGGCCAGATCTGCTCTGGTTTGTGTCCATGAACTGGCCATTAATCCTGATACACTGACATCCTCCAGGCAGGAGCTAAGTCCTGCAAAGAGCATCTCTCCATTTCTCAGCTCTGTTCAACACCTGGTGCAAACGAGTTTCATTTTGCAGGTTAATATCCCTGTTTATTTATTTTCTCCTATTTTGCTATATTTTAGTATAATACCTTTAGTAATTTTTTGCTCTAGTGAGGAGTGAGAAAAAAATTTCACTTTTCCTATTTGGAAAACTGTGACTCGTGTTTGCTTTTAAGGTTTGCTACAGAAAGCCCCCTGGCCTTTGAACCCCGACATAAAGGCAATTCTCACTGAAGATGGGTTGGTATTTCCACTAGATTGCAGAAAAAGAAGGCAGAGGGAGGGGCAAAGACAAGCATTCCAAAATGTGGTCATGAAGATGCTCACAGGAAATGTGTTACATCAGTAAATACACTCTAATGGCATTTGCACTTATTTAACATCCCTTTTATGCATCCAGTATGGCTTAAAGGAGCCTTTGTACAAACACGAATTGGGGTCATATAGAGAGAAGCAGACACAAGGAAATGGGCACAAACTCAGAGTGATGCTCTCAATGGGGATGCGTTGGCGTAACTCCGAATGTATGTTAGGTAAAGATTCGGCCATAGAGACTATTCCAAAACCACAGATGCAGTCACACAGATGCACACACTTTTCCTTAAAAATAGCAAGCTTTCACTTGGCCCCACTTCCCATTAAAAAGGACTTGCATCCTATGAAAATTCATAAACTCTGCAGGCGTTTCCACGGCGATTTGACGGAGTAATCTCCCGTCATCTCAGCTTCTTGGTGACAATGACAAGAGGAAGATGGATTTATCAAATACACAGTGACATGTTTATGACCCTGTTTTGCATAAGCAGGAACCTGAGCCAAAGGCTGTGCAGCTTGAGATAGCAAGAGGGTTTTTATAAATATTGTGACAAGCAGAAGTGATATTTGGAAGAACATGAAAAAAAAAAAGAGAAATCTTTCATTTTTTCAGAGGCAGACCGCGTTTTGCAGTGGGGTGCAGGAAGAAAGCCTTTTTCCCCACTTCTCCACAGTTCAATTTCCCTGAAAGCATGAAGGCTAAGCTCTCCTGCTCACCTTGAGGAGTTTTTCTGTTAACCCTTCTGCTGTGCAGGATGCCCTTTTAACAAACGTGCTATTAGGAAAGGGGACGGGGGAAATGCTTTCCATCTTTTGGTGATACAAAAATAATGTGGAAAAGCCATAGGAACACAGATGACACCAATAACTCCACTTATAACAATCACGCAAACATGCCAGGGAAAGCTTCTGACACACTGTTGCCTTCACCAACATGGCTTTTAGATGGAGAGCACCACCAGAGGGCCAACAAGCCATTTAAAGTGGTTTAACCCTATTCTTGCACTCAGAACCTTACTATTGAGATTATTCTCAAGGCGTGGTCAAGGCCAGGTTGGACAAGGCTTTGAGTAACTTGGCCCAGTGGAAGGTGTCTCTGCCCATGGCAGGGGGTTGGAAGTGAATGAGCTTTAAGGTCTCTTCCAACCCAAACTATTCTACGGTTCTATGGCAGCTCTCAGGGTACTGCACAGGCGGCCCTCTCAGTTTACTTGGGGCTGCAGAATGTTTTTGTCCCTTTGACTAGATCAGCGGTGATGTGGAAAGGCTTTAGTGCCTGGGTTAAACAAGGTCCTGCAGATACACCAGATCTTTACCACCAAATTCTCCCATTCAGTGTCCCATGCTGGGCAGTAAGAGATGAGAATAGTCTCCCCTGTTCAAACTTAGGGGCAGGCAAATTGTTTTGCTGTGTGTCCCCTTAGCAGCCCTGCCTGCATGAGAAATAAAGCTGTCAAAAGATGAAGAGACAGCTTCAGCCTGAGGTCTCTCCACCAGAGGCTGTGGAGATGCTCCAGACTCCGGAGTCTGTGTTGCACTGAGGTTTGCACAGCTGTGCCATGCCCGGGGGGGATGCGCAGCAAAGACAGGAGCAGGGATGAGTGATGCTGCAGAGCCAAGGACAGAGCCCCACAGTTTTTCATCTACAAGTCCCACAGCAGGGGGTATCCTGGGCACTGCCAGATACTTTTCTGGAGGCTGGCAATGAGATAATAAAACGTTTGAGCTGTCTTTCAACTTCTCTTAAAACCAGGAGGGCTAGTTGAAAAACGCAGTAAATGAATCACAAAGAGCTAAAGAAGGAAAATGTGAGTAAGAAATGTGCTTGGATGTGTTTTTCCTCTCTGGATTACATCGTTTTTGTGATAATTTATACACCAAATTAAAGGATGAAGCTAAGAGAGCAACCGTGTAGAAGGAAGGGTTGTGGGTTCCCAGAGAGCGCATGTGCTAGACGGACTCAACCAAGACCTGTAATGGTCAATGAAAAATACAATCTTTGTTTTAAGTTTGTTTTCTTCTTATTTTTATCTTCCTCCAGATAAATATATTAATTAAATGACCTTCTTTAGCATTACACAGTAAAAAGAGTTCAGGAACTTTTATTGAACCGACCTGTAAAACTAGAGCAAAATCAGCTTCTCTGTTGTTCTCACTAAATGATTTTTCCATTGCATTTCACATCTTATCAGGGACTTGTTTGGGCTTGAAGCTCTGAAGCTTTTTCCGTAGGTCAGTTCAATAAGGCACTCAAAGCTGCTTTTCTCTCAATTGATTGGGTTGCTGGGTATGGTTTGGGGTTTTCTAGGGGCTTTTTTTGAAAATAATAATTAATTTTCTGTGTTTTATTTCTTGTATCTTTAAAAGAAACCAGACATATTCTCATTCTTGGTCCACCACAAAAACAATCCCTTTCTTACAATGAACTCATCCCATTTCATTACTTGATACTGAGAAAGGATTCTAGTGTGTCCATTAACACTGCAGTGTTAAAAAATTTGGCTCATAGTTTTGGATTCAGATATTTCACCAGACAAGAGAGAGGAATGAAACAGCAGCTTCACAAGCAGTTCTACCCCCAGGTAAATTGACTCTCTCTGTATCGACAATCTATAGCCTGTTGCTGAAAAAATTTCATTTGTCCCAACTTCTCTTTTTGGTGTCATCGCATCTAAGGAAGAGGTGGACACATGGGCTGAGATGGGGTGGAAGGGACAGCAAGTGAAGACTTTTAGGCAGCCTAAGTTAATTAATAGGTAGGGATGGACAACACAGTGGCAGATGAGGATAACTGCACAGGTCTAACTCATGGCTCATGGGTCCCTGGGATCTTCTCTGGTTCTGGGTAGTGGTGAGTGCTTAGAGAAGTGTGGAACAGCAAGACCTTTCTGCTGCACCTCACCAGTCTCCATCTGACTTTACAAACAGCAGCCTGCACAACAGGGTCAGAGGTGAGCTCCAGACACCCATATGACCCTTGATGCTGTTTTCCTCTGAAAGCCCTTCTTAATTTCTACCCCTAATTCATAGAATCACAGAATAGTTAGGATTGGATAGGACCTTAAAATCATCAAGTTCCAACTCCTGTGCCATGGGCAGGGACACCTCACACTAAACCATGTCACCCAAGGCTCTCTCCAACCTGGCCTTGAACACTGCCAGGGATGGAGCATTCACAACTTCCTTGGGCAGCCCATTCCAGTGCCTCACCACCCTTACAGTAAAGAACTTCTTCCGTATATCCAATCTAAACTTCCCCTGTTTAAGTTTGAACCCGTTGCCCCTTGTCCTATCACTACAGTCCCTAAAGTCCCTAATGAAGAGTCCTTCCCCAGCATCCTTATAGGCCCCCTTCAGATACTGGAATTAGTCTTATTCTTAAAGGAAGAACCACCAGAGCACCGCATGGATTCAGACAGCCCTTTGCATTGCCCCCAGCAGCCCAACAGCTTTACAGCAATGAGCAGGGCTACCTGAAACCTCAAGGCATCTCTGTGACACCCACAGGGGATTCTGTGGGAGGATAAAATCCAAAAGCTCCTCAAAAACCAGCACTACACACACACCCCACAGATCCTCCCCACAGCCCTGGTTCCAGCTTGAGGCAGCATTACAATATCCCCCGTGGCCAGATTCAAAATTGCTATAGCTCTATGCAAAAGTCACCTTTCTTGCTAGGCATTAGTAAGAATTTCCTATCTCCAGTAGACTGATTACACATTTTATCTGTTACATTATATTTCTTCTTCCTCCCCCTTCCAGCCTCTCCCCCCTCACAGCAAACAGTTTCATGCAAACCTTCTAAGATTTCTGTGGGGAGCGGTATGCAATAGAACTCTGTTGTCTAATGGGACTTCCACCGGCATTTGGCATCCTTCCTGGCATTTCACCCTTCATATTATAATTTATAGTGTAATGTAATTTTTTTTCATATCACGCTATAACATAAATTATTGCCTGTTTGTCCTTAACACTCAAGGAGACAGTCTAGGGCTTTTTGAACCAGGAAAAAGAATGAGAGGAGGAAAGAAAGAGAAAGGAGAAAAAGAGATGAAAGGAGGGATGGAGAGGAGGGAAAGTAGTGAAGTAAGAGAGGGGAGGGAGGGCAGGTGGCAGGGAGGAAGAGAACGAATGTGGGAGGAAGAAAAGAATGAAGAAAAGAAGGAAGGAGGGAGGGAGGAAAGAAATATATTTACTGAAGCAAAACCCTCAAAACCAAACCATTTCTTCCAAAGGCAAGCTTACTAAATACAATAAAATAAAAAGGACAACTTTTTGTCACAATAACTTATTAAAATGCTCTACTTCAGCGTAGAATATATCAATGAGTCCTCAGTGGATCAGACAGGAGACAGGCTGAGGAAGAGACCATCAGGCTGAAAAATAATATATTTTAAAGTTTCCTTATCTTCCTCACTAGTATGTCCCTTAAATTATTAAAAGTGAAAGACATTTTAATATCACTTGGAGGCTGTTTGTTCATTTTTGGCATCTCATTTAGCCTGGAGAATAACATTATAGAAGACAGTTTTACTGTCTATTTACTTTATTACTATATGTTATTTCTATTATGGTTGCAGTTAGAAGCCCCATTGGGTTAGGTGCTGCACAGATGCATCCCAAGGTATGAGCAGCCTGTTTAGCTAAGGAGACTGCAGGGATGTGCTCATGTACCCCCTTCTCCAAGCTGGCACTGCTCCATGGGCAAAACCATGCCCTGCAAACAGCAATGCTGGCAGAAGTCTCCTTCATTTGCACCACACTCCACCGGCTAAAGAATCATAGAATCACAGGCTGGTTTGAGTTGTAGGGGATCTTAAAGCTCACCCAGTTCCCAGCCCCCACTAGACCAATTGCTCAACGCCCCGTTCAACCTGGCCTTGACATGCAGTCCTTCTGCTCATGTATCCTGAGTCTCCTGCTGGAACCTCCACCAAAGCAGTCAGGGAGAACAGCAGAGGCCCCCTGTACTTGTCAAGCACCTGGGGACACTCTATGGGCAAGTCCCAAGCTCCAGAATGAAGGGGCAGAGCGCTGCCCTCTTCCATCTTTAACTGGGGGGCCACACATAAAGTGTGCTGCTATGTGCCAGGTGGACCTGGTTGTGTGCTAACACAGCTGGAGTTAAAAGCTGTAGCCAGCTCCTGCTTGCAGCAACCTGGGACATTTACACACACCCTGTGCAGGGAGACATCATGACAGGAAAGGAATTTTTGAGGCAGTCACTGCCTCCTTCCCCCTTATTTTACACAGTGCTTATGAGGCACAAAATTCTGGGAAATTCTGTGGGCTTTTGGACCAGGAGTTTTGCTAGAGGACAGCTCTTCTCCTTCCCTTCCTTTACCTTCATTTCCTTCCCTTCCTTCCCAGATTTCAGCAGCTGAAGCAGAGCTGAGAGGTTACAAAACCACCCAGAGCACTCCAGCTGCAGTAATCACTAGGGCTTGCGTAGGATTTACACTCTGCAGTTGTACGATTACACCTATAAACAGCTCTAAGAAAAGAAAATGAAAAGAAAATATACTTCCCCATCTCCTCATCCCTCACCTGTCTCCATGCTCTGAGATCCACACTTCCCTGGCCTGGACCTGCCACCACCCATCTCTGCACTGGAGTCCCAGTGATTTTTCTTCCTCTCTCCATCCTGACCTTCTCCCACACCATTGCTCAGCTACTTGAGCACAGTCTTTTAGGGCAGCACCTCTCTCAGGAGTGCCCCTGGGGTGATGAGTAATTGCCTTTTCCCCACATGGATGCAGCTTGTGCAGGATGTCTGTGGTTTAGTAAAGCTGATCATTTCACTATGTGACAATCGGCCAGATACTGAGTTTGCCACCTTTCTGATGGGCTGCTCCAAGGTTTATACACCTTTTGTAGGATTCATTTTGTAAATATCTTTGCAAAATCGCAAGGTTCTTTGAGCCGTATCAGAAAGTGACATATTCACTGCTTTTTAGGAGAGAGAATATGGATACCTCCATTAGAAATAAGAAGCAATGAAGGTGCAGAAGGGTCCTCTCATATCAGCCTGAAGTTGCCTGATGGAAGAAGTCAAAATAGTGACCCCACTGCTAGAAGCCTCTCTGCTTCCTAGGAATTCCTCATCAACTTCTTCCTTCCGCTTTTTTTTTTTGAGCAGCAATTTGTAAATTTCACCGTTTTTTTTTTTTCAGTTTAACAAAAAAATGCATAAAGTCTGTCTCCCACTTTTACCAAATGTCATATTCCTGGCCACAGCTGGTCTTCAGGCCCTGTTTCTCAAGGAGGGAATGCAGGTAGAATCCTATTCTCATTCTGCTGTTTAATCCAATGATTTTTCTGGGTTTCACTTTCTGCCTGATTGTAGATGATGTTTGTCCATCCTAATCTTCTCTGGGGGCAGCTCATGAGAACCACAGATGTTTTCTGAGCCTGTAGAGATTCTCAGAGGAAGGATTGTGAAGTGGAGCTGCACTCTTGAGACACAGTCTATAGAAATAGACACACTTGTATTAATTATTTTGCAGAAACAACACACATGCCTCAACTGATGCTCACTGCATGGACCCAAACAGCAGTGGTTCTCTTTCTTCCACTGCTTTACTAATGTTTTTTCACTCTGTAAGTCCCTGTCCAGGTTTATTTCCTTTGCTCTGTCTTCAGATCCTGAGCAAAATTTAACTCAGTGTGTTTGCTTAGGCATTTTTTTGTCCACCAGCTGAGCAGAACCACTACATTATAGAGATGCATGCCAGACCCTCTTGGACTTAGCCCATTCCCTGTGTTTTTGACGCAACGGTTTTGAGTCCAATCGATTAGTAAATTGCTAAATAGTGAGAGAAATTGCTTTCTCTCATTACTCTGCATGGCTGTGTCATTACCCTTTAATATTGCATTGTTATTGACTGATGCAGCCTGTCAAGACATGGCCAGCGGGATGTAATGCAGTGGTAGAGGTGTGCAAAATATTTAATTCAAAGTTTGATCCTCTAATGGGAGGCATGTGTATGGCTGACAGAGGGACAGGAGGAGAAGGTGTGAAAATCCTAGCCTCCAAAATGGACAAGACTGCTGTTCAGCTTGGCCTGGGGTTCAATCTGTGATGAACGCTGTGGTACAGAGATAACCCTGCTCTTTATCATAAGGACTAGATCATATCTAAGACATTCCATTAAGGCTGGCTATCCCCCAGGCTCATCCTGCCCCTGACATACCTGTTCCTTGATATAAGAACTCTGCAACTTTTCCCTTTAAATGCTGTTATGGCTTGATGCAACTAGTTTGATGTTGCTGTGTCTCAAGCCAGAAAAACAAGATAGTTTTCTGTTCTTGAGCTTCACAGCCCCTAGAAATTAAAACATAAAACAAAAAAAGGATTTCTTCTTTTTCTCCTAATCTTTTTACAGCACGAGTGTTTTGAAGTTGTTTGCTACCTGGGTTTGACTGCCAAACTCTGGGTTTCCTGCCTCCCTCACACACAGAACATGACTTTGGTATTTGGAAACTTCTGCAAAATAGGCTCTTCCCGTTCAAGACTCTAGTTTGCTGCCTCCATGTCTGAGCTATGCGAGATGTCATACACAAATGACAGATGTGAAACACAAATAGGGGAAGACTAAAAAAAACAACCCAAAATAACACTACAAAAGAAAGATGAAATAACAGAAAGTGACAATATGCCATAAAAAACAGGAGTTCACCTGTCCATGGTCAAAATGTATCTATGATTGCTCATTGCCTACTAACTGTACTAATCTCTAGATTAACCCCCAAATGCTGGTGTTGTGTGGGCATACTAATGAACACCAGGAAAACACTGTTCACTGATCCATGAGCCTCTTGCTGCAGGGAATCACAAACACTAACACTTTATATGAGTGCAAAAAATTACGAGAGAAACTCATGGGTGAAAAATCCACCCTGGAAACTAACTGCAAGGAAATGCTGAGCCTGTATCACAGAGAAAGTAGTGCAGTATGTCCTTATTCTTGTACTCCTAGCTGTGGATGGCTCCTGTGGGTAGATGGTGCTGGGTTAGATAGCCTGGCTTGATGCAGTGGTTCTTATTTCCTTGTGTTCATGTAGAACACACATTTTGAAATAAAACATAATATAGATAAAAAAAAAAATAAAAGTGTGAAAAAAGATTTGAGTGATCGCTTAAGAGAGAAAGAAACAAAGGGAAAAAATAAACATTGTCAGTGGGCTGGCTCTCTACCCTACTGCTCTGTTTCCCCTCCCCCTTGCCATCTAAGCTCTCATTTGGGAAAGAAGACCCGTCAAATTAAAGATGGATAAAAACTCATTAAGAAACAACAGGCCTAGATGAAATTGCCACTGGGATTACACCGATGGGATGGTTTCCTTCCACCCCTTCTTTCATTCAAAGATTACAAAACCTTTTCTCCTCCAGGGCTCTTGCCTCCATCTTGGTCCTGGCTAAATCCACTCCTGCAGGAGCCCCTGGGTTTGAAGGGTCCACGTGGGTAGAGAGGAGCAGAGAATGGGGGTTGTTTGTTATTCTTCCTTTTGTTTTTAATTAACCTCTGGTGTTTTCTTTGCCTAGAGAATAAATCCTCTCACCCTGATTTTTTACACATGTCTGCATTCGGATTGAAGGAAAGTTTGATGTAGAGAGAGAAAACCTGAGAAAGTTAGAGGGGAAAAAATGCTTCTTTGCCAAAAGGAAGAGCACTAGATGGAGAGGGAATTGCAATCTGTGTAAGCTTTACAGGCCAATCTTTGCTTACCCGTCCTGATGTGAAACAAGAGGACAACATCACTCACAGGTTGATAGTGAGCTATCAGGCTTTTGCAGCACAGGATTCCTGTAGCAAACCCTCACTTCAGGGTCTTGCACGGGAATATCTGGACTGTGTTTTAAGTCAGAGACATGAAACATAATTTGCCTCTCTCCTGCCCCACCCAAGATTTTCTTGCTCTTTGTCTCACACAATTCTTAAAGATGGTGATGGTTCAACAAATCATAGAATCACAGAATTGATGAGGTTTTGGGGTTGGAAGGGACCACTGGAGATCATCCTTTCCAATGCCTTGCCAAGGCAGAGTCACCGAGAGCAGGTTGCACAAGAACATGTCCAGGCATGTTTTGAATGTCTCCTGAGAAGGAGACACTACAGCCCACTTGGGCAGCCTGTTCAGGGCTCTGGCACCCTCAATGTAAAGAAGTTTTTCCTCATCTTAGGTGAAACTTCTTTTGTTTTAGTTTGTACCTGTTAACCCTTAACTTGTTGCTGGAAACCACTAAAAAATTTGTCCTCGTCCCTTTGACACCTGCCCTTAAGCTATTTGTATGCATTGTTAAGATCCTCTCTCAGTCATCTGTTCTTCAGGCTAAGCAGGCCCAGCGATCTCAGCCTTTCATCATAAGAGGGATACTCCAGTCCCCTATTCATCTTTCTAGCCTTCCAGTGTACCCTCTCCATGAGCTCTTTGTCTTTCTCGAACTGAGGAGTCCAGAACTGGTCACAGCACTCGAGATGCGGCCTCACCAGGGCTGAGCAGGGAGGGAGGATCACCTTCCTCAACCTGCGGGCAAAGCTTTTCCTAATGCAGCCCAGGATACCATTGGACTTCTTGGCCACAAGGGCACATGGCTGGGTCATGGTTAACTTCCTGTCCAAGGTCCTTCTCTGTGGAGCTCCTTTCCAGCATGTCAGACCGCAGCTTGCAGTGGTGTAAAAACCGAAGCAAACACATTCAGTAAATTTGCCTTCTCTGTATCCTTTGTCACCAAGGCACCCACCTCACACAGCAGCAGGCTCTCATTTTCCCTGATCTTCCTTTTGCTATGAATGTACTTGAAGAATCCCTTCTTGTTGTCCTTGATATCCCCTGCCAGATTTCATTCCAAATGGAATTAACCTTCCTCCTTGCATCCTTGCATACTCTTGACAACAAAATTCCTATATTCCTCCCAGATAGCCTGTCCCTTTCACATTTCATAAGCTTCCATTTTTTATTTTTGAGTTTTGTCAGCAGATCCTTGCTCATACATGCAGGTCTCTTGCCCCGTTTATGGAGTTACCTTCTGAAATACAGGAAAAATCCAAACGTCAGTTTGTGGATGGACCAGCTAGAGTCAAGGAAAGGTATAAAATACTCCACATGCCACTTGAACAGGAAGATAATCAGCTTGACTAACTAACTCCTAGTCTAACTGGGATTAGAAAAGAAAAAGGAATATTTTAGGTATGTATTGAAGCAGAAAGATGGACAGGGAGAATTCTGCTAAGCAGATTAACAGAGGCATAGTTAAAGCCTGGAGTCATAATTTACATTTAAACCTTTATTCTATGCAAATTTAGATTGAAGATATCTGAAGAAACTGAAAACCAGGTTTCCCTAAAAACCCATTATTTGTGTGGACTTGTTCAACAACAGCGCAACACCACACTGTGGAGAGGTTGCTTGCTTCAGCACTCTGAACCTTTCCATGCTTATTAGTGTCCTCATCTTTTTTGGTCTCTACTTTGCTAACAGTGTTGTTACATAAGGGAACATACCAAATAACAGCTTTCCTGTGAAAAGCTTTATCTTTCCAAGGGAGGGACAACCCAGCAAAAAGCTTTCTGTCACTTTCAATGGGGACTTTGGGCTAAATTCTCAGCTGATGTAAATCAGTGTAGCTCCACTGAACTTCAAGTTGATGAAGCAGCTTGAAAACACCTGGTGTTGATCTTGGAAAATCCACAGGAGATGTTGGCGCACAGGCTATGTATTAAAATAATAATGGTAATAATGACAATGACATAAATGCAATTTGCTACAGGGCCGCTGCAACAGCAAGTTGAAAATATGGACGGTATAAACATTTGAATATGAGCTTCCTGTTCTGTACACCAGACTTGGGAATTCAATGCTTTGTGTATCTTCACTGAGTAAATAACCATTCCACGGATGTTTCTGCTGTCACTGCATGACATTTGGAAGTAAGATGAGTTATATGATACAATAAAAATTAAACTATTTAAAATCTTGTGTAATTGAATCCCAAACTCATTCACCGTGTCTGCTATGACAAATTCAGTGTAAAGTTACATGTAAAGTTATCACTCATGCATACATGCCATACTGAATACCTATAAAAAACAATGCTGAAACGGTTGAATTTCCACTTCCCCAGACCAGGACTTCTTCCCCTTGCCCTAAATTGGGAAATCCAACCACTGTTGATGATAGCAGGATCTTTGCTACAACCACCACAGTACAAGGTTAGTCACACACTAAACAATGCAATACAATGGATTACATGAAGCATGTAGATGGTTATGGTAGCCTTAAATCTTGTGAAATTGAGTACACTTCCCAGTCTTATGAAGCACTTGTAAACTGCTTCTCCTATTTTTCACTTCCTTGAGGACAATTTCATGGCATCCCAAACTCTCTGATCTTTAGATACCAAACAGACTCTGAGGGCTATGAGATGAATAAACTCTTCACAAAGCCTTGAGTCTGTTGCTTGTGGAAAGATGGTCAGGATCCTGGAGAAGCTGTCTAGCTCAACTTGCACAATGCAGGACCAGCTTCAACTGTGCTATTACTGACAGTTGCATTTCTTCTATTTTAAATCTACCTCTAGTGATGGAGAGCCTCAGCTTCCCTAGACAACCAGTTCTACATCTTTTCTTTCCTCACCATTAGAAAAGATTTCTTTTAGTTAGAATCTTTCTCCATTCAATTTCCTGCCTCTTTCCAGTGGCAATAAGGAAGTGAACAGATCTTCAGACAAAAAAAAACAGAAACCCCATTCTCTCATTAAGGATGTCCAACATAACATCCATTAAATGACTAGTGCCATGAGGTGCAGACATTGATACAGGGCAGCAAGTTATCCTGAAGCGGACAAGTGGAAGCACATGTCCTTCCACTTTCTTTTCCAAAACTTCATCAGGGCCAGTCATTGAAAATTCAGTATTCATTCTGAGCTCCCTCATAACAAACTTGGCAAACCTGACATTTTTAAAACAAAACCATGCTGTTCACTTTCCCTTTTCATTCTTAATTGGCCCATCTAAAAGCAATCAAGTGAACATTTAGCTGTGGTAGAAAGAACTGCAGGAGACCTCTCCTCTGAGTGCCATTATTCAGGAGTGTGCAGGAGTGTGGATATGTTTACGGAGAGTGGGAGGCACTCTGCAAATTCTCTCTCAGCAGTGACAGTGAAGCAGGAGGATGCCCAAGGCTGGGACCATGGGGCATGTAGGAATTACAGTGCTGTGGACTGTCCAGGGGAAGTCACAGCCAACTATGCCTGTGGCTTAGGCTTCCTCAGTGGTGTCAGGGGAATCAAGGCATTAAAGTATGAGCAGCACACTGAATAGGTAGCTGCTAAAACTTGCCAAAATGAAACACTACAGTGAAAGGGATCTCTTAAACCCCAGGTCTCAGATACCACCCTTCACTATGGGATCAACATGCTAGGTTTTATTTAGGTAATGAGAACCTTTGCTCCCACCCGGAGGAGGGCCCCCTCTCAACCACCTGCTCAGTGTAAGGAAAGGTAAATACCGGGGTCTAAAGCAAGAGAGAATGCATGAAGCATGGCTATAAGCCCTTCTTTCCCATAGCTAAAAATGAAGGCCTGCTAAAGCACTTAACGTGTCTCATGTGGTAATGGTACTGGAGGTATGGCAACCTTGGCTAGGCTGCTTGGGGCAAGTGGTAAAATACACCAGGTGTAGATCAAGTTAACTTTTCACAGCAGGTAATACAATTTCTAGAAATACACACACAAGTGTGTCTAGGGCAGGAATCAGATTTCAACTGTGGAGCCATACAGAACGTATAATTATATTTTGCATTTTTAATAGACTCATTAGCATAATAATGCATTAGTCTAATAGAATATTAATGTAATGCAGAAATATTAGCATATTACAGATCCTTATTCATTAATATATTAGACCCTTATTGTATTAGTGGCACAATCTACTAGAGAAAATGTTGCTTTGTATCTGATATTGCAATCCAAGAAAAAATTGAGATGGCAAATAGAGAGCCTCTCTGTGACACAGCCGTGCCTGAGTCTAGGTGTTCATGCAAGAGCTGAGAAGAAAATGCTTTTGCAGACAGAAAGCAGTTGATATTTGAGCAATTTAATTCACTTTCTCTGAATTCAGCCTGAAAACGTTTCATCAAAAAAAGTTCATCTCAGCACTGCACAGTGTGGATAAGCAACAGGACTGACTACCTGTTTGTCTGGTTTTCTGGCATTGGCCCACTTTCTATACTTCTCACTAGAATTGAGAAAGCTGTCCAGATAAAAGCTGGAGTGAAAGTGGTAATGACCTGGAAAATCTTAATAAATTAAGGCCTCCAAAACTCCTCTGTATCTTTGCTAAGACATTGTCAGATTGACATTGGTCCGAGAGTCCTGTGACTGATCCATCCACTCCTTAACAGGATTTGAGACCTCTGAGCTTGTGTGCAGTACTTCTGTACTGGTGAAGCAGAGGGCATTCTTCAGGCATGCTCCTAGGACAACCGGAATGTCAAAACAGGATCCTTTTTTTGATAGGGACTCAGCATCCCCATGAATGGAACTGTATAATGCGGTTGTCTGCCTAAGCTGCATACTGGGCTGCATGACCCCCATGTCCTTATGACAACTGGATAAACATTCTCTATAAGCTACAGAAAACAAATATCATCTAGCGACTTAATCCCATGTCTCTCATTCACAGACATACTGACAAACAGGACTAAGTCCTCTTATTAATACTTTGAGTATAGGCAGCAGCGCTGATCAAGATGACTCACAGGCTGGATTATGTGCTTTTAGCAGAGTGGGAAAATGTGCTAAAAAAGAAAAATGAAGAATGTCAGTAAGGATGCAGAGTTTTGAAGTCTGTTTCTTTTTTCTATTTGAAGAAATGCAGTAGAGTCCTTCTAGAAGCAGACATTCTCCAAACTCTGGGCAACCCTCCCAAGTAAGAACACAGAGAAGATGAAAATCATAATGCTTACACTCTAGAAATCTTTTATATCTACCCAGCATCTCTGTGGCTTCAGGATTGTCTGACATTCCTACTAAGATGCTCAGCAACGTAGGTATTTTGCTTTTAAAAATAATATAATAGATCCTGAATAAACAAAGCTGTAGAACTGACCTGACCGTAGTACAATTTTTTCTTACTTCAAAGCCAATGGGCTGTTTTCCTGAGGATTTTTTATTTGTTTTTTAATCTTTTTCTTTTTTTTTTTTTTTTTATGCATTTAAACAGCAGCTTTTCTCTTCTCCTTGTGATCATGTTAAATGTTTAATTGCTCTTTGCATTGGCTGATGGCACAACATAAGCCCCTGCAGTAAAAGAGATTTGCGCTAGAACTCGAGTGCTTAAGAAATAAGGAAAGGGGTTATGTTTTGGGTCAGTTCAATTATCTCTATTTTTTTTAATTATATATTAATTTTAATATAAGCTGCAGCACAGAAGTACAATTAGAATTCAGACAATGCGAGAAAGTCTTGCCTGAAGTTAACTACTGTGTATAATCCATGCAAAGGATTCAGGGAGGTTAGGCAGTGCAGATCATAGCCATAGCATAGCTAAGTCAGGTCCTCAGATGGTGTAAATCAGCAGCATCAATGGAACCACTCTGATTTACACCAGATAATTATGTGCCCCCACTGCAGTTTGAGATTGGCTCAAGATGATGGCATTGGGGTCATCATTAGGATACAGACTTTTTCCAAGAAAATTTTCCAAATTACATTAAAGCCACCCAGTTAGACTGAGAGCTAGCCTTTTATTAGCAGGCAACAAGCTATTCAAAACCAATGTCGGTCAGTCCAAATAAGCCTAATTTAAGTAATAAGGAGAAAGCTTTGCCTCCCACTTTCCCAATAGTCCAAGACAGATGCTTTGATCCCATTTTGAGTTAAATTGCTGCATTCAGTTAAAATAGGAAAAAAAATGCAGTGCTCTTAATCCTAAAACCTCAAGAATCATTGAGTATTATGCGTACATCCAGCATAAAAGGGATGTTGAGCACAGGAAAAACGAGCTACTCTCCAGTATGACCCACTTCATCGGAAATTAATGCTTCAGGTAGTAATTGGTAGATATTTACCCTCTTAACAAGTCTGGCTCCTCATATCTGAATCTACTGTAACCCCTCAGCAGTGCTGACCTAAGTGTTTTGCTGAGTTAAGATCCTTGTCTGGTGAAAAAACGAGCAAACAAATCCCCTTTGTTTCTATTCTCAAAACTCCCAAACAATTCGAGCTGGGAGGTTTGCTCAGCAGTTTTGTGAAAGAGTCTTGACTGACAGAACCTCCCTAAACTCAGAGAATTAATGAGCTTATATTCTGTGATGGGCTGGGAAAGGAAACTAGCCAGAGAGACCCTCAATACAACTGTTAATGCTGCTTTGTTACTGTTCTTTGTTCAGTGCTTGTATAGACCCCAGCAGACAGGGGCTCCACTTCCTTGTGGAGAGGGGCCCAGGTGATCCTGAAATGCAATTAATGCCTAACAGCTTCAACCAATCCATCTAATTTACTGCCTGCATTTCTCCTGGGCTTGCATTCGCCTTTGTTTTTGCCTCTTACCACGAAGAATAGCCGCTCATCTTAGGAAAAAAAAAAAAAACAACAACAAAAAAAAACAAGTAGAAAGAGGGAAAAATAAAACCAAATAATACCCAAGAAATAACTTCTCCTTTTCTGGATTTGCCCTGCTTTTTCCCTTACTGAACACTGTTTGGGGACTCTTTTATTTAACAAAATAAGGTCAGCTCATCAGCACAAAAACTGAAGTTTTCTTGGGGTCCAAGACTGCTTCCATCTACGGAATTACTTTTTAACACATTCTGAGTTAAATTATCCCCTCTGAGCCAAATGCAGATTGACAGCCAAACACCAAACAATCACATTTTGTTAATCCATTTACAGAGGTGCAAATGCCTAATCCAGCACTGGCTTGCTCTGACACCACAGCAGTGTTGTGAGTTTGTTTGTTTATTTTAAACAGACAAACGCAGATTTTGGGAGGGAGACTCTTCTTACTTTTTAGGGAAGAAAAGAGGATCCTAGGAGACCCACCTTGGGACTGTGGGATTTCTTGCCACCATCTCAAGCCCGTTTTGCTAGTTTATAGTTTGGATTGTAGCTTCTGTGTCAAAAACTGAAGCCTTTAGCATTTTCAAAGCCTATCTTCCTCTCAGCCGTGGTGTACATGCTGATGGAGCAAAACAAGGGCACCCAGAGTTCAGTTGCTCTTATAATTGGAGTTAAACTGATTTCAGTCTAAGGTCAATTTGAAAAGGAGGCTTCAGGTGTCATTCAGAAATGACAGGAGAGCCCGATGTAAGGCCTAATATTGCAGGAATAATATAGCACTGATCTGTTAGAAACCACTGCTGGAAAGTTGCTGTCGGGATTGTCTTGCTTGCACATAAACTATGGACCTAGATCATTTAGACAGACTGATAGACAGACAGATACAGGTAAGGAGGTGAAAATCCATCCGTGCCACTCAGTGATCCAATTTAACATGATTTTCTTCTATTTAATTTTGTGTGCCTTACTACAGAGGTGTCTATAACCTCATTATCTAAGCATGGGAAATATGAAATTGGACTAATCGGTAATAGAGATAAATAGTTATAACATTCAACAGATGTGCACTTATTACTGCATACATAACTGCCCTTGCCTATTCTTCTATTTATGCATGCATCTTTCAGTTTTTAGTGCTGCTGGAAGGAGAAAAATTTAAGGCTTAATATTTGTCTGCAGTTTTTTTCTAAGCAGTCGATACACACACAGACACATACAGCTCTGCAGCAAACTCAGCCTTCTTGAAAATGGTTCACTGAGCACCTCTAAAACATCAGTGTGAAGGCATTAGATCACACATGGGATACTCAAAAGCTGTGCCTAATGCTGAAAATTCACCTGCCCTATTTGCTCTGCCTTGTCCTGCACATAGAAAAGCCTCCAGCCCATAGCCTGACCTTTAAGAAATAACTGGTTTCCACTGTAGTTTGAAAATACATGTGCTCATGTGGGGGCTATTGCTTTTGAGAAGTAGCAAGGCTGGGAAAAAAGAGGGAAGGTGTATAAAGTGGCCTTTTTACAGACTAACAGGTGGTTCTGTTGACATCTGGCAGGGTTACAGTGGTCCCATATCTTAAGCAGAACCAATTCCTACCTTCCACTTCATCTGTCCTTACAGAAGAGAAAGCTCAAAGGGATCTGCTTCCCACCCACTGTCCCAAGGACTCAGGGGCTGAGTTAATCCCATCACACTAACAGAACATAACAATGTGTTGAGAGTACTTACCACATTCCTTGAAATTGAAGAAAGTTGCCATGGTTATTAGAAGCTCCTAATGATATTTGCATAGATTAACAGACTTTAATGCAATCATGGATGCTACAATCCCGGAGAAAATAATGAAGAAATCCATTATGAGGTAATAAAGTAACTAAGTCAATACAGTAATAATTTGATCCCATATTAGTAATAATTTCATCTCCTGCTGCAAGGCAATTTTAATGCATATACCATTTCTGGACAGTTTTATAAATATCACCTTTGTTTGAGATAATTAATTAGCAAAATCAAAAAATATATTGCTGGTATTTTATACAATAAATTAGTCATTAGGTTTAAACTGGCAGGCTGTAATAAAACTTATTAAGATAAATGTGCTGGGATTCTTAACACTTCAGAGAAGCTGTTCTCTGTCTTAAGGCTCTTCTGGTGCAAAACTATTATCACTGCTGGGTGGTTTCTACGTATGTTAAAACCCGATTATGAAAATCATGTTTATAACCCTGACTAGTTTAGCAATAGGAGTTGAATGCATTAGCCCATATGTGCCCAGTGGAAGAGTCTATGGTGAGGGTGAGTTGCTGAGGGCCCTATTATCTCGCTTCCCATCATCAGTCAGAGCCCAGAGCCTCCTGCAAGACTGAACCAAACTAACTTCACTTCAGAAGAACTCAGGTCCAGGTCATCCTGCTGATATTGCATTCAGAAGCAGGAGAGAGGGAGCACATTAATCATTAGGAAGGTGGTTACCAATTCTAGTTTTCTACTTCTGCTCTTATTTCATGATTACTGAATAATTTCATACTCTCCAGAAGTGCTTGGAAACCACAATGGACTGCAGCAACATCTGTGACAAAGTGGCCACTGGAGCCCAAAGCTATTACACTTCACAGTGACCACTGCTTCCAGCCTCTGAAATATTCCCTCCATGTGGCTGAGGCTCTGAGAAAGACTTCGCTATGAGTCTGGGGAGATGTCCCAGCCAGATGGCACAGGCTGGCTGAGACCGTCAGAACTGGATGGGGACCAGCTTCTTGCAAGGAGTGCAGATCTTGCCATCTAATGAGCTGGTCTTGGCTCCCTGGAAGACTGTGCTGTGTGGCCAAAGCAAAGATTGCCATTCTGGTCTTCATAAGACCACTATCCAGGTACAGGGATATTAAATCATTCGATTGTCTTTTCAAAGGGCATAGTCTGGGTCTGGCTTAGGTATCCCCTGAGCCAGTGTGCTGTCATCTTCCTAAGGTATTACTTCCCATTCTCGCCAAACTCAGCCCTGTCCCCACAGTTCCCCATATAGCTGAGGTTTCCAAATCCATGTCAATTTGCATTTGGAATGGTAGTAAATGATGCAAATTGATGATCCATCAAATTCTAGTTTTCTGTATGGGCCAATTCTCAATGTAAAATAGGAATGTCCCCAAAACCTCATTCTCATTTATAAAAAACTCAACAGAGAGTTCAACATTTAGCTGGGAGCAGGCTGTTAGTGCTGCTTAAATCTACTATTAAGCCAATATTGTAGCCAAGTAAACAGTCAAAACACAGAGCAAACCCCATTGTTCCACAATTCAGAAAACCACTTCTGGTATAATATCATTAGGGCAGAACAATACATTACAGAGGTAAGAAACTCACTCTGCTGTAGAAATACTCCCTTTCCTAATACACCATGGGCATCATTCTTGAAATGAAACGATAGAATCAATACTTTGTCATACTTGCTTAGCTTCTTTGGGGAGAACAAATGTTTTTCACCACCAAGTAATAATGCCTTCCCTTCATGGATACCTTCTCATTGATGTACAAAGCACTTTATATATAAGTTTGGTTTAGGAGTCCCATAAGCTCTGGAGTGCTGGAGGCTGGAAGAGCAACTGGGGCAAAAAACATTGTACAGGCACTTTGTTCTGACAGTTTTTTCCTAAGCATGCTGTACTGTCCAATGTCACGGAAGGCTACTGGACTACATGGACCTTCGCTATGACACAGGATGGCAGCTATTACATAATCATGTCACATCCTGGTGACAATTGCCGTGGCCCATCGCATCCAGTCAGTAGGCTGTATGCTTTGCTTTTCAATGAGACCTTATTAGACTTGAATTTCCAGTCCCGATATTGGGCACGTTAACTGGAAAGCTGTTTAAAAGTGTTGTGACACAAAGAAGACTGCAAGGCTGCAGAGATTATTCCACTTGCTGTTACTTGTGGACACATGTCAACCCCATTGTGCTTTCTGTTCTACCATCACATGTAAAGACAGGCTGAGAAAATTGGGTCTGTTCAGCCTGGAGAAGAGAAGCTGCATGGAGACCTCAGAGCAGCTTCCAGTGTCTGAAGTGGGCCTACAAGGATGCTGGGGAGGGACTCTTTGTCAAGGATAGGACAAAAGGTAATGGGTTTAAACTGAAACAGGGGAGATTTAGGTTAGATAAAAGGGAGAAGTTCTTCCCTGTGAGGGTGCTGAGGCACTGGCTGCCCTGAGAAGCTGTGGCTGCCTCATCCCTGGCAGTGTTCAAGGCCAGGATGGATGGGGCCTTGGGTGATATGGTCTAGTAGGAGGTGTTTTTGCCCACGGCAGGGGTTGGAACTGGATGATCTTAAGGTCTTTTCCAACCCAACCCATTCTGTGATTCTATGATTCTATCTCTGATTTGGTGCTTTTGATTACACAACTACTCTCACTCATCAAAGGGGAAGGCATGTTTTTTCAGACTAGCTTTTTGGCTCTGAGCACTTTTGGGCAAGTGCTCTGAGTTTCCTAGCTCTCCCTTGGAGCTATTACTTTGGCTGATCTCTGTTGTGCCTGCTGTGTGATAGATGCATGTGACAGAAGTTTTTCTCCATGATTGTGACCCACAAGTGATCTGGCACATCCAAAGTGATGTTTCAGTAATGTCTATTAGGTGTACAGTGATGTCGATAGGGGTAGTACACTTCTATCCCCTGCTTTAATTGAAATATGGGACCATTTTTGAATTGCCACTTGAAAACACTGATCTACTGGGGAGAATTGTGGCTTATTATCCCATGTCTCTCAGTAAGGCCTCCTGGCTACACAGGGTGAGGTGACAAAGCATTTAAGGACTGCTAGAGTAGTCCTGGGGTTTCTACTTGATTTGGCCAAGTTGGAAAAGCTCTTATGCAGTTGGCAGTTTTAGGCTTGTTTGGTTCATGTCTGTTTTTGCAAGCCTTGATGCTCAGACATGCTTTGCATCAGAGATCCTCAGCTCTGTGGTTGTGCTCAGCACTGTTAAATCAGACAGCCTTAGAGGTGAGGATAGGGAGGAAAAGGCCTAAGCATAATCCCTTCAGCATCTCCTGTGGAAAACCAGCTTTACCGACAAGTGTCTCACAACTGCCATTCCCACAACCGTTCCCCTTGTCAATACGATGACCTTTCAGAGGCAGAAGCTCCTTTTTATTACTCTGCACGCTGGGGTAAACCGGGCCACGCTGTGTTATCTACCCAATTTATCAACCCTATTTACAGCAGGTCCATTCCACTGTCTGGCTTAACTCAGTGCCCAGAGACCCAGCATTGAGAGAGGAGGCGGCTGCTGAAGAGAAAGAAATGTCAATTCCAACCTAGTCCCCTAAAGTGAAATAAAAGAAACAAAGTAAATAAGGAAAGAGAAGTAAATACAGTATCTCCAGGGTGATTACGTCTATCTAGTCCAATACAGGCAAGCATGAAACCAATAGAAACACCATCTTATCCTCTTAGTTATCACCACACACAGAATGTCATCTCTTGGTGGCCTAAAAAAGAAAGAAGCATGCCACATCCATCTTTAATGAGTATGACATATCTCCCACCTGCTTGTATTTCCGCAACCCCAAACTGCTGAAAAATGAGATAGGAGAGTCTGTTCTCCCTGTTTGCCCTGAGTCATGAGGATGGATAAAAATAGGTTTTGTTCTGCTTTGTCTTTTAAGGATTACTTTGGGTAATTTTATTTTGTCTCTGCTCTTTTATGCTTTAAGAATTCAGGTTTGCCAGGAGCTCTCCACAACTCTGTGATCAAGATGTAATCTTTTATGCTTTTTAAATGAAAGTAAAACAGGTTGTTATATGCACAAACACTTGTAAAGGCTGAGGTTAATTGGAAAACACCAACTATCATGAGACACACTGAAATCACAATGGTGGCAATCTGCTCCCTCCACCACACTCAAATCATCACAGCCTTGGGCCTGCCTTTCTAACAGGTTCAAAACTGGCAAAACAGGCTATACCCCTTCCCCTGTGGTACTAGTGCCTGGTCTGTAGGATGTTTTGAGCCATACGATGAAGAAGGTGCTGCTCTGATACTTCACAACATGTTTCAGCAGGTCTCTTTCACATCATGTCCTCTGCCATGTGATCTATACTCCTCTCTCCCTTCAACAAGGATCATGCCATGGCCGTTCATATGTTCTTCAAATGAGTTAATATATTTATTATATATTTTTCTGTCTTACTCCCTTGCACCCTGAATTGATATCAGTCATTGACAGCTGCACTAACTCAAGACTAAACAGGTAGCCATCAATATCTTGAATTTTGTCTTGTAAGTTTAGACCAGTGGATGGTTTAGACATGGATGGTCCATGGAGACTGTGTCAAAAAAAAAAAAAAAAGAATTAATTTGTTTCCCTACAGCTGAAATATGGCCCTCACAAACCCTACAGCGGTGATGTATCAGAATGTCTGGGCATAGTCAGAAATCTAACTCAACCCTGTCCTCACAGATTTACAAATCAGTCAGAACAAAATTAGGAGACCTGGTGGAGGCTGCTTTCTCAAATCATATTTGAAATGTGAAATTAAGTGAATAGCAGGAATAAAGAATGAAAGGAAACATATGTGTGTAAAGAAAAATTCAGATAAGTTCCACTGAAACTAAGGGCTCTGTACAAATTTCCTGTTATGATTACACTTTATTGTTGCCTCTGCCTGATGCTTGCCTAGGAACCAGCCTTTGACAGAGCCTCTTCTAAAGCAAGCCCTAGTTTATTGCTCACTTGGAGTTCAGAGCTATATCTGTCTACTCCAGGTACCTAAACCAAATGTCTGGCTGAAGCCCTAAAGAAGCAGTCTGCTTGCACATGCCTTCAGGTCAGAGCTTCATTCTAGCTACCGTGGAGTATGGCTATGGAGATGATACAGCAGATGACAGGAAAGATGAAGACAGTAGATATCAAGACCACATTCATGTTCATCCTTATAAGTACTTCACCAGGGGAGAAAGGATTCAGATCAAGATAATGTATCATAAGGGAAAGGCCCCTGTTGACCACCTCAGGTTCCCCATAGAAGGAGCACCAAGCCCCGGGTGCATCTAAAGACAAGACAGAAAGCATTTAAGAGGATTAGCTTGCACCAATTCCAGAATACGCATCGCTCCTGTAATTCCTTTTGTAACTCCCTCCTTATTTACCCTGGGGAGCAGAACGCAGCCCATCACTAGTGATGAGCTGTTCCAGAGTCACCATCATTCAGCTTTTCCTAGCCATCTCTTAAAAGCCTCATGGTCATTTGGGCACTGCCAGTGTTGTGAGCTACCTTTAGCACTCCTATCTGATTGGCAGTGAACTGTGACACCACTGAACTTTCTGCAGTGTCTGTTGAAGATAAGGTGGGGAAAAACTTGAATAATTTATGTAGTTAGTTTAAATTAAATAATTTATATGCTAAGCATTGCAAACAGAGCTGGAGTTGATAATGAGTCCAAGAAGCACATTTTGAACTCAGTTGCAGATTCTACTGCATTGTAATTCTTGCAGGATACAGGATTTCCTAACAGTATAAAGGCTGGGGAGTGTAAACAAAGTAGTTGCTTGAAGAAGTGTCTCTACAGACTCCTTCTTTACCAATTACCACCAGATCGTCTTATGTTCTCTACAGCTGGTGCAGTTTGAACCTCCTGAATATATCAAGAGCTACATGTGTTTCCACAAGCCACAGAGAGAAGCCTGGCTCCATTGTTTGACAAATAATGGTTTGTAACTGGTGTAATTTGTAATCAGAAATCAATTAAAGAGATATCAACAGGAAAGGAAAGATAAGGGAAAACCAGGAGAAAATCAATGAACAACATAAGGGAATTGATCATTCAAAGGGTCTTTCTTAAGCCACTGGGTCCTCTCAGAGGACTCTTTGCTGCATGTCACATGGGCTTTGTCTTTTCTTCTTCAGGGTTTTTTGACCCTCTTACATGAGGAAACTTCCTCTTTAGCAGTTATGTGTAGCAGAAATATATCTAAGCCCTCCTGCGCTCCAGGTTCATAGAGTGGCCACTGCCTTTTACACTTATAATGCAAGTGAAATACATCCAAGAAGTTGCTCAGAGCTAAAGAAAATTGGTGCTAAACTTTGTGAATTCTTGCATGAATTCACAGCTAATATCTCCAGGAATACTTTAGAGGATGTGCATATCCTCCTCTGGGATGCAAGCATCAAAGACATTACTAGCACATACCTCATGAAAAATAATTTTCCACAAATCCTTACACAGTTTAAGAACCATCTTTTCCGTAGCAGAATGGTTGTTACTGGCTGCTTTTAGCTAGACTTTTTCTTTTTTTTCAGTTTGAATTTCTAACCTCCTTGAAAACATACTTGCTGGTTTCAAAGAAACCACTAGAACAGCAGTAACGAATCCATACTGCCAACTCCAGAAACTGCTTTGAGTGTCAGGATATTTTATGTTGATCCATGACTCCTCCCAGAGTTCTGCTGTTATGTGTGCAAATCACAGCTTTCAGTTAAAAAATGCTGTTCGCAGTATTTTGTTGTACTGTGAGCAACAAAAGCTTGAAAATGTGAACCATGTCCAGAGCCCTGAAGATTTGAATACCTCAAAAGAAATGAAATGAAGCCACAAATCACAAATTTAACCATACAAAATGAAAAAAAAAAAAAAAGAAAAGAAAAAAGTGATGTATTTTAAACTGATCAGTGCTATAATTTTTAGGAGGTCTTATCACTTTTGAACATCTATCTGCAGGTTGGCACAGGTGTGAAACTGTGAAACGCTTTGGAGCATTTTGTTGTAAAATGCCAAGATTTGTGTAATTTTCTCTTATCAGTTGTACAGTAGTTGGGAATTCACATGCCCAGGGAAAGCAATACTGATGGTGGAGCACAGAACTTGTTTCAAGGGTTTTCCAGGATCCCAAGAGGGTGAAAGAAGCTTAATGTGAGCAAGCCCACAGGTCATCTTTCTCCTCAGACTGCCAAGGAAGGAAAGGGAGCCCATGTGGAGTTTGGAAAGGTCACACAAGTACAGAAGACATGGCTGTGGGAATAGCTACCTCAGATGAAGGACCCAAAAGTCCTAAAAGTTCCTAAAAGTACAAAAAGTTTTGGAAAGCTGAGGTCACCACCTCTGGCACCAGCTTTTGCTAACTGCCAAGATGTGCATCTTATCGTATCTCAGTCAATACTTGGCTTGAGCAAAGCCAGAATGAGGAGTGTGTATTCAGAGATGATCTCCTGCAGACCGCACCTAATTTTTTCTATTGAGCCCTCTACCCTTACTTCAAAAGCTATGTACTTCAGTACCGAAAGCGATCAATCTACTGTTGTCTGCCACTGAGTTTTAGAATCCCACATTTGGCAGGAACAGGAAGGTATTTTCTATTTTGGCAAACTCTGCATTTTTCTTTTCTGAACAAAGTGCGGGATATGTGACAAGGAAACTTCTTACTAACCACAGACAAAAGCAGCAAAGTGAGGCTGTCTCACATCTCCTTAGTTCTGGTAACTTATACTGTAAAAATAGCTCCAGCCCCTCTTGGTGCTGAACTAGATGATCTCCAGAGATCACTTCCAGCCCTGACCATTGTGTGATAAAATGAACCTAGCTTACCAGTCTTTAGAAACTGAGGGGGAAAAGGGAGGACAGGAATTAGGTTTGTTTCATAGCATTTAAAAATGTAAAGGTAGCTAGAAATAAGATTTATCAGTTGAGTTAATTTCTTCTCCAATTTGCCAGCAAGCATTCTCGAGAATTGGATTTACACTACTGATCAGATTTCAGCCTAGCCAGGGATGAGATAAAGCCTGGCAAAGAACAGTATAGTTACCTACATTAGCATTAAGCATTTTAGGGTTTGGTTGATGTCTCTGCAGATGAAATATTGTGGTTATTAAAAGAGACAACAGAATTTGCTGTACTGAGCTGTACAGTGTTGGTCCCTCTCTTTTGCCCAGATGGTGCTTGCTGCCTTGGGAGATAGTCATCTCCTCACTTCACCCCATAATTCAAAGGGTCAATAATGCAAAGCCAGGCAGAGAGAGCATGAGAATTATTTCCTGACCCTATGCACAACCAGCTGAGACATTCCTTTAGCTGGTGATGCCTTTATATCAGCTGGTGATGTTGGTAAATAAGGGCACTTAAACTTCATTACAGCAACGTATGTAATGGGCTTTTTTCCCAACAAGTTCTCTTTGTCATGTTCAAAACATAAGCATGGATGAGCCTTTCTCCCAGTGGTGCGTGATACTGGTCAGAGCTTCTTTGACCTCCTTGCATCTGACATCCCTTTCTCTCTGCTTTATATGGAGGGAAAGGTTAAAGGTCACCTCTGCCTCTTTTTTTTCCCTCCTTCTTTCTCTCTGATAAGGAAAGACCCGGAATTCATATCAGTGACATCAACTACAGGGTCTGCTCTGCTGCCACAAATTAACAAAGCACCAAGATTGTCTCTCCTCCCCTCTCTCCTTCTTTCTCTGCCTCTTAGTTTCTTTCTTTCTCCTTCAAAGCTAAGCTGACTAAGCATTGCCTTGTGCTGATTTCCATCTAGGACCAAGCATCCCTGTGTTGCCCTTCCAACAGCAAGCACATCTTTCCCTTTCCTCACTGATGATGGGACTTTAGCAAAACAGTGGGAAGGAAAGATGGAGGGGAAGCTGGGCATGTCTGTGTCTCTGGAAAATCCACATGCCACCACACAATGCATCTTTCACTTTAGTCTGCAAATCCATGTTCCTATACATCCTAAAAATGCTTTCCAACCCACCCAGCCTATTCCTTTCTTGCCTTTCCCACTTCCTCAAAATGCCTTCACACAGCCCCTACTTCCCTCACTTGCTCTTAGGATCAAGAGGCATGTGGTTGAGTTCGCTAAGTTGTGTACTTTAATTCTTTTTCTTTCTTCTTACTGTATTTCTCACCACCACCAGCAGCACCATCATCACCAGTGTGGGTGAGTGATGTTAAAATCCTGGCTAAACCAGCACGAAGAAGGTAGAAGAGGACAATGCACAGCTCAGAGTCACCGTGGCAGGTTTCCTTTAGCAATTCCTCTCAATATTGGAAATAACAAATGGAAAGAAATAGACAAGGAATTTGAAGGAGTCATAGAGAAGGTTCCTCTGTAAAGAAGACAGGTGTTTACCTAGGCAGAGGGTGCAGTCCACTTGCAATTACTGATCTTTTGCTGGATTTAAGAACCACACAGATGTGAAATATAGCTCCTTCCCTTCTCCTGAATGCATTCAGGTCATGTGCTTGCGTATGTTTTACAATTACAACTCTGAAGCTCCTCACTTTGTAAACAATACCCATTACTTCCCTTTCCTGGACTACTCTTACCTACTTTACTTGTGAGATGTAACTCAAAGCACTTTGGAAAAGAAATCTGAGAGACTTCAGGGTATTTTTGTTTTTTATTTAAAACAAAGACTTACGTGAGACGTCTAAACAAAGCAACCTGAATTACTCAGGTGTCATGGTTTAAACCCAGCCACACAGCTCGTCCACTCACTCCCCCCCTTTCCTCCTTCTTTCTTGCCTCCCCCCCCAGCCCCCCTCCAGGAAGGATGGGGAGGAGAATCTAATGTAAGAATGTAACTTCCATGGGCTAAGATAAGAACAGTCCAGGAACTAAGGTATAACACAAATCACTGCTGCTACCACCAATAATAATAATGATAAGAGAAAATAACAAGGGAATAGAATACGGTATCACCCGCCGAAACGAATCCGACCCCAAAAGAGAGCCCCGTACCCTTTTGGGTAACTCCCAGTTACATCCTGGGCATGACGTGCTGTGGTATGGAATACCTCTTTGGCCAGCTTGGGGCATGTGTCCTGCCTCTGCTTCCTCCCAGCCTCCCCTCCTCCCTGGCAGAGCATGAGGCTCACAAAGTCCTTGGTCAGAGTAAACATGACTTAGCAACAACTGAAAACATTGGTGTTATCAGCTCTACTCCCAGGCTGAAAGTCAAAATACAACGCTGCACCAGCTGCTAAGAAGGAGAAAAAAATTGACTGTTACTGCTAAACCCAGGACATCAGGTCACCGAGTTTGCTCAAGCCTGAGAACTGCATTCATTATTATAATTGCATTTAATTAGTAATAATACATCATCATAAATTATGCAACTGAAAATAAGTTGTGTTCCCTGCCATTAATGTGTCAAAACCTAGTAGACAAAATGCTTTATGGAAGAGCACTGGTCAAACAAACTGCAAACACAAACACCACATCAGATGCAGCAAAGTTGTGGGTTTTTTTCTTTTCTTTTTTCCTCTTTTTTCAAAATTATGCACAAAACACTTAATTCTACCTTTTAAGAATGTGTTTTAGGTCAAATGTCTCCTTTTCTCTGCTAAACCCACTGATCATTTTGTCCTTTAAATGGGGGTAATTTTCTGTTGTTTGAAAAAAGATAATTGAGGGACTTCTGATGAAAGCAGAATCTTCCCACAATTCAAATAATAGCGCTGAGAGACATTTCTTGTGAGAGCAATAGTTTAGCTGTCTCACATCCCCATCCTTCATAGGGCTGGGCTCCCCTTCCAGGCTACAAATCCCATGGTGCCCCCCATCCACAGCATTTGCCTGAGGCACTGCGACAGCTCAGGTCTGGCTGCCTGGAAATTGAATTTCAATTTGAGAAAAGTCTAAATGCTCTTCTTCAATCAAAGATGTCAGACTAAAAAGTTTCTGCATTTCTGAAACTGCTTGTGCCAAGATGAGTTTTGATATTCTGCCTTTTCATTCCATGGCAGGACAAAGCCAAATGTTGACAAAACTGCAATTGCTTAAGTCAGCTTTCCTATTTAGGTTCGTTTGGTTAAAGCAAGGCAGAAGACTGGGAGGACATTTCTACTTCTGCTTAGTTCATTTAGGAAGTTTCAAAATAAGGTGGAATCAGTTGCCTGCTTAAAGGAATAACAGTGTTTGATTTAGCTATTTTAAGTAAAACCCTGGTTAAATGGTACGGTGATCCAGGTATATGGCACCAGCTAAAAGATTAGAAAAGCGTTGGGCACATGAAATAAAGTGCTGATCTTATATGCTGCTGGTTCAAATGTCTTTGATGTTTTTTGATGTTTTAACTGTGTTTCAAAAAGTTTCTGATTGAATCTAAGGTTCAGATAGAATCTGAGATTAATGCCCAGTTGTAGAAAATCTATTTTCTATTCTCCTATGGAAAAACCAATGTTAAAACTTGAAGTCTGCAGCAGTGCTAGCTAGCTCACTGATGTAAATGTATTGTGTGCTCACACCTGATCTGGATAAATTAACGCTGCAGTGTTTTCTGCATAGTTCCTGTATTAGAGGTTTCGGTGTCATACATAATCAATTGCCCTCTGTCAGTTGGCCTGATATAACTCATCAAATAAGTGTCTTTACCTTGCCATCCCTGCATGCAAAAATACCCCAGGAGAAACACTAAAGGTAGATGGCAACTTATAAGCACTGGTAGCTCGTTAACTGTAGACTGTGTGACCACACTTCAATCCAGTATGGTTACACTAGTATGAGTTGCAGATGAAAAACAAGGTTCATTCCTAATTTTAGAGCCATGGATAAAAATAAGTACAATACTACATAACTGTGAGATGGCACCAGTAATGTTTAGTCATCTCCAAGTTAAATATAGATTTTCTCTAACTGTTAATGCTGCCCAATCCAATTGTGATCTGAACACTAAAGCACCTGGCTCAGCATTTGACATAACTATAAAGAAATAAAGATGCCATGCTTCACAACCTGCAAATGGCTATGCAAGGTGAGACATCGGAAGCAGGTTAGCACATCCTATCTCTGAAAAAAGGCCAGTGGTGGATGTGTGGTACTGATACTGCCTCAGGATACCTTGAAACGTAATTGATAAATTTATTGACAAGGCACATGGTGTAGAACACCATCATCATGCACCTTCTTACAGGGAAGCTGCTGAAGTGAAACTGTCATCCTTCTACCAGAGATGGACTTGGCAACACTCATTCAGCAACCAACAGTCAGTCTTTGGGCTTTCACATACCAGCAAGGGAAGAAAAGGCATTTTAAAATGCTTGTGAGACAACAAAAATCAGCAAAGGATACTCAAGGGCAAACATAACACCTGAAACTACTTGTAATTCACATTTTACTCCTGAGGAGATAGTGTTTGTTGGCAGTGTCCCTTTAACTGAATTGACACCACAGAGCAAGCAGCAGCAACAGATTTTTGCTGCCAGTAACGAGTCAGTGACTATTCAAAGACACTCTGGACTATGGCAAATACAAGCATGCTACTTTCAGTGCCTTTTCTGAAATAGCTCACTCTTTAATACTATTCCTTTTCAGTCCCATGTTTCTAAGGGCACTTTGTGTCTGGACTTTTCTGGTCTCACAACAGTCCTCACAGCGACTAACCCATTTCCATGTGGAGGAATTAAAGCAGGAGGAGATCAAATGCCTGTCCTCAATGCACCTGAGACCCAGCAGCAGCAGGAGTACATCTCCAGGGTAACAGGGTTTGAATAACAGACACCCCCCCTTTTTTTTTTTTTACTTCTTAAGAATAACCACATGTACAGCTTAAATAGTGCTCCCATGCATTATCATCACTTAGTTGATCGTGACATATGACAGCTGCTAATTAAACAAAGTAACATAGGCAATAACACAAATAATGTCTTTTAAAACCAATCTAGGAATTGAACAATTAAAGCAAGGCCTCGTTGCATGGGTGATTATATTGAAGCAGAATGAATCAGGGAGAATTTGCCTGTACTGCCCAAAAGTTCATCTGATCTCTGGTGTCAATCAAAACTGTTCAGCAGTTCCTTTGAATACCTAAAGTTGGTGAGGTTAAAGTGCACTTAGAGTTATACTTCTAACTCATGTGGAGAAACTAATGTTTCCAAGTTACAACAAAAAAGAGAGCAGCTAAAATATATCTTCCCATTTACTCCATTACTTTCTGGAAGATGCTCAGCAAGAACAGAAATGACCTTCCCAGAACTGCACAATGTGACTGCCTAACAGCTCTCTCACACCTCACTGAAGATAACTCTTGATTTTGTGTGGCAGGTATCCTCTGTTCTCTGCAGACCACCTCTGAAATCACCTGAACCCATGCACAAAGAAGGTGACAAAGAGACAGTGCCACCTCCAGTCTGCTATTCAACATGGGGAATGACAAAGCAAGGCACTCTCCTGCCCTCAACCTAAGGATAGCTATGTACCCAACCCTAATGAAGAGATGCCTTCCCATCCAGGATGAGCACTAAGAAGGAGAGATTGGCTATGTGTTAGCACCAAGGAGATTTTAGAGCAACGTACTTATCCGTGGAGACTTTGGGCAATTCTTTCTTAGAAATGCCAAGGACTGCTTAGCTCCACTACTTCTCAAAATACTTATTAAAATAAACCAGAGACTGTAATGGAGAAGTGAGAAATGGCCATGAGCCATGTACTGACCATACACTGGCAATAAGCACTCGTCTCAAGGAAGTCATGCTGTTTTGGGAAGACCTTTACCTTCTTTCCTGCTATAACTAGGACCCAAAATGCACCATAGACTGACTAAATTAACTACTTACATGTAGCAGTGGCTGTTGACCTGAATCTGCTTTCCTGCAGCCCCTGTCATGGGCACACTGGGTGCTGAGCAGCCAAAGTGTGCTTAAAGGAACAGTTGCCCCCTCTTCTGAGACCAAAACAATTGTCCCAGTAAAGGCAAGCCTGGTATTTAGGAGCTTCTTCATCAGAGCACACCTATCAGGATGACCAAACAGGCAAGTGGCGTGGTCCCCATTTGAGAAGGGGACCTTCACAGCCCAGTCTGGATAACTATGGTAACAGAGGAAGATGTTAACCACAAATTAAACTGGTACAGTCATAAAGGCCAAACTTCCTGTCAAAGTGTAGAATGGATTGTGAGCAGTGTATAGCTTTCATTAGGAAAAGGAAGTCAGTTTTCTGACTGCCTATGAGTAAAAAACCAGTGAAACCAACAAAAATGAACAAGCAACAAACAATCAAACTAATCCCAGGGAAAGAAAGAGAATGGGTCCAAGTGTGTCGGTAAAGTGTCTCTGTCCCTAGACACATAAGCACCCAAACCTGTCTTCTGAACCAAAATCCTGGTGTTGGAAGCCATGCAAGCTCAGAGGAAAATAACTATAATTTGTGTGAAGAGGGCATTTGCAGCAATTCATTATAATTCCTTGCCTGTTGTCACCCGTCTCTAAAGTCACTGGCAATGCAGTACTTGTGTGAAGTTATTAAGGCCAAACTCTCTTTAGATTCATGGCAAGTGCCGAATGACAAGGCGAGAGCCCAGGCAGTGATAAAGCGAAGTGACATGCCATACTCCCTTCCTCTCCCGCACCCCATCACCACCATGCCACTTTGGATTTTGTAAATGAGAGCCTCCTCTCCCTGCCCTGTGCTGGGCTCTGCCTGCCACACACACTCATCTCCTTGAAGCAGGCACCCAGAGGAGGGGGCAGGAGGGAGTGGAAGAAAGCAAAGGAAAGTGTGCTTTTCCTTCCACAAAGATCACAAAGGTTTCTCTCAGAGGTTTCCAGATAGATGGCATGTGTGTGAGAGACAGTGATAGGCAGGCTGGGCAGAGAGATACAGGTGGGAACTTTTCAGCTATCTGAGATAAAGACACCTCTTTAAAAGATATAAAAAATGTTATATATCTATATATACAAATTGATTGCTAACTTATCTATATCTAGGCTTATCCCTCTTTCTGTTTTCACTGTTCCTTTCAGTACCCACAAACACTAAGAGAGACAAATCTCTTACACCTGTACAGAGTGCCAGCAAATAAAATGTGTAAGCAAAAGGAGAACACTTTAGAGATCAGGGCTCCTTTCAAACTGCGTTTCTCTGTCCCCTCCATTTTTTCTTGCATCCTTGGCCTCTACAGTTTTTTCGTTCCTCTGCCTCTCCCTTCTTTTCCTAAGCTGGGCAGAAAAATCAGCTTAAAGGATAATACTGCTCAGCTTTCAGAAGGATAACATAGCCAGCCCACAGGGAAGGGAAAACCTCAAACCCAACCAGAACGATGAAAACAAGCAGGTTATTAAAGGTCCTCCTAAAGCAACAGCTAAACTCGTGTTTGCAGATACTCACAGGCTGTTGTTCAGCAGTGAGGATCTCTGGTTCAAATCCAAGGGCTTGCCAACAGCAGGATTGTAGTGGGAAAAAAATCCTCTCCTCTCTCCTAGCCCCTTACACTGGAAAAGACATACGCTATTTCAGCAGTGTAGGACGCTCATAGGCTCTGAGCATAATCTGTCAGAAGCCAAAGAGGAATCACCTTGCCCAAAAGATTTCCACAAGTTAAATTAACCTGCAGTCAGCTTCTGCCCATGTAAGGTTGAAAACTGCAGTAAAACCTATATTGCCAAAACTTCAAACAGATGAGCAAGACTATTACTTGTTGGGACTACATATTTAATGGCAGTTCACTGTGTTCTTACACACTGGGTCATGTCCATCCCTTATGTTATCCTTCACGTTACGGTACCAATGGACCATCTCACCTTTCTTTAGGCCAGGGAGAGCACATAGACCTTTAGAAGTACGTCTGAAAACGTCCAAAATTTTGGAAAAGCAATCTTGCAGAAGTCTTTGTAATCAGTGCCTGGGAAAAGTCTATCAGCAGGCCACCCCTCGCCATTCTCCTGGGAGAAAATACCAATGCTATTGACTTTTCTGATCTTAGCATGGGGAGAGAGGTTTGCCCCTCCAACACCTGAGGCTTTCAGATGAAGTTACCCTCTTGATTGAACCAGATAAGCCTGTGGGGCATGGATGCTCCATGACAAGAAAGGAGAGGGGCCCTGATTGTATGGGGGAGCAAGGCACTCTTAGTCCTGAAGGCGACAGAAGGTGGGTCCTGAAATGTATTGAGGAACTCAGGAATAAGGTAACCCCCGGCAAAGATTTAAAGCTAGGGCACAACATAAATGCACCCACTTGTTTAAATTAAAATTGCCCATAACCCTTTTATTTCCTTGCATCTGATTCTTCCCTGACAAGAAATTGCTGGTCGTTTGCGGTTTTTCTTGCAGTGAAAAGCCACAATCAATCACACTTTCTTCTGACCCTGCAGTTACAGGGAAACAGAATGACTCTGGGCTGTATTTTCAGACTCCACAGGTTACTCTGACTCCGTATTTGGTGCCCCCTCCTCCCTCTCTGCCTCCGTGTTATAAAAGATCAGGACTCTCTTTTATAAAATAGTTCTGGCATTTCTATTATCACACATGCCTGAGAACAGGGATGCGATTGCACTGAATGGTGTGAAAAAAAGAAAGGAAAGAGGAAAAAAAAGAAGAAAAATCAAAGCACAGCCGAGTTGATTATTTAAAGAGCTGGGTGAAATTTGCCATCCTTTTAAGGCATCCTGGGCTCTGGAATATCACTGTGTCACTTAATGTTTGCAGTTAAGTATTTACAGATCTGTTTCCATGGCAACTGATTCTTCAAAGTTACTTTTACAATTCTGTTTTCTAAAATGTGTTTCTTTGGTTGATTGCACAGGGATATTTGGAAAGCAGCCAGGTCTAAATCATGATTTTTTTCCCATTAAGGAGAGGTCCTTTCTAATCATGTTTAGTTAGTTCTTTGATGGCTTTATCTTGATTCGAAAATGTATTTTGTTTTTTGTTAGCAGGTGGGAGAGGGAAGGGGGGAGTACACGAACAAGCATCGTGGGGCTTCAGCTTAGAAAAAAAGGTGTTGGAAATTAGGAATGTGAAATAACCTTGTCTGAGTTGATTTTATTTATCCTTCCATTGTTTAGAAGAGTGGGCCTTTAACAACAACAAAATAAATAAATAAATGCCCCACTGACAGTTTGAATGCATTTCAAGGCCGCAAGAGAAGATGACTCACTTATTAATTAGTCAGGGAGATGGCAGCATGGGGAGGGATGATGAACACCAGAAACAGAGCAGAAGCTGAGACAAGCGAATGCAGTATATGTGAGGGTTGGTTGTCCCCGGCTATGCCAAGATACCTGCATGGGTCTGGAGAAGACTGACCCCACCAGCAAAGTAAACCCCTTGTGAAACAGTAGCAGGGAAACAGTCACGACCTTGGTACAGCTTCCTTTGAGCTGTGGACAAAGTAATCTGAAGTGTGTCTTTGTGAAGGCATAAAGAATGTGTGCAAGTGCCCTGAGCCTACCAACCTATGCTCCTCTCATCACAGCAGCACCATCTTCTCATCTGCCCATCTGGAACCCAATCCATCCCAAGCACACAAAAGGGAGCACAAGAGCTTAAGCTAGAACATAACATGTCAGGAGCCATATGAGCACTTGGGATAGAAAGAGAAGGGATGTACATGTTACTTGTCATAAGGAGTTGTCCCTACCTGAAGTCAGAGATACATTTAAACTTGTCAGGATACCTGGGAAGAAAGTCAGCTTAGCAGTGATTTAGGAATGGTATAAACTTTGGGCATGTGTTGGAGGGAAAATCAGGTCAAATGTGCTTGTAAACCTCACCATAAGCAAGGAGTCACGCAATGCTCAACAAGTCACTTCCCAGGCAAAGATGTCCCTGCTGATGAGTAACTTTAAATTGGGAAAAGTAAAAGTATTGACTTACTTGGCTAGACCCACTAGTTGGGGTACCTGAAGGTGAGCCTTTAATAATCATTAATAACCCACTCCTGTTCTCCACCATGCTATAGCAAGCAGGGGTGTATATCTCAAGGGAAAGGATAGGATCAGAAAACAGAGTATTAGAGAGTAATCAGACTATTGCAGAGCATTAACCAGAAAAGACTGGTGTGGAATCTGGTATCGTTAAAGTAGATTAAATATGGATAGATAATTACAATAAGATGAGGAGGGATGGGGAGAGGGATAGCCTGATCCATATTTTCCTGTGCTTTGTGTGAGAAAACATCAGACAGTCAAATCAAGGAATGAGGAGTCAAGACACCTGGCCTCTCTTTCTAGCTCTGCCACTAATTAAATATGTGACCATTCAGGCACTCTATGCCTCCACTAACCTAAACTTCCAGGATTGTTGTCAGGTTCAGTTAATTACTGTCTGCAAAGAGCTTAGAAACCTACTCAGGAAAGAGGCTAGACAGGTAGCATGGTTTTAATGTTATAGTTCAAATTCTTATAATTGGAGAGCTGAAAAATGGAGTATATCTGAAACTTCAGCAGTGGAATTACAGGATAGCTTATAATGTGAAGGAAAACTAAGGTAAAAAGTAACTAGAAGAATAAAGAAAGGAAAATGAACACTCCTAGGCAGGTAAGAGGCAGGGAAAATTTTGGCTGAGGAAATCAGCCATTCTTGAAACTTTTTTCCTTTTCCTTCTTGTTGCAGGAATGCTCCATTAACTCTGAGGAAGATGATTTACCATTTGCCCTTTATAGACAAAGCTGAAATAGCAGGAACTTCATAGCAAAACATATGACCCAGCTTTTGGCACGCCCTGTGGCTCCAAAACTTTAATGCACAACACAGAGTCTTGGCATCTGAAGGCACATGATAAAGAGACATTGCCTTGCTATGATGTTTATTAAATGGACAACAGCTATTAAGAGGACAGGGAGAAGTTGCAGGTGGCAGATTCCTTACTTGTGGGGAATGAAAAGACTTGATTTCTCCTGATTTATTTACCCTTCGGTCTATTGGGTGAAAAGGAATCTTCATGATGCATGACCTTGAGGACAAAGAAGCAATGAGGGACGAGCACATTCACCTCAAAGAAAATTCAGAAAAGAGAATGAAAGAAGAAGAAAAGAAAAGAAAAATTAAACATAATAACAGTGAAATTTGGCAGTGACCTATTTTATTAATTTTGGATGGCAGGTTGGTGTTCATAGCATCATAAAATGAAGTCCAAATCACAAAACCAACAGGTAATTATAGCTGCTCTTACCAGCTCTTCTTTCTTTCCCTTGCTATTTGTTGGCTGGTCCAGCTGAGTGGCCTGTAAGTAAATGGCTGCTGTATGAAAGAAGATGGTCTAACTAGCTCTGGGTAACCAGCTCTTGAGCCTCGAGGCTTAAGATCACAGTTGGATAAGGAACAAAAGAGCTTCTTCATGCTCACAGATACAGACTTTTAGCTGCTGGAAACTAGCCTTTACCTCCTAAAGGCAGCTGAGGCACTGGGTATGGCTGCATGGTGAAAGAAAACAGAGTTAGGGGCAGTTCTCTAACACCAAGACCACTGATATAGTCTGACGACACTCAGAGGTGTATTGTTTTGTGTGGTCTCTGCTCAGAGTAATGGGAGAGAAAACCCATAAAACAGACCAAGGTTTTCAAAGCCTGAAAATGAGGGAATGTGCTAATGCCATGAGGTATGATGTAAGGATGTGTCAGTACCCACTAGCATTAGAAGTCTCCTGGAAAACAGAGTGGAGGACAGAATAGGGTGAAAAGAGATAGACCCGGTAGAAATTCATTCACACTACTTTTGGGACTGGTCCATATCATGACTTATGCTCTCATGTAGAAAGCCCAAAATTGCCAAAGTATGTACTAATGATTCAGTAGTGTGGAAAACTGTACAGCAGGGCTCATGCCAGCATCCTGACTGGTTTATTTATAGGTAGAGATGTAGGCATTGTTGCCTATAAAGACAGCAACCTGTTAGCCTTCAGTCGTGCAGCTGCTCTTTGCTTTACAGTCTGCTGAGAAATGTAGTCCCAAAACATACTAAGATGTACATTTTCTGAAGCTTTCTTTAACATTGTATGTTATGATTTAATCATGATACAAGTAAATTGTTTTTGTTTATATGGGACATAAGTCAAGATGAGTCAAGACAAGCTAGGTTTTCCCTCATAAACCATAAGCCATGTAACACATTCATTAGTGTTATGTAGACATCTTGGAAATAAACTTTTCTAAGCTTGCAACTCCTTAGGATTTTCATTTACAGTATAATAAGTCTTTGTCCAGTCCTTCTGGAATGAAATGAGCCGACTTCACTAATAGTCTATTGAGTTCTTGCATCTTTACCGTAAATAATTTCAATTGCAGACATTTAATTAATGTTATAAATATGTTATTTATGATGTGCTTTTGCAAACTACTAGTTCTCTCAATATACATCATGTTTGGGTTTATTGTTTTACTTTGCCTTGCTGCAGTGGCCAGGTGCATTGTGGGTTCCCAAGCAATCACATTGCCTGTGCACCAGGGGCTGTGCCTTCATATTCACTCCTTTGCCGTAGAGATGGGACCTTACCATGTTCTTGGAGTTTTTAGGCATCTAACTTACATGCAAATGGGAACATCTGGGGTGAATAGCATACAGATAAGATTTATGTAAGGAGTAAACGTCTAAGAGTTAGATGCCTACTCTGAGCTTGTCACTTGTCCTCCTTATGTAGTCAGAGAATAGCAACAATCTGGATATCTGCCTAGGACCAGCTGAGTGACCCACACTCTTTGCCTGCCTGTTTTAATCTACCAGTGCTAAAAGAAAAGCAGCTCAGACTTCTTCCACTGACTTGTAAATGCTAAAAATAAAGGAGATGAATCCCACCCCTGTATAATGAACAGAGACACACAGAGGCCTCCAGGTTTTGCAGGATTTGCTTCAGATAGCTACAGCTAGACAGTGTTAACACTCCCCTCTGTGCTCAGGCTCTGATCCATCCCTGTGGCTGTTTCCATCTTAGAAATGTCCTTTCAAGCTTGGATTTCCAAAAAGAAGCCAGGCAACTGAGAAACTTTGATGGGATGAAAGTGCCCATCTTTACCAGGCTCCAGTGAAAAGTCTAGACTGAGTTTTCAGAGTAATGCCATTCCTGAGGGGTAGGATTGCATCCAGCAGTGAGTTTTTTGTAAGGAAAAAGTTTGTTGGGTACTTTGAGTAAGTTCTCACCATGCTTTATACACTGATTTCTATCAGAGGATCTGAAACATCTGACACAACTGACTCTAGGAGAGCTCAAAACTCATGCGATGTTTAACGTTGTCATGATTTGAGGCTTTCTTTTCAGAATGAATAAACTGAGGCACATTAAATTTTCAAGCAACAAGGAATGTACAGTGACCCAGTAAATCATCTGACAAGATAGAAAGTTACATACATGATCCTGTGGTTAAAGTTCCCATCCAAGAATTAAAAAACAATTAAATAGGGTTGCATTTTACATAGACACCCCTTATGAAACAGAATATTTCTTTTGATCTAATTGCATATCTAATTCCCCTCAAAGCGCATGAAAAGTCTCACTTTGTCTTGACTAAGTAAATGTGTTTGAGCGGTTTTACAGGTTTTACTCTGGCTGAACAGCACCTTGCACACTGTTCTGGTTCCAGCTGATGTTACTGTTGTTGCCATTAAATGAAACAGCAAATTTGCAATAAGGAATCCGTTTCCTGGACTAAAAGTACGAACCTGCGCTCAGTGCAAGTGTCCTTGATATCAAGTTTTGTACATGTACAAAGTGCTTTGGTGTTCCTTGCATTTGTGGAAGCTGTTCTGATGTATTGCTGGAGCCTGTACACTCCAACACATGCAATATGCGTGTGCACGCACGTACACACTCACTCACACGCACACACAAGATAGAGTCTTCTGCCACTTTCTATCTGGCAATATATTAATCTTGTGTTTTGCATTCTCTAAAAGCTTTACCATTATAACATAATTACTGCTGAAATTGACCTTTAAAATATATTCCAAATTTCAAATGTCTTTAAACCCCTCAGTGAGCACCATTTTTCAATTTCACATATTGTTTTCTTTTTTAGGAGAGGCGGGACAAAAGACAGGAAAGAGCATTAGCAAATGATTGTCAGCATGTAACGTATGCATGTAGTAATGAAACAAAACCTTGCAAAAATTTACCTGGCTGTTCTTAATATCCAGTCTTCAAGCAGGTATGATTTCCCTTAAGGTAAATGAAAATGTAATAAGACTAACTAAAATGTTGCATTTGTGTCTCACCCTTCCATAAAGTAATTCAATCAATCAGTTTAGCTTCACTAATATTCAAATGTATATCTGATACCGGCAATATAAAAGTTCAAGTACTCCTCAGCCTCTAAATACATTTAAACTGCCTTTATTAGAACACACTCTTTCCTAAATTTGTATTAGTACCTAAAATTGGTTGTGTTTCTAACTATCCTTAAAGGAAAACATAACCTTTCCTGCAAATGAGGTGTGGAACTGTGTGTGAAGGAAGATTTCTGTAACACAGCACCTAAAGCTGAAAAAGTGCGTATTGTGATGCACACAGATGAGCTTGCGTAGGCTCACATTACTGTGCAAATGAGAAAGTATAAAAGCATCTGGTACAACTTCCATGCAACATCATTTGTATCCAGCTTCATTTCTTTCATCTCCCTAGCCCCAAGAATGGGAATGCATAAGGGTGGAGGAGAGGGGAGGAAAGTCCTGTCTCCTGTAGGAGCTCCTGTGCTGTGGTGTGTCCCTGGATTGGGGCATCAAAGAAGAGGGCTGTCCCTTTGGCCAGTAAAAAGCTGTCATAGGTTTATTTGCATGTTTCCAGCTGTAGGCTATCCTAGGAATATCCCAGATGGAAAAGACAGTTCATGGACCTCTCACTCTGTCTTCTCTCACACAGGGAAGCATATGGTCTGTACACTGGGACCACTTATGCGCATACAACTCTGCTCACACTTGGATGTATTCACTCAGAGGATGTTTTGCAGTCTCACGCTAAGAAAGCCCATTTGGGCTGGGGTGAGAGTGATAAAAAGTGAAAGGGAGCTGTACTCACAGAGGCCCCCAGTCTGTGAAGCACATGCTGCACTTCAGAGGTTGCTTTTAGTTCACCACTGGTGCAGAGTGTCTGAAGCCAAGCGTAGCTCTGGCTTTACGCTCAACTTCTCAGGCCCCTTGCGGCGTCTCAGGTCCTTCCTGTTGGCAGAGCTGCCTGCATCTTCCAGCAGACTGATGGGCCTGAACAGCAGATGAGCCGAGCTATTGCCTGCATGCTTTACAAACCTTCCCTCATGTGTTTTCCAGACCCTTTCCTAACTGGCCAAGAGCAACACCCCAAAGCAATGCAAGTTCAGAGGACCAGCTCCAGCTCTCAGAGAGATGCAGGCAATGACAGGAAGGCATTACACCACTAAAACATGGGTTG
Organism: Pezoporus occidentalis; assembly: GCF_034315485.1. NCBI lineage: Eukaryota > Metazoa > Chordata > Aves > Psittaciformes > Psittacidae > Pezoporus > Pezoporus occidentalis. Next base: position 321,180 of record NW_026913274.1, read on the forward strand.
GGCAGCTCCCCAGCAGAGGTAAAAGTGGACGGCCTCACTGAAAACACGGGGTTTGTGTTCATTTACCCCAGCTGAGGATCCAGTCCATTATTTCCAATTAGGTTTGATGGAGAATTAATCCAATCTCTAGTGTCAGTTTTCTGCCCCTTGACAGATGCTTATGGCATGACGTGCACTGTAACCTGCTGTCCCACCTTACCTTTCACTTTATGAAAAAATGCCATGCAGAGTCAAGTTTGCTAGAAATGAAGACAAATGAAAATCATCAGAAATCTCATTAGTGACCATCCAACAGCTTTGCTGAAAGGTAGAAGGTTTTTGCTTTTCCCTTGTGCACACCTGTTTTAGGTTGTGGGATTTTTATTATGCATGTCATGCCCCCCCTCTTCTCCTTAGTCCCATCTATGGGGTGGTGAGATAATGCAAATAAATTGCTTTGCCTTCTTTGCACAAAGGTTTACATATTGTTTTGTTCGCAATATTTCTAGTATGCCTAATAGATGTAAAAGGGAAATATCTATCCCTTACAAAGTTTGTGTATTATCTAACTAGAGTTTTTAAGCCCTCCATAAGAAGTCCTTTTGCCTGTGAATCTTTTATGTTACACTTAGGTGTCCTCATTATAAGGGCTCTACTATTTGACAAGCAATGCTTGTCTCTACAGTCGGTGATGAACACAGCATGACAGGCAATGTGTGCCTCTGTCCAAGGCACTGAATCACAATAAAATGGTAAATTACTGTCTGTCATAGCTAGAAACTGCAGTGACTAATATCCAATTCCCTATTCTACATAAGATGAGGTATGTGGAGGGGGAGGGTGCACTTGTTTGGTGGTGGTGGGAAAAGCGAGTGTTACATTCCTTTTTACTGAGTCCTTGCAATTGAAAATGTACCTGGGCACTGAGAAAGCAAGCAAAAGAGAGATTTTAGCAAGAAGAAAAGGATGAATTGCAAGCAAATGGCACTATTGCTAGAATATTTTTGGACAGCTCAGAATTTGTTCTTGTTTGGGGACCATCAGGATGCAGATATTTGCAAATGGGATTCACTCTTCTCACTCTCTGGCAGAAATACGGAATTCAGTTTTGATTAAAATGCAGTAATAATTGTGAGTTGGACTGTGTGTCACTACTGCTCAGAAAGGCCTCCATTAGAGAAGCCTCTATTTTAAAACAAGCCATTCATCATTGGAATATAATTTCCAGTAAATATATTGTTTGTTCAACTATAATGCTAGAGATAATGTTTAAAATTCTTCCCTCATATCTCATTATGAAATAATTGATAGCAACATGGCCATTTCTTTTCATTTGTGAGGCTTTTTTGTTGTTGTTTTTTCTCCCCTTCTTCCTTTAAGGCAACCTCTTGAAACAATCAATATCAGCAGTTTCAAAGTGTGGTACAATAAATAAATCTCTCAGACAATGACAAAGAACATACTTATTGTAATATATTTACCATAAATAAAATTGTGTGTGATATTCCTAAGAGCCATTTTACATGAATGCCTTCAAATTTTGTGCAAGGAAAGAGAGAAAAATGATGATCAGAGAAGAGAAGAGGAAAAAGGGATGTATTAAAAAAATTACTTCATTCTCAAAATATATTAAATTTGGCTAGCTATTTGGTGCATACAGAGTAAAATCCTCCCCCCTAGCAGAAATACACTGCATGGTTTGGTGTTGTTTAATTAATATTTGCCTTGATTGTCATATATATGTGGATCCTCTGCAACCTTTTAAAACAAACTACACTGCTACAGCAGAGATTGTAACTTATCTATTGTGTCACAAAACACTTTTGGGGGCTTTTTAATGAAATATTATAATGACCAAAATCAATAAGACCAGCTGCTTTTACCACTGAGGTCTAGCTTTGGAATGATTCAGCAAGAACATAATGAATGGGTTTAAATACCAACACAGGTATGAAATGTAGTTTATACCCTGCTTGGTACAGCACAAAATTACCTATTTTGTAGTCTTTTCATCTAATTTCATACACTGCAATCCAGCATTAAATGCGATATTGAACTTTTGGAGGAAATATATCTTCTCCTACTCTTTCCCGTCTCTGCTGTCTTTCAGTAAAACTGGAGCTCCATTGAGAATGTGGCACCCAGCTTTCTCAAGCCTAAAGCATGTGCTTTGAGTATGTGCATAAGTGATTTGCTGAAGAGGAATCAGGCAGATTGCTAACCTTACAGAGATTCCTTCTTTGACTTTGAACACAGATGCTTCAGGTGTCTACACAAAAGACCAGAAGAAGGGCAGATTTTTATACAAGACTTGCAGTCTGCTAGGGTTTGATACTGCTATTGGGACACTGTGGTATAGAGCTGGTAAAATACAGGCAGACAAGGAGAAAAGGGGCTCCTCTGAAATTTTGAATTGCTTAGATCAAAATACTTCTTTGCTGGAAGTCTTGTGTTTTCCTCCTGACTTTTGCTGGTGTTATTTGAACTTCAGATCTATATTATTTAGGGAAAAAGAAGAAATAATACCTGGTAGGTGGTATATGTTTTGTTATTAATAGTAATACTTGGCACTCAGGTGTCACTTTTCATCTCCAAAGCACTTTACATAATTAACTAATTCATCTTTACCATCCCTGCATGAGATGGAGCTTGTCACTGAGGCAGCACAGGAACTCATGCATTCAGGTCTTATGCTGTTCAAGAGCAATCATGCTACCCAGATAGGACCATTTTTGTTTGAAGAACAGCTGACCTGTCCTAAGGACAAAGCTGCATTAGGAGGTTGTGCATGGAAAAGTGCTAAAGGATTATCTACTTTGAAAATACTAGCATGAGCTTTCCCAATACTCACCCCAAAGCTCTGCATACCCATGAGGAGAGGGTTGCTGTACAGAGCCTGTCCTGATGACTCCCTTTTCCAGGGCTGTCTCTGCATCCTGTTAACCCCCCAGCCCTCTGGGTACTTGAAGGGCAGTTGGGATGTGTTACCAGTCTCATCAATGTCTCCACATCTATAGGATCTACATATCCATTCAGAGCCATCCTCTGCCTTCAGTGGTAGATGGTAGACTGGGGGTGTTTCTTGGTCCAGGTCTGTTGGCAGAGCCCTCATGCGAGGGAATATCATCTGAAATCTGCCTTTCCTCATGTTTAGATTGGCACCAGTGTTTCTAAGCAGATCACAGCAGTGACAAAGTGCAAGCTGATGACTTGACTGGAGGCTCCTTGCTCAGCAACTGTATTTGCCAGTGTGATTACGTTACTTCCTTCTATTTTATCTTTTTTTTTTTTTTCCCTATGGGATGACAGAACTTTTGTATAAAGACCTAATCCAAAGCACCTCAAAGTCTGTTTTCCTACCCTTTATTCAATGGTCACATCTATGGGCCAAATACAGATACCTCCATTCTCTCTGCAAACTACTTAGGAGAACTGTTTTAATCCTTCCAAAAGCCCAGGCATGCAATGATGTCCTCAGTGACACAGGTCCTGACCCTGCACTATAGATCACAAGGGGCACCTCCCACTGCCAAACTCAGGGGAATAAACTGAGCAAAACAGCACAAGGTATTTTGAAGGGACAACACAGAACAGAAAGTCCATGCAGGCACCCTGCTGTTTTCCCCTTCTTCCCCATTAATGTAGAAGGCTCTAAAAGAAATTATTTTTGTCACAGGCTCCCTGGTGCGGCCAAAAAAAATAGGCTGCATGATCTTCCCGTGGGTTAGGCATGTGCTCTGCTGAATGCGGGAAGTGATTAGGTTTTTCTTTGGTGCATAGCCATTCACATGTGCATGGGAGGGGCTCTCTGCAGACAGTGATTTGTCAGAACTTGCAATGAAAGTCAAACCCTGCAATTAGAAGGAGCGGCTGTACTTAAAAGAGAGATGTAGAACATCCCAGCGTGCGCTTGGATTTATCATATTGAAAGAACATAGTCCTCTTTCTACGCAGTTGCAGTTTTTGATAAACGGCCTACATTAGGACACCTCAAAGGTGCACTGCATCATTAATTACCAAGGTATATGCTGAAGAGGAAGTTAATAAAACTTGTCTCTTGTATGGAAGTGAGAAATCTTACTACATGATGATTCCTGATGAAAGAAGATGTTTCTGAAGCCACATGTGCAACCTTGTACAGGTAATAATAGCAAAACACTCAGGGGAGTCTTTTATGTTTGAGGATGTCATTTTTCTTTTTGATGTATAGGATACTAATGGCTTTTCTCTCTTTTTTTTTTTTTTTTTGAGCCAAGAGCCATGGTAAAAATCAACTGATGATGTTCAGATTCAGAGAGAAAAACAGAAAAGAAAGAAAACAGAACAGAATAAAATGGGACAAATACGAGTCTCTCTGGGAGGAATGCCAGCCGCTAGCTTCACTATTATTATACTGGAGAATCTTATAAAACTCTAGCCATTAATAACAGGCTGCTGCCAGATATTGATAATTTATTCAAATTGTAGGTCTGGATTTGAGGGAGCAGATGTTCCTCATGCAGACACTTTCAGAAAATGAATTCCAAAGAAACAAAATAACATTCCATGCCATCAGTGGAGAGGAAAGGCACTATTTTAGCGTGCAGTAAACATCTGGACTGCCTTCTATTTTTACTGCCTCTCACCCCTGGTTCTTTCCTACCTATCCACCCTTACCACTGGATGATTCTGTTGCTCCTCTTCTTTGCTGTCAAATAAATAAATAAATACTCTGTTTAGTCTCCTGCTTGTGTGCGAATATGTCATGACCAACTTTAAATCACTTTGAACAGGAACAAAGCCTCTAAACAACCACCTATTAGGAAGAATAGAAATCAGTTTTGATCCAGCACAAATTCCTCTAGTCATTTCAATGTTTTGAGGTTGCTGTACCCAATATGGGGCTTAGCTTTACCCTCTAGCAAATTCACAGATGTTCTTCCTTTCTTTCTCTCTCTCTCTGCCTTGATAAGCTGGAGGTAGACTGGGTATTCATAACCCCAAAATCTCACTGACGCAGATGCTCCAAATTGAAGCAAGCTGTTCTATCATCTTCTCCAGTTGTTGGCTGTTCCATTTGAAACCATCCTAGACATGGTGCAACAGAATGTGCTGTGTGTCCAAAAACTGTTAAACATATTTCCTTGGGCACAGTGACAACTGTTGATGAACACTAAACTGCAATGCTTGCTACCAGTGGTCCTGTTCTCTCCAAAAGAGAAGCCAACCTCTAGGACCAAATCCAGAGGTCATAGTGAGATCATATTGGCCAGATCTTATCCCTAGGAGGTCACTTTGCTTTCTACAGATCTGTGTGGTTCTGTACTGCTCAGAAAGTTAAGTAGGTCCAAGACAGCCAAGGGAGCTAGGATGGTGGTCTAATTTTCAGCACTTTACAAATGACTGTACAGACTTATATATCCAACCAGTCCCATTTTACAATTCCCTTCCATTTCCAGCTAATCTCATGCAATAATTTGTCTTCCAACCAGTCACATGTTGCCATCTGTCTCTGCTCCTGACTGATCCCAAGTTGCCATCTGCCCCTGGCCAGCCTTCTTTAGTTATATGCCATTTGCAAAGGTATATTAACAATGATGTTCAAGGGCTTCAGTCCTTCAGACTGTGTAGCCTAAGCCTCTGTCTAACACCTGGCTTTCACAGCATACAGAGACTGTAGGACACCCTCTTGATGCCTCCATCACCATTCACATATACAGCTTCCCCCATTATATTGCTACATAGGGCTGTTTGTTTGCAAACAAAGGGAACCAAAGATGGATTAGTCCACAGAACTACAAAACAGGATGCGGGATATACCAAGGAAGGGAAAGAATGGTCACAAGCAGTTTATTTGCAAATGGGTTGCAGATGCAGTTATGGGTCAATGCACATGCTCAATAACCCTAAGACTAATTAAGAGACTCTCTCTTTCCTCCTTACTGCCCATTGTCTGTAATGACCAGCACCCAGGGAAGGCTCTTGCAGAGTAAGAGGCTAAAAATGATTGTGTCTAATTTCCCCCCAGTGCTTGAAGTATGAGACCTCTTCACGAAGAATTTCCACTACTTCTGTGGCTTTCTTGCCTGGAGGTCTGTTCCCTTTGTGGGAAAAACAGAGTATAGCTGTCACAACATTCCTCTGGGGCAAATTGTCTCCATTTTGTCTTCCCTGTGTTTAGATGGGAGCAAAACCCTCTGTCACGGTTTAAACCCAGTCAGGCAACTTGTTCACTCACTCCCCCCCCCTTCTTACCCTCCCCCTACTCCCAGAGGGACAGAGAGGAGAGTCAAAAAGAATGCAACTCCTACGGGTTGAGATAAGAACAGTTTAGTAACTAAGGTATAACACAAATCACTACTGCTACCACCAATAATAATAATGATAAAGGAAATAACAAGGGAAGAGAATACATCACCACACCACCAGCCAACTGATAACCTGCCCCCCCCCCCCCCCCCGCCCCAGACCGACCAAGCTCCGACCCATACCTCCTCCAACCCCGCAGTCTCAGCCCTTCCGGCTAACTCCCAGTTACATCCTGGGCATGATGTGCTGTGGTATGGAATACCTCTTTGGTCAGTTTGGGTCAGGTGTCCTGTCTCTGCTTCCTCCTGGCTTCCCCTCCTCCATGAGGCTCACAAAGTCCTTGGCCAAACCAAAACATCATTGTTATCACCTCTGTTCCCAGGCCAAAAGTCAAAACACTGCACTGCACCAGCTACTAAGAAGGAGAAAAATGGCTGCTACTGCTGAACCCAGGACACCCTCAAAGTTTCACTCTGACAATGACAGCACTTCACAGTTGGATAGTAGAAGGGGAATGGAGTTGTTAACTCTTTCCTATCCTTTGCAATGCTGCCTTGGCCTCCTATGCTGTACTTCCCATTCATGACATGTGGAAAAGAGTGGAAGGAACAGGGCCTAAAATGTCTCATAATTTTCCCATGCCCAGTTATCAGCTGCCACTGACTTTGCAAACTTTATTGACTACTGCTATGTCTGGTGCTAAGTATCTTCAGTCTTCATTCCAAGTAATGGGGAAAAAATCTAAGGGGCAATCAGCTAGTTCCATGATGAATGAAGCCCATGTCACTCAGAGAAAATGAATATTTCTTTGCAATAATGACCAGATGGTAGCGAGACTCAGATCCAAATTAAAACATGCATGATAAATGCCAAGAAAACACAGAAAGACAAAAACCCAACCTGGAGTGAAATCTCTCTATAAATCTTTCCCCCCTTACAACACAGGCACTTCTAATGGGAATTAAATTATTAAGAGATGTTGCAAGGAGAATACAAATGTGAGAGTCTTCCTCCTTCTTGGAACTTGCTGAAAGAGTATTTCAGCACAGCCAGCTGGCTTTTCTTCTCCATATGAGACAGCAATGGGCTGAATGTGATCTTTTCATGTAAAAGCACAGGCAAAATACTAATCCAGAAAATAAATTATACACTGGAGTTAGCATAGATCAGAATATATCTTGCGTCTTGCAGAGCTGACCTATGGAACTCCTTGCTGCAAGAAATTGTTGCAGCTGAAGGTCTTCAAGGTCTTAGAAACTGGGTAATATTTGCAGATAGTAATACCATTCAAAATTATACTAAACTGAACAGATGTCAATAGTGGTTTTACAATATCTTAGTTCCAGGTACATGTTAAAATAAATTAATGGTATTAGAAAGAAAGACTCTTATAAAAAATCTAGATTTCTTCTGATACTTTTTCATGAGCTATGTGATATTTAAGAGTGCTATGATCATGATAAAGGACAACAAGGACTGCTGTAGCTGATCTTACATGGCATTTGCATGGATATCTGAAGGAAGTCTGTGTTTTGGCATCTTCCTGACAACTGCTGGGTGAACTAAACCTAGCCTTTCATTGTCCAACCAACCATCAGAAACCTTATTTTTATCTGTTTATTTCAGATCCTGCAAGATCCCCTCTATGTCCCCTTCCTTCTATTTGCAAATCTCATGGCGATACAAAATGGATGGTGTCCCAGGGGGCTGGCTGGCCCCACCTTGTCAGCACTGACATCTTTCCTCAGCACTAAGTTAATGAGAAATATTAAATTACAGAGGCACATGCACACCTTGGAAAGAAACATGATGTTTGATCCCCCCCCAAACTGCCAAGCTCTACTTAAAACCAATAACAAATGTTCTTCCCCAGCAAGATGTGATTAGCTTTTATACCTGTGCAGATTGTACAAACACACAGGAGGGAGCTTTTAAATATCATTGATTTGCCTATTTGAAATTATTAATTTCAAATTCGGCTGGAACAACCTTTGCTAAATTACACTGTGCCAGTGGGAGTTACAGGACCCACTAGTCTAAACTTAACTTAAGAATGTGAAGGGGGAGGGCTAAAGAAGAAGAAAAAAAAGCCCTGAACCAACTAAAAGTCCATTTAAACTCAGTAGGTTTCCAGTTAATTACATTTTCACACCTATCCTAGTAGTTACAGATGTATTTATAATGTATGCCTGCCTCAGTGGTTACTGAATACTGCATTCTCCATGGACTCTATGAGGCAGGATTTAGCTTCTACATCTAAAAGACCTTCCATTTTAATTGCAGTCACATCCAAATACTGCCTGGGTTCAATTGTAATACTCAAACTAATTTCCTTCTCTCCCACTTTCTCCCCCCTTTTCCTCTGCTCTTCTCCCCTGTATAAAGGGAAAAAACGGATGCAGTATGTGGAGACATCACTGATAACTGGAGAAGCTTCTTTGAGGATGTGTCCCTAGTCTGGCTGTGCAGTGGAACAGATCCACATGACTACACATCACAGCATTCCCACCCCATCCTCACAACATACCCCATCTCTCTCATGTACTGATATGCTAATTCATCCCCTCTACACCTTCTTCCCAGGATGTGAATGCACCCTTCTCCCTCAGAAGGATTTCTTTTCGTTCTTAAACCTGTGTAATCTGCTCTCCATGTTGTAGGTCCCACATGAGGGGCCATGACTGAGATTTAGCCCTTCATTACCAAGTCACAGCTGGTGTTCTATGGCTCCTCCAGAAGTCGATTGCCCTATCCTGTGTTCTAGCTGGAGACCTATCACCCTTTGGACTTTTCCTTTCTGCTGTCTCTAAAGGGAACCACAGGTGACTAGCTTGCCTATTGCTCAGTCACAAATAAAGTTTCACAATACTAAACTAAACCAGATGAAACCCACATAAAAGGATTTGCCAAGGACATTTGGGAAGGCTGTTGCAGAGAGAAGGACTGAATGTCAGTATACCACAGGAGAGAAACCAGTGTTACTGAGCCCACTCTGTATCTGTGAAGGGCTCCTGCACCTTCAGGATGGAGGAACAAGAAGTGGAGGTAGATTTAGTTCTGCAAATGCTTTCTACCCCACTGTCTCTTCCTGTGGAATGATGAACTTTTTCTGAGCTTGTCCTCTCAGGCCAGAAGTCCCAACTTTCCTGAGGAGTACTGGAGGAAAACCTCATTATTACACCTCTTAGCCTGTATGTGTTTGGTCTCCCTCAATATCCTGCATATTCATCTGGAGCCATATGAACAACAGCTTCCCACTGAAGTAAGAAGCTCTAAATGACAGTGTCAGCTCTGAAACACAAATGCTTGCAGCACATTCAATGGTTTCTCAGGGTCTCTATAGAAGCAGCTTCCACAAAAACTGTGGCCATCACAGACTGCAGCCATCTTTCAGTTGTAGAACTAGGGATGCTTCCTCAGCTTGCTTTCCTGACCGCACACCTCAAGTGTAGACAGACTTCAGAAACAAAACCAACAAAAACAAAGTGATCATGTACCTAAATTTGCCCCCCTGAGAAGAAAATGACAGAAGAGGCTGCACTGGAGAGAAACTAGTCATATCACTTAATGCATGACTAGAAGGCACTCTACTATGCTGGTGTTGAGGATGGGATGAAAACCTATTTGGAACACAACAGCACTCAAGAGATTATTCACAGCCACAGCATAAACAGCGAAAATTTACTGGACTATACAGACCACCCAAGTGTGCAACTAAATGAGCTTCATAGTAATGAAATTGCCATATCCCCCTGAATTGTACCTCAGTACAAACCCTGCTGCTTCAAAAGCAAATTTAGACTTGATGGTAGGAGACCAGGTGATTAGAATACAAACCATAAGAGAAGATAAACCATCTAAGTTGATAAGGATAGTGTGGACTGTTCTGACTGAGAAGAAGCAGTGTGAACATTCAAGGAGACAAACGAGTTGTGGAAATATGGCAATGTTATAGCTAAGGTTGCAGAAACACTCACCTGAAGCGATATCGTATTATCTGAAAAACCAACCTGTGATTGCTGCAAAAGGCAGCTATTCATCTGGTGTCAATCAGTATAGCTCCATTGATGTCAGCCTCTTTTCTCGGTAGTGTAATGTGCCGTTTCTTCACTAATATAATGCAATATAATTTCACACTTTTTTAAACTTCAATGGAGATACACAGGCTTCCATCAAGCGAGGGTTTGGTTGACAACCTTGTGATGCACATTCAGAAGAAGGCAGAGTTATGATTACAGAAGCAATCTTAACCTCCTTTTTCCATGCCTGAGTGTTTGACGCCAGAATCACAGCATCACTGTGGTGTGGTTTCCTCCTAAAACACATCAGCCCCTTCTAACAGCTTCCATTTACAGTCCTCTCCCTGTAGGTCTCAAAGAGCCTTATGAATTGCAACCAGATGCAGCCTCCCTACCCAACTATCACAGGTGATGTGCAGGTGGCAAAACTGATGCAGTAAGGTGTTGGCTGTTTCACAGAGGTCACACAGGTTGCCTCTTTTTCTTACTGTTTTTTTGCTTTCTTCCTGATTACACTTTCATCAGCAACAGTCAGCATGAAGCCATATCCAGCAGATTATTGCTCCTAGGGGTAGTTCTAGAAGGCGGATAACGGCAAAACACCATGCTTCTCTCAGTGTCCAAGGAGGGAGCTTGGGTAAGGCATTATGCTCTGGCTGCGCTACTGTTTTGTTACCACTGTACAGACTGTCATGGTGCTAGCCTGGCCATCTAGCACTCCCATAGACAATACCTGGGCACATTCTGGGGGATACCACAAGCCAGGGACCTTTCTATTAGGAAGAAAAGATGACGCCATCTGATTTTAGGAAGAAGAGTTTCTAGATGTGTGGGAACGAGTTATACTAGTTCACTTGCCTGCAGAAAAAGAGGGCTCTGGGGCTAGAGCAGAGGTAGCTGCTCAGATATCCTTCTTCTGGCACTAACATTAATACAGTGACTTCACCTTTTTCTAACCAGAGCTGTTCAAGTGAGGCACCTCTACTAAGACACAGGGACAAAGTCCTACAGAGTGGTTTGCAAGGGGAGGTGCCTCTTCATCCTGAGAACAACCTGCTTCTGAGATGCTGGCCAGCCAAAGGCTGAGTTTCTCATACCCAATGTCAGCTCATAGCTCCTGGGTGCTGAGGCCAAGAGCGGCTGAGCAGCAGGGGTTCTCCCTCAGGGAACAAGTCTCAGCCACTCTCCCTGGCTGAATGCTTATTCAGCAAAGGGGAGAATGAGAGGAAGGAAAGACAGCAAGGAGAGAAAGCAAAAATAAACCCTACCAAGCTAAACAAAAATGTTTTCAGTTCCTGCCAGAAAAAAAAAAAGATTAGAAAAGACATCAAGTCAACACTCATTGATTCTCTTTCGCTATAACCATTATATAGAGCCTTCCAATTCCGTATGTTTTCCTGACTGGCAAATGCTACCTGAGCGCATTAACCCAAAGTCTCTGGGCCACCCTCTTCCATCTTTTCTGTTAAGATTATTATTATTTTTTTTTCTCCTCATTGTTTTTAAATCTCTCTCTATATAACAGTTGTTTTTCACATTAAATAACATCAGATGAGAGCTCGCCATAGTCAGAAGAATGAAACTGTCATCTCTAATTTGCCTGGCAGAAGCTGTGTTGACAGGAAGTTGTCTGTTGTTTAGAAATAAAATAATGCTCTGAGGAGAAGTGCAGAAACTTAATAGGACTTTAAAAACAACAGGAGCCATGGGGACTGCAGATGGTTCCTAGGCCTAAGGACTAAATAAACAATGATTTTATAGGCAAGAATGTAGCCTAGGGGAGATAGCCTCTAAAGAGATGTTCACACATATTGTGTCCAACATCATTAGACTACCCGGTGGGAGCACATGTTCAGCAGTGAAAGACATTTTGAAAAGGAAAAATCAGCCTCAAAAGATGCTTTAAATGAACAGGAGGTGGAAGAGCAAACTGTCTGAAGAACTTCGTGCAGCTAAATGACTCACCAAACATCTGTCTTGGGGACCAATAATTTGAAACTGATTGACTTACTGGGTGTAAAAGATATAGATAAATGTAAAGGAAAAAAAATAAATAAAAAAACATCTAAAAGGGAAAGTGGGATTTGCTGTGGGAAAATGAGAGATGGGCTTGGTGAGGGAGGGAGGGTCAGGAGAAGGAAGATTCATAAGTAAGTACTGATAAAGGCAGCCGGGATGTGCTTTTCCAAAGGTCCGGAGCACACACCTCCTGTCCTCTCTCTCTCTGAGGTTTCATTTAAGCCTGGCACATCCGAGTGCAGAGATTAAGAAAAAAAAAAAAAAGGGACAACCTGATATTCACTGATTGAAAAAGCAAACAGGGGGATGGGCTTCGAAAGAGCTCCAGCGCTGTGATTTTGAAAATAAGGGCCTTGGAACACCAAGTGCAATCTTCTGCCCGGGGCTGCTAAACCTTTCTGCCAAACCATTTACATTTATAAGACCTTCAATCATGTGTGGGTTTTTTTCTCTCCCTGTTCCCCTCTTTTCCGCCCCCCACCCCACCTCCTTCTCTCCCTCTCCTTTCTGCAGAATGCTCATTTCAGACTCTTTTGTTACACCTGTTTGCAAGTGGATATTTTGCAGTTAACTTCAGCTGGCCTCTTCATATTTATGGCTTTCAAGACAGGCAGAAGGTGGGGTGTAGAGGGAGAGCTCAGCCAGGCTTTTCATAAAGAGGTATGGTAAATTCTATGTCTAGCATTTTCTGGCTGGAGGGTTTGCTGCAAAGAAAGGAATATCGATGTTGCAGCTGCTGCTGGAGAGACCTTTTTCTGCTACGGATTGAGAAGAATGGTGAAACCCTCATTGTGTTAAAGCCAGACCCTTATTTTTTAAACTTGACAGTTTTATACATAGATCTATTAGATTCCAAACATTTTCTTACATTAATTACCTGGGAACAAGCTCTCATTTCTAAAGTACCAAGTTATTTTATAACTGGAAAGACCAGAATTTTTCTCTCAGCAGCAACGTCAAAATACAACATCTTTAAAAATTTCTGAGATTTCTTTCTGGATCCCTTCTTCTCACCTCCAGGTGAGAGGCACTTTTTTTCTATGATCTGTCCTTTTCCTAACAAACTTAGCAACAAAAGGAACCATCCAAGACAAGCAAAATACAATCTAGTGGAAAATTCGTGACCCTCTCACTGGGCAAGGTCTGCTTTTGTTACCCAATCTTACTTTTTAGCCTTCCCCTGGAGTTGGCAGTTTAATTGATATGAACCAGGTTGACCTGTTTTCTTTTTTGCTCATTTGAGGGTACCTGGATCATATTCTATGTCCCTTGAAGCAGTAGAAAAATAGCGCCAGTGCTCTTGAAACTAACAGGATGCTCATCACCTTGAGTTTGTAAGACGAACACCAGATAAAGGGAATCAATAATCTATCTCAGAACAGCAAAAACATCAGAGCAAGCCCTTCCACACAACCCTCAAAGGCTCACAGTGAGTCACCATCAGCAAATGCGGATCTTGTTTATACCTCTCACGCTATCAGGATAACATGCTAGAAATAACAGTGCTATTTAGATCTCACGTAGCATTTGTAGGAGAGAAACAAGCTTCTCAAAGCTCTCAACAAAGGCGATTGAAGCATCACTCTCCCCACTTTGCAGTCTGGGCAAAATCAGGACGCTCAAGAAGGGGCTGGGAGTCAAGCTGGAGACTCCTAATGAACAGCTTAGTGCCCTATCACTAGCCCATGGGCCCCGTTACTTCCGATGTCACCAAAGGGGTTGGTGGGGCACCAAAGTCATTGGTGAGGAAATCAGCTTTGGCTGCAGGCACTTAGGGTGTGCAGCCATTTCCAGCACTCACTTTTGAAAGCACCTGACCTGTTTCCACAAGTACTCTGTTCCAGTGAGCCAGCCTTAGCCATGTCAAGACAGAAAGGGTGATTCCTAACACTGAAGGTCTAGAATGTCTCTAGAGAGGGAGCAAGTGAGTGCTTCTGGTTTGAATGGACATTGAGGAGCAGGCTTGGCTCTGTCCCTACTGTTCAGCCACCATCTCTATATGTGGTCTTCATTTCCTCTCCTACACCAATGCTTTCAAATGTGGGTCCCAGAAATTAAATGCCTAAATCCTTATTCAGACATCAAAATAGTTGTCCTTCATCTTAAAGTTGCTAAGCAACCATTGCTCATTTAGGAGCCAATGGGATCTACAAATGCTCAGTGGTGCACACCACCTCCAATGAGCAGGTTACTCCTCTGGTCCCTAAGTGTTGGAGAAAGCTGTTGCATTTAAGCAATGGAAGAGGAACTTTCTGATTTTAGTTTATTTGTGCCTCAGTGTTCCTTTCTGCAAATGGTTATTGCACCCCATTGAGCGTGGGGATCCTTCCTGCAGTGTGTTTGCAAACACCTCAGGCTGCTGGGGTAAAGGAAATTACAAGCAGCAGTGTGGATATGAACACTGGTTTAGAAGCTAAGACTCTGGTAACACAAAGTCTCCATGTTGGTTTGCAGTAGTGATTGAGAGATGTCCCAACACCATTTATTTTAGCAGTCATGAGAAAATTGAGAATCTGGGCATCTTTCATCTTGTCCAATCTCCTGAATAACCCATACTGAAATATTTTACCCATCAGTTTCTGCCCAGTTTGAACCAGAGCCTCTCTTTAGAAGAACACTTAACAGCAAATTTTGTCCACAGTTTCTTTTGTCCCCTGCACTGCTTTCAGAGATATTAGTCAAGTGAGCCTCACAAAAACACCAGTGAGGTTATCTGCTGCCTTTATGAGCATTTCATAAGCATAGGAGAGGGAAAATGTTCCATGGTTCAGATCAAGTAGAACTTCAGCAGAACCAGGAGCAATGATGTGATGCAGGGATTCACAGTCTGCTCTGCAGCACGTTTCTGGTGGGTGAAACTCAGTCCTGAGTTGGTGAGGAGGGTGCTGTCTGGTACAAATCAGTAGGGCGGAAAAGTGTAGACAGTGGGGTGCACCGTGGTCAATGGTGAGTAAAAGGAAAAAACATTGTATCAAGAAAGGAAAGGGGATGAGGGGATATTATTATGGCTGTGCCTAAAGAGAAATCAGAGCACTTGTTCTATCCCAGATATCCCTGGCAATTTCTGAGGAGTTCTTATTTCCTCGCTCATTCAGGACTCTTCCCAAACTGAGAAATTCCTCCCTTTTCATTTTCTGTCTGCTTTTGCACCTCTACCTTAGACTGGGTTTAAGTGGTGCAGGAATTTCAAATAAATGAATACCACACTATTTCGAAAGCAACAGATGTGAAGGAAAAACTGAGTTTGGTGAAAGAATTTCAGGAAAATTCTTACTGTTTAAAGACTCTGAGACAGAAGCGTTCAAGTGGCTCCAGCTCTCCAGCCTGACCCCACTCCTCCTTCCCCTCTCTTACAGAAAATAAATAAGGAGAGATTCTGATGAGCAGGGACAGGAGGAAGCTGTGACACATAAAATGGCAGTTTCTGCTAGGCTGTGCTTGCACAAACAACCCCCTGATGCTCATGACGGAGGGGGGGGGGGGATGCAGGAAGAGAGAAAGCAGAAGCTATAAGCAGCGTGGCTATTTTCGGGTCCCGTTCCAGGCAAAACTGGTACTAAATTATTTACCAACCAATTGTGTGAAGGAATCAAATCCAATGGCATCCACATGCGGCACTCATAACCTACTAACTGCATTAACGCAGCTGAGGATTAAGGGAGATTTGAATCAAAGTAATGGGAAAGAAATCATGTGCTGAAGTATTTAGATGTAGTCACTTTTCATGCTGCTTTGACGCTTAGGGATCCATCTTCCCCCTTCCCTGGCAAGTGGCTGCAGCCAGTTACTAACCATTGGTGCTGACAGCTTCCAGCTCAGCCAAGCTTCCATTTTGGAGATAGAATTTGCAGAGATGCAGCTGGGGCCACGAGGAAAAAAAAAAAAAAAAGAGAAAACAAACCACAAGAAAAAAAGACAAAGAGAAAGGAAAATAAACCAGCAATGCTTTGGGGATTATCTGAATTAGTAGCAGGGTGCTGGCAATGGGAAGGGGAAGTCTATTAAGGTTCTCCCAGGTTTTCCCAGATGATTCCACTAACCAGCCGACATCTTCTGCTGGATTAGTGCCTGATGGGATGGGGAAAAATATCTGAATAGCAATAAGGCAGAGAGCTGGAGCAGTTAGTCTGTGAATGAACAGCCAAATGCTGCAATTGTAAAGACAAAAAGTTTTCTCTGGATTTTTTGATTTGGGAAAGAAAAGGGGGAATTGGTGACTGTCGCTAAGATGCCGTCTGTCCTTTCACCAGTACTAAGGAGCTGCTATACCAAAGCAGGCTTACAGAGATGCAAATTTAACGGCATACCTCCGGTACTGATAGGCTATGCCAGTGTTGCATGGTGAATGAGAGGCCTGAGCATGGCACATTCCATATTTTTGCTTTCTGCTCCAGAGCTCACCCGTGCTGAGGAAGAGCGGGATGAGTGAGGATTCGTCATAGGATGCATCGAACACAGCAGCCACAGAGGTGAGATTTTTACAAAAACACATAGTGACAAGGCAAGGGGGAATGTCTTTAAATTGAAAGAGGGTAGATTTAGATTAGATATAATGAAGAAATTCTTTACTGTGAGGGTGCTGAGGGAAGTTGTGGCTGTCCCATCCCTGGCAGTGTTCAAGGCCAGGTTGGACGGGCTTGGAGCAACCTGGTCTAGCAGAAGGTGTCTCTGCCCATGGCAGGAGCTAGATGTTCTTTAATGCCCCTTCCAACCCAAACCATTTGGTGATTCTATGATATAGATAAATGCTGTATTACCTTGTATATATCCCAACATCCCGTTTATTTGTTGTTGTTTTCCTTTTTTTTTTGTGGGCAGCAAGAAGTCTGGAATTTGGGATCATGCAACATCTTAACACACACTGAATGCAGAGAATTTGGAGATGGATGTCAGAGAGGTCTGGCTTTGAGAGTGGGTTTCATCCCATGGATCACCATCCAGACATTGCATGGAGTTTGATAACACTGTCACTGAGGAGGGTTATCTCCGCAGAGCCTGTAAACCAAGGACAGAGTCTGGCTCTGCATAGTTAAACCCTGGAAGTCATCATGCACTCAGCTCACACACGGGCCTTGTGTTACAGGGAGAGTGAAACATTAGCAAAGACATTGAGGTGACATCTCTTCTGGGAAAGTTACACTGGGATCTTTTTAAGCTCCTTTTGGACAGCAGCCACTAGAAATGGGCAGGACAAGGGAGCTCTGGTGAACTGCTTGTCTGAAGGACACCAGTTCTAAACATGCAGACCTCCACTCCGAGGCACCCCTTACTGGGCCAGTGTTAACTGTAGGCTTTGTAAATCTGAGCCTGAGATCTTTACTCGCTCTCGATACCTTATGCAATGTGAGATTTTTACATGGCAATCAATGACAGTTTCCATGGGCTGTTTTTACTTTTGCCTGTAAAAGGTGTCAGGATCAGACCTTAATGGAGGGAGAGGAAGGAGCCAAGAAATGCATGAAGGAGTTGAAAGCTACAAAAATAGCAACAGTCTGGACTTCCCCCAGATCCGATAGTAAATGAAATCCAATGGGACTTTTCACTCATTTCATCTTGCAAATGCTTCTTTTCCTCTATCTTGTGAAAACTCTATGTCAGATCTATACACCTCTGTTGTACTTTGCATAGATCAGGAAACTAAGGCACGGACAAGAAGGAGAGGGACACAATCATAAAATCATAGAATCACAGAATAGTTAGGGTTGGAAAGATCATCCAGTTCCAACTCCCATGCCATGGGCAGGGACACTTCACACTAAATCATGTTACCCCAGGCTTTGTCCAGCCTGGCCTTGAACACCGCCAGGGATGGAGCATTCACAGCTTCCTTGGGCAACCCATTCCAGTGCCTCACCACCCTTCCATTATATGACTTGCTCTGGATAGTTTGTGTTCAGACAGGCACCTTAACCTCAACCTTGTCTCAGAAAATGCCAAATGAGCTGAATGAAGTCTCTAGAGCTGGTCAGTGTCAGCTGAAAACAGTACTGCTTATGGGATGAGATAGATGCACTGTAGTAACTGGGTGTAGGGAGAACTGTGAGAGCTGAGTGCATGTACCTTTACCTAACTGTATGCAACACCAGCTATAACAACAGATTTTCCAAACCACTCAACAGCTCTCAGCAAATCCTGTTTGAAAACTATAGTCCATTTCTGTCTGCGTGAATGATTAATGCTATGGCCTTGCACGTAAAGACAAGGGCTCATCAATTTCTTTAAATGGCGATGGCTCTCGAATGCTTCACCTAATTTCAGTGAATTTGCAAACCCCATTTCGTTTTACTTGAACCTGTCCCCTAAGGGCTTACGTTGTGCAGTTTCTCTGAAAATGTGTATTGCTTTAGATGTGAGCTTTGTAATCAGTTAACCACGTACTTAGCAGTGCTTGTCATTTGGGATTTTGGTTTGGCTTTTTTTTTTTTCCAAGTCTTAAATCTTATCAAAAAGCGAGTCCTAAATAAAATTCCTCCTGCTAACTAGCAGTCATGGAGTCATTACTGGAAAGGGCAGCTGGCGGAGGATAGCAAAGCTGAGCTCAATGCTGCTCTTTGGAACAGACAGCTTTGTACTCAAATAATAAAAGAAGTCACTGAGTGTTTAAACTCTGTTTTTCTATATCTCTTAGCATGAACCCTGATTCTTCTCTAGAGTGAAACAGCTGATTCAAAACCAAACTGACTTTCTTTGGTTAATAGGAATAACATGAAATTCATGGGCATCTCCTTAAAAAAGGAAGCATGCAATTTTGTGCAGGAGTTATTACATTCTTTTAGGGCCACAACTTCTGAAGCAGGCTATAAACAATAAAACCCAAATATTAAAGCAGAACATACTTTTCATATATTTAAACTGCTATTCATCTTATCAAGCTGATTAAATAAAGAAAGCAGAGATTTGACTGAGTGAAAAAGGTAATGCGGAAAATTTGAATGCATTCAAGGATCTGATGTGGTGCCAAACCAGGAGTCAGGTAGAGAAGGAGGTATAGCTTAGTCTTTCCTTTGTACTACCTGGGTCCCAGCTCACCTGTAGCACAGGGTGAACAGACATCAAACTCGCAAATGACACAAGGTTTAACTTGCAGTGTAAATTGACCATCTGCCTACTACCACACTTTTGAGGTGCTGAAGCATGTCCAAAGAATGGCCACAAAGCTGGTGATGGGTCTGGAGCACAAGTGTGATGAGGAATGGCTGAGGGGGGTTTACTCTGGAGAAGAGAAGGCTCAGGGGGAACCTTATCACTCTCTACAGCTGCCTGAAAGGAGATGGTAGTTAGGTGGTAGTCGGCCTTTTCTGCCAAGTAACAAGTGATAGGGCAAGAGGAAATGGTTTCAAGCTGTACCAGGGGAGGTTTAGACTGGATATTAGGAACAATTTCTTCATTGGAATGTTGCTCAGGCATTGGAACAGACTGCCCAGGGCAGTGGTGGAGTCACCGTCCCTGGAGGTATTTTAAAGATGTGAGATGTGTTGCTTAGGGACATTGCTAAGTGATGGACTTGACAATGCTAGATTAGCAGTTGATGATCCTGATGCTCTTAAAGGTCTTTTCCAACCTAAACAATTCTATGCTTCTATCCTAGCATGATACCACTGTAACAGAGACTGACCCTGGAGAGAAAGCCTGGATTAAACCCAGCAAGAAAGGTTCAGATATCTCATATCTGAAGGTTAGCAAGCAAAAATTTCAATATTTTTGCTATTTTTGCTTTTTTTGGCCCATATCTAGCCATCCCAAACACTGTCACAACTTAGAACAAGAGCCTGGGACAACCTTTACTCTTCATATTATTAAATTTCCATCTGCTGTCAGATATCACCTTTAATTTTGTTTTTACCCCTTGCACTTGAGAGTTACAGTTTGAGTAACAAAGACTGTACAAAACAGAAATGAATCATAAAGGCAGGTTAGGGTGAATAGCTCTTGTATTAGTCACAAAATCCTGAAGAACAAGATGAATTATGTGCATGCCAGTCGTTGGGAAAAGATTCATTAGACCACTAGGCCTTGAGCTTGGTTAAAATCACACTCTTTTAAATCACCCTGGAGAGGTTTTCTGGTTCAGGGGACAACTCACTAGAGAGAGAGAGACTGAGAGAGCTGGGGTCTAGGCAGGCTCTGACATGGTCAGTAATATGACCTTGGAAAAGTCATTTTCACCTCTGTGCCTTCTCTGTGCTTCCCCTCTTATCTTCTCTGTATGGCCTGGCAAAATCTACAGATCAATAACTGCTGTATCTTATTAGGTATAAATATGTCACTTGGGACCCTCAAACCACTCGCAGAGAGAGCCTGTAGTTGCTACCAGAAGGCAAAACCAGTGATGCTGAGCCCACACATGCACAAATTGGCAGAGAAACCACAGTACTAAAGCATGCTTCTCATTGCAAAAACATTTCAGAATGACAAAGCGGTGAGGGAATTGTACTCATCTTAGTCATGAACACTGGGATTTACTTAGTCAAGCCAAAACTAACTCGAAAGGTGGAGGTAGGGAAGCATAGAAGAGCTGAGCCCTTACCTGCCATATGAAAGTCAAGGCTGGCCTGATAGCTGCAGAAATTTTACAGAACTTTCAAGAAGCGACAGACACACAAGTCAGAGGCTGCGTGTAACCAGCAAGATGCGAGGAGCTTATTAAGCGTTAAGTATAAACAAATACAAAATGAAATTAAATAGAAAAAAGATCTGAAATCAATACTCTCTCAAATACCTGTCTTATCAAGCCTGACATGTTGATTGCAGCCCAACCAAAATGACCTGCTCTGAATGATTCCCAATCCTTTTCTCCTTCATTTTTATTTTTTCATTCCTGCACTCGGATAATCTTTTATTGATATGATACATGCTTGTAAGAACAATGCTGCAGAGATAGTGGGCTTGCATCATTTCACAGACAATGTCATCTTCAGGACTTTTGCATCCTGTCTACCACAAGTACAGAGGGACGCAGGCAAGATTTTCAATGGAGCCTAGCACAAACCCAAATTTAAGTAGGAGTTGAGAAGCCCAGGAAGTCAATTAAATTTGCTGTACAAAGGCTGCTTGTAAGCAGGCAAGAGAGGAGGTTTTGTGCTCAGTAGTGTTAATTTATATCAGGGGATGATCTGGCTCTTTGTCTATTACTTCCATTTTAACAAAGGTAAAACTGGAGCTCAGAGAAACTAAATTCAGGAGGAACAAAGAACCCAAACTCATAGCCATCTTCTTGTAACTGAAGGGAACTAGTGAACATAATTAACCAGTGAGGGTAGTTAACCATTAAGACTAAGGATGTGGCAACTTCTCCATTGCTTTGAGACTGTTCAAGGCAACTAGATATCTCTGGCTGAACTAGAGACTGGGGGACAGATATAGGAGTCACTAACTGAAATTCTGCACCGTGCTAAAGGTCAGGTAGGAGTGTCAAACCAGAGAAGAAGAGCAAAAGCGAGAAGAACCGTCATTATTTGTACCAGTCATTTGCTTTATGCTCCCAATACAAATGTCAAGAGCTTATCCACACAGTTGTAGCTCTATCTCTTTTCTAAGAAGTTACAGCTTCTGCATACATCTGGAATTTCTGAGTTTTCCATCCAAAATTTCTCCGTTAACGTAAAAATAATAATAATAAATAAACCCCTCTCTGCTTGCCTCATTTGACTCTTCATCTCAATGGAATGCCAAGTGTATTTAATGGTATTATTTGGACATGACAACCAAACTGATTAAAATTAAATGATTGCATGAATGCCTTGCGTGTATCCAACAACTCATGAGCTATTACACCCTCTAATTGGATGACTTTGATGTGCTGGATGTTATGAGGTGACATCACTGAAAAATCATGCAGCTGAACAAGCAGAACCTGAGGTCTGAAATACTTCAGAGCTATAAGATGTTTTGATTCGATTCAAAATCACAGTCACTGGCCATGTTTAGGGAAAGCCTTGTCGATTCCTTGGTCACATGGATGAAAGGATATTCAGGCAGAGATGGTTTTTATGCTGTTGAAGCAGCAATCTAAAGTCATTAGTGCTGTTTGATTCCAGTTAATGTCTTCCACATCTGCTGCTTGTAAGGGGTCAGAACACATCTCTCCACTGACTTTCCTGTCACATCTTTGGGCCCCTTGCCCCAAATTCTCATAATCTTGTCAGTCCCTCATCGCCTTTTCCTTACAAACTATCATCCCTTCCTTCTCTTTACCTTCACTATCAATGTGCTCTCTCTGTCTGAAACTTTCCTTTAGGTCCTTATTGCTGTCCATTTCTTTCTGGGGTCCTTAAAGCCTCCCTCAGTCTTTCATATGAGGCATTTTTTGTTTTATCTGCAGCTGCTCAAGGTTCACTCCAGGGCACACACATGTTTTTAGGATTTTTTAAAGAGGTTCTGAACCAGCACATGCTTTTGAAAGCACCCACGCTATAAGCACCTCAACCCATTTAGCAGCCCATTACTTGCCAAATGGGATCTGTGGGCTCCTACACATTATTTGTTGTCCTTAAGTGAAGCATTTTGGGTCTGCAGCATGCAAAGCATGCTGAGGACACAAAAGACAAACCTGAGGACCGCTGGTCCAAGGGAAACAGATTTCCCTTTCCAATGCTTTCCCTTTTTTTTTTTTTAATGCTTCTACCCTTGTCCTCTTTACATGAAAAAAAAAAGGAAGTAAAAAGGTCCACAAAAATGTGGAAACTTGGAAAGTATCCAGGGAAAGGAGATCAAGGAAGAACCTGATAAGGATGGTGGGGTCAGTCTAGGAAACCACCCACAGTAATAAGTGAGGGACAAGTCCCAGAATATACACCAAGTAATTTCTGCAGCATCAGTGCATGGTGTTCTGTTTTTTTTTTGCAAGAAAGGCAAATGCAGAGAGGTTGGGATCACACCTGGATCTGTTGCTAGGAGTTGTAAATGTTCCTGTCACTGAACAGAGCTAAAATGGGATTATCAGTTTACATTACCATCCTTGCACAGTGGACTGGATAAGGTCCCCAGGAGCAGGTCAATTTCAAACAGGGCCCAGAAACACCACCCAGCTCTCAAGTGCATGCACAAAGGGTAGGACAAGAGCACCCGCCTTTAAATCACTGCAGACCAAGATCATATCATCCTGCAACCATCATCCTTCCAAATATAGAAGGGGATTCACTGACAACCTCAATTTCTTATCTTAGCTGCTGACCTTTACTGAGTTACACAATTGGTTTCCTGCACCGAAGAGGACTCAGATTCACAGTTTACTATGCACCGACTGTCTCCACTTTTATGGTTTGCACTTTTACTTTATTATCTTTAATTTTCTTCTTCCAACTCTTGAGTGGGTATTAGAAAGTCAATACAAAACCTATTCCGGCCTTTTATTCTAAAATAACAGCACTAAGCTTGTTTATTTACACTGAGACAAGATGATATTTGTGACAGCCTTGTCAATAGTTCAATGGCATGGCGTTAACTTTTTTCTTTAAACTCAAATGTGCTTTATTTATGTGTGTCCGTCTGTCTCTCCAGATTAACTCTTGTTTTCCAGAATCGATATCAATATTCTCCAAAGTGTTGAAAAACTGCTCAGACAACAGCTGCTGAGCAAAGCACATGGCCTCGGAATGCCTCACCCTAGGTTAGAGGTGTGCTGATTCCCACCAATGAAGGGTCAGCTACTCATGCACTGAATTTACAGTTCTTAGCCTGCTTGTTGCAACAGGACCACTTGGTAGAACTTGCCTTTACCAGATAATGGGGAGTAATTGGGAAATTATAAAGTACCCATGTGAAGGATCCCCAGCGTGCCCTCCTCTCTGCAAATTCAGATTCTTGGTCTCCTACCACAATGTTCTAATGACCCTGTTGCTGTTGACTGATATTTCTTTTCCTGGGAGGAGCTGAGAAAGGTGATACTGCCCAGTGGTCCCTTTGGGAAGAGGTGAATCATTCATCCCCTCCTTGATAGAACTTGGTGTCCTGCAAGAACTTGAGAAAAAAAAAGCTTTGTAAATTCTGATAGCACTATTTTTCAGTCCTGCTATGGCTGGACATCTTAAGCCAAGTCCTATGCCCTTCTGTGCCTCAGTTTCCCACTTGCAAAATAGGATGAATGTAAACAATGCTTTGGTTGGTTATAGATATCAGTTGATAAAAAACTATATATATTTTCAAATTTTAAGTCTCAGAATGAAAGGTTTGATTTTTAGAGGAAATGCACATCTACTTTTCCCACAAAATCAAAGTGAGATGTTTCATAGTAATGCAAAACCCCAAAGCATTAATAGAGTTTGTAATAGTTTTCCTACAAATGTTGGGGTTGGAGCCATCAGGACCAGAGCACCCCTTCAGCCAAGGGCCTTACCCACTGCATTGCAGAAGTAGATGTTTCTCAGGTGTAGAACTGCCACCGCTGGAGGCTTTTTCTGCTCTCTTTTGGGGTTGGTGTAAGGTGCTCAGCTTGTCTAGGAATCACTGAAGAGAGAGGCTGTCCCCCAGGGTAAGACTGTTTTTTTCCTGAGAGGTTTAATGTGGTTGAGATGCAAAGGCACCTTTATCTGCAAACACCAGTAAAGCACATCCTCCAGACTGGCTAGTTTAAAGGGGGCTATCACCTTCTCCACTGCTGGCAGTGGAAGCTGGAGGAGACCTATAAGCTCGCTCAACCTGGGTCTGTTTCTAATAACCCTCTGGGAAGAAAAAGTTGACAGGACAGCCAGGCCAGAGGGGAATTCATTCAGACCAAAAGGTTTGACTCAGATGAAAAGCCAGAAGTGAGGTTGCTCGTCTGAACTGTGTGAAACTCTCAAGCCTGAGGAATGGGTGTCTGAACTGAGAATGCCCTGTCAACTCCCCTTTCTTGCCTGTTACCAAGGAAGCCCCCAGCATATTTCATCTCTGAGTCCCAAGCAGCTGTGAAGAATAGTAGGAGGTTCTCTTATGCTTGCCTTATTTTTTTCTAGATATGGGTTACCTATGCCTTGCAAACCCAGACAAGTCAGACCTGACTGCTCTTTGAGTCACCAGCTATGGTTCTGCATTTTGTTGCCACTTTGTGGAAGGACCATCATCTGACTTCATTCACATAACTATGTCTGAAAGACACAAGTGCTGACTTCTTCAAATACATAAAACCAAGGGCTCTGCCTGCAAGTTTTGTGAGAGTGGTCCGTATTGCCTGGTCTTTCAGATCCCTCTCAGCAGCTCTGAGATAAAATGCAAAAGTGAGGGTTTGTCACCGTATGGTGCAGATCTTTGCCCGTGGAAATGCATTAGCTGAAATTCTACAACCACATTCTTCTTGTAGGGTCTGGGGTGGATATGTGCATTTATGATAAGGAGGTTATAAACTAATCCAGCTGTTTCTTGTGATAAGGTCTGCAGCTCAAGACTTATCAGAAAGTACCAATAAGGTAGGCAAAGTTATAGGCCTCCCACTAAGTCTGCTGCAGCTGAAGTAGTTTGTGCTTGTGCTGCACTGACTTAGCTTGCCTATTCCTGGTGAAGCGTTTGCCTTTGTCAAGTGCTATCTATGTTTGCAGAACCTGGAGCTTTGTCATCCTTTAAAGCATGACTGTCAGAAAAGTGTGACCCCCTTTCATAAGGCCCAATTCTGATGCATTTTCATTTCACCTGGATTTTGGGTAACAAATGAGCTCCATAACGAGACAACATTTATTCTGTCTTTAAAAACGCCTGGTGTTCAGCTTGAACATAAGCTATAACCTCAGAACTGTGCTTGTCCCTGCACACGTTTCAGGTTCTACCTAGCAGACTTATCTGTCTTACCTGCTAGTCCAAGGCATCATTGTGCCTGAAGCTTTTCTCAGACCATGGACTTGCTCTCAGAACTGACTGGGTTTTCTGTCCTGCAGCAGATGTTTCACATCATTGCTGCGACCTACTCCAGAAGTAGCTGCCTTTTGGTGCTGGCTACAAAACAAGAGTCTGCCAGCTTCTTTAAGGGCACTGTGGAGAGAAAGCATGCAACGAGGGCAGAGGTGGGTCATGAATTATTTTTGAACTCTGATTAGCAGTAAAGTGGTGCCTGGGAGTAAATGCTAAACTGTGGAATTCAGATGTGTATGGCCGATTATTTCCCATCTTCCGTTGACCTTAAAAGTCAATAAAGCTCCCATAATGCCCTGCTTTGAGATTCCCCTTTCCTCCCTGTAACGGTGTGATTAAAATACCATAGTTCAGGTCCAGCATATTTGAATGGTGCCATGTGCCTCTTCCCCATGGATTTCTTCACTCTGGCTGTCAGCCAATCAAGGCTTCAGCAATCTGATCAGCTGCATGATTTAAGGAGCCCTCTTTTCGTAGAGAAGGGCATGTCCCTTTATAAAAACCGGTGAGATATCACATTTCACAGGATGACCTCTGCTTTCATAAGATGATGGGAGAAAATTGGTTTTGGAAATCGAGGAAAATTGCATCTTGTGAAACAGAATCCAGGGACTGACACAGAGACCAACTTTCCATTCCAGTCCATTTAATTTTCAGGGTTTGGTTCTGATGGGGACCTAAATATACTTTGGGTCACTAGACCAGAAGCACAAATAATTAACAATAGAAGAAACACCTGTCCCACTCCACTTTATTCCAGCAAACTCTCACAGTAAATGAACTATGCTCAGAGCTGAATAAAGAAATGGAGCTTGTCCTCCATGCCACAGCAACAATCTTTGAGGGAGAGGTATACTTTTATTAACAATATCCTGCAATATTGTTCTGCTACCATTGCTCTGCCCAAAAGGCATATTTGAAGAGGCAAAATGTAATGGTCTAGACACTAAGACCTTCACCCAGAGGTGTTTTCTGGAGTCTGAAGTGCTACATAAACCTGAAGAGTTTGGCATCTATTTAATTTCCAGGGTCTTATCCTGAATGCTTGAGGAAAATAACAAGAAATAGTCAATGTTTATAACAAGTAGAGATTAACTTTGAGAGCTGTTTGGAGAACATAAGAAAGATTCTCTTTCATGAGGTCATAAACTTGATGCTCTAGGCTAAATAGAGTCTGACAGGCATGTTTGTTCAGAATACATTTATTACTGAACTATCAGGGACATCCACAATTACTGTCATGAGTCGTCTGATGATTAAAGAGCAGAATGAGCAAAACAGAAGATTAAAGACATAGAACAAGGAGAAGCAATGTCTGTCTTCACTGAGAGTGTCCAACTGACAGGAAATTTTGAGCCATTCAGGAATTTGCTTCTGTGTGTGCGTATGCTGAAAAATGCTGTACATTTCTTAGCCACTGCTCTGCTTGCATAACCTTTTATATGTATAAAATACCATCAAAGGCCACAGATCTTCTGCTCTGCACATTTAGATCTTCAGAGAGCCCACTGTGGGGAATTTGGACGCCAACAGGGATGTGCCAATGCTGCTTACACTAACAGGGATGTATCAGTGCTGCTCAGTCTGTGCCCCTTCAGTGATGATTTATAATCCCTAGTACCTACAAAATGTTTTGCATACTCCTTCCACTTTCAGTATTGCTGTCAGAAGACTGGAAGTGGCTGAAGTTCCATTAGTTTCTACACCACTGCATTTTTCCCCAGTGTCATCTGGATTCCAGCTTACCCTCTGTGAGCTTAACCTTTTCACTGCATCACTGGGTGAAACCTCTGCAAGTGTATTGTGGTAATACCCACTTTACAGTGGGAATGCAATGACTGACCCCAGAGGTGGATAGAGAAGGGAGGACATACCAGATTCCTTCTGAAATTAAGGACAGAAGGTTTTCCTTGTGTGCCCCTGTGTCATGAATTTATTCACTCCTCCTGTTGCATCAGACCTACCTGGACTTTCTTCTCCTGGGGAGCTCCCTGGAGGTGACTAACAGTGATAAAAGCTCATCATAGTTTGTGATTTGATCTGAATATGTATAAGGGTCAATAAGTATGCCAAGCCCTATGTAATCACTGGGATCTTTTCCGAATAAAGAGAGAGAAAATATAAGAAAATATAAAATAGGAACAAGTAATATTCAAACAGTGAAGTGTAGGGGAAAATGGGGTGTCCCAAAAGTTTTACCTCTTGAAATGGGAAGATGACAGTAGAAGAGAGCCATTCTATAGGACAGGCTATAGTTGGGACAATTCAGCACAATTTCATCTATTCCTTCAGAAATCCTTCTCTAAGTGAATAGAGAGGTCCATGTAAATAGATCCTAGAAAACGCATGGAGACACCCATGAAACAGCCCATTCAGAAAAAAGTATATGAAGGGCCAGATTATATGATCGTCTGCTAATATCTACCTTTTCATTTCTTCTTTCCCCAAAGATCATTTTCCCATTTTTCTTACCTAGAATGGGCCTGGAGAGCACCCTGCCTGCAAATGGGATTGAAAGAAACAGAAGAATAAAGAAAAAATAAAATCCTTGTCCCCGGAGTGTCTTCACCTACAAACACTTTTCTTTCTGTGCATGCACGGCTACATGTACTGCAACTTTACGACTCTGCTGGGTTCCCTTGGGGAACTTCAAACTCTCTTAATGCTTATGACCCCCAGTCAATTTCCATCCAGAAATATCCTCCATAGAAAAGATGTGAAATAGGCAAGGAGAAAAGAAATATTCATTACTCCAGGAGTTAAAGTAGCATCCATTTGGACTGCACATCTGTAAAAGGCCAATAAATTGAAGGCAATGCTCATAATTACATTGCAGGCCAGGCTGAAAAAATGATGCATTCCTCCAGAGCAATTTGCTATTGTTGTGGATTAGGAAACTTCTCCCTCCTTACTGCTGCCAAAAGGGGAAAAAAATGAAAAAAGAGAAAAAAAGATACTTCTTTTTTTGGATGTTGATGATTAAATAAAAGAACGCTGAATGGCAATAGTCATTAGACCAGCAGGAGGAATAAATAAGGAACATCATTGGTAGTTGTAAATAATGGATGCCGTTTTGAGCACAAAGCAACACATCTGGTAATTATTCTCAATTCCACTCCAATTGCTTTGATTTGGCGACTGTAAGGTGCCACAATGAATTCTGCATTTATTTATTTATCTATTTATTTGCAAATCAGTGTTTAATTGTAAATTGTCTTGAAGGAATCAATGGGATTTATTGCTTCTGCCTTGTGAGGTGTGAAATGTTTGCCATTACTGAACAATGGATTATTTTTTAATAATCTCTGCCTAACTTCC
Organism: Pezoporus occidentalis; assembly: GCF_034315485.1. Taxonomy (NCBI): domain Eukaryota; kingdom Metazoa; phylum Chordata; class Aves; order Psittaciformes; family Psittacidae; genus Pezoporus; species Pezoporus occidentalis. The sequence goes on from NW_026913274.1 coordinate 350,621, forward strand.
TTTTTTGCATATAATAGGGTCGTTTTGGCATGGACAGAAGTTTCTCAGATACTTATGCTTTTTGTCTCTCTGCTTATACTTTTTTATGGGTGTTTATTAGATATCTTATTAACATCACTTCCTTTATTAAGCAAAGCTTAAACAATACTATTCTGGTAAGGTCTCTTTATGTGACCTGCCGATTAGTTTTAGGCAAAACTTTTAGAGGGGCATGTTTGGACCTAACCAACACATGGGTCCTTATCTATGGCACAGTAATAATGGACACTTTTTTTCTGAATCATCTGCTGAGATTATAAACATGCCATGACTTGTCTTTTATGACTGTGCTTACAGTACTTAGCAGAACAGGGACACAGTCACAGTTGCTTTCTCCAGATGATACTGTAATTACCACATTAATTTGTATAACAACCTTCAATCCTCTGTCTGGGACACTCCTTCCCCTGAGCCACACTTACTCCTTTACTAGGCTGATAAATTCTCTCTCCTAAGGACAGGACTGAGTTTGGTTAACTTTTAAGTGGAAAAGCAGAGAGGGAGGGAAAGATATATAGCACATATATATATATATATATATATATTCTTTTAATAAAAAGCACTGATTTTAATGAAATCAGATTTACTTTAAACAAAGAAACAATCCTCAATCCCCAGGCCTATAGGACATCAGTTTGAAGCTGATGACAGTATCTGTGGATAATCAGAGCGAAGGTGTTTGCAGGGACAAGTTTCCAGACAGGACTGCAGCTCCCCAGCCTTCAGTGGAGCCCAGTAAGGCCCAGGAACAGTCCTAGAAAACCAAGGGGAAGGGGAGGACCCCCCTGTCCACCTACTGTGAACACTCTGCTTCCCTGGGGATGACTAGAAAGCTGCCTCCTTGAAAACCACTCTTTTGCAGAAGAGCAAAACCCCCGAAGCTGGGCACAAAGTCCCTTCTCTTCCTCTGCTGACAATCACTATGTATTTAGCTCACTATGGGTCAGAGTAGGCAAGTTAATTAACACAATAATTCAAAAAGATATGGTGGCAATGGAGAAATTGGAGCTGTGTTCGTGCCTTGTGCACGCCTTTTGTCATGAGACCCTGAATGTATGATGAAGAATGACAAGTGTTAACCCCTCCGGTCTAAGGGCCTCCTGGCTCTCCTGCTGCAATGGTCTCATCCCAATTTCTTTCTCAGAATTACAGCAATTATCAACAGAAAAGACTTATTAGTTCGTCTGTCCCACACGCTCACTCTTCTCCTTGGACGGAGTGAAATGAATCCTTTATATTCATGCAGTTCATTGTCCAGCCAATTTTTAAATGACTTGAACAATGTGGATTCCTTCAGAAAGCTGCTTCATTGACTAACGTCTCTCTCTCAGATTGATGAGCTCCCATACTTGAAAGAATAAAATTTATTTGGGGAAGAGGCGAAACTGAAACGTTCCTCTTATGGAGCATTCACCAGATGGCTCCAAAGAGCATGGGTTAATCCTTTAACCAGCAATCATATATTTCCAGCAGTCTCTACTTTGCCTGTGGGTTATGTTTTGTACCTAGTCAACTGTCATGCAACTTCTTTTGAAACACAGAGATCAATCTGGAAGTCACATTGCAGAAAATGGAAATACATTGTCCTGATGATGTTCCCTCAGCATGATTAAAAACTGTGTTGAGGGCTGAGTATGGCTCAAAAAAACACACACAGAGTCACACTTTAGATGTAGTTTGTTGGTTTTTTTTTTATGGATTGCATTACTTGAGTGTGTGGGAAAAGAAGGAGGGAAAAGAAGAGAGGAGAATGAAAGAAAGGATTCAATATGTTAATACAGATCCTCCAGACTCAGTGACTTTCAGACCCTTATTTCCTCCTTGCAGGAAAAGAATGAAGATATTTCCTATAAACAGCTGAATCAGAGGATCAACTTTGATATTTTGTTTTTTTGTTTTGTTGAAGTGAATGTGCTTGTTAAAATTCTATGAAATAGTATAATTGAAGACACATAGAAAAGCTAGGTAAATTTCAAGTACCACAACCCTTTGGGAATGAATGCTGTTTTCAAGTTGTATTGGTTTTTGCATTTGTTTTCCTTCTTTATAGCTAACAGTGCTTCATACTTAAATATCCCCTGAAGGGAAAAAATATTAAAACCTACAGAACAGATGACATAAAGGAAAGGACTGAAAAGAACACCTGACTGAAATGGTTATTATTATTCACTCTGATACACACTCTCACACACACACAGGCATTAATCCCTAGCAACCTCTTTACTAACAACTTCTCTTACAGTTGAGAATGTTCCACTTCAGTAGTAAAAATTTATTGCAGTTTATCAATAACAACATCAAAATTGCCCAGGAGAATTTCTTCAACTCCAACAGACATGTGTGCACCCACACATTCTATAGAACTTTAGGGGTTTGATACAAAGCTGACTGATATCCACACTGTGCCAGCATGAACTGTACTGAGTGTCAGATGAGATCTCCAGGTTTGTTTTACAGCCTAACTCAGGAAAAGAAGAATAAATTAAAAGAATATTGAATGTTGAAGCCTGATTCTGTCAAATGGGAAAAATCCTCAGCCCCTGGATGGGATCTTTTTATTTAGTGAATTATAGAAATGGGACAATTTGAGGAAAGGAGGGAAGGAACTGTGCTTTTTACATAAAAATTAGAAAAGAAAGTAAAGATGATCACAAGAATAGTTCATGCCATGAATTCCTATACCTAATTCCTGTATCTAAGTCATGGCTTGTATCCCCAGAAGATAAACAAATCAGCCATCCACATCAAGAAATGTTGTCCATCCCAAATTCAAAGTGCTTAGTGATTCCAGAGCTTACTAGTGAGTCTGAGCAAACCCTTCAAAACGCAAGTGAGAGGAAGAGTTGTTTCCAAGTCCTAGCTGAATTTCATCCTTAATGAAAGGACCTCCACCACTTGACTGAGAGAACAATTTCTTCAGAGCTTTCCAGGGTTGAGGAAGTTGTTCAAGCAATCTCAATAGTATTTCTCGACTTAATGTCTAACCTGTAAAAATCAGTCTCAATTACTTACTGTAAGGGCTAATTAATCTTGGGAAATATGTACTCCCACTAAAAATATTTGCTTGATCTGCCAGAACAGGTATAAGAAACATGGCCTGAAGGAAGCTGGTCACTGGAGCATTGCCCCTGGTTTCCTAGCTCATCAGTGTATTCAAAGGCTCAGTGTAGGACTGGGAACAGGGAAGGGGAACTTGTATGAAAGTAGAAAGAATCTCTACAAAACTCTCCCAAACCCCCAGCCATTTTTTGCCCTGTTATTTCAGAAAGCTCTGCCAGGTACTGGACAACATAGAGATTTTGTCTGCTGTATGGTCTGTGGTGCCTTTACAGTTCTGTTCTTTTACCATAGAATGTCTCACAGGAGCTGGTGGACATTGTCTTTGCAGCATATCAAAGAACAAGACAAGTAATATTACTGTTTTAACATCAGCTGAGTGCAAAGGTGGTTTTCCCTTGTGTTGGCTGCTCTGCTAAACGGCAAAGGCTGTAATCCCGTGCTGCTTGGCTTGGATATCGCTCTGAGGTAATTCTCCCTCCAGTGGGGCTAAGTTAAAATGGAAAATCATAAGGTTTAGGCAGCTAGAAGCAGCTCTACAAACCTCTGCCCTCCTCCTGACGTGTTTCTTCAGACAGTCAGGAAGCACTAGAGATGCTCAAGACAGACATTCCTCACCTAATTCCTAGCTTGATGTTTCAAGTGAATAATATGAGATTATTAGATATGTAGATAATTAGAGGTAATTAGAATAATCTAATTGTGAGGATGGGTGTTAGTGGTGGCCACAGAATGTGGCTTGCCTTCAGCAAATAAACATTGGCTACTGCATTGATGGCCACACCTTCTGCTGCCAAGCTGCTTGCTTACGTCTGGTTCATCATTTTGCACATATCCATCTATAAAGAAGGTGGTCCATGGTGTGCAAGAGCACCATATCGAATCCTTGCCACCAGAAATACCCTCTTTAAAACCTGGTGCAATTGCCTCCCCTTCTTTTCCTTTGCCTCCTCTCTTCTCCCATTTTCTGTTTCCATTCATTGAGAAGGGATAGAAACCAGCTTTTTTTTTGCAGTTTCATCCTGTGGGTCTTCCATACATATAAACAACTTCTCTGGCAGGATAATATATACTAATGCCTGCTCTAATGTACCCCACAGTAAATCAAACTGACTTTTAAGAACTTTTGTGGAGTTACTGCTTAGTCACTGCCATTTAAAAAGAAGAAAACCTCGTTCTATTCTTTTGCCTGCTTGTTATAGCTTCTAGAAATTATAGTGATATTACCTGAGAGAGGCAGGCAGGCAGTCAGGCAGGCAAAGAAAGAAAGAAGGATGGAAGGAAAGTGAAGGAAGGAAGGAAGGAATGAGAAAAAAGAAAAGAAAGAAAAGAAAAACAGAAAAAAAAAAGAAAAAATAAGGAAGGTAAGAAAGAAAGAAAATAAGTTATTCCCACTTCTCTCAGAAAAAAAGAAAAAGAGAATAAATTCTAAAAAGAAAAACACTTTGAAAATTTAAAATGAACCTAACAGTTTTTCTGTAAAATTGTTACTTTTAAAAAATCTAAAAAGACATAGGACCTGAACAATGCACTTGCACACACAGCCCACGTAGGACCTAGTTATGTGCAAAGCCACATATCCAAATTAGTATGATTTTCTTTGAAAGGAAGAATTAAGCTGACTTTTCTTTTATGCAGGAAGCTACAAATAGAACAAATAATATATGTATGCACTTAAAACTCCCTTGATTTAAAGAAATGAGGGCAGGAAGCATTTTCTGATGCTCATAAAGAGAAGTAACTCTATAGTATGTATATATTTATGGTTTCTAAGTCCACTGATTCCTTGCACTTTGTAGCCAAGGTATATCAACTCTACATCAAAAATCTTTGCTGGAGAGTTTCACCTATAGGTTGCCTGTAGTAGATTGCACCATATACTATGAACACCTCCATCTGCATACCTGTGTCCAGAGGTATGCTTAGGTAATGCCCAGAGATTTGACTTTCATCCAGGAATGCATGGGGTTTTCAGAACTAAAGCTAAAGCACCATCTTTCCTGAGGCTAGGTGTACTGGCACATAATCTTGGGCTTCGGAGGTCTGCTTCAGAATATGTTTTCCTTCACTTTGTGACAAACAGAGATGTTTTGATTAACAGCTCAGATTTGTTTATTCCACATGACAAACAGACAAAATTCAACACTACCCATGCAAAAGGGTTTGGAAGAAGAACTGATACAGGCTGGACCTGTAAGAAAAGAAAGATTTGTTCATATACTTTTCTTAATCTTCAAGTCCTTCTATACAATGTGAAGATGTGATTGAATAACAGACGCCAGTTTATGTTTGAACAGTACTTTTTATGCTGATATACCAGAACAATTTCGTAAGACTGTGTTGTTTTTCCTGTTACCTCCTCACTGAAAAGCAGCCACCCCTGAAGCTGTGCTAGTTGTTTAACAATGCACAGGAACCTTCCCTGGTGGCTTTGGCTGGGGAGGGAAGGGAAATGCAACAAGCAGTCTTGACTTTTCTGCTGTGTGAAGAGCCCTGTTGAAATCAGTAGAAAGGAGCTAGGAAATCTGTCTGACATCCTGTTAAAACCAAGAAGCTGTTACTACAGGAGGCCTCTTGACAGGGTATCAGAGTGCATACACTGAAACAAGTTGCTTATGGGCAGCCGAATGTGTAAACCCTCTTCTAATGCCCCTACCCCCATGAGTTTATTGATGTCTAATAAAAGATGGGCTTATAAGCACTAATGAGAACTCTCTGCTCTGCCTAGCGGCCTATTTTCATGAAATTTATAGGAAGACAATAGCTTTGGGACCTCTTCCACCCTATCAACAGTAGGTTCAATTATCCAGTGGGTTCAAAGCTCAAAGGAGGAAGCCTTGACAGATTGACTGGTAGATGGGCCCAGGCACACACTTACAAACAGCTTGATTGTACAAGTCTTATTTCCTTTGGAATGAAGGAGCAGCGGTTTTATTGGTCCCAGCCAATAGATGGTATAAGTTAGAGCAAATTGCCTCCTATTTCTTCCTTAAGATGTTGCTTTAATGACAACTCAATGGCAAAGCATCTTCTGAATTTTGAAGATGTCACTTTAATGCCTTCCTGGGCCAAGCGTCCTTGCTGAGCTTGAGAAGCTGTGATACCATCACTGTGAAGGTGGTACAGCTGCAAGTGTGCCGAAAGCAAAGGTCTGAAAGAGAAGGAGAGCTTTTCAGAAGCATGCCCTTCATTTTAAAGGGCAAGGCCACTGCTTTGAGAAGCTGAACAATTTCTCTGAAGCACAATTTTGTTTGTGCTGCAGGGGTATTTACTGTTCTAAGATTTCCTGGCATTTGGGTGGTGTAGGTAGAACAGATTTACATAAAAAGGGGGGAGGAGGGGATCAGACCTTCAAAGGAGCTTTAAAAGGACAATATCCTAACCCACTGTTTGTCTGGGGGATTTTATTTGGACAGAGCTGTTGCTGAGCCTTTTGTGACCAGACATTTTCACGTGTTTTACTGCATGTTTGAACGGCTGCACGCAAGAGATAATATAACTGACAGGCTAGTGATGACACATTCCTGCAGCACAGAGGATGCAGGGAGATTTGGGACGGGGTTACAACCTGTCCAGTACGATAGCACCATCTTTCCCTTCTTTTCCTGCAATGCCAGCAGCAAGATGTTCCCCATCCACAGGGAAGGTGAACATGGATGGGTGCTAAAGTCGTAACAGGCTGGGCCCAGAGAACTCCCTTCCAAACTCTCTGCAGACATATTCCTATGCCCTCTGATTCACTTTCTAAAACAGCTATAAAAGCCAGGAGGCTCTCGCAAAGATGAGATTGGGAAAGAAGACAAAATGAATGAAGAAGGCTAGATTTAAGTAAGGAACAGAATAAGATTTAGAAGACATGACTTCTGCTCCAAGCTGTGTAATGAGGTGCTGCTCCCAAACCACAATGACTCACTGTTCCTTAGTTTCCTTGTCCGTAACTGAGTAAGGCAAAGAGGCTGATTTCATCTGAAAGTGTCTTTGAGAGCCACTGATGGAGCTGCAGAAGGGTTCAGTATTAACTACATCACCCAGCAGAGCAGCATTGATTTTAAAGCCATCTTTCTGCCTTCTTCACTTTTGGGGTAAAACTGAGGAGCTTTACATTGCTGGTTACAGGAACAGGGACACGAAGGAGCTACAGCTTCAGTTTGCACTCCATCCTGCTCTTTTCTATGGTCAGTTGTTTGCAATGGGCTTACAATTTGAGGCATGTCCATAGGAAAAAATGTCTAAGTGTGGAAAGCTACAAGAAATGAAGGACAGAAAAAAAGAAAAAGAAAGAAAATTCCCCAAACAGTTGGAAGCATACACGCATACAAGGAGAAGCCTTTCTGCAAATTTCTTTGCCAGTTTCTGCAGCCCTCAACCTATTCTTTTCAACACCAACTTGCCAAAATAAACAATAGTTTGCATTTTCAGCGGTTGCTTTTTTGGCTGTAACTTTTCCTATGCTCACATCTCAGCTCTAAATAAATTTTCAGGAGGGGAAACGAATGTGTGCCCTTCCTGGTAGCAAATCCACTAACTGTCTCTGCACTTCATCAGGCTGTGAAAGGCAGACTTCACACCGTGAGAAACAGTGCAGGATAAATCAGCCCATTCACTCTCTTCATTCATCTTTCGAGTGTCTTTCGCATGTGTTCAGATGTATCATGGTGTAGATAATGCTGAAACACTCTTCAATATTTGCTTTTAACTGTTTGTTGTTACAACGTTCTGCTTTCAGGGAGGGAATGTGATAGGTGAAGAAAATTCAAAGCAGCCAACACCAAACTGATTTCAGGAGGATATATAAGGCTCAGGTGCTTGTACCTCCAAAGGCCTCTGGAGTCTGAGTAGGCTTTGGATCAAATCCTGAATAGTTTCATTAAGTACATTCTGGTTTCAGACCTTGTCTTTGTATCTCTGAAGACTTGTGAATTTTCAGAGAGTACAGAGAAAACCTTACCCCTATTCAAGATCAGACTGAGACTGCTTCCCCTGGCTGCAGAAAGCCCTGATGACAGTGAAAGCAGTTGCTTACATGGACTGATAAGAGACTAGTTCATGCATTTCACCTGTCCTTTAATGAGTGGAAAAAAGAGACAGGCACAATCATGGAAGTCAGTGCACATTGCACCCTGTCAAGAAACGCTACCAAATCTAAGCATTTATGACATGCTTCTGCAGCCATAATTGAGCATTTGGCTTGTAGACACCCAAACTGTAATTTTTCAAGGACATCAACTGGTGAATACGAGGATTTCCCTGGTTTTCCATCTTTACTCTAAAAACAAAATAGGTGTGGTTTATGAGCTCTGATGTCTCGTGTGATTGCAGTGGGTTCAACCAAGGGCCATGTATTTGTTTATGATTTGCCTTGAGCCAGTAAAGAACTATCTCCTGACATAAAACCTGCAGAACTACATCCTGTACCAACATGTCTTTCCCTTTTTCTAGGCTGCAGGAGAGGACAGTCTTATAGCAATCTGCTTGTTCCAAGCTTCATATCCTTTAGAGTAGCCCCTGGGTTTCCCTGGGCCACTGTGAGGTGCTGTCAGTCCTGCAACGTATTTGCTGGTTTTCCTGCATTTAATGGTAGGATCTTGAAGACAGCTACGAGGAACAATGAAAACCTCAGGGTGGAACTGGCTTCAGGACTTTCCTTTGAACACTTTGCAGGCAGGAGCACCAGCTTACATAAACAAGAGTCAAGCAGAATATTCTACCCTGGCACTGCTAAATGACACTGCCTGTGAGAGTTCTTTCCCATTCTGCTAATTGAAATAGCAGCATCAGGTACATATATATGCTCACTGGTGTAAACCTTTCTGCTCTAAGGAATGGGAAAGGACTCACACAGCATACTGCCTTGCACACTTAATTGTCACTGCACCCTGAGCCATGGGGAGGTACAGCTCTCCCTTGCTCCAAAGAAGCCAAGAGATATGGCCAAGGTGACACAGGCTGACAGAGACAGAGAAAACACTTTAACAGAAAGTTCGGGTTGGTCCTTTAACTTCTGGGCTGTCCTTTTCTGCTCAAAACGAAAGCAAGTGACAGAAGGAGCCCAGCAACATCCACCAGCTTAATAACAATAATTACTATGCTAGGAGACTGGATAGATAATGCAGTCCCAAACCATGGACATGAACTAATGTCATCAGCATTGGTATAAATAGGGTGTCTGCATTTAATTAATAAATAATAGGCTGCAATGCTAATCTCCTTCTGCTAACTCTTTTCTAAAGGTGCAATCTATTAATCACATGTCACTGCCAGCCTGGTCACTTCTTTTTTTAGATTCAAGACAGAAAAAAAATAGCTAGAAATAAATGGATCCTAAATACAGCAGGGCAATTGAATAGCACAGCCAGCATTATGATCCACTGCTGATTTCAATCCTTAGCTACAAGCTTTTCCCCTAAGGGCGGATATAATACTTTAAAGAGAGAGTGAAGGTTTGCGATGTTGTTAAAGGTCAGCATGTTACTAATGTCTGCAAAAATTGAAGTTTTTTTTTTTTCCTCTGATTATTTGCCCATGGAAATTCTGTCACTCTACAATGTCTGCCTATGTGCAGTAAGACCCATTTCTGTGGGCACTGGCCAAGTCAGGTGAGAAATTCCTTTTGAGATGGGGACAGCAAAACTTTTAGGAAAGCACTGGAAAGATCTCACCTTTTTGGCAAAAGATAAGATTAGGAATCTAGAAACTCAAGGAGAAGAAACATTTGTGTTGGTATGGAAACGTGGTAAGGGGGAAACAGCAGCGTTACTCATCTGGGACCATATAGAAGGAGCCGTGCAAATTGCTTCTTCTTCATTGTGACTATCCACTTTCCTTAAGGCTCCTTCTCAGTGCTCTGAATGAGCTTCATTGTGTCCATAGACACAATGAAGATTTTCACTTGTTCAGCTTTGGGATTATCACCCTGCTGTGCCTTTTCTAGGGTCTTTTTAGAAAAACCTGGAAAACTTTGCCCCAGGAAAACATTGAATATGGTTTTGTGTGCGGAAGGTGGGGACTTTTGTGTATTTAGGTCAAAAGTCAAGTTTCCACTCACATTATTTTGATTGGAAAATATATCCTGTTATCTTCACTTGTTACATATAATTGATTGTAAAAATGTATCCTTACTAATTAAACTGATTTTCAAAATGATTAAAGGCTTTTCAGGAAGTTCATCTCCACAATTCCAACCTGTTTGGTACCAAAGTTTTGCTGAAGCCTCAAAAAGAGTCATTATCTGTCTAAATTTCTCTGTTCTTCAGTCACATGCAAGTCAGAAGTCTCAGCACAGAACATCTGGGTGAAATTTTTCAGTCAGTTTATGCAGAGGTTAAATGAGATCTAATGATTCATTCTAGATCTAAAACCTATCCATTTCCCTTTAATCTAGCCAGAAACACCAGGAGAATGGCCAGTGCTCCAGTGTTTTGGACTTTCCTCTCAAAGTCCAGACTTCAATAAGGGAACATTACAGGTTCTAATAAAAACCACATTCCCTGTAATACCACGGAAGAGTGCTGGATCACACATTGAGATCAAGGAGAGGCAGGAATAAATGCAGTTTATTGCAAACACTAGATAATATACTTGCATCAGGTTTTGAATTTCTGTTGTGCGACATGATTTTTGACCCCTGTTTTTCTCTAGGTGGCTCTGGTCCCTTTGAAGAGTTCCCTGTAAAGACATAGTTGGTATTCATGGTCCATTACATCCCAGTTTCCTCCAGCACCCCTGTTTCTCCCACAGTACCCACTGACCTGCCACAACAGGCTCCATCAGTGCAGTGTGTCTCTCAGATGTCAGCTGAACTTCAGTTTCCTTTCCACTATCAAACTTGTACATCAAAGACAGCTGCTTGGTCTTAGCTGTGACCAAATTCTCCAACCAGGACCATGTGGTGTGAGTGTGTGCAGAAACGGAGGGTCCTTGTCAAGGAGGAGGCCATGCTGTTAGCTTAAGGTCTGGCGTGTGTTATTCAGGATGCCACTTGCTTTGTTTAGAGAATGTGCCCCAAAAAGGAGCTTTACTTGTAAGCCATTCTTAATGTTTTCTTACCCCAGGTAGCCTGTAACACCACAGCCCCCGGCCTGATGTATTAGTTTCACTCCCAATTGTGCAAACCAGAATCTGGGAAGACACTATATGACAGGTCTGCATCCAGACACTGTATCTGGTCTTTGGAGAGTAAGCTCTTGAGAAAAAAAGGGCCTCTGTCTGTTCTGTATTGTACAATGAACCTGGTGTGATGATTCATAACTGGTCTTCCAAGCACTGCCGCAAGATAGATAGTAAACAGATTTCTGATCTAGGGACTGGGGAGACTGCTTTGGTTTAGTCCAATCTCTGAAGTCATTAAATTTGCACTATCTTCATTCCTCGTTGCCTGAGGTTTTGGCCAGTTCTCCCACATCTCTTCTTCATTAGCTGTTCAAAATAATATTAATCATAGTCATTTTGGAAAAAAAAAAAATCCAAGAAAGCAAGTCATCCAATGTGCTTTACATTGTGGCAACATAATTTCATGTTAATTGGATGGCTGCTTGGAAGTGTTGGTATTTTGTGGTTTACAATCAATGAATCTAGTCATTCATCAATGACTCAAGACATGGATAAGATAAAGATTTGGGGGAATTAATTACCATTCCTATGGCAGTTCATGGGCAGGAAGTATTTTGCTAACTATGAATTCCTGCATGCTAGGTTTGATGCTACAAGAAAACATCCTTCCTCTAAAGTTGGTCTTAATATATGTGAGTTATTTATGCCTTATTTATAACACACTTCTAGTCCTGGTCATTGGGCAATCTTGACTTGTGTTATGAAACAAACCTGTCCTGACATGGGACATGTCATGCTGCAATTCGCACAAGCGTGAGCAGGCAGCATCTCCTAGAGGAATGAGTCTGATTTGACTCCTCTGTAAAAGTGCAAGGAATTGGCCCCACAGAGGTGTCTCCAAGTATTTGGAAGAACACCATTATATGGGGAGATTTTCAAAGGGAAAATTTAGACTTTATGTGAGATCTGAGCAGTGAAACACATTTAACACTTTCTAACATCTCTATTTATCTAACCAAGCTACTTCTGTGGAACAAATTAGAGGACCTGAGCACTTAACAATCTTCAATGCATGTATTCTTGAAACACCAATGTTATTTTACAGAAGGAAACTGGGACATGATGTTTGGCCAATTTTATGTCTATATTCAGACAGTGAAAGATAGTTATTAGTCTCCAGATGGAAAAGGGATGAGAATAATAACTTGACCCTAAATAACCTTTTCAAGGTCAAGAAGAATATCTGTAGGAAGTCAAGAAATTAAACTTCAGTCTTCCGAGTTGCACTCTATTGCCCTATGTAGAGCTTTCTCTTACTCTGCTCAGGATCAGGCTGCAAGACTGTCCTTAAAATTGAAAAGAAAGGAACCAGTCCCTCACTAATTGAACTTAACTGTTTATCTTCCCTGGGGAAAAATGTTTCAGTGCAGTGTTGCCTTGAAAATTACCTCTCTATAAATGATCTTACAAGGGCCACATCAATTTTCCATCACAGATTCCAAAGCAAGCAGGTTTTAAAGATAAACATATATTCCTTAATTATGAAAACACATTTTAAAAATACTGATGTCACACACTGCTTTTAATTTGAAGCCTTTTTTTTTTGCTTGCTTGCTTTTTCTTTTTTTTTCAGTTCACTTTCTGACCTGAGAATGGGAGTGGTAGCAAGCCAAAAATACAAAAATAAAAATGGAATTTGACTTTAAAGAGGAATTAAAATTGATCAGATTATCTGTATTGCTTAGGCTGATTGGGATGCAACCCCTCCTATTCTTCCTCTGACATTATGAAACAAACACATTAATGGAGAAAAATACCTTCTGTTTTTAGGACAAAACCCCAGCGTCTCCTATAATCCATAGTTTTTATATAACAATTTTTATTCATAGATCTTAACTAGGGTTTCAGAAAAGTCAAGTACCATCATTCATATGATACAGATGGAAAAATGTGGCATGAAAAGGTGAACATTGCGATTCATCTTACCTCTCTTCAGGTGTATTAAAGTGAGATATCTAAATCTGACTTAATTGCCATAGATTCATTCCAGATTCAGTGGAGAGAGAGAAGTGAAACTTTCAACCACCATCTATCCCACCTGTTTTAGGATGGGATTAATCACAAGTTTGAATCATCTATCTCCCTCCATTGTCCATAGGAAAAGCCTAGGTGACTGACTTAGACTACATGCCTAATAATTAAGGGCATTAAAGTGAATTCTTCTTAAAATAATATTTTAAGGACAGTGGCATAGAAGCCTTGTCTAAAAATTCTTCTATCCCTAAATCCACCGCTCTTAAAAGGCCCCCTTGATACAGCATACTGAGAGAGCTTAATTATTTACATGGGGATTTTCTGCCTCCCGAAGTGATTTCACATACATGCTGCAAACGCTATACAGAAATTGGAAAATGCTGTGTATGCCATGGAGAAAAGTTTTCTTGACCTCTAGTATCTCCTGAGTCTTGAAACTTCTTGCAAGCGTGATACTATAATCTGGGATGTCAGCAGGCAAGGGGCAAAACCCTTCTTGCTGAAATTCTCACTCAGAGAAGAGAGAGTTCAGTCCACATCTAAACTGCAAGGTTGAGCCAGTTTTATTTTAAATTGCTCAGTTATAACCTCTGTATCCCAACTGCTGAGGTTACTGACTACAGTCCAGACATTTCTTAGCTCCTATGTCACACTAAAACTCAGCTTCCAGAAAGACCCTGGATTACTCCAGAGCCAAAGGTCTTTGCAAACATGCAATAAACAAGCAGCAGTCATGAAGAAACAGGCTGCTAAATGCTGGACTCACTTTACACCCTGGCAATACTTCAGGCAACAGTATAATTGTATGAACAGTACCAGATCTGGAAACAGCACTTATTTATCTGGACCCAGGGTATAAAAGTGCTTAGGTACACAAATGACACTGATTACAGTTGGACTTAGATGAGTAAAAATATACACATTAATTACATGCGGATGTCAGATGCATGCAACTGTAAGTTGCCTGAAAGGACTGAAATTAAGACCTAGAGAAATGATGGGAGGCAGGGGCATAACTTTAGATACCTTCTAGCATTTTTTGTTGTTAACTATAAAACAGGCTTCTTTCTATCCCAATTTTAAGTGGTCTGTAACCAGTGAGTTTTCTGCCAGATGCCTCAGTTTTCTTTCAGAGTCATAGAATCAGCCAGGTTGGAAAAGAATATTTAAGACTGTCAAGTCCAACAGTTCCCCAAGGACTGCCAAGTCCACCACTAAACCAAGTCACTAAGGTCCTCATTTACATAGTTTTTGAACACTTTCAGGGATGGTGACTCCCCCACTGCCCTGGGAAGCCTGTTCCAATGCCTGAGCACCATTCTGGTGAAGAAAATGCTCCTAATATCCAGTCTAAACCTCCCCTGGTGCAGCTTGAAGCTGTCCTATCACTTGTTACTTGGCAGAAGAGGCTGACCCCCACCTCACTGCCATCTCATTTCAGGTAGTTGTAGAGAGTAATAAGGTCCCCCCTGAGCCTTCTCTTCTCCGGACTAAACCCCCCCAGGTCACTCAGCTGTTCCTCACCACACTTTACTGTAGGCTCTGTACCAGCGCTGTTGCCATAGACTTGTATATGTACTAATTCTTCTCTTTGTCATTCCTCCTTACATCTCATTTTGCACCAGGCCTCTCCTAATACCTCTGCCTTCTTGGCACAGCAATAAGCAACAATTCTGACATGGGGACAGAGACGGGACATTACGCACTACAGGTCCTGCCCGGGGGTTGCTTGTGTGCTTTCATCGAAGTATCACTTGGTAAAATACAGAAAAAGAATCTACACAGGAGTAAGAACAACACTAAACTTCTCATATCTAACTCATTGCTGACTGCATAGGGGGTGCTGCTGAATCACCACTCCAAGAGCTGGGCTTGGACTCAGTGTGAGAACATTTTGAGCCTTTTTGAATGTCAGACCAAACACAAGGAAGAATCTTGGAAAACCTTAACAAGCAAATGAAATCCGTAAGGCATGTGCCTCAGTTATCATTTATTCATCAGGCAGAAAAATGTCCTATATGTTCCCTTTCCCCCAAATGTTTCTCTGAAAGAACAGCAAAACACGCCTTCCATTTTTAAAAGAAATGCCCATGTAACCATAACTACAAGTTCGTCAATAGAAAAATACATAATAAATGGCTTGCTATTTCTACTCTTTTGTGAGACAGTTCATTAGAAACTTCATTTGTCTACATGGATTGCACTTATTCAGCTATATTCTAATAAAATGCACATCGCTTCCAATAAAGGGAATGCATTTGCTATTGATGTGCTATAAACTACTATACAGAGAGGTGTTATTATATCCCAGTGTAATAACAAGCCAATTATAATGATCAGCAAAACCTTTACAATAAAGTCAATGCACGAGGAGTGATTATCATAATGCATTCTAACTGTTCAGTACCATAAATGCT
The DNA here is from genome assembly GCF_034315485.1 of Pezoporus occidentalis. Taxonomy (NCBI): domain Eukaryota; kingdom Metazoa; phylum Chordata; class Aves; order Psittaciformes; family Psittacidae; genus Pezoporus; species Pezoporus occidentalis. The sequence continues at coordinate 366,217 of NW_026913274.1, forward strand.
TTGCAATTAATTGTGGAGAGTATCTATAAATGTATTATTAATGCTGTATAAAAACCCATTGACAAGCAACCTTTACATTAAAAAAAATACTAGGAATGTAATGTGTCCCTGAGTTCACCTAGGAGGTTGAGCTGTATTTACAAAGACAGAATTTTGTTATAGGATTGTATTTTTTGTTTCCTCTGCTCCCCTTCCCACCCTTACTTTTCCCATTTTTGCCCTGTTATTGAAAAACCTCCAAATATCACTCTGCAGTGTGGCAGCCCTCGATCATCCACCTTACTTGATTTTTGATCCTGTATACATCATTTTGGGCACAGTTACAGGCTTTTACTAATGTCTTAACCCCATGGCACTGACAGCCTTAGCCCCATGACACTGGCAGCCTGACATGTGTGAATGCCAAAGGCAGTAGCTGCAAGAAATAAGCATATAAAAGCATACCACAACACAGGTAAGCAAGACAGGAAGGGTGAGAAGCAGAAAGGGAGTGAAGTTACGTAGCTGATCAAACATCACATGGTAGCAGAGAACAGAACCGATACTGAAACCTCAAGGCGATGAGCTCCCCAACCTTTCCCCAGGCTTTGCTCTATACTTTCCTCCTTCTTGTCAGTAAACTATTAGGTTACAGATGCTTTATGAAAAATATCTGCGGTTTGTTTGTTTTTTTTCCCCTTTACTACTTGATTTCAAAAGGTTGTCCTTAGGACATATGCTAGAACGCAACGTCCTGTGGATCTTTTCCAGTTCCTATTGATAGGCACACTTCCATCAATTTCAACCACAATAGAAAGGGCAGATGTGAATAAAAGTTTGATGTCACTTACATTCTTTCAGCAGGGGAGGAATGGAGAACATCAGCCTTCAACAGAGTAATCCAATATAAAACACTACACATAAGGATCTGTTGGAGACTTTTTTCTCCCCCAGAATTAAGTTTTACCAGACAGTGGAGAGCACAAATGGAGTCATCCAAGGCCACTTTGAATTATCCGATTCATTTTCATGCTGGTACATTCTGTCTGCTTGAAAATACAGCTTTGTGAGGACAACAGGATGTCAGCTGTCAGTAGGGGTATGCAATCCTGAATTTCCACAATAAACCAGGAGATTTTAATTTCTTAATGTCTGTAATCAGGACCACAAGAAGACAGAGCTAGAAGGAGATTTCTGTGAGTACTAAATTCTCTTTCTATATCAGGTTTGTCTTAGAGCTGAAATAAAAACACTATTGATTTTAACAGATTTTCAGACCTGGAATAACATCCAGTGGACTGATTCCCTTTGGACCCAGTGGGTTTGGGCATTGCTGTAGAAGGGTCCATCACACACAATGGGGTCTAAAGCTCATCCCTTCTTTTCAAAGATCTGATCTGAACTGAGAGAAAGGAAGGGTGTCCAAATCTGGCTGAGTTTCTTGATTCTGCCCTGGATTTGATATGTCCCTGTTTACATGGGAAGAAAAGCAGAACATATAGGCTAGAAAGGGCCAGACTGATGCTCAAGACTGTGGGATATCTAAGACATCCTTCATGGTCACAGGCACAGCTCATGACTAGATAGGCAGAGAGGAGAATACCCTTTGAGGCATTGACATCTCTCCCTCCCAATACTACAGCAATTCCAACAGTCACTCATCAGGAACCCACGCTGTCAATAACACAAAGCTTTTGTTGCTCCTCACACTTCCTCAGCCTCTGAGGCAAGAAAGCTGCCTTCCAGTTTATTATCAAGAACTTTTTGTTAGGTTCTGGATCTTAGTTTTTTTTCCCTTTCACTCATGAACTCCTCTCCTCGTTGGCATTTTTCATGACTATTAAAAGATATTATTTTTAAACAATCATTCTGTCTCTTTACCCTCACACTGAGATGCTGCAACTCAGCACCCAACTCACACCGGTCTGTTGCTTGATATTGGATATGTAATTAATAAAGGAAAGATATTTAGGTTATTTTAAATAATTTTTTAATTTATTTTTCATTCTTCCTGCAAGAATTGTAAAAAAAAAAACAGTGGATTAATTATGTTTGGGGCAAATATCAGGATGAGGAGATATATGAGACTTAGGAGGAGGATCTGGCGTGGAGCTGGAAATCTCCTTTCAAACAACAAGGGAAGATGAAGGGGGAGAGAGATGTGGTCACAAAGGAAAAGAAAGAAGAATATGACGCCTGGAGCATGGGCTAGAGCTTCGTTTGCCCAGAGTTCTTGAGTTCAGGATCTCCTTACATACCCTTACTCTCTTCTTCACACCCATCCATAGTCTGAAGGTCTGAGCAACTCTACTCTTTGCATGGCATTTCCAAAGAAGAAGGAAATAATTCCATCTGGCATTGTTATGCCAGTGTGAAGCCAAACTAAGCTGAAGGCAACTAGTCTTGTTTAATTGTGGCACCTAAACAGGCCTGAATCTGGTTAGTTCCTGGACAGGAAGCTTCCTGAGAGATTTTGGCCATCTGCACAAGACACAGAGTTCTGATCAGTTAAATGGAAAGCAGCTAAATGCCAAATAGTTACTGGGACCATGGGCTGTGTTTGTCACAGTAAACCCTGCCAGCTGTAACAGAGAGCTGTGAAAGTTAAAAATTACCTGGATGAAATAAGACTTTAGTCCCAAAGGAAAATGAGGCTTAGAAATTGAGGAGAGGCCATTCCAGCCCTATCATCATTGCTGAACTGATGGAAGGGAATAAAAAGCAAAAGATCATAGAGCATGAGCAAGGCACCACTTTTTTTCTGTTTACTGTAAATAAGTGCTTGGACTCCAAAGCTGGAATAAACCATAACCAAGCAGATAATTTCAGAGCCTGCACATTGAGTAACGGGTAGAGAAGTGATGCAACTCAGTTGAAATGTGAAGTCCAAACTTTCCAGCTGCTGCTATCACGCCCTCCAAACAGCAGACAAAAAAAGACACACTGCACATGCCTTCCCCCAGACATACACAACAAAATTTGCCTGAAAGCACAAAAACAGGCAGAAGCATTGGTAGATTTGTGAAGTCTGGCATGTAGAAAAAGCTGCAGTGTGATGAACTGCAGACCCTCCTGGAAATCTCTCAACGTCATCTCTGCACCCTTTCAACTCTAAACCACTTTGGACTTTGTTTTATCATATTCTTTAGTTTAGGGACATTCTGCATCTCTTCCATAAAATGCAGGAGGGACCTAAACCCACTACAAAGTGTTTCTTGGTAGAGATATTAACACTGGGCTGAGGTAGCACACTGTGCATCTTTGCATGCCTTCCTTTATGGACCATGTTCTGTCCTTTGAGAGGAATGTGGGAGCAATGGAGCATCTAAGCATTACTAACGGAGTGCAAGTAGAGCAGCAGGAGAGTCCTTTCCTTTTAAAAAATGTTTCTCCCTGTACAACCTAGTGGGACCTCGGGGCTGTGTTTATCATGGGTTAACCCTGACAGCTGCAGCGAGAGTTGTCTAGTGAGAGCTGGAGATATTGTGGATAAAATAAGAAATGGCTCCAAACTTTGCCCCAAACCACAAAACAGGCTAGCAATCTCTCCCTAAGTTTGCAAAACTTCAAGTCACTGGTATCTTCAGACTATTTTTAGAGCTGAATATGAGACCAGGAACCAAGAAAAATCATAAACAGAATGCAAATAATAAAGTTCTTAGGTTAATTGAGATTATGTTCAGAATTTAATGTGGAGCTATAACTTACAACCCTAAAACCATACTGGACTACCCAATCTGCAGCAAAGTAGCTTCTGTATAGTCAAGCTAAAATTTGGACAAAACAAAGGCCAATGAGTTTTTAAGATAGAATAGAGCTAGAGTTACACTCTGGCTTTTCAGAACAAAATACAGATTTGTTGCCTTTTTATCACATTCTATCAATTCCATCACTGCTAAAGTCTCTATAAAATGTCAAAGGACTCTGACCTTCTGATTGGGTATTTGAAGATTCATGAAGCATTTTGTAGTAGGAATACCCCTATATAACATTTTGTATCTTGACTATGCACACACATGCAAAACAGGAACACAAAATGCAAAATTTTCCCATTAATTTAGACTGTTTCCCTAGAGAAATGCACTGAGGATATATTCATTTCTAGTTCCTGTGAGATTAGGCAAATGTAAATAATGCCAGTTTTTATTGAAAAGGACTGCATGTTTTGTCTTGTTCTTAGCCCAATATGGGGATTAACAAACAAAATAATAAAACCAGCACAACTAATAAGGGGCACTCAGCATTTCCATTTTGTTGGGTTGAGTGTGATTGTGCCAAGCAACATTTTGAATTCTTCCCCAAACCTGATAGTCTAAATTCTCGCTCACACACACTAAATGCTAATACACCCATTTTCACTTCAGCTGAGAATAAAGACACATGAAAGGTTAAAGACCAACAAAATCCAGACTCCAGAACAACAGGAAAAAGTGCTGAGTGGAATCTTATTGAGGGAGAGAGTAAAAAAAAAGAAAGGAGAACTTGCTGGAAAATTTGAAGAATTGTGTTTTAGCAAAATGCAGGTATTTGCTCCTATACAAACCACAATCTCGCTTCCTCAAGAATATTGCTCACCATTTCCAGTAAAAGCCTCCTTGTAAAGTACAGATTGAAAAAAGGCTGCATTCACTGCATTCTTTCTTTAATACCTTAACCTCACACCAAAATTACCCATAAGCCAGAAGATAGTATCCTGGGTGTATTCAGGGTGTATTCAGGGTGTATTCAGGTATTCTTGTGCTGTGCGGAAGAACTGCTTCATTTTCCAAGCCTCACTCTTCCCTCACATCCCATCCTAATATACGGATGGGGTATAATAAGCTACAACTTAAGTTTCTTTGTTGCTGAAGCTGACCTTTATCTTGCAGCCCTAATGAAGTCTTTTGATGTGTTCCTAAGATACACAGCCTCCTTTTTAGCATTCTGTTTGCCGTGCCTGCTTTTACCAGTGGGCTCACGAAGAACGTAAGTTTTCATACAATGCCTCCCTTGGGTGCCAATTGTTCTTTTCTCCCACAGTTGCCCTTGAGTCATGCCATCCCAAAACATCCCCAGCCCAGAAGGATCTAGTCATTGGGGAATTAGGACAACGTGCCTTTCACGTCAATGATGAGTGCACCTGCTTGACTGCTGCATTGTGATCACCACCGGTAGGTGCAATATGGGATGAGGAAAGATGACTGTTCTTTGTGTTGTGGAGATAATTAACTAAAATACAATGGCAAAGGGACTGCTGGTGTGATGGATGCTGTGGAATCAAACCACCACCGGAGCCCTTTGCAGTTCAAACCACCCCTCCTGAAAGCAGCTGCTCTTAGCAAAAGAGGTTGAAAACCCTTTCCAGAAAGCCAGGCATGTGTTCTCTATTAGTGATTTGCATTTTTTTTTTCAAAAAGAGCGATTGGGAGCTATATACCCTGTAGGCGCACTGAGTAAATTGGCTAGCCTAATTATTATTTTTTGGTATGTCTAATTAAATAGACAAAAGGCCCTCCCTTCACTCTCCCTGTCGGCACGAGCTTCACTGGAATGTGCATAATGTCCCCTCATTTACCCAGGCAGCTGAGCCTTTCCCTTTTCCCCTAGGAGACTGGCATTGACAACTCCTCATGGCTTACCCACTCCTACTCAGACACGGAGCCAGACCGTCAGACAGGAAGAGAAAGGGGGTAAATTGACCTGCTTCTGTTAAAAACCACCAACGACGCTGCACGATGTGAGATGCGTTTGCTGCAACTTAGACATGCGCCACGGCCCTTGATAGCAGAACTTGACATTGCAGAGCCCATCAAATACTTTCTGCCCACTGTTGGCCAAATTCCCTTGAATTTACTTTACGGAAACACTAAAAGTGCAATATTTATCCTTGAGCTTTCTGGCGATTCTCCAGCACTCAGCTCTTCTCCTGCTCTGCAATTGCACAGCACCACAGCCCTTCCTCACAGAGTCTGTGTCATCCTGCTGGTTTCACCACTCCATAACATCAGCCCTTTAACTACAATCTAACATACAAAGTCTTCCAATGACTTGAGTCACTGGAGAGTTTCAGCCTCACATTGACGCAGTCAGAGCCTCTGGAATCCAAAGCCTTCAACTGAAAAAAGAACATAATTTCAGTGCCTTTTGTGTGTGAGGCATTTTACTCCTTTTAAGTAGCTGTTGCTGGAGATTTCCACTAATGCCAGCATGAAGACAGTTGTCCTATAAATGAGGGAGAGTTTACGTCTGTGGTGGAAATTAAAGAGTTTTCACACATCTAAGAGCCACCTCATTACTAGATGACAAAATCTACTCCCACGTTTACAAGATACATAAACACTCATGTTTTTACTGCATATATGGGCAAAAGTCTCTCTATTTTTTCCCAAAAAGATAGGGATAGAGAGGAAGGAAACACCGCACCATTATATATGTGCGTGTATATGTATATATATATATACAAGCATATATAAATGTGCAGATACAAGAAAAAAAGACAAGAATAGTAATTTATCCAGAATAACAGGCCATCTCACACTTTTTCAGTGAGCTCTGTTTTTGATCTGACAAACAGGCCTCTATTAGAAGAGTGCGGTGAAGTATCACTACATCAGTTCTGGTAGAAAACCTTTTACAGGAAACACCTTATCTCTGGTGATCTATTGAACAGTCGCTTAGCAAAGCCTTCCAAATCCACTGTGCAGGATGGAAAAGCAAAAGACCAGCTCCTGATTTCAGCTACACCTGTGCAAATCCTGAATAACTCCCTGGGAATGAGAGAAGTCTTCAGTTTCCACAACAGGTTTATCCAGATAAGCTGATACAGGTGCAGAAAACTGTTACCTCAGAATTTGCTTTTTCCAAAAGCAGAGATGCTTCACCCCAAGCAGAAACAACACGATCAGAGAAAACACATCTGCTTCATCCTAACAAAATTAAACACTTCTGCAGCTCAGTCCAACATGGGTCAGAAAAACCCACATTGCCGTACCACTGTTAAACTGTTAAATCAGGGCCTGATGCTTCACTTCTTAACTAGGCAGATATTTGTTTCCCAGGCAATTGCTGGCACCTGCCTGCCTTTTAAAATCAAATAATAATTGAATATGAGGAAAGTGAGACGAAGTAAAAGAGATTTAATAAAGAGAATCTTAGCTGCAAAGGGAATTTCTTTGGCAGTGATTACGTTACTAATTGATCAGCACATTGCCTGAGAGAAGCCAGAGACAACAATTATACTTAGCACAACGGCTGAAAGCAATGCAGTCAACTACCTCCTCGGCTTTCGCTGTCTGCTGGTTTCACCTGGATCGGTCTGTTCATCTGTAAGAAAAAGCAAAGAGAGACACATAATTAATGGTGGAATCAAGCATTCATATACTGAGGGTTGCTTTGTTTTGTATTTTTCAACCATGCATCATACTTAGTAACAGAATTTGCACCATGACGGGGAAAAAAAACAGTAAGCAAGGGAGTAACCACAGAGTGCAGGCTGCTTCATGGTCTGAAATAAATCAGTGTCACCCCATTTACATGACAGGGGCTCTGTTGAATCATGCTGGGAGAGAGATCTGAGTCATTTCACACAGGTCATGAAATTTTAAACATAAATTTTTAAATTTCTAATAGTTTCCTCTGGAAATATTTCTGTATCAGAACAGAAATGCTTTGTCCAGGCGTTGGAACCAGTGAAACGTTAATTGCAAATATTTCTTGAGATTGGCATGATGAAAAGAAAATGGAAAAGTGAATTCCACCTCCACTGTTAGCTCATTAGGATAGTCACCTGTAACACAGCAGACTCCGTTTCACACAGTATCACAGTATCACAGTATGCTGGAGATTGGAAGGGACCTCAAAAGATCATCTAGTCCAATCCCCCTGCCAGAGCAGGAACACCTAGATAACGTTACACAGGAATGTGTCCAGGCGGGCTTTGAATGTCTCCAGGGAAGGAGACTCCACAACCTCCCTGGGCAGCCTGTTCCAGTGTTCCGTCACCCTCACTGAGAAGAAGTTCCTTCTCAAGTTTAAGTGGAACCTCTTGTGTTCCAGTTTGCACCCATTACCCCTTGTCCTATCATTGTTTGCCACTGAGTAGAGCCTGGCTCCATCCTCGTGACACTCCCCCTTTATATATTTATAGACACTTATAAGGTCACCCCTCAGTCTCCTCTTCTCTAAACTATAAAGACCCAGCTCCCTCAGTCTTTCCTCATAAGGGAGATGCTCCACTCCCTTAATCATCTTGGTTGCCCTGCGCTGGACTCTCTCCAGCAGCTCCCTGTCCTTCTTGAACTGAGGGGCCCAGAACTGGACACAATATTCCAGATGGGGTCTCACCAGGGCAGAGTAGAGGGGAAGGAGGACCTCTCTCGACCTACTAACCACCGCCCTTCTAATACATCCCAGGATGCCATTGGCCTTCTTAGCCACAAGGGCACAGTGTTGGCTCATGGTCATCCTGTCGTCCACTAGGACCCCCAGGTCCCTCTCCCCTACACTGCTCTCTAGCAGGTCGTTTCCCAACCTATACCGGAACCTGGGGTTGTTCCTGCCCAGATGCAGGACTCTACACTTTCCCTTGTTATATTTCATCCCGTTATTCCCTGCCCAACTCTCCAGCCTGTCCAGGTCTCGCTGGATGGCAGCACAGCCTTCTGGCGTGTCAGCCACTCCTCCCAGCTTAGTGTCATCAGCAAACTTGCTGATAGTACACTCAATTCCCTCATCTAAATCATTGATGAATATATTAATATAATTATATATTAAATAATACTGGTCCCAAAGTTACCAAGTTTCATACTTGGTAAATGGGATTTGGATCTGATTTGTACATATACTGCAGGAGTGCTAGTTATTGAGATATTTTTTTAACCTGGAGAGGGTAAGATATGAGTCAAAACTTCTGATGTTTTGTCAAAAATCTTTTTCCTTTCTTACATCAGGACATAAACAAGAACAAAAGCCTTGCCATTGTGATGTGAATAGGATTTCTGTTCTTTAACTTATCTCTGTCTCGCTCAACAAAAGCATTGGAAACCATAATTTTCCCCAGAGTTGCTCACTCCCAGGAGAGAGGGCAACAGATGTCCACAGTCTTCTTCACTGGTAGTGCCTAACATGATGCGGGTATCTGACGAACAAGGGTCAGGATATACCTCTCCTGTTAGTAACTGGAGATGCAGACTGGATCAGAACCAGCTGAGATTTTCATCTGCAAGTCTTCCCTCCTTCTTCCTATATGTCACTTAGAGCAATCCATACACTGTGTTACAGACTATACAACTTTCTGTGTGCAACCACCTATGAGTGGCATGAAGTTATCACTTAGATTTAGCAGCCAAAGAAAGTGCAAACAGGCATCACAAGGAGCAGGAAGTCAGAAGGCTCTGGGAGTCTCCCAACATATTGCTTCCCAATGATGTCAGACCACAGACTGGCTGATAAGCATCACAGAGCACCTTCAGGTGGTACCATCACTCCCTTATTTGTTGCTATCCCCAGTACCTTTTGTGGGTAGCAAGTAGTTAATAATAGTTTAGATTTATTCTAATTGCTCTGCACATGTATTTAGCAAGAAACGTTATCAGGCTGGCTGACAAGTAGGTTAAGACGATTGAGAACCTAATAGATCTTGCTGCATTGCTGTCTCAAGGAGAAAATGTACTTAACCATAAACTGACTACAGTTAGACTCACACTTGGGAGAGAAGGATCAATGGTTCCAGATGATACTGAGCAATTCTGCTCCCCTGTATGCCTGTATCATCCAACAAACTCCAGACAGCTGAAGTGTTAAAATCAACAAAGAATCTGGTACTGGGTAAACCTTGTATCAGCCACTGCTTCCATGACTGTAAAGACCTGTCGCTCACACACTTATTACAATACATTATCAGGACCAGAGGCGATATACTTAAAGGCAGCAGGATGGACATCCTGACACAGGGCTCCTGTAACCACATGGGAGCAGCTAGCTTTTACAGGCATTTAAAGATCCGACATCATGCAGGTGAAGAGGGTAATTTATGTCATGTCCAAATGTCTAAAAAGTGTAATTTTAAGGCACTTTTAAGCTTGGTGTCTGAGATGACAAGGATGAGTGGTCTTCTGTAATGGCTGTTTTTCTCCACTGGACATAAAGGTAGTCTATGCAGTTAGAGTTAGGTGACATAAACCCCATCTTGGTTCTCATATGCAGGATAATGTAGCCAAACTACCCAGTTACTGTGCTTTAACTTCTGCCAGCTACTCAATCACTGCATTTGATTTGCATTTGCAGCAGGTTGGTATTAATGCCATTTATTTACCAAGGATTGACTTGATACCAGTTTGCTTTTGCAGCTGCACACACACTGTATATCATGGATGCCTATGGTGGACAAAATGGCTAATCTAACTCCACTGGCCAGAGAAGGGTGGGCAGAGGTCCCTGGTACCCACTCCAAGACAACCCAAACTCTAAACCTAAGCAGTCACTAACAGAAATACTCACTGTAGCCAGGAATTTATAGGAGGTATGCAGCATACAGCCCTGACAGGCAATGTCTGGAATCCAAAATGGGTACAGCTTTGCAATGCAGAACACTCCATAAATCTACCAATGTACATACGGATTGGAAGCTTGCTAAAGGCCATGAAAATCCACACTGGATTTCAGTAAGCTTTAGACCCAGTCTTTATTAAAACTGGGTCTATTAACTATTAAGACAGAGAACTTCCTACATGTAGAGTCGCATGTGGTCAGTTTGCAAAAGGCAGAGAAAATCATCAGACCCATTAGCAAAACATTTGTTTGGGTGTCTTTTAGGGTTTCTTTTGTCTTTTTATCTGAGATTGGGAAATGAGAAAAAGTAGATGACTCCCAGGAAAAGTTAAAAAAAGAGAGAGGGATTGAGCATCTAATAGAGGAAGAAAAACCTGGGGAAATTAATAAGTAAAAGGCCTGTGTAATTTAATGTACACTATGATTTATACACTTGACAATTTCTTTATAGACCAAAGAGAAAGTGCTGCCTGCACGGAGCCCATAATACAAATTGAGATCATCTTGAAATGAAAGACACCAATTATAGGAAGAAACACCGAGAGGAAAATAATTAAGTTTCCTCTCTTCATCTATGGAACAATATTTTATTTATTTATTTTTTAAACACAGAAGTTCTGGGAGCAACGAGATGTCACAGGGAGCAGAAAAAGGCTAAGTGGGAAAATAAAATGGCAGAATGATGTACCTTCCCCAGTCTGGGGAAATGCCTTTTTAGGGAGAAGGGAATTTAGGGGTTCAGGCTTACTGCTGGGAATTGTCATGGGCTTAGTACCTGTCCTGTCTTGGTAAACTCTGAGATTGTGAAAGGAGGAGTAAGATTTTTCCAGTCATCAAATAGGATTAATACCATGGGTATCTGCATGAGATCATAGGAACTACAGACTCATCCCTGTCACTAGAAGTCTTCAAAAGAGATTTGGCAACATGAGGAAAGACCTAGATAGGCTGATCCAGCATTTGAACTGGTAGACGGACTGGATGTACTCTGTTAGGCTCTTCTCTAGGATGTGCTACACCCCTGTCCGTTGCAATAGTCATTCTTTCCTCTGCCCACAGGTGGTCTTTGGGCTCTCCTTTGAAATATGATTATGATTCCTTATTCTATATTATCCCTGTTTGGCTGCCACATTGAGAAAAGTATACTGATTTACCATTGGCTAAGCCAGAAAGAGTTTATCTCCTCCCTCTTATTATCTAAAACCTGACTAAAAAATTTTTATTCTCTACATATACTACGAAGATTTCTGATACTGCGGTACCAGAGTGCTTAATAGTCATAAACCCATTGTAAATCAGGACAACATATTTATCCCCATTCACGATTCAGAATCCAAACTGGCCACAAATTTACTCTGAAGTGCCTCACTCAACAGTGGTGCCATAACAAAGGTGTGCTGAAGACCATGGAAGCACAGAAGCACAAAGTGATTTAGTCAAAAAACAAAAAAAATAAAGAAACTGGGTTTCTGATTACTTATGAAAGACCTAATTTTTAAAGGAGTGGCAAGTGAATGGCAAACAAGAGTTTTACTCACAGCTGTGTTCCCAGTGTTGCCTCAGGCAAAGATGGTGTCTAATATTCCCTGTCTGTATTGGAACTATGGGCAGTGTGTACCACTACAGCTGTGAATTGGCCCCATAACAGGAAAAGCGGTTGCCACAAATGCCATAAGCACTTTGGCTCTTGGAGGAGTTAGGACATCAGGTTCTCATTTTTCTTTGATCCTTTGTACATTCTTCCCTGCTTAAAACCACCCTTACTTTGTGACCTTTGCACACGTGGGACAAGATGAGTGTACTTGCTACACTTCATACCCTTCATTTTGGCTTTTCCTTCCTTTTGCCTGAAACCAACCCATTCAAACAATGCCAGATGTCATCATCTCACACCAACTTGCCACTTGCCCCACCTACCTCCACCCCAATCCTCCCTGCAAGTAGAAACACGACATCATTTTTCATGTCCAATTACAGCCACCGTGGTGCCACTGTTAAAAGACAGCACAGGTACTCCTGTCAAAAAGGGTTTGAGTTACAAGAAGCAATGAATTACAGCAAGCCCTTTTTCAATTCTCTACAGAAATGAAATGTCAGAGCTTGCCACTGTATTTTTCTCAGCACCATCAGCTACAGGCCACTGCAGGAATTAGACAGGGGACAGACGCTTTTCTGCATCATGATTTTTCTTTTCCTAAGGTTGTCATTTTCTCCCCCAGCAACCTTTTTCTGCTCCCTCTGGCTTTGATATTAATTTAGAGCAGGTAGAAGGATCACCTGGGAAAGAAGAGTAGGAAGCAGAGACAGCTGATTCCTCATTGTCTCCATCTTTCTTGCTCTCAGTGTTCCTACTACACCTTCTTTTCTTGTTTTACTCACCAGGACCAAGGCTCTACCAAGCTTGAGAATGGACAAACGCAGAAATAAATAGAAGAAGAAAGGAAAAAACATAAAAACGATAGAGACATCCTGAATAGCTTCAAATATGATCTGAGAAAGGAAGAAAAAGTGAGGGTGAGACTGATGAAGATCAATGAAATGCTGTTAATGGTTAGGAAGATGATGTCCGAGGCAGAAGAGAGCCATGTTGAAGGTAATCTGTTGGTTATGCTTAAGGAAGCTTAAGGAAGAAGTCACTTCAGAAGAAAAAAGCTATTCTAGAGCTTGCATGATCTATAAGGCCATGGAAGACAACCACATGGATCATCTATCTCATAATAGTCTTTCTACCTCTCATTAGAGGGCTTAAGAAGTTTGAACGCTCTGTAAGAACAGATTAGGAGAGGTGATTAAAGCTTTGTATTAAAAACTGTGAAGAAAGATATTCTGTTGCCCATGTTTCCTGAAGTTTCCAAAGAACCACTCTGGTAGAGTGTAAAAAGTAGGTGTTAACCTTAGGGGAGGCCTGTTTCCAGCTCCATGTTGGCCTTCTGGATGAGTCTGAATGTATCACTACAACTACATCTGCCTTTTTCTCAGCTTTCTTTTCTGTGCAATAAAGATAAAAGTACTCTGAAGGTGGTTGATTAAAAAAATGTATCTAAATGTTGGTGTTAAACAAACAAGCAAGTAAGTAAACAAACAAACAAATGAACATCCAGTCATTTCTATGTCTGGATTAGGTAGACAGATATAATGTCAAATAACAAACTTCTCACAGATGTTGCCTATAAATCAATGATGAAACACTTCTGTGACCTCATCAGAAAGGATAGGACGCTGATGCTGCCTAGAAGGTCTTAGCAAATGCTTATCGGGCACTGCTGCATCTTTGCAGATGCTGGGTAACCTCATGGAATAAAATCCCACCCCAGAACAACTTGCTTCCTAAGGAAATTTCCAGAAAAGTTACTTATTTCTTCAGTGTGAGATTTTTTCTGTTTAAAATCTCCCCTCCAAAACACTAAAGAGGAATTTCATTTTAACACTTCTGCCAGCTTTCTGTGGGTTTGCCATGCACACAATAGCAATTTTTTCTGAAGTCAACACAGCTATTTATATGAGTGCTGGCAGGAACGTGTTTGTAGGATCGGGTCATAACTTTTAGGACGTTGAGCAAAACCTTCTGTGATTGAAGGCCCTAAGGAAATGCAAAGTATATTAGTGTCAAAGTTGGAAAGGCCAAGAAAATCACCTTCAATTGAATTGTGTGTGTAATTGCAAAGTTCAAGTAAATCACTCTGTACCTGATTCTGAGCGACATAATTGAGTTACAGTGATCTAAACTAGACAGCCATAAGAGTGAATCCAAAGCAGCCTCTTCTCTCAGAAGGAAAAAATAAACCATCCCAAAAAGCAAAGTCAAGGCCTCATCTCAGGGAAATTTCTGTGAATGTTACAGAATCAGGAAAGCTGCTTTGACATTATTTTGCTACACAACCAGCCTTCTGCATATTGCAACTGTAAGGCATAGAGCAAAAACCTGCCTCCAAGGGAATAGAGGTAAATGTTGTGGTTGTATGAATTGCCATGTGATTACACATTAAGCATACATTTGTGTGGGCAGTACAAACTGATACGGTGGTGGATTAATGAAGGAACAGATAGAGGAAATATTCTAGGACATTTGGTGAAAATCACGTCTGCTTGCCTTGTGGGAAGCATTCACTAGTAACACACTGCATCTGGAATGACTCTATCCCAAACCTTTTCTGGGTAGTGGACTCTTAATTCTTCCCTACCACCCTCTTTTCCTGCCTGATGAGATGTGTGTCATAGGCATGTACACAAATAGATGAGAAGACCTGAAATGGGAATGTATGAGATATGAAAAAAAAAATCTTGAGGTGTCTGACCTTTATGAATCAGTCAATGCTCTGGTGCCTACCCCGAGAATGATTGCTGCTGGCCATCCCTGAACTCTGAGAGTATTTTCTATATATCATATAAAAGACATTATAATCCATCCATCTAACTATCGATTTATCTCTCCACTTGTCTTGCGTGTATAGATGAACCTTAAATTCAGTTCAGGTTCGTGTGTAGAAGCCTATGGTTTCAAATCCAAAACTTCCTCCCTACAAAGCTGTTTGGGCTTGAGTTGGAAGAAACGATTTTTTAATAGCAAAATAAAACCTTTCCAGTACACCAGATACTTTGGTTCGTATGTGGGGAAGCTGGGCCTGTAGCGGTCTACGTCATGGTGCCTCTGGTTTTAAATGAAGTTTGGAAGGATAAAGGGAGAGCTCAACTTGTGGCAGGTTTGAGGTCAACAGGAGGAACAAAACACAGGATGTTTCGAACAGCAAATCTTATTTTCCAAACCAAGAGAAACAGCACTGCTTATAAATACCTTTTTCAAATACAAATCTGTGTGTGAAAGAAAAAGCAGGAGATCCTCTTAAAGCTTTGGGCAGCCACACAGTAAAAGTGGTGTTTCACCTGCTAGACCATGCAGCCACACACTGTATGCCCTAAGGTACTGATACCCTGTCCATGCCATCCAGATGGGTATTTATTTGCACTCATGGATCTTGCTTGGTTTGTGCACTTGACCTTTCTTCTTGGGAAGGTGTCTTGCTGGATGCTGACTTTAGTTTAGGAAATGCGTCTTAAATCCCAGACTCCTTACATATTTGAATTGTTACTGGACATTGACTGTACTCAAGCATGTAGAGTCCAAGGACTGGCCCACTGGTGATGGTAAGCTATATAAAGGGTCTGTTTGTCTGTGTGTCCTGACAGCAGAGTGTAAATTCTCAAGGGGCACCCTGCTCATTAAAGCCAGTTCCTTGTGGTTACCATGGACAATCACAATGCGAAATTCTGTTCATAAACACATGAAATTCTAATATAAATTAAGTATGTCTTTTGCTGTCCTTTCCTCCTTTCTTCCCTAATATCAGTAGGGATGAGCTATTCTACAGTCTCACCTCTCTTCTAATTTCCCACTTGAGTTTATTTCAAGATAATTTGCATTCAATTTTAAAATGTACCCAAACCATCTTTATCTAAAATAGTTCTTCTGTATCCTTGGCATTTTCTATTAGCCAGCCCTAAATGCACTTAGTAGAAAGAAACCACATTCTCTTTTAGCTTAGATATTGTGCTCCCAAACTCTTTCAAGGCAGAGCAACACCATAATCCACACATATGAAAGTAGCCACAACCAAGATAGCCTTAAACTGCCCAGCATGGCTAATGAATAGCTGCATCTAGGTGACAATGTAGAACTGAAATGAGTGATGTGAGTATGTGCCAAGGTCCCAGATTGGTTTTTCAATGTGCGCTCAGCTTGGGTGTTTGTGGTTGTAGGTTTACCTATGCCTAGTTGAAATCCTGCAGACCATGTACGTGAACTGTCTCACATTTGCTGTCTGCATTGGTCTGCTCTGAGGTTGCTTAGCCTTGCCTGCACTTTGGAGTATGCTCAGGAGCTGCCTTGGTGAGGAAGTGTGCATAAAGGGAAAGGTGAAATGTCCTCTGTGTGGAGCAACTCAATGTTCTGTGCATGTTGGGCACACTGCACAGAGGCCAGAGGCTTCTCCAGCATGAATGTGAGTGGGGCAGGCAAGCGGGCCAGAGAGGCAGATGTATTACTCAAGGCATTATAGACATAACCCATACCCCCTCACTTAGAGATGAACAAATGTTCTCGTCTTTTCCTTATCCTGAGCCCATGACCTCTGGCTGTTGGCGCTTCCCTGCTGTGCTCTTCATTCTGTAGGCTTTATCACTTCTTCTGAAGTAAGACCCAAATGCCGCCTTTGCCACTAATGGCTGCTTGGCTTGATTCTGCAGACTTTAGGCAAGGCCAAGCTCCATTGACTTCAGTGCTTTGAGTGCAAAAGGAGCTTGGCCACCGTCCATCCAAGAAGATTAGACCTTCTGTGCTTGTGGATTTGTATGCCTGGCCACAAAGATAAGAACCACAGCCAGCCCTTTTACCCATGGAGAAATGCTTTCCACAGCACTGCCATTTAACAAACAACTGAGTAAGCAGTGTAAATTAACTAGCTGCTTTCACCCACTGCCAGAACCATGAAATAAAGGCTCTCTCTTTGACATAAATGTGCAGATAGCCCCAGGGCTAGAACTGAAGCATACCCTCTCCGGGAACTGGAATTGGCTATCACAGGGTTAAGGTTGCAAGCAGGTTTTTCCTTGATACTGGACTAGATCCACTCTGAGCCAGAAAGTGATTTCCGCCCCCCAAAAAATAGTCCTGCTTTCAAGGGTGAAGTGTTCACTGGCTTCCTCCCACCCTCATTTCCTTTCTCCCAAGGGTCAAAGTCACCTGTGGAATAGCCTGCTTCAGTAACAGATTGCCTAGGTCCATTACTAAGGTTCATTCCTCAGTCCTCACCCCAGGTGGACCAGACCTAATCCTATTCCAAGTAGGACATTGTGGCATTTCTGAATCTTAAGGGCTTCCTTCTGAAGTCATATCCCTATCATTATACACGTGGTATGGTTGTGCTCTTCTTTCACTTCTATTAATGAACAAACACAGCATAATTATTTTAAGATAACCAGAAATAAGTCCCATTTGAGCAGAAAAAAGCCCAGCAGCCATGCTACCTTCTACAATGGTTTCTCTAAACTGATTTGAAATAACACCTCAAATTAGATGTGTGAAAACCTTGCCTAAAGATAAAACCCTTAGCTGTGTACCGGAAGAAGGCTGCAGTTCCAGAAGGAGCTGGCAAAGTGAAAATAATGTATAATAATAAAAAAAACCTGAACAAACCAAAACCAAAACAAAACAAGAAAAGACTCAGAGCAAGAGTAAGATTATCTTAATATTGACAGTGCCCCTTTAAAGAAAATCTTTTGTGAAAGGCCTTAGAGCATTAACTTTTTCTTCAGTCCTCTTTCACATCTAGGAAAAGCATAGTGGGGGGATTTTAAGCCCAGCCAGCAGTGCAAGTTAGTCTTCTGTTCCTTACAGCAAAATAATGAGCACAAGCAGGAATCTTGCAAGTATTACCATAGCTTTCAGAAAGAGGTGAAAACAAAAATCCTTAGCTTCTCAAACATTTTCTGAGTTGGGGAAAGCATGGAAGGTTTAAAAAAATCCCCAATCTTTCCAGATTTGAGATTCTCAGAGTCAATGCAATCCCCTATACTAGCTTCTTCTTATACAGAATCAGGCCCTCCAATGCAATAGGAGCTGTCCCTCACCCTCATCTATGCGTAACGGGTATCATCTGGTCCTATGTTTTGACAATTATCTGTAACGTAATTGCCAGACTGATGAGTATTGCTGATTAATTATGCCATCCTTCAAAGTTAATCTGGGTACTTACAATAAACAAACACCCTGGTTGGGTAACAAGGGTGATTTTCTGGGTCTGTTCCACACAACAAAGGCTAGCAGTCTCATTCCATCATGTAGGGATGTGGCTGGGGACTCCCAGGGATTCGTTTCTGATCTGTCATTCATGTGGAGCTATTTCTCCTGTGGTCCCTGACCAAACACTCATTTTCCCCCTCCTGAATGATAAATATTTCCTCTCTGCTGAGAGCTATCCAACAAGAGTGAGGTCTGATACTAATGAATCACTAATGCTTTCTTCCTCTAATGATGCCTAAACATTGCCTTTCTTTCTTTTCCGCCCTGAACATCCACTTTTTTCTTTTTTTCTTTTTTTTTTTTTTTGCATCAACATGTACCAAAGCATTAAACAAGACATTCCATTAATTTCTTCATCATCATAACTTAAGCCTGGGACATACCCTTTAAATATTCATTCAGCTATGAAAACTGGGCATTAAAATTTTAATAATGTCAAGCTCATTTGAACTGAGCTCCTGGGGGACTATTACGATACAATTAGAATAAATATGATGATTGATTTGGTGTAAAGGTTCACCTGTCCACATCTGTTAGTGGCCAGAAGCTGCATGCCACCTCTGGCATCACAGCCGATAGCTCCAAGTTATTTACTCCCTTCTTCTTCACCCCCATTTGCTTTTCACTTCCTTGCAAGTTTGACCCCCTCGCTTACTTTTGAGTTCCGTTTGGTCAAAGCTGGAAGAGGTAAACCAGAGAGGTCTCATTGAGAAGAGACAACTCGTGCACCTACATTTTCCTTCCTCCTTCCTCTTCTTCCTCTGTGGCATTTGATTAAAGACAGACCGTTGATCAGATCCACCAGAAGTTCAGCTATAAACTTTCTGGTGGTGTTAACCATTAACCTTTATACAGTGTGTGTCTGAACTCCCAGGGACTGATATTTCTGCATGGATCAGTATTAAACCTAAGCAGCACTCGCATGTTTGAACCAGGGTGGAGGAAAACAAGGCTTGATGCTTTCTAGCAGCGTCCTCCCAAAATCACAGCGGAGAAATATTCTCAAAATGTGACACAAAGCAAAAAAATTCAGAGAGGGAAACCGAGCAAGAAATCACACTACTTAAGAAACCTTCCGTTTCAAACACAGGATGTTCTCAAATACACAGACAGATAATTAAAAGATTTTGGTCCACTGGGTGATAAGCATATTTGAAAATTTGGGCCAGACTGTACTTTCTCTCTTTGCAGTGTGAATTGGGTGCTACATGGTGTAAATATGAAATGAAATAAATTGGAGCCATAACCACTGAGAACAATTATGTTGGGGTTTTTTTTTGTTTTGTTTTTTTAAAAATCATCCACTTTAAATAAATTACTTATTAATTCTTTGAATTAGGGTATAATGCAAGCCTCTCTGTATTTAAAGATAGCCCTGATGTAGCCATTCTTACAAACACTGCTAATGTTTCTAGCTTTTGAAATTTTACCCCCTGCTTCCCTTAAATCCTCAAATTCTGGACCCAAGCAAGTTTTTAAAATGAATTTTAATTCCAAAATAAAAGAAATTCTTAATGCTCAAAATACAGCTTAAAGAAAATGAACATGTGAAAATAAAGTCTCTGTTATTTGTATTATCATGCATGGTTGCTCAAGATAATTTAGGATTGATGCATCCTTACAGCATGCGATGGTTATTGTTAGAAGTATTATTGGCTTTTCACTGTCTTAAGCTGTTTCTTTCCTCTCTGTACTTTGCTTAAAGCAGGTATTAATCCTAAATCTGTCATTTTGTTTCTCAAACTCAGATCAAGTCCAGTTCTTTTTCCTATTCATCATCTCTGCAATGTTTACTATTAAAAACCTTGTAAAAATATACAAAGTTGTTCCAAAAACCTTTTTCTGCTAAAAACTAAAGAAAACAAAATAAATCTTTTGCTAAATTTTATAGAACAAAAGCACACATACATAAATCTTTAGACAAAATCCTTACATTTAGGATCTGTTCTTGATGTCAGCAGGTCATTGTTCTGGTTATAAATCAAGGGGGTTTAATTTGTGTCTTTAAGGAAATTAAAGCCAGGTTGGATGGGGCTCTGAGCAACCTGGTTTAGTGGAAGTTGTCCCTGCCTATGAGATTGGGTGATGATCACTAAGGTTGCTTCCAACCCTAAACGTTCTAGTCTAATTAGATGAGCTCCTGTGATCATCCTGTGATCATTGCCTTCAGATCACATAACTGATGTGGCACAAGTGAGCTTGTGGGTGTTTCTACCCTGAGAAGCGAAAAGTAGAATTTCCTGGGTTAACATAGCTGTGGGAAATGATGGCCATGAATCGGCACTCACTTCTGAAACTGTATCTGATTCCCAAAACCACCCAGAAGCCCAAGACAAGCACAGCAAGTACTAACACAGTTACCAAAACTGCTTATGTGTAGTGGGTGTAACTTACTCCTGTAAGATTTCTATATCACTTTGGGGTCTCCCCCCTTATTCCCTTCAGCCCCCCCAAAAGGAAGAGATGTTTCAAGACAAATAGCCTATTACACATTACAATATGGAGATGAGAAAGGGAAGTAGTGGTCACTTGGTGTTGATTTTCTCAGAAAGAAAGCAGTTTGAAAGTCTAAAGTCTCCTTACTGTAAATGCAAAGTGTGGAAAGATATGGCCTTGAACTGTTTTTCAAAGTCTATAACCTATCATCTTCTTCCCTGCCTAGTTTCCTCCATGGAGAAAGGGGTTAGACAGTAATCTTTACCTTAAGGGCCTATTGTAAGGATTAATTAGATATTATTCTTACAAAATTGTAAAGTTCTAAAATGCTATATAAGCTCTCAGTGTTATTATAACGTGCCATACTCTGCATAACATATACCGCTGCTATATTACCCCTTGGTTGTTCAAGACTACAGAACTGCTGCTTCTAATTGAGTTAATGGCTTCATAGGTTGGTAATTTAATAAAACAGACTGCTTAAAGCAGCAAGGTTTTGATTAAATGGGGTGTGTGCAAAGGGGAATTTATATTTGTTAGAAGCTCCATAAATCCAAGGTATCAAGGCACAGATAATGCTGGTATAATAGTCAATTATAGAGGGAGGAAGGAAGGACAGAGCTGGAAGCCATAGAATCATAGAATCATCAAACATCTTTAGTTGTAAAGATCATTGAGGGTCCTCGCAGGACTTCCTCACCCTCATCATTTGACTAAAAGAGCCTTCCAGACACTCCTTGAACTCTGACAGGGTTGGTGATGTGGGGAGCCTGTTCCAGTGACTGACCACCCTCTCAGTGAAGAGCCTTTTCCTAGTGTCCAATGTGAATTTCCCCTTCATTCCATCTCCTCATGTCCTGTTGCTGGTCACTAAAGAGGAGATCAGCTCCTCCTGCTCTGCTGACACCTTTGAGAAAGTTGTAGACCCATGTCATGCACCACCGTAGTTAGATATTTTGGTCTATTTTAAGGACAATGCACAAATAAGGAACAGCGTGCACATACAGATGGGACACTGCACTTCTCCCACTGCTCCCACTAATTTTTTGAGAGACAAGGGTCCTTGCTCCTTGCCTGACTTTAGAGAGAAACTCAGTTGTTTCTTTACATCTTGCCTTGCCCCTTAGTTTAGCTCTAATACTGGATGAAAAATTGGAGATTTTGGGAGAGATCCTATTTGCTTAGTGAAAAGACTTGTACTTAAATCACAGATCTCATGAAATTGCCTTTCAGAAGTAAACACCTGGGCTTGCCCATGAAGAGAAACGGGCTGCTTAGAGACCTCCAGAGGGAGCTCTTGCCTGCCTAAATTTAGACAACTAAATTATGCAGACCCAATTTCCTAGACGGAGAAATTAAGGATTTACTCCGGGAAGCCTGCTTCATTAGGTACTTAAAATGTACTCAACAGTTAGTTACTTCAGTACACAGACCTTCAGTACACCTTTGACTCCAGCAATTGCCTGTCTGTAGTGATTTTGGTCTGTGGAAACAGCTCCAGGAGCCTCTACAGCTGATGGAGGCAGTAGAAAATTATGCCATGAACTTATAAAAGCAATGAAATTAATCCTTGCATCTTGACACTTTTTGTGTGCTGTAAATGCCAACTCATAGCTGCTTCAGTACCACAGATCAGCACCAGCGAGTTAAAATCTTGTTCTTGTATCATCTCTCAGGAACTCCAAATAGACAAATCTGAAACCAAAGCAATCCCTTCTTTTGTCCATCTGAACCTGAAATACAAAGTGAACCAGGCACAGTGAGTCTGGCTATTTTGTATATAAAGAACAGCACCCACAAAACTAATGAGAAGCTTTTATGGCTGTCTGCTGAGCACTGATAGATAATCAGGAACAGGTCCAAGCTGCAAAGTTTCATCTGTCAAAAGCTGGGCAGAAACTTTCCATAAAAGGGGCCAGCCATGAAATTCAGATCCTGACACAAGCACAGCCAGCTTAGGAGGGCATATGGCAGTTGTGCTAGCGGCTGGGATTATATCTCATTCAGAAATCTGGCTCAATTAAACAGTTACTCGCTCACATCTTTATCTGACCCAGCCAAGCTCTCCAGCCCAGACATCTGCATTTCTACAGGGCTCCATTCAGGCACAGGAAGCTGTGGGGGTTTCAGGGATGCCTGACCCTGCAGATGAAACCAGATGATGGGGACCTGAGGGCAGGTGTGAGCCCTGAGCAGGGCTTCTGGCAGGACAACCAACATTTTGTGGCTCCAAAGGAGCTGATGTCAGCGCTTTCACTTCGGAGGGGAAGAGCTGGCTCAGCAGAAATGGAAAATAATAGAGCGGGAAGTCTGGCATTAAATCTGGACAGTTTTCCTTCTCCCTAGATGCTGTGCTCCTGTTCAATGACAGGTTATTGGTCCTGCTAGTTGTTGATCTCTAGCCTAACACAGGGGAGGGGTCAGACTGCTTGATGAAAATTGTCTTCCTCAGCCCTAAAATCTGTGAACTTTGCTGAAGTTCAGGAAAGGTTTGTGCCTTCACAGAACTTTAGGTAAAGACTCAAGACAATTTGCTTGTGGCTCCAGGTGTTATGCTTATTCCTCACAAGAATCTTATTAGACCATCATCAGAAATGTTGTTCTGATTAACATTAATTTCTTGCCGGTTCAAAATGTCCCTCTCCCCTGCCCTGTGATAAGCTCCACTGAGCCAGTGCTGGACAAAGGGAGCTCAAAATTCAGCTCCTCCACATGAGGTGGTGTGTGTGTGTATGTGTGTGTGCGTGTGTGCTTTAACTAAATCATTTATGGTCAATAATGCCAGGTTATTATAGGTCAATAACTTTCCATTATTCACTAGCCTTGCTGTGCTCCCACTGTCAGGCAGCACACCGGCATGTCGGCTCTTGAGAAGCAAAAAGCTCATGATGGGAGCTTTGGAAAAGCAAGCACGAACACAGCTTGAGCATAGGAAAAAGAAAACACAGTCGGGAGAGAATGTGAAAAGTTCTAGTTGCTCTCAAGATTATCTTGGGGAACGTGTGTGTGACATCCTCTCTCTTTCTCACACATACATGCACACTCAGCCACAAAATTCATTATTCCTCTGCTCCCAGCTGGTCAGATGTGAGGCAGTCCAGATCTCAGGGCTGCGTGACCACAGAGCTGGTCCTGGGCAAACATTATGTCTCATTAAGGTCTACAAGCTTGGGCTCAATGCCACAGTAGCCTGTGGGCTGTCTAAGCTTTGTGTGTGTACAGTTAATGCTCACAGCTGCTTGCTCTGCACTGGGTACCCAAGAGAGGAACAGTATCAGGTTTTTTCCAAGACAGGGTGCAAATATCAATAAAGAAACAAAAATGAAGAAATCAAAAATTGCAGGAAAACATGAAAATTATATTTACCCCTGTCTGTAGTGCATTGGTACTAACGTGATAGCACATTGATACCCTGTGTTTCACGAGAAAAGCGGTCAGGAGCCTCAAATGGCAGGCATATATAAATAATAGTCTGTGTCCCTGTGGAGACTGCAGGAGGCAAAAGCCAGCCCTGTGATTTGGCAGAGACTCATTTTTCCCCTGCACAGGGTCTGAGCATGCTGCTCTCAACCAAACATTTTGAGACGACAAGACAAGATGCGGGAGTCGTGGGATGGACTCATCTCTTGTAAAGGGCAGCGAGTGGAAAATGAGCTTCTGTGTGGAAAGTGAAAGCAGAAAGCAAGTCAAAGCCTGGGACAGGAGACAAGAAGAATAATCTGTTTTTTCCTTGAAAGCAGAGTATGTATCTAAGCTATCTGCCAGAAGCCTTTTGGCTTTCTGCTGAGCGTTTTGTTGACCCTATTTCCATCTAGTACTGAGAAGGTGTGTCCTCCATGAAACAGCTTGGCACTGATAATGCTCTGTACATGGAAAGTGACTTGGCTTTGGGGAAAAGTGTTGCCTCTTCCTGATGTCTCAGGTAGTAGCCACTGCTGAGATAACAACCCCGGCAGCCTTAGCTACCATGACTGCATAGCTCCCATGGGCAAGGAGGAGTTAATAGGAGCTCTGAAGATCTGGTCCGTTTTGAATGTGAATAATGGAAATACTCTCCTTCAATCGTGTATTCAGCGCAGGGATGTACAGAGCTATAAAGTTAATCACTATCTGGGCCACCCCTATTTCCAGAAAAAGAACTTTAATACCTCCTTTATCCAATGAAGTACCATTGTTATACCTGCATATTATGAAGGGTTTATTAAACTGGTGATAATCTATTCAAGATAAAGTGATCTGTATGGCCAACTGAGCACAGATCAGACAGAATGATGGGAGGTTATTGTTAAAATATGCAAATTCACATCCTATTGAAATGCAAACCCTCCAGATAAGATTTTTTAATAAATCTGGTCTTTTTTCACTGCATGAAGGTAACCTAATGTTTATTGACTTCAAGACCATATAATGGAACGTAATATCTATTAGTCAGATCCTTGCCTCTCTTTTGATTACTGGAGGTACATGTTCTGGCTCCCGAAGAATTTTTGTTTTATGGCTTGGTACAAAAGAAAAGATTAAAACCCCTGAAATTAATTAACTTCTTTCTACCCAACACCCCCCTTTCTCCTCAACTGCTGTCATTAGTTACTCAAGTAAAAGGAAGCAGTACCCATCAGCTGAGAAACTGTCCACTATTTTCAGTGTTAGGAAAAACAGCCAGAAGAAGAAATGCTGCTAATGCAGAACAGCTCTGTACAGCATAAGACAGAAATTAAGACTTTTGGGTGCCTTCCTTGGGTTTGCTTATTACTGTGACAGAGAGAGCTGAATAAAGTTTTACTTCACCCTTCTGTAAAATAGGTCTATGAAATAGCTTGACCTGACTTCTGTGTGTGTGTTTCTGTGCATAAGACTTGTTTAATTCAGACATTCATTGAGATTTTATGAACTGTGGGGGACAGGTGACTGCAGAACCAGATACAGTTGCAGATACCAAAGAATCAGCTGAAATAAAGGCTTTTGGTTTAGAGAAATGCTAGTGCTGTGACAGCAAAAGTTGAGAACCCGTTTCTGCTTAAAGTTCCCTTCTCAAAATGTGTAAAATCTACATGCTGATGTGGATTGATATGAGATTTAGCTTATCTGTCTGGTGGAGGTGGAAGGTTTGTTTCTCATTAGAAAGCAAAGGTCAATGGAGTGGAAATATCCTGAAATTCATCTTCCTAGCTCCTTGGGAAAGCCCTGCCCATCTCAAGTAGGTTTCTTCATATTGTTGATAGGCTCTCCCAGCTGTTTTGTGGTCAAATCGGGATAGCGATCATGTCTAAAGAGGTCTCATCCACTCAGCCTTTAACCCAATTGGAACTAGTGATCACAGTGTAGACTCAATGAGACAGAGGAAGGGGCTGGGCAGGGGCTGGTGTCACTGCAGGGGATGGGGCTGATGGCTGCTCAGCTCTCAGCATGTAAAGGAGGCATTCCATAAGCAACCAAAGATGTGCAACCTGGGATGTGTGAATGGCTGCCTGTACTTGGTTATCTGAAGGAGCTGCAGTCTTTTCTGACCTGCTGTCCTGCACAGACAAGGCTATACAACAGCCCAGGGGCACATTATTCAAGCACCGTCAAAAACCTTTTTAAGACTGGTCCTCTCACAGAAGACCTTTGCTTCTGTCACAGCTGAAGAACAGCTGAAGAAACTAAACCTTTCTGAACAGTTCATGTATTAGGCTGATGGGGATGTGCATAAAATGTGTTGCCTGCCTGCGTGTCTGCAGTGGAAACAGCACTTCCCATCCCCAGTCTGCATCGTTGCAAAAACAGACTCTGCCCAGGTACCCTTCTCATCAGTCACTTTGCTGGGTATACCACCAGTTACAAATTAGCACTTAATCAAGATAAATCCCATAGGAAGGATATGGATAATGTGCAATGCATTAAGCCTGCAAATTAAGATGGTCGGATTTAGCCCTGGCTTTAAAACTCCCAAGCTTGCATTAGGACTAATGATGAATGGATATACGTCCCTGGATGGACAGGAGCTCTGTCAGGACGATGTTGCCCAGCAGTGACAACACCAGTGCAGAGCAAGTGCTCTGTTTAATGTTCATTAGGCCTTCTATGCTCTCCCTGCTTGGGAATGTGCTTCCCTTTATGTGGATGGTTGCAATAGTAACACTTCTCCAGCATCTATTGGCTTAATGGTTCTGGAGTTCTTTAATAAAACCTCAGGGCAGCAGTTGCTGGGATCATTTTCCCACTGATCAGAGTGGGGAAATTAAGGCACAAAGGGCCATATTTGGAAAGGTTGAGCTGCCCAGTGCCCAGGACTTTCCATTCACTGGCTGTAAACAGGAACCTGTACATCTTCTTGCTTAGGCACTCTAAATCACACTTGGGAGTCTCTTGTTCTTTCACTAACTAGCTGCGGGGATGTAGGTGACATTTCAGCTCTCTAAGTGTGGCCCAATGTAGTTAAAGCTCAGTGGCCTGAATTCTCCTAACACATTAGTGGAGGAGCACAGAAAGGAAAGTCTTTCCCCTTCCGTCTAACGGGCTTCAGTATGGATGATGGAGCAAGTCCCGATGCTTTTTGCTCCAGGTACAAATACAGTAGTTTCTAATGAGCAAAATGGTGCACCACACTTTGCAAATAATGCAGTTAGGTATTCTGTTCGTGTATTACTGAGCAGCCACAGAGCTCTAGTTAACCTCTCTTCTTGCCCCAGTTCCTGCAAGACCTGAAAGGAGTTTGTTACTGGGACTCCCATCTACTATATATAGTCCATAAACTAATCTCTGTTTGAGATCAGGGAGGAAGAAAACCCCTTAGCAATTTGTTCACCCATTCGGGACCTACAACAGCTGGAGGACACCAAGGTGTGAATTGTCCAAAATGCAGGGGAGCTGCTATTTTAGGGGAGGATATCTGTGATGGAGACTTCAAGAGAAATCAGCTTAGTCTTGGTGCTGGCGAGCATCAGGAACCTGCTACAGTCTGCCAAGGGTTAAGGGGCTTTGTTCTGGCTGCAAAAGTAGTTTACGAAATAAAAATCCTTTAAAATAACAAGCATGGCAACATCTGTGGTTTTAAATGTACTTTTCTTCAGATTTGCACTAGTGTGCAAGCTTGTCACAATAGGGTACTTTCCTGGATGTCATACTGCACTTATTACTGAGAACGACTACTTTCTACAGTGCCTCTCTACTTTATGGCTTTTTAAGATATGGATGCTGTCATCATATTCCCCAGAGATGTGTTCTGGTTCATGGAGAGGCTGTTTTATATAATCTCCAGTGAAAGATTAAAGCAACAGCAGCAGGAACGACAATAATGCAACAAACTACCTCCTGAGAAAAACAACAAAGTAGTGGTACAGACAACAAAACCTCATCTCCCGCTGCAAAGTGGCAGGCTTAACTAAGCTCACATGGCCATACTTGTCTTTCCGTAGGAAGGCTGGATTACATTTATCCCCAAGAGGACCAGCCCTGTCACCCTGTCCTGGGAGGAGTTAATATATATTACTTTATCAAATGACATTGGAGTTTTTCGCAAGATCCAGGTGACCTGAGACTGAGCACAAAGGCCATGATTGCATGTGATAAAAACAAGGCTCCAGCAATGCTTAATGCCTGTTTGATTGCCTGTTGTGTCCAATATGCATCTATCCTGGTGTTCCTGATGCTCTGTTCAGTTGTTCTCACCTCTTCCCTGTCCACCTCACATGAATGAAGGTTTGGATTTGTTCAAACCAGCTGAGTTCACAGTAACAAACACACTACTGATGTACAGTAAAACCTGAATGCTATTGAGTGTGTGAGTATATGCAAACAATGGAAACCCTGCCTCCACCAAAGTGTGCTGTCTCTCCACTGCTCTTTTCCCCTCCAGTATCACTGGTCTGCTCTGCACTGCCATCCTCCCTGATGTGGCTCCATCCGGCAGCTCAGATCAGGTACCAGTGACTGCAGCTCTCTGCAAGCCAGTCCAGCTCCTGATGATACCCTTTCTTTCCCGGTCAGAAAATGTTAAATGTTAGAGTTTGTGACTATGCTTCCTTATGCCTTTCTCCCCTCCTTGCAGAGCAAACCCCAGTCAAAGCAGAGATGATGGCAGGAGAGAAACTGAGAGAGAAGATCCACTATTAATTCATAAAACACTATTAGTGAGGGCATCAGATTACCCTGGGGTACCTCACCCCGCGACCCATGCTGTCAGCATGTGCCAGTCTAAGCAGAGAGAGAAGCTGTGCCCAGCCAGAGATGCACAGCACTTTGCCAGGAATTGCCAAAGCCAGAGTTCTTCTTATCATCACTGTGACTTTTTCATTGCCAGACAGCACTTTCACCACATATCAACAGCAAGAAGGTTGGCGTGCAGCTTATGAAAGAGGGGAAAGGTGTCTTTTTTTTCTTTTCTTTTCCCTTATCTCTAAGATAAGAGGCTGGTAGCTGCCTATCCACAGGAACAAAGAGGGCTTTGCAGTGGCGGATAAGGATTAACATGGCTTCTTGTTAAGTTTGATAGTGACATTTTGAGCTGAAGGAATAGGTTTTGGTTGTGCCATGAGGGTATGTGTTTGTATTTTTGTGTGTATGTTTCTCCAGCTCACAAGCTAGAGAAAAAGAGGCCAAGCATGACAGATCTGTGTGTGCTTGCACTTGACTGTAACATGTTTCTGGCTTTACCTCAAATCCAGATCAAGACCATGGATTTTAAAGTTTGACCATGAACATGTGAATTAAATACTCAAGGATAAACAAATTGAAATGCAAAATTGATGATGGAGGATCAGGAAGTGATGTAAAAACTGGAAGAGATGAAGAGCAAAAACCAAAGACCTGTGGTATAATGGAGCTGAAAGCTGGAGGTTGAAAAAATCTCATAAAAAAAGAAATATAACAAGTGCTGTCACAGATGATTATAAGGGTTTGAACCTGTCACCTACAGCAACAAGAACATTGGCCTTTCTCAATTGACCTGAGGAGATAATGCTGTTAGCTGAGGTTAGAGAGGGCAGGTGATGAGTCGCTGTTCAAATACCAAATAAAGATGTCCTTTCACTCCAGATAATTAAACCAAAAACATAGGCAAACAAGGCCTGAAGTTCTGGAATTGCCTGGCAAAGTCCCTGAAATCCCTTAAGTAATGCTGCTAGACCTTTTTACCTCAACAGCATCCACCTGTTCTTATGAAATACCATCATCTTGCGGATATGCCGTTCCCTGGTATCCATTTAAATCATACCAGTCTAGACACAACCGAACTACACCCACAGCCACATTCCAAAATGTCCTGTGGTACTTTATAATACACTGAATTCCTGCATGACACTGTTGAAATGCAGCCATTTCTAGGAGGTAACACAGATGTCATTTAACCACGCACCATTCTAATGTGCAAGACACTAAAAGCGATGGGAGAAGGTAAATTCTCTCTTTAAAGGTCAAGAGCAAATTGCTTAGAACTTTTTCTTTACCTATTTTATTCATTTCCTATGAACAGTTGAACAGCTGTGTTGTATAATAATGAATATTCAACACTCCCCCAAATTTCCAAGACATATATATATGTATATATACAAATATTAAGAAAGCTGAGTGCTCCATTCTCACAGATACATGTCTTCTTATTGAATCAGGAATATGAAACAACATCATATAATTTCACTGATCAGTCACAACTCACTGACATAGCCTGAAGAGTGAATATTTGTAGATAACAATCCAAATATGCAAAAAGCGGGAGAAAGTATAACTTATAGTTAAGAATAATTACAAAGGATGAATTAAAAAAAAAAAAAGAGCCAGGAATTAATATAAATTATATGGACCAGCTATGAATAATTTTACCCTAGAAATTAGGAGCAGGGCTCTCTTCCATCAACAGTATGGAGTCCTAGACCAGTAGCCCTGCAGGAAAAGTAGGCAGCAAGGTTTAAGAACAAGTTCGAGATGGACTTTGACTAGTTCATGCAGTGGCAATGGATTAAATCTGTTGATCCAGGAATGTTTTTCCTTCTTTTCATTTTACTTTTGATGTTATGCCAATGCCATCGAATCAAGAGCACCTCCTGCAATACAGTTGCCGGCTCTGAGGCTTGGCTTTGAAAATCCTCACATTTGGAATTTTTCTTGATTTGAATGAAAATGTTGAGCTTTTCTACAGATACTGGCTGATAGAAATCTAATTTACATGTAATAATTATTAAGGTGAATCAGCACCAACGCATGTGCCTCCAAAGGCAAGGGATAAAAGAAAGAGATTAGCAAATGTTGTTATTGTTGTTGTTTTTTAATGACAAAAATATTGTGAGAACTGGCAGAATGGCTCAGGAGTTTCAGTTTTCAAAACCGTTTCCAAAAACCTGGACAAAGATTATCTTCATCTGTTCATGATACTTAAAAGTCAAATAAACCAATGTCATTTGAAATGAGAGGCACTGCCTGACACATATGAATGGGAGTCAAGGATTTCTGCACAGAGTGGTTCAGAAAACTGCCAATTTGTGTGTGTGCAAGAGTAGTCACCACCCTCTTCACAAAGCCACTGAGTCTGAATCAGGGACCTCTGGAGAGGTGGGATCCAACTCCACAGCTTGCCTTGAAAAGCTGGCAGATGCCAGCTGGAGGCTTTAAAAACTCGTATCTTCTCAGATCCAGAAAGGATGGGGCTCACAGCACACAAGTTTCTGATGCTTTTAATTTCTCACACATATTTTGGTAAGGGGCAGAGAGAAGGCTTCAGGAGAAGGATTCAACGAAAACTAAAACGTGCAAATTATTTTTTTTCCAGTTTCCTGCAAACATTTAGATTATTATTGTATCCATAAAGAATGATAACATTTGAAATACAAAGCCCTTATATTTTTAGTTGAAAGCTCTTTTTTTTTTCTTTTTTTTTCCCTGAAGTCCCCTCCCCTGGTGTTTCATCAACACCCAGACAACTTAAATAAAACAGCAGCAACAAAGGCATGCATTTCACAGTGTTTATTTTGGCAGAAAAGTTGGTTTTCAAACCCATACCCACACAATTTCAATAAACATTTTTGCCAGTGTTGCTCCTGTGTTTACATCTCAACCCTATTATTGTCTTTCCCTACACTGAGCATCTTAATTACCTTTCCCTTTTTCAGGTATTAAATGAATCATTTTAAATTGTTTTGAAGATGAAGAACAGAGACGTAATCTTGAACCCTGGATATTTACATCTCTTAACTTTGGGGGGTGGAATCTCAATTTTGAAGTGTGGGAATTACATATAATGTTGTAAGTAACATTTCAAATCCAAAGATAGAGAGTTGTGCTGGAGAAATAATCTAATGATCAATACAGTGGAAAACAAAAATATAGGCAGATTGAGAGACAGTTCCTGGTCTAAGGATTCATAAAACCTTTCTTTTGATAAAGAGGAGACATTAAAAAATCGAAAAAGAAATTGTCCTGGGTTCAGCAGTAGCAGTCATTTTTCCCCTTCTTGGTAGCTGGTGCAGTGCAATGTTTTGACTTTCAGCTCGGGAACAGAGCTGATAACAAGGATGTTTTGGTTTGGCCAAGGACTTTGTGAGCCTCATGCTCTGCCAGGGAGGAGGGGAAGCCGGAGGAAGCAGAGACAGGACACCTGACCCAAACTGACCAAAGAAGTATTCCATACCACAGCACGTCATGCCCAGGATGTAACTGGGAGTGAGCCGGAAGGGCTGGGAGACTGCAGGGGTTGGAGGAGGTATCGGTCGGAGCTTGGTCGGGCTGGGGGGGGCGAGTTATCGGTCGGCTGGTGGTGAGATGATGTATTCTCTTCCCTTGTTATTTCCTTTATCATTATTATCATTGGTGGTAGCAGTAGTGATCTGTGTTATACCTTAGTTACTAAACTGTTCTTATCTCAACCCGGGGGAGTTGCATTCTTTTCGATTCTCCTCTCCGTCCCTCCGAGAGCAGGGGGAGGGAAAGAAAAGGGGGGGAAGTGAGCAAACGAATTACCTGACTGGGTTTAAACCACGACAGAAATACTGTTGAGATGTGCAACAGAACTGACTGCAAGCAAAGGCTTCTTGAAGACGTCTGGTTAGGCATGATTATTTCTGGCTGGGAGAAAAGCCCCATTAATAAGCATTTCTACTTCCTCTTCTGGTTATGGGACACCATCCTGAAGAGAAATCATTGACAAGCCTGCCTCTTTGTAAAAGGGTTAGACAAATAAATAGTCTTTCTCACCAGACCCCCTCTAATCACTTCTGCCTTTTTGTTTTCCTCTTTTCTTCTAGTTAGCAGTGAACATTTTGGCACATTAATTAAAAAATAGTAATAGTCGCAACAGAAGAAAGAAGACGAGGGGTAAGGTGGGGAAACTGAAGGGGGACGGTAACTGCAGCCCTAATTAACAGAATTACTCTCTGTTGAAAGCTAGTCTGATGAGGACTCTTGTCCTTGAATAAATACTCTGTGTGTCTGCATATGTATATATATGTGCATATATACAGATAAATGTACACGTAAACAGAGCTACTCAGTTGCTTAGCAGCCAGTAGTGTCCTTTCATGAGAAAACAAAATATATTGTGACAAACTGCCTCAAAACCATGAAGTTCCATGAAAATAATTATTTCCACGTAGCTATTCAAAGGTAGAGAGTGGCCCTGAAATTAATGTCTCATCCAACAGACAAAGGCAGAACTAAGTTAATTGAATTCCCATCTGTTCCAAACATAGCCTCAACATCACACAATAATAATAAATAATGTAGTAATCATGGCTAACAATTAATCTTTCAGTTTAGATTTTTATAGGGTACTGAATGGATCCTAATTTCATACAAGTACAGATTGCTGTCTGGACATATCCTCTGGACAAAAAAAGAAAAACAATCATAGTCTGACCATGCACAGTTGTGTCAGATCTTTGTGAGAGCAGAGGCTGTCTAATTTAAAAGCCTTTTACAGTGAACAACAAACTGGCTGGCCCAACTACCATCTCCTGATATATACCAACGTAATGGTGGCTTCAGTGCAGGACTTTACAGCCGTAGAGGTAGTAAAGAGGGATTGAAACCTGAGTGAATTAGCCTTGTAATAAAGCAGTGAGAGATTACAGAGCTGACATCCCATGATAGAATAGAATCATAGAATCATAGAATAATTAGGGTTGGAGAGGACCTTAAGATCATCTAGTTCCAGCCCTCCTGCCATGGGCAGAGGCAGCCCACACTAAAGTGGACTGACATCCAACTGCAAGCCACTGCCCAACTAAGAAGCCCTTTTGCTGTGTCCTCTGTGTGGACCTTGCAATAGGAAAGCTTCCAAAATCCAGCTGTGATGTAAGGGAGACTAGGTCTGCTGAAAGTAATGTCCCCAGAGCCATTGCAAATCTCTTTGCCATAGCTGGGTGTGGAACCAAGATTTACCATGAACTTGTAAACTTCCCCACGTATCTATTCAGACTTTAAACATCTGCAGCAGCTGGTGGCAATGAGATGCCCAGTTCTGCTTTGCTATATGGAAAATCACCTCCTTGTCTTTTTTCACCTGGTTCCTTAGATTCGTTTGCTACCCCCTAGTTTCAATTCACACTAAAGTCAACAGTGATACAGAAGAGAAGCAGGGATAAGCCATGAAGTTGTTACTCCACAATGATGTGAGCTCTTAAACATCTGTTATATCCCAAACCCAAAATAGCCACCCTTTAGTGGTGAGAGAAATGCTCTCTATCTGGCTATAGCTGTAAACAGATGGATAGATACAAGGTGATATGTGGAGCTGGAACAACCAGTTAATAAAGTTTATAAAGTACTTAGGGGGTCCATCTGGACGGATGGTACTTCATAAATGTAAGGCCATTATCAGTGCCTCCTAACAGCACCCGACTATCACTCAGCACTTTCTGGATGGACAGTTAAAGAAAACATAAAATATACTCCTTGGTAGATATTTCACCCAGAGTCTTTTACTTGCAATAACAGAGATCTGGGCTTTCATCTGTACAGACCATTCCCATTTGCAGTCACAGGGAAAAATCCACAATAGCTCAACTCAGGAAGCTGCTGGATTTATTATGTTTGAAGAATGAAGCTTCACAGCACAGCCCTGGAGATAAATGAGTGGTTGGGGAATTTGCTAGTGGCAGGTCTCTTGCTGCAGTAGGAGACTGGATAACTAAAGGGATAGTGATGAGAGAGGTATAGGGTTTTTGTTGTGGTTTTTTGTTTGTTTTTGTCCCCCCCCCGCCCTCAGGGGGCACTGCCCAGAATTAAATTTAAGTTGGTAATGAATGAAAACATAGATCACCTTTCTGGGGACAAGGGGGATGCTGATGTTGGACATCAGCAGAAGTTGTACAGAGTGCTCATTTTCCTTGTGGTCGCCCTGTGGCTGGGGAAGAAACTGGAAGATATTGCTTCTGGATGTGACTTGCAGATGTATATAAAGATCCCAAGGATCTCACTGGAACTTTTCAGCAAGACTGGGACACTCTTACTCCTCATAGCACTTCTTTGTCTAAAGGAATCTGTGAGAGAGGTGGGTGGTTGCACTTTGGAGGAAGCCTCTCCTCTTGGATCTTGATCACCATTTACTGTGAAATCAGGCTGCATTTTTCAGAGAAATTTAGGGTTTGAGCTTTACGGCTTTTTCCATGAAACAAATCTGGTGTCTATGGAGAATCTTTTTTTCTCTTCAGATCCTGAACACCCCAAAAGATTTCAATCTGGAGATGCTGCCAGAGGAAGTGTGGTTTCATTTCTTATGCTGCCATCAATCTCTGCTTTGAGATGGCTTCCCCATACATATCAAACCTCTCAGGATACTTTGTAGGCAAAATTTCCAATGATGAACTATCTTTCCTGCTAAGACTAGAGACTATTATACATCCCATATCCACATCGCCTAATTTAGGATTACAGTTAATGGAAGAAGATATAGGCATAAGCTACCAAGATTGCTGTTCACAACATGGTGGCCTTTTCAAAGATAAATATTTATTTATGCACTCACCCATTATTTGTCCATGGAATCCAAATATTCCATGGATAATTTTAAGGACCATATATAATTGGTTTTGTCAATTTTTATTTTTTTTTTCTAATGGGGAAAGGGAGTGTAAACTGAGCTGTTTGTATTTTACTAGAGACCTAATTTCTCTCTATTTGTGTCGTTACTGATGTGGTATTTAGTCCCTTAAATAACGAAGGCGAAGATGGTAACTTCTCAGAGGTCTGCCATAAGAGACCAGCATGAACTTATCATTTGGTTTCTAAAAACCTGTCCATCTGCCTTTTATTAGCCTTGACTTAGGGATGGAAAAGGAGAAAAGCAGGTCTATTTTGGTAATGGGGGAGCTTCACAGTCCTGTTGGACGACTCCTGACATTTATGAGGGTCTTTACATTTGACAGCTAGGAGACTGAATAACAAGCAAGTAGACAGATGGACAGACAGATAATAAGTGTTATTAGTTGCATGATAAGAAAGATGTACACAATCAAAGTAATAAAGCATGAAGAAGGTAACACATGGTGGTCTAACGCTCTCAGGTGTAGAACCACAACAGAAACCACTATCATGCGAACATTTACAAAACACACACATAACAATAATAGTATATATGTGTTGAGTGGCATTACAAGTCAGCGCAGCATTAAGGAGCTTGCACACCCAGGAAAGTTACACTGATTACACAGGAACTGCAGGATGAAGAGTGGCAGACTATATACAGGATGAATATCATACAGGATGTATGAATAATTGCCCTCAAAGAGGACTGGACAATGAGATGAGAGAGGATGTCAGGGTCAAATTATTATTGGTTATTTTTACTACAGCAGCCAGACGGCTCTCAAACGGTTGATTTGAACAGCTCTAATTGAATAATGTCATTAAAACCCAACAGCCAGTGCCCAGGGAACAACACTGCTGAGTTGCTACCGATGTCTTGCCAGGTGACTATGAAGGTTCATGCCATTAATGACTAGCATTTGCAATGACTGCTTTATTTCATTTCATCACATACTCCTTTTTCAAAGGACCCCCAGTATAAAGATGGGGAATTGAATCAACATGCATTTTGGGCTCATACAAACCAGCAGCCTTTAGCTTGGTCACAGGAAGATTACGCAGAGACCCTTTCTACATTGTCACCAGCCGGCTCTCAACATTGTTATTTCAATGACTTTCACATCTGTGTCTTTTCATCTTAATAACACTCAGCGTTTGCATTGTGAAACGCATTCTGGTCCCCACTTGTAAAGGGGCAATTGCCTGCACACCATCAGTGGCATGACCTAAGTTCGAGATTCAGCAGAAGGCTTCAGCACATGCTTAATTTCAAACATACAACCTATTCAACTCAGCAAGGTAGGAGCGTGTGTTAAACCTGAAGCATGGGTCAAGGAGATAGCAGATGGGAAATTGGCACAGCAGGGCCTGACATGTCATGGTTAGTTACATGGGGTTTGGGTTATTTATGCCTGTAGGGATGACTGTGGAGGGATGGAGGGAGAAAGGAGGAAGCAGGCATGGCGACAGCAGGAGCAGGAAAGGAATGAAAACACATTACTTGTCCAGGTAGAAAGATTGAGAAAAGTTCTCTGAAGAGACAGATTCCCCACTCAGGTTTGGGTCTTTTATTTTTGTTTTTCCTTACAAAGGTGCCATTCAAGTAGCACAGCTGGATGCCGAGTCTGTTTGCTAATAGGCATTCAGAAGTTTGGTCACGGTAGTAAAACTCTAAAGAACAGGAAAGATAGCGTGTGTGTCTTATGTGAATGACAGTGTTCTAGCAAAGCTAACTAAAATGTGTGGAATAACCCACGTTTTCCAGCAAGTACCTGCTGGTACCAGTGAGGTAGATACTCAGACTGGTTTGTGAATGTCTTGCAGAGAGCTGAGTGCATAGTACTGTGCATGGAACAGCTAGTTCCACACTCACCATTGCTGCTAGCGTAACCTGATTAAAGTGTATCTCTTTGCAACACACAAGAGGAGTTGTAACTGTTTGCTTCATGATTCCTCTCTGACCTTCTCTGTGCACAGCTTTTCCAGGTCTAGGAGACAGGTAAAGCCTTCAGTGGCCTGTCTTTCCAAAAGTAGCTGCTTACTTCAGGACACTTGGGAATGGATACTGATCCCATGCCATGTAAAGGCATGGTCCCTAGTCAAGCCAACGTAGGTTGAATGGTGATATCATCGTTGATAGTTCACCTGCTTTTAGAATCAAAGGCACTTCTCACTTTCCCCATGGAAAACAAGAATAAGTACTGAAGAATTCACTAGGACAGATAGGGAGGACCTCTTCCTCAGGGTTGAGGCAAGGAACATCCTGCTGTGCTAGCCTGTAGCCCTTTTTCTCCTGGCAGAGCACTGTCTTCTGAAGGGCCTTTCTGGTGGGGTTGACCCATGCAGGAGGACTGTGCCTGCATTATGATTGTGCCCTAAGGACAAACGTCCACCAAGTCAGTGAATGCCAAGACGTATGTTTGAGTCAAACATGGATGCAGAGTCTGCAACCTACATATGCAATAGGTGGAAAAAGAGAAATGTGGGGAATACAACAGACCCCTTCATAGTCTTCACTCATTGTGGTAAGGAACGGAACTGAACCAAGGGCAATGATCTGCAGTTTAACACCCTCCCTGCTAGATGAGGATGGGTGTTTTTGAGAGACCCATGCCAGGAGCTTGTTTGCAAGGTACTTCACCACTGACACTAAAAGCCTTTGGGAGTATGCTGGGTACACTTCAGAGAGCCCTGATGATGCCTAATCTCTGCATGAAACCAGCTCTGATAAAAAGCATTCTGGTAGCCAAAAATGCCGCACCAATTCTCAAGCAGACTACGAACTAATCCCTAGGATCATGATTAACATGTTTGTTTTGCTCAGTTAAACAGATTCTAATGTCCAGGGCTGGGTGTAAGCATTGCTAAGAACACAGTCACTAAGCTGCCAGCTTTGGGCTGCCTTGGTGATCTAGATGGACACCCCTGAATCTATAATAACCCTGAGCTACAGAGTGGAGAGGTGGGTTTCTTTCCTTTTGTTTAATTTCATTTATTTATTTGTTTGTTTATTTATTAATTTGATCTCTGGTCTGCCATTGAGCAGTCTTCCTAAATATAAGGCCATTATTCTTTTTAATTAGTCTTCTCTTGTCCTCGGTTTAGGCAATATATTTTTCTTTTCATTGCTCATCTAGACAAATCTTCATGGCTTGGAAAAACCATTCTTCTCAGAAAGCAATAGAAGAAAGGAAATTGAGATAGTTGGAAAAAATAGCTCTCCTCTACTTGTCCAGATGCTACCAGGTTCTCCAGACAAGGTTTCCTATAAGATGAGAAGTGAAAGGAGCTTGGTCTCTTGGATGACTGTTTGCTTTTTGCTCTCAGAAGAACAATTAAGTCATATGAGTAGGAAATAATAATAGCTTTTGTGATTGGGAGCGTGAAGGGAGGGGTTGTCCTTTACACTCCATTTTCTCCCCCAGACATGTGGTGGAAGAAGAAGGGATAAAGCATGAGCCAGCAGTCAGGAAAAGGGCACAGCAGAGTGATATCAAGAAAACCAGATCTCAGCTAAAGATCATGAAATGCAGAACAGGAAATTTTCTCTGGTGCTTTCTGCAAACACCATCCTGCCACTGACATAGTCCAGATACCTCAGAAACTTTCTGTGCCCCTTGGATACCTTCCCACAACCAGCCATTGGTCTGTACTGTGCATGAGCCATCACTAATTGCATCAGAGGAAATCTGAGCTTAATTTAAATTGGACTTGCAATGACAGGTCTTTTCTTCTCATCTTCCGAGATCTAGTCAAGCCAACATCTCTGTCTTCTCATGGCATCTGGTAGTCACTGACATGCTTTGTGGTATTTAATTTCCCCTGTTTTCCCAGACCACCATCTTTCTTTAGATGACAGGGTTTCTGGAGTGGGGAGCACAATGTGTGTTCACACCATCCTCAGCGTTTTTGAACCTGAGTCACAGAGATGTCTATTTAGGGATAAGACCCCACACTGGTGTAAACACAGAAATTGCTCAGGAAGACCAATGAGATGCACAGCTTCAGTCCCTGCTCTACACAGACTTTTTAGGTGATCACGGAAAAAATGGATTTCATGTGCTAGAGACAAGCACATAACCACATGGCTCTTAGGCACAGGCAGGGATGCCCACACTATCCTTCTGTTAGCCTCTATACCGGCTATGATGTGGGGCAAGCCAAGTGTCTTTCCAGGTGGAGAAACTACTGCATGAACCAGAAGATTAGTCCATAGCAGTGGTCTGCTCACCTGGACACCAGGGGCTGCCACCTGCACACTGAAATTTTGAGCCCAAACTCAAATAGTTTGAGTGCCCCTCCTCAGGAAGGGCAACAGTCCAATGTCACTGAGGGGCTACATACACTCAAATTGCAGTGTGCTGACACCATGGTAATAAGTCAGTTAAATGAATATCTGGGTAGATACTTCTTCATTAATCAAGCATATGACTTGGAGAACAGTCATCAAAAACATCTAGACAATAATGGAAGAGTACAGCTATTAGCACGGCATACCGCATTATCACCACATATTCTGATTGTTATTAAGTGAACTTTAAGTAAGGCATTCTCCATTTGTCATTTTCTCCTGGTGAATTCAGCTACCAATATTGATTTTTTTTTTTCTTTTTAGTCTGAAAATTTGATTATTAACTTTTCAAAATTTATTAATCTGTTTTCACTCCATTGATACAACAGTAAAATATTACATAAGCACACAAGAAATTTTTTTTTTCATTACTGGCACAAAGTGAGTCATCTTGAACATGACACTGGCTTTGGCTCCATTTTCTCTCACTTTCTTGCTCTGGTTTTATATTTAATCACAGCTTTTTTCTCCCTCTCTCTGCGCATATGAGTTTATTTTTCAAATCCACAGCAGAACGATCCAACTTTGTTCTTATGCTGTTAATTAACACCACACTCTAGTTTCCAACATACTTAAATGATGAATAAGGTTAAATTCCAGACAACGTTCTGTACATTGCCATCAATTAACAATTTTCAAGGCAGCGCTTCATTAATAAACACTGATCAGCAGAGCCCTTGTGTGGAGTGCATCGAAGCTGAGCATTTTGTAAGAAAGCATCTTTAATATGTGTGCTGGAGTGTGTAGTGTGGGTGAACGTGTGCTCGAGCATGTATGTGTGTGTGTGTGTGTGAAAAAGAATCAATGCAATATCTTAGGAAACTCATCAGCACATCATCTCCTTAAAGGTTAATTAAGAATTTGAGGAAGAACAGAGGGGCTGAAGCAGAGGTGATGGACATCCGTGTCTCTCCAGATCATTAAGTACTAATTAGGTTTGGAAAGTCTATTGAGCTTCCTTGGTCTCATCAAGCCATGTGATGGTCCCTGGATACCTCAGTGTGAAATGCCATCAGCACTATATCTCCCTTTATGAACAGGATGCACTTCAGTCTCAGGTGTGCCTGCTGTCTCTCACTCTGTGTGTGTGTATGCCTCTTTCTGTATGTGTCTGATTAAGTTATTTTATATGCTGCATAAAACCTGTGTGCAGAATACAGACTGTTTCAGAATCGTGTAATGCAGCGTTTTTGCTGGAAGGTTTATCAGTTAAAAAAAAAAAAGGTAAAAAAAAAAAAAACAAACCCAAGAAAAGTTCCTGTGAGGTAAAAATTCAGAATGAGAGGGGAAAAACTTACAAATCCATATGAACCCTCTTGCTGTGCTAGAAGTTTACTTAGGGAGAACTTCCAAACTGGCTTCTTATTACTTATGCTTCCTAAGCCTGAGATGGAAGTGGGAGAAGACAGGAGCCCCACAGCAGAAGTTATTTTAGCAAGATCCCACAATGAAGCTTCAAAGAGACCATAATATGTATTTTGTTAATTACCTCTTTCAAAACTCTAGCAAGAAGTACTGCACAGCTAAATCCCAGAAGAAGTGATGACAGTTTTTAAGAAATGGCTTCATGGAAGGTGAGATTCTGCTTTTAACTTAATTTTCTGGCTTTTCAGTATTTCCCGCTCTGCAGGGACAGGGACAGGCTTTTCTCAGGATGTTTCCTTTAAATTGAATTGGAAACACAAATTTAGATGCCCAGCTATGGACAAGGATCCAGCAAGCAATCCAATCTGTGCCTGAAAAAAGCCTCTGAGGTGTCCAGGGACTGAGTCAGCTCTCATGTTAACCTGCAAAGTAATTCAAACCAGATGCCAGTGACCAGATAGGTTGTTCTGGCAACCAGCCTTGATGGTGCTATTAGAAAAAAAGCACAGCTGGCTCTCTTATGAGAGTTCCTGAACTCGGTAACTCAATAATATTTGTTTATGCTAGTTTCCGGGCAGTCTTGAGCTAGGGGGATGGCATCAAGCTGCTGAAAAGTAAAGGAAGAAGGGACATGGTAACACTTTGGCATTGTCAGTCCAAAAAAAATCCTTATTTGGGAATAAGTTAGAGGTGTCTTCCTTATATATAAAGAACTAACCCACGCCGAGTAACACACGTATTCCCTTTATCAGAATGGAGAAAAGAATCCTATACCTTAGGATGTTAGCACTCATTAAGTAAAATGATATTGGGAAGGGTTTTCCTCTGAGTTGGGGACTTTCAGAGAACACCCAGTATAAAGGAGGATGATGACACTGGGGATAGTTGCCATTGCCTTTTTGAGCCTGCTGAACTTTGACTTTGATTGTCCCAACAGAATGGAAGTCGATGGTTCACTGGCTCAAACTGCTGCCCTCTCGATACTCTGCTATTAACATTTTGGTATTAAGAGCAAGTACAGTTGCATTAGCAATGTCCCGGGGTGAAGGAAGCAATCTGGGAACCACTAGGATGTGGGTTCCTAGAATTGGAGAATTCTAGAATTGGAATTAATTGCCTTCCACTCCCACCACTACTGCCACCCAATTTTCAGCAGGAGACTGCTGAACTGAGAAGCTACTGGTAATGTTACAGTCTGCATGTCTGCTCCAGAATATCAAGGACCCCTTGATAAACCCACTGCAATGCTTGGAGCACTTCATCTGCAGGCGACTTGCTCTCTTCAATATGGAGAGGATTGCCACTAATCCTGGTGCATTACTGTTCACTTGACAGAAGTCGCCTGAAACAACTTGCGTCTGTTCTAGTCCTGATTTGCTGTCGGTATTTATTAAGAGCACTGTTTAAAATGGCACACAATGTAGCCTGCAGATAACATCTTAAGCTTCCTGCCTATACCAACAAAAAAATAAACACCCCCTCCCGATAAAATCTCTTCCAAACATTGTCACTCCCCACTTTGCTCAGCCATGTCGCTCTGCTGCTTCCTCCCCAAGAGCTCCCTGAGAGAGCAGTGATGGTAGCAAGAGGCACCTTATCTCTGGTTTTACTGATAACCATTCCTGAGCTTTAAAATTTTAAAACCTAGAGTAATATAAAATGAAATATTAACCACTCAAATTAGCTATATTTTCATTACTTCAGCAGAGAAACATATTAGATTGACAGCACCTGTGATCTTCTATTGGCTAATGAGACCTTCATGTTCCTCCCCTTTCTTGTATAACTGAACATAAACCTCCAAGGGTGTAACAGCTTCTCTGAACATTCAATCTTAACCATTGTGCTTGGAAGTAAACAAGACTTACAGTTGAAGGTTAAATATGGTGATGGTTATATGATGTGGGCATTTGTTTACCAAGAATGTGATTGGGCTCAATGGCACTGCTTTGTCAAAATGACTGGATCTATGTAGCTTAACTTTTTTGATGGTAAAGGCCGTTAAACATCTCCACTAATTCCTGTTTGGATTCTGTTTGGTCTGGACAAATTTGTAGAAGTACAGTAAGTCCTCTGAATTAAAAACAATGACTGCTTGTATGTGGCTCAGCAACATACATTTTCCAGTTTCCAGCAAGGGTCCTACAGTATTTCCAGCTGGGTTGCTTACAACCATTTCTCCTAGCTTTTGATATCTCTCGGTTTCAGTATCGTCATAGACCCAGAAACATTATCAGTTTGAGCAGCAGAATATGGTTCTCAAGCACACTGGCATAGAGGATCTGCTTTTCTGTGTCTCCTACACAAGAACCGTGGTTCTACTGCCAATTTAACTGTCACACAGAAAAATAAGTCTAGGAGGAGATGGATAATTGGTTGGTTTTTTTTAAGTAAGCGATACATTAGAGAACAGAAGTGATATGCCTGTGTGCTTCCTTTACTGGTCCTGGAAGATTTTCTTTTGCTAAACTGATACTGCATTGTTAGTGGATGAAATTTCCAGACCTGTTAGGTCCTTAAAGACCTATTTGTTTTACTTGGATGGGTAATATCCTTAAGAATTTTGCATCAAACAAGATTTTTCTTGTTCTTTTTTGGTCCCACCACATTGGTCTCATGAAAGATTTCATCACTTATGCATGAGAAGGATGTGTGTGCATGTGTGAGGGTATGCATATGTATCAGTCTAGCATAATTCAAGAAATTTTATATACATATGTATATATATACATATTTGTGGAGAGGACATTTATCCGTGAAGAGGGAATTCTGTCATATCTGGTTGGATGTTTCTGTACTTTAGGCAGTGTGTACATACAGAGCACTGTGAGTTAAAGAAGGTTTATATTGTGGTTAGCATCCTAGACAGCAAAAGGAGTTAATACAAAGTGTAACTCTTCTGA
Organism: Pezoporus occidentalis; assembly: GCF_034315485.1. Taxonomy (NCBI): domain Eukaryota; kingdom Metazoa; phylum Chordata; class Aves; order Psittaciformes; family Psittacidae; genus Pezoporus; species Pezoporus occidentalis. The sequence goes on from NW_026913274.1 coordinate 410,564, forward strand.
TCTCAGTAATATATTGGAAGACAAACCAGTGGAGCATCTTTCCTTCCACATTTAAAATAGAGGTTTTCCAAGCAAGGTCCTGTACATCAACCTAGCCCATACAGTATCTTAACATTTGTCTGGGACAAGCAATATTACTCATGGCAGACAGTAACAGTGCTTTCAAATGAGGGACATATGGTTGTCCAACACTGACACCACAGGTGTCTGAGACTTTCAATTCGGTTTCATTCAGTAGACCTTTTGCTCTCCAGTCCCTTGCTACTGCTGTCAGACTTTTCCAGAAGCAAGAAAGAATGTAAGGACAATGTGATAAAATTATGCAAGGTAGTAGAGCCATTTATTAATCCATCATGGAAATTAGTCCATCAGAAAACACCCTGCTTCACAAACTAGATTTCTGGGAATGGGGCATGTGTACTGTGTGCGTGTATCTGCGGGGAGGTGGTGGAAAGCTGTGGATGCAGGAGAGGGGACACAGAAGGGAATTAGCTAGCAAGCTTTAGGGTGAAAGGTGAGGAAAATGACAGCCAGACCCTGACAGGAAATAACAGGGTGTCTAAAGAATAAAACACAATGTGTGCTGCAATCCAGCTTCCTATTGGTTTTGTTTGAAAACCTCGGTTCAGAGAGGGACACCAGTTCTCTGGCATCAAAGAGCCTCATCTATCAATGTCCTTGTAGGCGCCAGTGTGATGAGATGCAGAAGAATAAAGGCTCCCTTGTCCTTTATTTCTTTATCCATTTCTGCAATGAGTGCAGTACTTGGAAGATTTAAGCACTTAAAGTTACAGATAGGGATGTCCCTACCAGCACAAGGCAAAGTCCTTGGTAAGCCTAGCTTTGGCCCTATGAGTGGAAGCTGCCCTGTGTTACTTCTGTGCACCGCTCACCTTTCATTGTGGCAGTCCTTCTGAGGACATGGCCCTGCCTGCAGCTGAGTGCTTTGGGAGCCTTCTATGACAATAGGTACTCTTCAGCTAGCCTGATGAAAGTTCAGGGATGCAACATTTCCTCTTGGATAGTTCTAGGTAGACACCATGTAACCCTCTTGGAGTTATTTAAGGATGAAAAGAGACAGGAAGAATCTGCCTTGTCTGGCCAGCCATAGCCTTCGCGGAAAAAACCTTCCTGTGAGCTCTGAAGACAATGAGGCCTGGCTTCCTAATGGATTGTACCGTGAACCCTGACCCCATTTGGAGTTTCTGGTGTCTAGCGAAGGGTGCTCTCCATGTCCCCTCTTTCCGTACAAGCATGGTACTCAGAACTGCACATTACAGCTCATTCCTCTGTGTCAGTCCTCAAAAGAATCTCCTTTGGGAAACAGGATAGCTGGGCTGAAAGGAAGAAGGAGCTTGCTTTATGTATCTGCTCACTTCTTCAGGGATACCAGCATTGTGAGATACAGTTCTCAGACCAGGACTACCAGGGTCAAAGTCTGTCATTACAGGTTCGTAATCTGCATGGGCTATAGATCTAAATCGCTATATGCATCCACCATCACTGAGGAGAGGGAGAGGAAGAGGAGTGGAATCATAATTGATACCTGGACATTTTGATTATTTATAAGGAGGAATCCACAAAAAGTATTTTTCCAACTTTTAGACAAAGAGCTTTCTCCAGAAATTGGAAAACATAATAATTTCAGAAGCATCTTACTAAAATTAGGTTTGTTTGGAAATGTATTTTCCATTAAAAACCAATATTGCAAATGGTCACTTTTGACCATCTTTTTGACACAGCTTACATAGAATTGCAAGTCCTGCTTCACCTTTGATGGAATGATATGAACTAAAAAGAGGTTTTCTTTTCATTCCCTAAGTATAAGTGTATTTCATTATCCTGGCTACTGGGGATGTTAAGCTGTCCTGCTTCTCCAGAGACAGGCAATGCTGCAGGGGTATATTCCCACCCATACAACCAAAGTGCAAAACATCCTTCAAGCATTGTTCAGGGAAATTGCATATAGCATTTTGACAAGGCATGTTCTTAACACTAGAGATGAACTAACTCAACTTTACATCAGCAGTTTTTTCATCATCTCTGCAATTACTATATATATATATATATATATATATATTTATTGGATGAAAGGGGTCAAGATTTGGTAAGATTTGTAAATTCAGATGCTTTTTTAGTTTCCTGCATCAGAAGCAACCCCTCTCCCCCGCTCCAGGCCTCACCACTTTTGCCTGTCTTTAGCTGAGGTGAATAGCCTGATTCAGATTTTTGTAAATACACTTCAGCTGGTCTCTGAGAGGTTCTCCGCACTGCAGAGGTATGAGTCACGTTGTTGCTTTCACTTTTACACTGGGGATACTGCTCCTGCCAGGATCTTGCCATTTACTTGGAGAACTAGTCAGCGCTCCTTTCGCATTCCAGATTGTCATCCTTCCCTTTCCTTTTCCCCCCTCCCTCTACCCTCTGGGAGCTGCATCTTTCTATTGTCCTATGAAGATAGACCTTGGGTAAGTGATGTTGCCTGATCTCTGAAGGAAGGAAAACAAAACCCCAGCAAAACAAAACCTGTTCCCATTCACACCCCAAACTGTGAGTATGGTCCCTTTGTGCCAGCTGCACCATCTCACTGCTGTTTTTTATCTTGCCATGATTTTTTTTGGTGAAAGCTGCCTATGCAATCTGTGAGCACTGTTGGAACAGCCCAATTTTACAAGCATAAAGTATTATGATTGCATTGATTTCCATCATAAATCATATTTTCCATCCTCTGTCTCTCTTTCCTTGCACTGACTGAATTAAGCCTTGGTGTTTTCTTTAGCTGCTGCCAGAGATGAGGCTTGAGATGATATTAGGGTAATGATGATAAATTTTAGCCTCAAGCCAAACCATTTCCACATTACAGATAATGTTTTTTTCCAAATAAGTTCTGTTATTGGAATCCAGGATCCACTACATCTTCAGGCTCGGAGGCTGCTTCAACACAGTCTCTTTGCTGTAATGGGTTTATAGATTTGAAAATTTGCTCTAAACAAATAAATGAGAGAAGGGAGGAAAGAATGAATGACGAGATGGAGAGGGAAATCAAACAGAAGGAAGAGAAAAGGAGGGGGGTGAAAGGAGAAAGAAAGAAAGAAGACATAAACAAGTGAAATAAGAAATAGAACAATAGGGGAGAAGCAAATAAGGAGAAAAATGAGACAATGCACAAAGCAAAGTACTAGTAATCCAGCTGCTAGCTGTGTGTGTGTGCCTGGGAAGGAGCAAAACTGGCCTTACAGTCAAGCACAAGTGCCACACAAGCATGCAGATCTACAGCTATGTGTTTCAGATTTCACCCCTGCCTTCTTAAGAGACCATTCCCTAACATCTCATCTCAGAATGGCCTTCAACAGAGTAGTGTAATATTAATGCAAAAATCTCAGCTGCCCTCACAATGGACTGGGATGAAACTGAGCTAAGCCTGACCCAATATTAGCATCTGCAATATGGCCTCAGACTCAGGTAGCGTCTTACTGGTCTAAGGTTATTCTCATTTTTCTGAAGCTACTGCAAAGCAAGTCATCTTCTAGCTTTTGTTTGAGGGGAATTCAGTTTGTGTAATCAGGCCTGAAGGACAGTGTCCTGTGCTCAGCAGAATATAGATTGTGGGCATGGTGACCTTCAGTAGAGCAGTTGAGGTAGGCCAAATCCATTACTTAGTTGTTTTTCAGCCACTATAAACGGAGGCAGTTCACCATGGCATCTTACAGAAATAATCCTGTAACCCTCACTGGTGTTCCATCCCTGATTTGGAGCATAGCTCAATAAACTGTATGCTCCATGTGTGGCTGTTAAGCACCTATGTGCCTCTCTGCTCCGTTCTTCACATTCGCCAGACCATACCTGCTTGAGTGAGTGTTACTCTACTGAATGAGTGAGGTCCCCCATGGGGGAGCACAGGCAGAGTTGTCTGCTTCAGCAGCAGGCAGCCCTCGGAAATCAGGCTTGTTCAGAGTTACACAGAAGTTCTGAGGAGCTCTGGCTGAGGGAATCACCTACACACAGAGACACCCCCATGGGAAGAAGCACACCTTGATTCCTACTCTATCTTTCTCATGGTTTGTCCTGCCAGGTGAGACTTTCTAAGGAAGCTGCTTAGCATCTGCCACCCTTTGTGCGTGCAGAGGAAGAACAGTTTCAGATCCTTAGTTCATCCTGAGCTGTAAAATTGCATCTCATTAGCTTACATTGTGACAGTGGGTTTCATCTGAATGAAAGCAGGTATCTGTGACACAGGTGTCTCCATCAGAAAGAGCCACCCCAGACTCCTTTTAGAGTCAATGCATGCCAACATGAAGTCCAAGCTTGCAACTGGTCCCATCTAATAGTAGACATCTAAGTAAGTCAGATGAATCCCCCACTAGCTCTAAAGGGAATCTGGGATGACTTGCTTAAATATCGCAACCTACATCTGGGACCAGATGAGTTGCAGGCAGCTGTATTTTACTTCTTTCTGGTCCAGCTGCTTACAAAGAGACTTGTGCTGTATTCGTGTGGCTTACATAAGCATCCCCAGTGTGATTCAACCTGGCAAACAATACTACTGCACAATGAAATAGGTATACTGCACAGAAGAAGTGAAGAGGTGTCTATCTCAGGAAAATTAATCACAGTGCTGGAATATGAAATGAAGGTGGAGAAAAAGTGAGTCCCACATGGTTTGCTAAAGATATTCCTTGTTGTGTTCTAAAGGAGGCATGGCCTCACAGACAAAGGCTGACTTGGCATGACAAGCCTCTGGGCTAGATTCTCCTGAAAAGGACAGTGCAGAGCCAGTGGTTTTAAGCTCCAGAGAGGCGTGGAGTCACAGCTCCCTGCACTTTGCCTTTCAGCGCTGGACAAGTTTATGGGTCTTCAAACTTTACCCAAATAGCTCTTTGCTCCGAGCCACACAAGTATTTCAACACAACCTAATGAGCTAGGGGAAATATCAGACTCACAAGATTTTTGTCTGATCATTCTGACACTGCAGAGACATTGGAGTAGTCTGGACTTTACTCTCAGTTGAACAGAAGCAAAGCTGGTGATGTTGGCTCTACGACAAACCCTCTCCTGAGGTGTCTGGTATCTCATGCCACAGTTCCAGCAGTAGATTAAACAGGTCTGGGCACGGGTTTAGACACTGCACTGAGAGCACCCAACCAGTTTTATTGTTAGCATGATCCTTGGCATGATATTAGTTGATGCCAACTAGTGCTCTCCCACACAATGCTTTGATAAGAAGGATAGCTCACACTGGGAATGATTCCAGATGAAGTCTGGATGAGGCCACTCCATTTTGAGAGGAAGAGAGTTTAGCCACATGGATGAGGTTTGTTTTGTGCACTTGCACAGGTTCTGGCCTGTTTGATTTAGCTGTATAGCTGTTGCTTTACTAATTCTGTCCAGTTAACCAGCTATCTATCTCTTGCAAACTTTTTTCTTCCAGCCTCAGGTTCCAGAAAAACAGAGGAATATCTGATATCCTGATTCATATTCCTTCCTCTGGAGCTCAGAGTTATTGTTCCTCTCAGCCATAAGCCAGAAGCCCTCACTGCAACAAGCTGGGCAATGCTGAAATACAACCTGATGCAGATGGTAGAGGCCAGCTCTGATTCTGGCCAACATATTTACAGCAGGGAGAAGGGGAAAAAAAATGGACCTGCAGATAGGTAGGCAGGTGGCAGGCAGTTTGTTTCACTGGCAATGCTGGAGTGCCTACTTCACGGGATGCTAAATGCAGTAAGTGGGGAGGAGAACAAATTTAAGAGGGAAGAAGGAGGGGGTGAAGCAGCCAGTGCTCTTCAAGGTACAAAGGGAACATCCTGTACTTCCAGAGCAGTCTTAGAATAGGAAACCGCCCTGCTGCCTTCGCAGGGTCCATGTCTTTATTATTCATATCAGCCCCTAGAGAGGGGCTCTCTCTGAGGACATGAGTCATCTGGGAAAAACAACAGCCCTACCATGTCCCTGCTGCAAGTCAGGGTTGGCACAGACAGCAGGTCTAGGCTATGAATGCCAGATGATAAGTCCTTAAAATTGGGCTAAACCATTTTACTTGCTTACTTGGACGAATCAAACTGCGATCAGTTTGACTTAATCAGACTGTCTGGCAATCCTACCAGCACCCTATGACAAAAACCTACCTGATATCCTGCTGCTTCAGCCAGACCCATCAGAAATCTATGCTATCCTCCATCATTCCTCAAGGCTAACTGCTTCCTGGTAGTGCTGACTAGCCAAATTAGACCTCCACTTTGAATCTATATTCCTAGTACCAAGTCCAAAACTGTCTGAGAATGCTGCAGGATGCCAACACACAGTGCAGGGCTCAGTGATACATTTTCCTTTATTGCTTTCTGTCCCACAGTTTAAAAAACCAGCAAAGGCTTTATGCATGTCCTTTCACCAGCGGAGTGCCTCCTTTTTCACTCTACTTATTGCAGGAAGGGAGGGATCACAGCTGAAATGCGGAATTTAAGTTCAATAAAGCACAGCTTACAATGCAGGACTCCTTTCAATGAATAGATTGACCACACAGGAGATCAGCAAGATGGACAATGCAGCCAGGGAACAGCCGATGCTGTAGTTGTGCAAACTGAAGCAGCCAGAAAGGCAAGCAGCACTTAGGGTTTAAAGCACAAAACCACGCACCTTCAGACACCCGGAGTGACCACCTGAAGGGTGTTGAGCTTGAAGCCATGTGTCCAGAAGCTTCACATCCCGAAAACGGTTTCTGCACAGTTCTCCCTCCTCTGCCTCCACAGATTGACCACAAATAAAGGCACTGCATTGCCAGATAACTATGCATCAGCAAAGGCAGGAGTTTGATCCCCATTCCTAGGACCTCACAGACAAGGTATATAAGAGGACAAAGTTACTCTCACATTTACTAACACCCAGTATTGCTGCTGGCAGGGACACCACAGGGAGAAGGATAAGATAAAGCGCAGAGAGCAACCCCATCTTCCACCTTATAAAGGAGCATTTATAACCAAATGCAATAGAGACATATAGTTACTGTGGCTATACCAGACATCTTCAGCCTGCTGGGCAGTGATGCTAGTCCTATTTTTGAATGAAAAGTAATACTAAACAGGATTCAGACTATTTCATGGGTGGTATTTTATTTTATTGCATTTGGACAGTGTTTTGGTTTATTTTGCATTTAATTTGAAAGATTGAGCAGTTTCCCAATAAATCCCATAGTAAAATCTACATGAGAAATACACTTAAAAAAAAACCCAACCCAACAACAATAAAACTCTTTCTTCTGCTGCTGCTGATAACAAGGCCTATTACTTCCCAGCCTGTGTTTGGTTTCAATACTGTATAATCTCTCAGCTGCAAACAAGAGACCAAGGCAGCTCTGACTAGAGCTACCCTATAAATGATTTTGTCCTTGATGTTTGCTCTCACTGGAGAGGTGCCAGACTCCCTGCTACATGTTTAGGTACAGGTGGTAAATAGGCTTTTTGGCTGGTTCATAGGTAATTCACAGGTAGCTTGTTAGGAGAAACCAGGTTTGCACCCAATGAGAAAATAGAACTTTTTAAAACCCCCTGCATCCTGAGGCTAAAGCTTTGGTATGAAGCTCCTCACTTTTCCCCCCCATTTAGACACAGTGGATGATGTCACCATCTCACGGTCTATTTTACAGCAAAGCACCTAACCTGGACAATAAAACATTGCCCAGGCAATGTTACTTGTGTAGCACACAAGGAACCACACTTGTCCTTTGCGGTTGCCTCTCCCAGACACTTTCTAACATGCCCCAAAGCTGACAAAGGCTGACAGCAGCCTGGAGCTATTTGACTGCCCAAAACCATAGACTCATTCGGGTTGGAAAAGATCTTTAAGATCATGAAGTCCAACTGTTAACTGAACATGGTCAAGTCCAACACTAAACCATGTCCCTGAGGGCCCATATACATGTCTTTTAAATACCTCCAGGGATGGTGACTCCACCACTGACCTGAGCAGCCAGTTCCTGTGCTTGGCAGCCCTTTCAGTGGAGAAATTTTTCCTAATATCCAGTCTAAGTCTCCCCTGGCACAACTTGAGGCCATCTCCTCTTGTCCTATCACTTCTTACTTGGAGAGAGAGGCCGACCCCACCTCACTACAACCGCCTTTCAGGCAGTTGTAGAGAGCAATAAGGTTTCCCCTGAGCCTTCTTTTCAAAATGAGTGAGAGTGTTTCTGTTTAAACTAATGGATATGGAATGACTATGATTAAATTCAGGCTAGAAATGAAGAGGAGATAGAGATGTGGAAAATCCTTCCAAAATAGAGCAAAGAATGGGAGTGATCTGAACAAACACTGATGCCTACAGCTAAGTCAGGCCCCTTCTACTCAATGGAGAGAATTAAGCATCACTTATGAATCATCTCACTCTAATGAGGCATCCACTGCAGGTCAGATTGAAAAATTCTTGCAACAATCGGTTAATAAAAAATTACCTTGATGAAAACTGCTCACAACTACTGTCATAAAAATCCAGATATTTTCCTTTGAAACTAATGCAGCACTTGGTTTATGTTTGGATAGTGAGGAACTGTGTCTTCCCTGTTAATTTGAATTTAAGACCTAAAGACTACAGTGTTTCTCTTCTCTCCTCTTCTCTCTTTAATTAATCTATTTTCATCCAATATTTCTGTAATGAACAGAGATGAATCAAGGCGTTGGTTTAAATAAAGAAGCAGAGACTTACTCAGTAGTGAGGGTTCTCTTTGTTCTCTTTTCTTCAAATTTGTCTCAAATGCCACCTTTCAAGACTCCTTTCCCCTTGAATAAAACCAACTTTCCACATGGTTGTTTCTGCTAAGATTGCTGCCTCAAATCTCATAAAAAAAAACATTGTTTATGTGAGGTTTCACTTGCCAAAACTAATGGGAAATAGAGAGAGCTGATGGAGAGGAAAGATGGAGATTTTGTGTTCTCAGCACCTCTCCTTAACAAAAGCACAGCCAACTGTTTTTAGAAAAGCCCCAGTGTGCCTTTGTCACATGGAACAGACAAAGGTGCATCCCAGCAATGCATCCCAGCACACACACAAGTTAACTGAGACATAAAGGGAACCAGCACACAGGTATTGGTACCTTCTCCAACCCAAGATGTAGTCCTGCCTTCCTGCTTTTGCTATGAGTTACAGGATTAAATCACACTTCTGATATTAGTGGGTTTTTTTAGTTTACTGGTCAAGGAAGCATCTCAGATCTGGCAAGCATATTCCCCTCTTGGTGTCCTTGTGTTGAATATAATAATGATGGACTCTGGTTCTTGCTTTTAGTTTGGAAGTAAGGGGTGAGTTTTTGAAGCAGCACGAGAACTGCAATTCTGAGGTTCTTCACTTTGATTCACAAGCCACACCACAACCACACATAGAGGACCCCTGCCACAAGCCTACATAGGACACTGTGTCTGAACCTGTGGACTAATCACACAGGTGAACAGATTCTGAACCCAGTGTGACTTCAGACCCTGAGTGATGTGATTTCTTGCCGCGCTCGTTCCTTTACTCACATATTTTCCCTCATTTTGTTCTGTTTCTAGCGTTAACGAAGAAATCGGTGTGTGCTGTCCAGCTTGTCCAGCATTTCAGGTCTCCTGCAGGTTCCCTCACAACTCTTTCATCTTTCACAACAGTGGCCAGCATGCTCTGAGTGCAGTTCCTCTCTGACTGCAGCCTGTTTTGAAACCCCCACAATAGTACTGCTCCTGCCTCATCCGAGATAAAACTGAATGCCACCTTTTCCATTTCTTCTTTGGAAATGATCTCTCTACACTCTCTCTCACTACAGAGCTAAATTATCTGAACTTTTTCTAAATAATAATAATAATAATAATTTTTTATTCTATGAGCTGGTACTTTAGTTGATGCGAAAAATGTTTCAGAGAAGTCTGCTGAGATTAGCTAGATGTAGGTGGTTTCAGAACCATTATTTGGGTCCCTTAGCAGTGTAAGTTATTGTACTGGGAGAAAACCACCACCCACAACTATCCGTGACCCTGACACAGGGGGGGATGATCGTAACTTGCTCCTTTTCCCTTTTCCTCTGTCCCTGTTCATCTCCGCCTTTACAGGGTAATTGCCTCATTTGGGAATGAACGTACCAACCAACCGCCTTCATGAGTCAAAAAGCCACAAGATGGCATTACAGAGCAATTAAACGGGAATTCTGTGCTGGAATCTGTTTCTTTCCCGTTGCCGGTGGAGCAGGAATTACGAGCAGCCGAGCAAACGGTGCTCGCTGTAAGAGGGGACAGGTGTTTTGGAGCAGCTTCCAACACAGCCACTGTCCCTTCTGTTGACGGTCTCACCTGGTTAACTCTTATTAACATTTCCAAGATTTCAGATGAAAGCCCTTCAGGAGGCAGAGAAGAGCACGGCTTCTCCATCTAGCCTTTGTTAGTGTTATTTTCCTCTTAATGTACGTTTTTTTTTCCCCTTTTCTCCCTCATCCATAGGTGTATGTGCTTGTCTTGGTTTTGAGGGGCTGTGTGGTCTGTAGTCCCCTGAGGCTGTGTTTATGATGGAAACTTCATGTCCGAACACACTATGTACTGCAGATATCACTATGTGCAGGCATGCGGATTGCTGTAAGGCCTGATGGACCAAAGGAAAAGGTAAGGAAGAGAGTGTGTAGGGTGAACACACATGTGTGAACAGTGTGACACACGGTAAGTTACATGAAGCTCTCAAGGTTTATTCACCTGAAGTATGTATGTGCACGGTGCGGTGGTATGTCTGCAGTGTGTCTGCCTGCTTGTGAAATAGTAAACACTTTTGATGGAAAGTTGTCTTGTGAGATGGTTGTAGGTGCAGTGTGCCATTGTTTTTGTTGTGCTGGGGCAAGCGACATCGTGAGTGCATGGGCATCTCTTGCGGCTTGTGGTCTCTGTGGCACGGAGTAGGATTGTGCCTATGTCGTGGTGGGGTGTGAATTATTCAGGCAAACAGTGCCTGTGCGGCCATTCTGTCCATAGCCATGCTGGCTCGGCTCTGCGGTGCAGCATGCAGCATGTGTGTATCAGCACACCCATGGTTCGTGTGTATCAGCACACCCATGGTTCATGTGTCTGTGGAATGTGTGATTTACACACGCGTGAATGCTGCGGGGGGGGCACATGCAGCTGGTATCGGATGGTCACAGCGCACTGCAGGAGTGATATTGAGGAGGGGGAACTGTTAACATTCCATTTGGTCCTCTAGTGCTTGGCAGCATTGAGGGGAACAGAACAAGGGTGAAAAAAAATCTAACCCAGTTGCTGACTTTCCCTGCAGTTTGGCAAAAAATGCAAGACAGGAAGAGCTGATCCCCAATACCTGACACCAACTAGCTTATTTTTGTAACTAATATAAAGTCCCCTTTATATCACATCTTGCACTGTTATGGGCCAGGCCAGGGAACGTATTAGAGCTGATTCCTCAGAGCATCCTGCAAATGAGACAGAGCTCAGGGTGAACACGCTTCAGAAATCAGCAATTTGAAATAAAAGCTGAGATCACCAGATCTCTCCAGTGTCTCCTTTCTCCAGTAAGGGCAGGTACTTTACTTGTTGGCTGCTAGTGAACAAAAGGTACAAATGTTGCTGATTTATGTGCAGTGCTGTTCAAAGGAGTGTTTGAAGAAACTATTTCCCTTTTTATTAGATGTCATCTTAGTATTATAATTTTTATTACTCCTACCACCATGTTTATAATTGTTACTATTGTTAAATAATTTCAATTATTTTGTAGTCAAATTGGCTAAGGGAATCTTTGATTTTTTTTCTCCTTTTCCTTTTTTTCTTTTCCCCAGCTATAAAAGACCTAATAAGTTGCCGCATTGGGGCTTCAAGGAATTGATGCAAGATTATTCCCTCTTGGATTACTTTCTTGGTGCTTTGTCTGGCTTCATTTAAGTATTAGCCATCATTGTTTCATATTTTGTATTGTGCTCCAATCAGGGATCATTTCAGCACTGCATTCCCTTAAACGTGAATCTCCCAAAAGCTTAAAGGCAGAAAAGAGCACAGGGGTGAGGCTTTCTCTGTACTGAGGTGATCGTTTTCATGGCAGTCTGTGTCACAGTGGTGTTCCTTTGATTTCCTTTTCATTCCTGAGCTTCTCTGCTTTAGAGGGCCATCGGGCCCTGGAACTCAGCCTGCGCTAACAGCTACCTGTCCCCCACCAATTTCCCTGTGACCATGTGGTCCTGCCACCCTCACCTAATCCAGTTTTGGTGATTTTTTAGGCAGTTTTGTCCATACAGTGATCTGCCCATTTGCTGTATGCCCAAATGTGCCCTCCTCTCATGTTTCCCATCAAGCCTGCTTTGAAAATCCTGTCTAATCCCAACTAGACTTGAAGAAGTGCCACCAGCTTCCAAGAGGCTGGTTTCTGAAATGGGTTATGAGCATAGGTCACTGAGGTTGAGTAGAAGGATCATATCAATGCCCCTGTTAAGGGATGTTCACTGAGATCTTGTGCCATAGGCATGAGGGCACTAAAGAGTCAATACAGGATGGGCAATGAAAAAATCTGTAGTGCACTACTGCAGATGGAGCTAATTGTTTAGTCTTTTACCCCCTAGCCCTTCCAAATGCAGAAGTATCCAGGTCCTTACACCAAATCCCAGCCTCTGTGTTACTACTGCTATTGCTACAATATTGCTGCTGCAAAACGCAAATGTGAAGCAGAGAAACAGAGCAAAAGGGAGATGTCTGGGGAGCTGAGATCCCAGTAAAATGATTCCTTGGCATAACTAAAAGAGGAAGGCATCTTTAACACTAAGAGCCCAATGTCACGGTTATTCATGTGATACGAAGAGACAGCTCTGCACAACGCCTTAGAGAAGAAATCCCCTCCCAGGAACACTCTGAGGTCCTGATTTAGCACAGACTTAAAAATGCATTTGAGTCTCACTATCTCGAGTGACGCTTACTTCTGTGTGTACACCACAGCTTTCAAATACCACACCAGGGCACATAACAGCTTACACCCAAAGAGAAAGCAGACGTAGGCACAACACAATTACTGAGGCTGCGGATTTAGGCTGCCTGAGAGCCTTCTCTTTAGTGGCTGTCCCCTTGCTACACATGACACGGGGAGACTTTTCTGGTAGGGTGTCATCTGCTTCAGGCTGAAACAGCTTAGCCATTACGAGGATGAGATGATCACCCTTGTATGGGCGATTTCTGCTGAGTCTCGAAGGGACTCAATCTTTACTCTTGGGAAAAGTTCCTTTCCACCAGGATATAAGCTACATCGTAAGAGAGGGGAGACAGTTGCACCCTCTACATCCTAACACTGTGAAATCTGTGAAATAAAGATAGAAACATATATGGAGCAGAAGAAAGGGAAGTGAAAAGGGTATATCTCCAAAGCTGAGAGATTAGAGATCCCACCTTTGAGTGGGAAACTTAATGAAATTGCCTTTAATCGAGTGCTAATTTAATGTAAAATATATTTGGAGATTTATTAAAAAAATAGAATGTGAAATAGAAGCTGGGCTATTCTTCAAGAGCATACCCTATGTAGCTGGTTACAAAGTAAGAAAGGAGTATTTTATGCAATTATTGTGGAAGACAGTATGATTACACAGGCAGGGAAAGACAGAAAGAAGCAGAAGGGCTGAACTATAAAAGAAAAAAGCAAAAAGCGGGAGAGCTAGCTAGCTGTTAAGAAAGCTGGGCATTATGAGAAATTATTGTGTAAAGTAGTGGCCGTGTAGAACAATAGATTAGGGACAGAGAACCCTTAGCCTGTCATTTGAAAGGAAAAGTAGCGCAAGTTCAGGATGCAGTGAAGCATCCAAAGGATGGTTGAGTGGGTTAATAATGTCACAGAGATATAATCAAATTAGTAATGCTATCTTGGTGATGTGGTCTAGTCTATCAAAGCATTTACCTGGTTACATTGTTCAAAACAATACTACTCGAGAGGCAGGGGAATCCAGACGTCCTTCCTGTTGTGCATCTGATGCAGGCACACGCCATCCCCTCTTACGTAAACCTCACTGAGGGAAAAGGGAGTTAATGGGGCAGAAATTGCTCCCCATCCTCCCTGCCTTTGAGCCCTGTGCCCTGGATGCCAGCTCCCAGCAGCCTCACTGGGGCAGAGGTTCGGGGTGAGCAGCCTCACTGACACAGCAACATGATGCCCTCCCCAAGACAGCTCTGTGGAGCAGTGCTCGCTGCAGAAAATGGCATCAGCCTCCAGGCATGGGTAAAGCCAAGGATAGAAGAATGACTGTCCTTGAAATCCTTCCTAAAGGAAAAAGATCTAGCTGGGGAAAGATTAGAAGTTTTATTATGTATTCCCACTGCTCTTGCCCCAGTTCATACCAAGCAGTACAACCCCACTAAGGCTGCAACCCCCCTTTTCTTTCCCTATTATCCTCTGTGATTCTCTGAATATTCACTACTGTAGGGCTCCCAGTCTGAAAGCAAGGTAGCCTGATAGGAAGACACCTGAGCTAAGGTGAATCTAGGTAACCAGGGGAATGAGATAGGAATAATGGGATAAGGACTAGTCTGAAATGGTGTGTCAGAGCAGAGACACCGAAAGGATGAACCAGAAGAAAATGTATAAGAATGGATGGGAGGGATGAGCACATTTCACAACACTGTATATGTCCAGGCTAGAAATGTTCATAGAAAAGAGAGAAGGGAAAGCACATCTTACAAGAACAGTGATATGTGAGAGGGGTGTAGAAATATTCTTACAGATTCAAAGACCTCATTTGGGCTGCTGCTTTGTAAGAACAAATTCCCACATCTCAATCAGATTAAGATTAAAATGTGTTTATATAGTTATCTTCCACAAAGGTGCTGCATTTAAAAACATGTATGTAGTGTATATATGCATGTATGTGTATACAGGAAAAAAATGAATCAATAGGTATAAGGGTATTTTCTTCAAATCCCCACGACCTAGAGAGGATTGCAAAGGCCAGTGATATCAGTATAAGAAAAGACCTGTCCCCAGCCCCCTCCATCTGCTGTTTTCTTCCAGGACAGCAGGAAGAAATGCAAAGAAATGCAATTCTCCCTGTTCCAGCTCAGTGAGGAAGAAGCAGCACAAAGAGTCCCCGTGTCTGTCGGCAGGACTTGGAGATGGGTATGGGGCTCTCAGGGAAGGAAATAGAAAATAAAATCAAATGAGGCTTAATCCGAAAAGCAAACGTTTGCAGGGACAAAGCCACCATAGGGATTGTCATTTCACAAATTGTATTAATCTGGGCAAATAGTGCTTCAGAAACAGTAACCCTGGTGTTCATGCTCAGTTCCCCCTCCTGACCTTATCTCGCCTTCCTTGCTCCCCTCAATATGGGGCAAACCCTTATCACTGTGCCACAAAGACCTCTTCTTCAGCAGTGCAATCATGCAAACCTGGAATGTGCGCATGGATCTGATATGGAAAAGAGATGACTGAAATGTGACTTTTTTGCTTTGACTTAACAAGTAGTGAGAGAGATTAGTGATGCAAGATGACAAAACAACTGAAGGTCCCCACAGAGCAGTTTTTGCACTTTCTAGGGGCTGTGTGTTTGTAAGTAGGATTGTTTTTATCACGCTCTGCATCTTAGGTCCAAATGAATGTGCAAGATTGAGCAGGTAGAAGAAGGTTTGGAAAACTAAACCATATGTAAGTGAAACAGGGTGAGCAGGAAAGAGCAAGGAAATCATTATAACCAGGCTGGCAACACTTCCTACACTCCTTTTTGGTCCAGCCAACACATTGGCCACCTGTTTGCCTTTCAAGATGCTTTGCTGTAGTCCTTCTTTTCAGAAAGGAGAAGAGAGGACAGGTTGTTTTCCTTCTGGAAGCTGATGGAATCTCTCTCCACTTGCCTATCTTAGTATTTCCTCTGATCACTTGCCATCTGGACACCTACAGATCCAAGAGTTTTCTATGTACAACTTTTGCTGTGAGGAAAAGGAGACGATAGTGGAATTTCAGTTCTATGGACAAAGCCAACATGGAAACAATAAAAGAAAAACAACCTTTTTTCCTGATAAGTACTGACCCAAAACAGTGCTGGGAAAAGATCTTTTTGGCTTTTTACTTTACAAAATCTACCAGACCTGCTCATGAGCTGGGGAGGTGGAAGCAATTTGGTTTTGCTTAATTTCAAAGCCACTAAAACATCACTGGTTTGAACACTTCAGTTCAATCTCTAAAGCTATTGAGTTCATGTTCTGATTAAGAGAGGCAGTGAACAAAGGAGCAGAGAGTGGGGGGGGGGAAGGAAGTAAGAGTAAAAACTAACATGGTGAAAAATGAGGCAGAGTGAAAAATACATTGAAACTGTGAAGAAAAAAAAAAAGAAGAAAGTGTTAGAAATGTGGAAAGAGAAAAAAGTTATAGAAGAAAAAAAGCTATCCCCTGTATCTACCTAACAGTTCCTTCTAATCTTATCTGTCATGATAATTACCAGATATAGGTGTTTGTACATTATGCAAAGACGAGGGTGTGTGTGAGCTCATGTGCATGACTTCTGACAATTCACACGTACAACCTGCTGATTTCCCCCTTTAGCTGGAGGAAAGATTTCTTTATTATTTTTTCAACTGAATCACCGTCAGAATGAGCTGAATTACAGGAAAGATGAGGTTAGGCAGCTTTTGAGAAATCCAATAAAAAAATCCAAAGGATTCCCCAAACCCCTGAACTCCAGGAAATGTGCTAGTTCCTGTGTATTACATTGTTTCCTTCCTAACATATTAATGTCCAATATGCGTCAATATGCTATGGCATGCTCTGGTTTACCTTTTTTTTTGCCGAGGCTTTCATTCAGCCTGCAGTTCTATGCAGTTTTCTGCATTTGTCTAAATTTGCACTGAGTTTGGCATCCATTTTTATCCCTTCTATACCCCAAAAATCACTAGACTTGGCTAAACTGTGCTTTAGGATGTAAATGGAGTTTAAGCGGGGGAAGGTATGAAGAGGGCAGTTGATGCTGGCTTAGTAATGTGGTGAGGTGTGCTCAAGTGACAACTACTCATCAGCAGCTAATCCAATCGCTCCTGCTAATCCAATCAGCCTGGGTAGCTACAGCCCTTGCTTTGCGAAGGCAGATGTTTCGCTCTTTGGAATATCCCAGGAAGTTAAGTGAGGAGTAAAGGCAAGACAAGCTGGCCCAGTGCACACAGCAGGCTCGACCCTGATGCTGGGGACATCACCTGCAAACTGGCCTTGGAGCCACATGGCAAAAGAGCAACAGGCCAGAAGTCAAAGGCACCCCTTACAGTTTCTTCGCAACATCACACACAAGCTTCTCTCTAGCTCACTGAGTCCTGGGGGCTGGAGACCAGCTGTGGTAAGGAGGAGAAGGAAAGGGTTAACCCACTGTTATTCCCTCCCTGGGGCCCCCCCAGAGCAAATTGCTATCCCGTACTGAATTCTTTCAGCAGCCGCATTGGTATCATTCCACTGCACCTTCATTACCTCCTGATCTTTTAATAAGGGCCAGTTGGGCTCAGAAAACATTATGTGGTGCTGTTACAGCTGATATAAACCACCAAAGCAGCATTTTGCAGATGAGAACGAGCAAAAACCCTGCAAAATCCTCTGCAGTTGGGTTTAAACGAGGGCTGTAACTTCTCACACATACCCAGTCTACAGGAAGAGGCTGATTAATCCTGCGTTAGCTAGAATATTGCATTACTGGAAGCAAAGTAACCCCTTAATCATATTGCTGGTTATGCCAGAGGTCTGTTTTCTCTCAAGTGCATCACATTAACGACCATCCCTGGGCTACAGCACCGTCCCAGGCTATTTTTCAGGTTGCAGCACTACACACAGTCTTTTTTGTTCTGGTTTTGTTTTAATGGCTGACTGGCTGGTCTGTGGTTAACCTTTAGGTAACCACAAGCAGCAAGGAAGTTTTTCAAGGGAGAGGAAGATGGAATTTTATCACCTTCCATCCCCAAAAAAGATACCAATTTGCTAAGAAAAACCTTGCTCCTAACCTCCCTTTGCTGTTTGCTCTAAAGGCAGGGGGGTGGAAGAGCTAATGCCACATACAGGAATGGAAGTGGTGCTCCTTCTCTCTTCTAACCTGACCTGAAGAAACATAAGTATTGCTCAGGGAGGACTGCTATCTCCACCTTCATTCCTTTTTGAGGGCACAGTTCAATCCTGATTAGGTATGTGAAGACTGACAGGGCATCCTCCTAAAGTCACTCCCTCCCAGTGCAGCAAGGCTGGTCATTAGCAAAAGGAAAGCAGACTCACTGAGACGATACTCACTTGGGAGATATGGAGCCTAGGGAGTCTGTAATGCCCCCCTAGGGCCATTATAGGAGTGTACAGGGAAAGAAAGAACACTGTCTTGTTGACACAAGTTGTCTTGTTGACACTTTCCCCTAGAAAGCTCAGGGGAGCTCATGAGAAATGCAGACGTCTTCTGGGATGACACACCATGCACCTGATCTCAGTTCCCTCTCCTAAAATATCCATGCAGAGACACTTCCCTGTGCCAAGGAACACAGGGTTTTCTTCTGTTACCACAGGAAAGTTCCTGTTCTAGGTTCAGCCCGTAGCTGAGGTTCATATTTGCACTCATGAGTGATGTCCTTTAACAACAGGACACCATCCCCCCCCACCCCCTTAAATAATCCCCTGCTAGGTCCTTTTCAGAGATCCAGCAACCAATATATAAACATAACCAGCATGGGAAGTCCTGGCAGCAGCTTCAACCATTACAAACACACAGACAAGACCTGTGGCAATAAACAATGTCCCACAAAACATGACACTAAGCGGAATTATCTTTGGGGATGTCTGATTACTACACATAACCCCAGAGAGGAAGAGGTGACAGAAGGAAAAGAACCTCTGTTTGTACAAGCTGCTTTGGACTTCCCCTTTGAACAGGGCACAGGGGCACTGAGTCTTAACGGCCTTTTTAATAGGAGCATCTGCTCTTGTTCCTATCCCAGCTGGATGGCATCTCTGCATGTTTGCTGTTAGCTAGATGTGCCATGTGTTACGAGGAGGAGCGTATCCTGGGCAAGGAGCACACTCACATGGCTTAGAGGCCTTTACACCACAACAGCAGGTCCATTTATTTGGCCTGGGTGCTTGCTTGAGAGCAGCAGCTGCATTCTCCATCTACTGTGGAATTTCCAAACAGTAAAGCCCCCAAGGGCGGATGTCAATATCAGAGTAATGCGTGTGCAAGCAAGGGTGTTGAGGGAGGGGGCTTCATGGGCAACTTCCCCTTTATCTTATTTTATTTTACTTTATGTTATTTCTTCCACTGACATCTGGAAATGAGAGTTATCTCATTCTGCAGACCCTCTGAACTCAGGCCATCTGTGGGAAACATCTTTTCCTCCCCCTTCAGTGATGACCTGCCCTGCAGGAGATTGATGGTGATGGAGATGGGGTGTAGGAAATGTCACAGAGATGTCCACATGGTCAATAGCAAATTTGCCAAAATGGGAAATTTTGCCTAGTTCAGAGGCTTATTACAAGCTTTAACACTTCAGTAGGTGTTCACAGGGGTGGAAATGCCAAAGCCACCGTTTTTATTTGCCCTGTGTTCTCCTTTTTCCATCTATGCCCTTTCCTTATGGAAACATCCAACAGCCATTTTTAGAAAGCTTTTCTTTATAGGGTAAGCAGTGGCAGATTAAGAAGTTCATCCAATCCTATCCCTTGTAATGGACTTCAGGGACACCACGGAAACCTGCAGCAGTCACTCTCCTCTGCCCATCATAAGCAAATTTAACTGCCCCATCTGCCACCCCAGCCCTCCGACAGAACATAAAATGGGCCAGCCCTTTCAGCTAAAGGACTGATTATACACAAGCTACCATATGCAGTGGCTTTTACAAGGTTTAGTGCAAAGGACTTGCACACAGGAGCAGTCCTAGCCTTGTCAATTACTGAATTTGAAGTAAAAGATGCCAAACAACAGGGAAGAGTTTGTACTTTGTAAAGAAATCTTTCCCCGAGAAAGCTTACTATGAGGTTTGTAAGAGGAGCCTGCATTGATTTCAGCTGGGTGTTAATAATAAACCCAAAGAGCTACAGCACTGGCTCCCTGCCACCCACCTCAGCGAACCTGGCTGAACCCAGCAGACGCAAATACAAGTCGAACTCCGTAGGCTGGATACACAACAAGATACTGTTGTCCCATCTGTAGCAGTGTACATGCCAGTGGATATCAGCCTAACACAAGGCAAGGAAATACATGGGGAAGCGGTTGCTTTTCTCCTTCCTTCCCACTTTTTTTCTGCTCTGAGCTGGGAAGGGAGCCTGGAAGTCGGTGCCATGTCCATGGTGCTCCCAATAGACTGGCTTTGATAGGGCAAACAGAAGAGGATGCTCAACATATGTTCTGCTTGTGCTATGACACAGGGACAGACGTTATGGGACCGATGTAAGCGCTACCTGCAATGGTGACACCCCAAATTGGTCACTGTGCCTTAAGACTGATTAATCAGGCTCCTGCTGTTTAAACATCAGGGGTGCATTTTCCTCTAGAACCCCCAGCACCCACACCAGGATCAACACCCCTCTGATGGCCAGTGAGGAATTCATTGGACATGACCTGGTTAGTGTCTCCGAGGCCTAATTGGCATCTTCTGCAATCGGTCTGCCTTCAGCTGCCAGAAGAGAGTAAATTGTCTCCTCCTTTCACAGATGGGATGGGGGAAGGGGTGACCACCGCCTGTCTGTGTGTCGGTGTCAGGGGATGGCAACAAAGGATGTCAAGAACATGGTGCTGCCAAGGCGCTTGCATATTTGGCTTATAACCTGATGAGTACAAGGCAGGTGGCAGAGTCTATGTCATGCCCTGTGGGGAGTGGGGAGGGAAGGGAAAGAAAGGAGGAAAAAATAAGACTGGTGCAGATGGGAAGTGCCAGCTCTTCTCACTGGAACCGAGCTGTTCAATTGGGAAACCCAGCCAGAGAAACTTCAAAGGACCAGGAAGGAAAGAGCAGAGCTGGTCAGCATCAGCAAGCATCTCCCGATCCTTTCCTACAGCTTGCTTTGTTGTTGTTTTAAAGATCTAATTTTAAAAGGAAAATACACTAAAAAAAGAAAAAAAAATACAAAAAAATGGAAAATGAGGAAAATCTCAGGGATTTCAGATGCATGGGTGTTTAACATAGGTGTGTGTGAGAGAAAGAGAAGAAGAGAGAGATGGAGATTTGGGAAAGGAATAAAAGAAAACGACAAAAAACTTCTTGGAACAAAACACACATGAGGCAATGCCAAAAACTTGAGAAGGAGAGTGGTTACACACTAATTTAATTCTCTAATCCCCCTACTCCTGTCACTGTTTACTCACTGATAAATGTGCAGTAGCTTCAGCAAGACAGCCACATTTGCAGAAACTGACAGCCTGACTCAGAGACTATTTACCTAAAGACCATGAATATTAAAACAGGTTTCCAAAAGGGCCCTGTCTTGAAGGAGAAGATTAGCATGGGGCCTCTTGCTGACAGACTCTTCCCTCTTCACCCCTCCTTCCCCCATTCCGTGATGCATCTCTTGTGCAAACACTTGAGAAGTATCACCTAGCTGAAGAACTGAAATGTTGGAGCAATGCCCTGGAGCTGTGCAGTCAGCTTTAGCCTGGCAGTGAGAACACCCATTCATCCAAGAAAGAAGTTTGGGATAGTTTTTTGGGGCAGTTTTGTTTTTGTTTTTCTCCTTATTTTAAATAATCAATAATTTTTAAAAACCTTCCGCCATATGTTTTCTTATTTTTTTTTTCCTCTCCTTCCTGAAGGTGAACTGTGAGCGCAAAGTCCATTAATAGAATTGAAAAGGCAACAAAATTATATTCTAAAGTCCTGATCCTTAAATGAGTTTGGCTCTGTCTCCTAGGATGGTGCATGGAATTCACCAGAAAACTGGAAAAAGAATAAAGTAGAACTAGAAAGGGCAGAGCAAAGGATGGCTGTAAAGATCACAGGGAAGGAATATTTTACATAAGATGGGGAAGATGAATTGGTCTAGATACCTCAGCTGGAATGAGACAACAGAGTGGAAATCAAATTGATGTACACAGAAAATATGAATGCAATGTTTCAAAGGTATTTTTAAACGGACAGTTAACAGTCATTTATTTGTTTTTAAAAAAATACTATCTGAGGATAAGTCTGAAATCACAGTAAGAATTTTTGTTTGCTTATTCATGCAATGTATATTTTGCTGGAGAAACTCTCAGCCACAGAACCTTGTGGGGACCAAAATTATAAATAGTTTCAAGAGAACTCCAAGAAATTAGTGAAAACAGTGTAAAAAGTGCTTTTAAAGGTAATTATGCAGAAGCAAAAAAAAAAGATCACAGATTGCTGGAAGAGGAGAGGCAAATTAGGCTTGTCCTATAGCTATTTGGCAACGGAGTGGGAAGCAGAATTTATTTACATGTACTTCTGCTTCTCCCTATCCTTATTACCCCTTCTCTCTTCTGTGCATGAGGAGCACTCCCTTTCTGGAGAGAAAGCCTTCACACACATAGAAACAGTGGTGTGCACATACAGGCCACGTGGACATTGAGTATAACTGCCATCATACAGCCTGGGACAGCAACGCATAGCCTACTGTCTAACCCACCCTGGTCAAAGCAATAAGACCCATGTCTTTTACAATGGCTGACAGTGCTACAGTGTGATGTATTTGCCTTGATACAGACAGTACTGCTCATCCTTGTAAATGGGTAAATATCCTGACTCTGAAGACAATGACATCCAGGCTCTCTCTTAGGTCAGTGAACTATTCAGGCAGAATTAGGAGTTTGCGATTTTTCAGCCTCTTAAGCCTGCCTAAGATGGTTTGATGTAGATGCTTAATTGGCACAAAATGACACAGCTCTGTTAAAGTCAGTGGAGTTATTCTGCTGTTTGTTTTTGTCATCAGCTGAGGATCAGGTGTTTTGAATGTAAGCCTTTGGGAACATTACTGCCACTGCATGATGGACAAAGCTAACACAAGGTCGAGCATATTTGACTTACAGGGAAAAAGGCTAATAGTTATCTTATTTGCATTCCCTGAGCATCTCTGGACACCTTCTCCACTGCAACCAGGCAGTCCATGTCTAGAAAACCACTGTCAGTAAGGCTGCCCCTCAGCTTTGTCTTTAGCAGGAAAATGGATTTCAGTAGATCAGTTCCAGATGCTGCTTGGTCTGAAAGGCTTTGAGAGCACTTCATGGCTGAGCATGTGAAAGGGTTAAACCATGAGACCACCAGGCACATACCTCTTCTCTAGCCAATATCAGTCTTCTGACTCAACACCAGTCCCAGAAACAACCCTCAACCCCTTCAATATTCATGGTTCCCAGCTTCAACAAGGCTAAAAGTATATCTAGGCACACGAAGATGAAGTCTTCTTGTGGTTAGACTGAAGGCTACTGAAAGACATCTCTTATCCTAAGAGGACTGGGTGAGGCAGGAGTCAGAGTAAATGGAAATGTCCCCTGGAAACCCTTTGTTGACAACTTCTTGGAATCTGGACTTGGTGTATCATTAAACAAAGGGTTTAATTATAGCCAGAGCTACAATAATGAACAGGCAAAGGTGGAATACTAAGAAAGTCTCAGGGAAGCAGGAGTGCACCATGAGAGCGCAGATGAAGCGAGTCACTCCAGAGTGGATTCTTCCAGTTTCTCTTTAGAGCCCTTCCCTCTGCGAAACCTTCTCCCACTCTCTGAATGTGCGCCACTTTCTTTGCCCTCTACAGATTTTTAGAAGCTGAGAGCTCTGTCCTTACTAAGGATATTCTTACATGGACAAATAAAGCCTGCTTCAGGGCCAATTTTAAATGAAAACTTTAGTCTACTCTCAAAGGTTAAAGAACAGATGCTATGTAGCTTAAAAGGTATAAGCAGTGTTTCCTGATCTCACACAACGTGTTTTCTTCCCTGGGATACCTAAGGCAGAAAAGGTGTTGGATGCCCTCTGGTTTAGTGATTGTCAGAGCCTTGGAGTGGGTGAATGCAGGCAAGCATCACTCTATGCCACATTTGTTTCTTAAATGCTTCTTCTAAGCATTCCCTTTTAGATCATTGAACAGATGGGTCTTGGCTATGTCTCTCCAAAGGAGGCTGAACAGGTATGTTTTTCTGTATTGATAGATGGCTCATTGTGGACTTTATTATTTGGGGAGCTTTTATCTGTATGCTGTTTTCTCTCCACTAGATATACATATCTACACATGCGGAATTACAGCATCCTGGTTTTATAGGCAATGTCCCCATGATTTAGGAGGGTCCTACAGCCTTTATGAAGTAGAGCCATGCCCAGACTATCAAAGGGTAGACAAATATCTGCCCAGGTGACTCATCCATCTCACTCGTAGTGGGTGCTCTCCTGTTGCATACAACATTTTGCCTGTATACCAAAGTGTCACAAACCCATCTCTGCTCAGTGTGCCCATGTGTTCTGTGGTAGACAGACCTACTGTAGGCCCTGGGGTGTGTGTAATCTGTGTGATGTGTGAGAGAACCACAGCATGGTGGTGTTTTTCCTAGACTGGCTCCTTGCTTGGAGGAGATCCTGTGATAGGCATATTGCCTACTAATGATGTTGTGCACAGGCCATTGCTCGTGATGTGCCTTAGAAGAACAAGCACACTTCCTTCTGTACGTTTTTGTGTTCTTCAGGCAGTTCTGCACCCCTGACACATGACAAGACCCCATGTAGAAAACTTAATACACTGGGAATGGAGAAACTTGAGTGATCTGCAAAGACATCCATGTACCTAACTTCTACTTAGATATTTTAGTCCAATAAAATAAAGGAAAATTAGGGTCCTAAGGAAGAATTTAAACACATAAACATTTTTATGGGTGTAGGAGTCTGTCAAAGAACATACCTCCAAGACTCTGAGGAAATAGTTTCTGCTTTAACACCCTCAACCACGCATTCATCACCCAGTAGACATGTAGACAGTCCTCCTCTTCCCTCTCCCTTCCTCCATCTACAGCAAAACCACACTATTCAAAATTTTCCACTATCAGTAAGAGAAGCTGCCATTTACACATTTACAGAGCAGTAGACACAACACCAGTTTAATGATATAAGGAGGGAAAGAAATAAGGAGTGATCTGTATATAATGTATACACATATATTTTAAAGACTCAGCAGGAGAGACTCTGCTGTCATTTTAGGTTATTGAGAAATAGCTAAATATTAAAGAGGGCTAGGGCTGATGGAACTGGATGGAATGTTGTATCTCTGAATTTATTTGTAATCACCTGTGCCTCTGCTTCTTTTCTCGTAACACCTGCAGAGACATGACATACTGCTAGCTACCCCTGGAGTATCTTATAAAGAATGCAAGGGTTTTCCAGCTTCTGGTATGCAGGTGGTGTTGGACTGGAGCACATGTCAGTCCCCATAAGGCAGGAGAGAAGAGATCAGTTTAGACCAGGTGCTTGCAGCATTTGTTCTGAGAAAGAACGTGTGATGGCTACTCTTCAGGAGGGATCACAGTGTCAGCTGCTGCGGTCTGACTCAGCTGTGTGACTGTAAAAGACCTTTAAATCTCTAGCTCTTGTGCTATGATCCACACTTGCTCTTTGCAGCTCATGCACTGAGGCAAACCCCAATCTCATGCCCCTTCCAAGCTCTCCATGTGTATGCACCATGCACATTTCTTTACTTCTGTGAACCTGCCTTTTCTTTATTCTTTCATAACAGCTCCAGATGGGCATGATTAGCAACACATAGGCCTCACACACCTTCTGTGGGAAGGAGTTTTCAGCAAATTTCCCAAAATTGCCTTAACTTTACAGGTAGGCAGAGGGAAAATGAATAACCGAAGTCATGCAACACACCCAATGGAAAACATAATCGGAACAGAATCCAGATTTCTTTTTTCTTAGATTTTCCTTCTACTACCAGGTAACACTGAGTCCTACAGTACACACATCATATTAAAAATCAGTCACAACTGCGGGGTTAAAAAAAAGACTGAAATGTTCTTTGAGGTTTTATTTTTCTCTGATACACATGCTCTTACCAAATTATTTTTTAGTAGCTACTGACTCTATCTCTTTGCAAAAGCTATCCATGAAGGTGCATGGGAGAGACATTTTTTGCACTACAGCTGGAATCCAGCCATCAGTTAGCAAAGCAAGACACTGGGTACCCCATTGAAGTGGATGATTTTGGTAACACAGGGACTGCAGGTGGAAGAATGGATACTCAGCTTTAGGTCTTAGAATTCCCAATTCAGCCACGTGATTCGTCCTGCCTCTAATTCTCCACATTTGAATTAGTATTTTCCTGCTTTTCCAAAGTTTTTGGGCAGTAAGTCATGTATGATCTAGTGGCACTCCACAGTCTGACATGGGAAATACAAGCACTTAAGGCAGGCAGATAAATTGTTTCTGTTCTCTGCCTGGGAGAGCACAACTTTTGCAGTTGTGTGTTTCCAGTAGGAGCATTCATAATTATGAATTCAGCAAGTCACTGCACTGTGCATGTTCCACAGCTGCTCATGGAGAAATCATTGTCTGTGCGAAAGGCTGCTGGTTAACGTGTGTGCTGCAACAGGCATAAAAATTGAGTACAAACTGGCCATGAACAGGCAGAACAAATTCAATTCAGGAGTCGCAGGGCTGTTTTGTCCAGCACAATGGTCTGTTGTCACAGAGCTCTGCGCCGGATCCAGGAACAGACATAGGAAACTTTGACTCAATTTTCAAACTATTTTTAGTTTTGTTTCCTAAAGAAATGAGGGATTTGGGGATTATTCTGTAACATAATGTCTATTTACATCTCTCTCTCTCTCTCTTTTCTTTTCCCCTCAATAACTTTGAACCAATTGGCACAGGAGGTTTCATTTGCAGCTTGATAGATATGAGAGAAAGTCACAAGATGAAATGTGGGATAATGGGCTCTGTTTTGTTTTTCACTCTCCAAGGAAGGCATGTTTTTAAAAAACTTTCCTGGGGAAGTGATTTTTTGGAATATTGTCCCTCTTGCCATTAAAAATGTAGTGAATAAATGAGGTCCTTGTTTGAAGTAATTTCTAAGCTGAGACAGCTGTTATTTACCATGCTTACATAGGACAGAATTGAGATCATCCATCCGTGTGCTGACAGTCAGACCAAATTATTGAGCAAGTGCTGTCTCCAGTACTTGGCTTTAACAGGTTACTCCTTTAATCTCCCATTGCTCGGACTGATGTTGAAGGATCTTAAAGGCAACGGACTCTGAGCTCAGTCTTAGGAACCACTGGCCTAAAGTCATCTGGAAATCACCAGTCGGCCAGTCAAGTCTACTGCTCTATTGCCTGTTGGTGAAAAAATCCTTCTGGGTTCAGATATAATTCTGTGATTTAGGGCCATTTTTTCAGCCATCCTCATAACTTTCTCAGGCTTTCTTCTGCCTTGTCAGTCCTTAAGGCTTATATAAATAACAGTAGCCTTCATGCTGTTCTGAATTTTATGGAGGAACAGATTCATCCAGAACCCAGTGTAAAGGATGTACACAGCCCATCTCCTCCCTGTCTCTGTAAACTCTTCACTGACAGATCGAGCCTGACCTTGCAGCAGAAAGACACAGAGCGTAAATAACCAGCATGGGACTGAGCTATGGGCAAGACATTAGCTGTTTTCAGCTGCAAGCTCATTAATTTCCATAGGTGTCTAAAAGCTTTCCAACATCTGGACTTTTGTACAGGTTGCTTTGGTTTGCCACCTACCAAACAGGAGCAAACCCCACTTGTCTGCTTCACAGGAGGACAGATTTCAATAATGAATTCCTATCTTGTAGTGCCCAGGTACTATAGAAATGGCAGTGCTGCTTAGCACTCATAGCAGTGCACTTGCGTCCTTGTAGACACTCTCTTTGCTCCATAGGATAAAATTCAGAAAGGACATAGCATGCTAGGCTCAGTCCTTAGCTGGAGTACGTTGTTGTAATGAACTACCATTCTGCACCAGCCAGAATGCCACCTGCTTGGCTGTAGAGTAAGATGATGAGCTGTGTAAGCTGGGTGCTTCTCCATGCACCCAGGAAAACCAGTCAAGTAAGAATTCAGATTAAGAGGAGTGTGCACAAATGTTTTCTTAATAATAATTAATACATGATTAATAGGAACAAATTCTGAAAATAAATGATTATAAGATGTCTCTATAGCATGCCACCAGGATGACGGGGATAAATGATGCTGAGGCACCTGAAAGTTGAGAGCCCATTACTAAGCATTTATAAATGGGAATGCATAAAAATATTTATCCACATCTTTCTGAAACATGCTCTAATGTGTCTTCGAGCAATTTATCAGCTAAAAAGCTAATTTTCATTAATCACTTATTAATTATTAATAAAGTGTTTGTAAGTGTCACCTTAATTTAAAGTGCTTCTGACTCAAGGTGCACTTCCAGACTTTCTTTCTTGAAGATCATCTTGACTCCCAGACCTGAGTCCTTCAGACTCAAGTGACCTTGGTACATCCTTCTTCGCCCAACCCACCCTAGGCCTCCACAACTGTTAGGTTTCGAAATGGGACTAAGTCAGGTTTCTGGAAATCACAGTTTGTCATTTCAGAAGGAAACTTGATCAGATCCTCTCTCCCCACTCACAAAGCTGGATGCCCAGGCCTGGGAACGCAGCATTCAAATGTTTCAATTTATCATTACAGTGGAACCCTGAAGAGATCACATCTGCTAAGACCATAAATTGGACAGAATCCCACTTCAGAAGGAGCAGGCTCAGCTCGATATTCCCATTCTTGAACAAGGGACCAATTAGGCAGGCGTATTTACCTGCCATAAAATGAGATGTTAGCCAGTGGGAGAAGTCACTTAAGGACAACAACAACAAAAAGTCTTTCTGATCTCTGTGTTAGAAATGGCCAGCTTAAGAAACAGCAGTTCTTCACAGTCTCACTTCAGACTGTATGTCTTCTGTTCCTTCTGTTTATTCAGTCCTCCTTTCATATCAGTCCCTGCCCCTCTCTGCCTTTTCCCCTTCATCTTACACATTTTATCTCTGTCTCTGTCCCTTCTCTCTCTTTTACTGTCTTCACTCTTCTTTTACATAATTTTTGCTCTTCCTCTTCTGCTCTCATTTTTTACACATGCACACATCCAGATAAGATTTAATTTTGAGCTTTACTACTGAGCAAGCAATCAGAAAGGTCTTACATCTCAGAACAGAGCCTGGGAGACAAAATGAACAAATTGCTCATACTACCTTCCCTTCATAAGATTTTACAGTGAGGATCAGATCTCCCACTTGCCAAAAACTAGATTTAGGCCCCAAGAGACAGCAAGACTTAAATCCTCAGGCTTAAAAAGTTATATTTTCTGCTTCTCCTCATAACCTTAATTCGGCTTCTTCACTAGATGGATAATGGTGTGAAAGCATCCAGAGTGGAAGCAGAGAGAGGCAGACACACATCTGTCAGGGATGGCCTGTGTACATTTATCCTGCCTCCATGCTGGGGGATGGATGAGATGACCTCTTGAGGTCCCTTCCAGATGTACTCGTCCATGAGTCTGTGATTAATTGCCTTCATGATCTGCAGTTTATCTATCCAAAGAAATAAGCCTCAAAATCTCCTCCAAATACATATCCTGTGGGTTGCCTGAGGATATAGCCTCTCTATCCCTCGAGTGCTGCACCCTAATTTAGACTCCACAGAGTCTCCCTGCTGATCCCTGAAGAAATATAGCCCCTTTCACATTCTCTAATAGCAAAGGAATTAAAGAATAAAGCTGATTTATCTCAGAAGAGAAAAGAAAGGAAATTCAGACACTAAGAAAATTTCTGTAGTCAGCTTCCTCTGAAGACAAAGAACTGAATTTTGGTGGAGTATGTTGATGACATATCCTGGTTTTCCAGTACTGCCTCCCCTCCACCGCAGCAAGATTAATGTGTGTCTGCCTTCCTGGAACAATAAGATGTGGTGTGGCACAGAGCGCTACCATCCCTGCCACAGGAGAGAAGCCCCAGGACTCCTCTTCTCTGCAGTCAGAGGGTGTCCTTTGCTCACACTGAAGCAACATTCATCCCTTTAAGGAAGAACATGGAAAAGGGCAGAAGGATTTTGCCAAAGTGGGCCACTGGGAGGAGAAGTGAAAACACTGAAAAGGAAAGGAAAGATGATAATGAAGAACAGGCTGGACAGAAATCTAGCATGGATGTCTAATAAAAAACAGATATGAAGGATGGGAACCTCTTCTGTATCTGAAGAGATACAATCGTGAACATTTCCACATGAACTACTGGACATCACCAGGTATTCCAGGTATTTATTTAACAGTGATATATATTTAACCCTCATCTTTTTCTCTTCACAGGCTGTTGTGGACCAACTGAAATGGATATTGCTGTAGTATTGCCATTTGGCCAGATATAACCTACCTAAAGAGAATTCAAACTGTCTTCACTATGGCAGGTAAGACTTGTAAGTAGAAGAGTGGGTCTTTTCTGGTTGCTGGTTATATGACACAAGTTTACTGAAAAAGTACCTGGTTAATGAATACAATGCATAATAAAGATATTAAAGGCTTAATCTTGCATTTTCAGGCTGGCCAGATCTAGGCTACAAGGAGTTTATATTAGCTTACCCTTTCAATAATCATAACAAAAATAATAACAAAAATTAGTTTGATATCACATTTTCTGTGTCTTCTGAATGATCAGAATTCAAACTGAGTTAAAAATTAATAGGGGTGAGATCCAACTTATTAAACATAGATACCTACAATAGTTGTGTATATCTGACCTAGTCACCCTTCGCCTCCTTTTTAATCAAAAGAAAGAATTAGACACTTCCATGCACTTCAGCAATTAATTTCCTCCCATGGTACATATCTAAATCAGAGATCAGGAGATTATATATAAAAAAATCTTATTTCCATTCATTGACCACAATAGGAACTTACAGTACACAGCTCAGATGAAGATTTCTAAAGATAGATGGGACTTCTAATTTGTAAATTCCAAACTATTTTTTTTTTCAATAAATTTAGACAGTATCCTCTGTTTCTACAGTCTAGCAGGAAAATAGCATCATCTCTGTGGAATCCCCTCTTTAAGATCTATAGAGAAAAGATACGATTTTAAACTGAATATTTCCTGGTAATAGGACAAACTTGAAAGTTTTGACTTCATGTTTTTAATTCAACTCTCCTGACCAATTTTTCATTACTTTTCTGTATTCCTTTAGTTTTCCCTGTCTCCTTACAACAATCTCACCACTTGTTTCTTTACTTCCTTTTCATCTTGAGTACAAAGAGCAGGTTGATCCCAGCTCTGGCCCTGGAAATGTCAGGCTGAAAATGTTATTCTAGGAGTGATTTGCATGCATTACAAAGTGACAGGTGACAGGAGCACACAACCTCGGCTAATAGATGATTAATGATGTGATGCTGGCCAGCACTGTTGACTCGTTTTCTTGCTCTTCGGGAAACTTCAAAGGCAGCTGGCATTTCTGTTGCCTTATGACAGGCTCATAGGTGAGTGTAATTGTTTAGCCCATATGTGCATAGCACAGAAATAGCCATGAGCATGTTTAGGGAGCACATTTGTATGTGTGTATATGAGGGAATGGGCAGAATTATATGCATGAGCTCCTGTGTGTTTCTGTGTGCATACGAGCTCCTCATATACAAGCTTCCTGGTTTCCATGGGTTGCTGAGAGCATCATTATCCAGCTACTATATTCTGGATAAAATTCCATGGCCCATTTGGGGTTACAGTCTAAAGGAATGAAAGAAACTCACTGGAATTTTAATCTGAATGGAGAAAAATCAGCCCTAAAGTAAACAGTATGTTTGGAAGGGAGCCCAGTAACTAGCAATCAGAACAGGATTAGAAATAGGTCAAAGCTGTAAAGTTGGATCTTTTCTTCACACCCCTTTATTTGTCAGCAAAATCTGGGAGGGTTTAGGTCATTATAGAGACTACAGATAGTGACAAAATATGAGTTTCATTTCAATTCCACCCAGCATTCGATGCATAGGCTCACTTCGGATGCATACATTATCAGCCTGGAGTCCAGTTAAAGAAGCATTCTAGGAGAATATCTGTAGGCAGGATCCTCCCAACACATACAGATGTCAACCTCTGGAGTTAAAATCTTTGTACTTGGTAAAGGTGAAGGAAATCTCATTTCCTATTCCACACATGAAAACCTCTGACTTCTGCCCTGCATTTCCAATCCTCCAACATGCCCTATTCAGGAATCTCTTTCAAAGAGCTCAGCATTAGTGGAAAAGCAAGAAAACGGAAGTTGTAGACAAGAGTTAGGGTTTGCAGTTCTGAACAAGGATCAGCGAAATCAGCCTTTTTTAAACAGAAAAGCTCAGATTTCCGAACAAAAATTCTGTAGCTAAAGTGTGTGTGGTTTTGTTGTTGCTTTTTTTTTGGTGGTTTGTTTTTTTTTTATTTTTTTTTAATTATTTCATATGGAAAATAAAAAAAATGTGAAATTTGGTCTCTCTTTAAAAAAAACCCCAAATTTATGAAGTAGCAATATAGCATGGAGTTCCTGTAGCATAAAAGAAAGAAAGCTTACAAACAACACATTTTGTCTTTGTTCCTTCCCATAGCTATCATTTGGAAAAACACAATGCAGATGCCAGAAGTTGAAAATATATTCCTAAAATCAGAGGCAAATGGCCAGAGGAGCCCTTGGAAGAGTTTTATCTCCTGTTGATTGAAAGAGGAACATAAAAGAGTCACTGACCACTGATTGAGATAAATCTTCTGCACAGAATCACATAAAATTGAATTTGAAAGGTCCTAGAGAAATCAGCTGTATCCTGGACAAGAAACCTGTCCTAGGCAATCGATGCCCATGTCTGAGCTCTGAGTGAGCCCCTACATAGGACACACTTGACAAATCAGCGGGACTCAGGACAGATTTGGACCTCTGTGTGTCTGCCTGAGCCCATTCACATTGTGGTTTCTCACTTCTTTAGACTGGTCACAGAGGGGAAATAGGTTTGCTAGCTACTCAGAGCTTGAAGCAGAGGCTGTGGTGCTTCTGATGCTACCACTTTTTCAGTTCCCCTTGCCTCACAGATCATTCAGTTTGTTAACTCAATCTAAAGACTTGCCATGTCCACTTCACCTTTCCCAGCCCTCACTAACCCTGCAATTTACAGGACATCACCCACTCTAACTCAGACAAGTCTCCAGACAGGGCAAGACATTAAGTGTCAGGACTCCAGAAAGAAGAAAAAAAGCAGGGAGAGCTTTGATCTATTTCAGACCTGTCAGATTAGGCAGGTCTGGAGGTTTGGGTGATGGCACTTGTGCTTCACGTTTTCTTAAGCTGAATTGCCTTGGAGAAAGATAAGCTTTCTGTGTGGTTGATGGAAGAAATTTGGTGGGACCAGATTAGGTCAGCCTTTCTGAATCCTTCCCTCCACCCCAATTATTAATAGTCTTTCAAAGAAATTTTTCAGCCCAGTCCCAGATATAAAGCTGGTCTGCCTTGAGCTAGCTGGCAGATGAAGACATACATCCCTTTGCTGCTTAATGTAGAAGAAGCCAGTTTCAGGCTCACTGAGTTGATAGTCTTTTTTACCAAAGGGAAAGCTTATTCTTACTTCTGTCCTTACTATGCTTGGTTTTCCATCATAGTGAAGTCTGTGTCACCCTAGCTCCTCCTTTAAGCAGCAGCAAAAACATCGTAGCACTTTAGGCTTGTGACAATACCAGCTCCTAATTTGTGACATCCATGTCACAGACTTTCAGTTAACTTCATTGTATAGGTTTTATTCAAAGTCTATTGAATAACATGCATACACAAGATTTTCCGTGTGAATGTGTCAAAGGGGGATGTCAAAGTGACAGAAAAAAGAAAAGTAAAAGTCAACCCACAGAGCTAAATGTTTTTACTTTTTAACATTGTTATGACACATGAAACTATATGTATTATCACGGTAGAGATGTAGATACGTATACATGTATAGACTAAGAAATATCCTCTGTGGAATTAAGATTAGACACTTTTATTGCATAGCATCCAAGTGCTGTAGAAACAGTAGTTTCCTTTAAAATATTTCTAAGTCTTCTAGGCTTTGAAAGTTCCTGGTATGCTCTAAGACCAAAAAGCTTCCACTCCAAAAGGTTTCTGCTGCTATGTTGGACAATCCCAAGACCAAGCTCCCTTCCCTTGGCTGGTACAATTTCAAGAGTGGAAGTGGCAGTACCATGAAATGATGGAAGAAATTACAAGATCTTGAAATTTTTCACTCTTGTGAAAAGTCAGAGGTAACATCCTGAAATTTGTCCTGTGATCTCAGTCATAACTTCATAGTGTTACATCTGCTACAACCCGGCTCCAGAGGGCTTGCCAAAATGCTGCTCATTGCTTCTAGACTCCCAGTGTGTGCATCTGATCAATCCATTTGATTTGTAGGTTAGGATTAAATCTTACAGTCAGACCCAATGATCTCACTGCTGCTGGTGTGAATGCAAAATACTTTGAGAGAAAACAAGGGGATTGCTCTAAAAGGACACAGGTAATTTAGAACAAAAGTTGGGCTTCTGTGTATTAATTAAAAAGTTAGCTGTGACCTATGGGACACATCAGCTCTCTTGCAAAGGTTGTCATCTCTGCGCAGCCAGCCATTTGTTTTGCTTTCTTCCTAGAGAAACTTGATTGGGCTATGCCTTTTCCTACAATATCCTCTGGGAGAGAGGTCTGGTCAAATGATTAACATTATCTTCTCTCTTAAATATTGTATTATTAAAATCAGGGAGTTTTTTTTATGGCAGCTGACTAATTAGCCCCACGTCTCATCTCAGCTGTCAAAAGTCTTTATTCATTGACAGTTTACTTTAAGTGGCTCAATTAGCATAACAAATGACTCACCAAAAGTTCTGTAGGCATCCTGTTGATTAATGTCATTTATCTTGCAAACCAGCAGTGGATGCCTGAGTTGCTCCTAACAATTATTATATACATTATGTGTCACTCTCAGAGAAACAATACAACTTAAGAGTTATTTGCAGATATTTAATAACACTAAAGAGCCTTCACCAGTTGCAAGATGGACTATTTCTCAATTAGGAATCAGGTAGAGGATGAGGCCAAATTCCATTGCACATCACCCTGCATACACCCATGATATACAATAAAGAGAAATGTCTAAGAGCATTTGATAGGGTTGAGGAGGAAAGAGCCTGATCAGAAGCCTTAGCATTAGTCTTTTTGACTTTTGCCTACAGCTGCATCTGTCTTTCGGCATGGTGGCCTGGCATATAGTACCTTTGCTCATGCTTTACTTGCTTCATGGGTAATGCATAAAAAAAAATGGCTGGGTTCTTCAGTTCCAGCTTCAAAGACTTGACTTTGGATTTATGCTCCTAAAACTCTTATGTGATTTTGAAAGCCTGGTGTCCTAAGCCCCCATGGCCAGAGCTGATAGCAGATCAAGGGGCACAGTACAGCAGTAGGGCAGCTAATTTCCTATCAAAACAGGATCCTCAATGAGTGACAGTGCAGCAGTACTGGGCAAAGGGTGGAGAAGAGGTTTTTCGTTTCACTCAGCTCTGCCACTCACCTTCAGCATGGCCTTACTTAACCTCCTTCCTGCCTTTTTTCCTGTACACTTTGATTTTATCTGCACTGCTCAAGAGGGCTATGCTGTCCTTGCCACAGCGACTGTCACTCCCTGAATGTTTATGCAGTGCTTTACCCTAGCTAAGGTCAGGGCCTCAGAAATCAGCATTTCACCGCAGAGCAAACTCCAGGTATTTACTACTGTGGGGGAAAACAGGCTTATTATCAGCTCCCATCAGATGGTGTCTATGAATACATGACATTCTTCTGAAATTTCTGCAGATAGAGGTTTTCTGACAATGAAATAAGAAATGGCCATGTCTTATGCTGAAAGGCATTAGTATGGGTGCCTCTGTAATAATTATGAAAAAGTATGTGTGGGTTTCAGTTGTTTCACAGTAATTCTCCTAGAGGAAGAAGCTTTTATCACTGAACTCTTTAATAAGGGCTCTTTCCTTCAGCCTCAGGAGGGACTGTGCAATCTTTAAAGAAAGTACAGCAAGTGCTCTCACTACTGAAACCACTAGGAGTATATTTTATAAAGCAATATTAAAGAAATACTGAGAGCAGAATAATTTAATCAGATTCATGAAATCAAATACCCCCAAGGCAGCGATGAAGATGCAACTCAACAAGTGCCGGCATTTCATTCCATAGGAAGCAGAAAATTCACCAGTTCTTTTCTTTTTTTTTCTTTTCCTTTTTTTCCCCCCTTTCTCCTTATAGAAGTAAAACTTGACACTAAGTAAAATTAAAGTCAAATAACCCTAGGACATGAGGATTAGTGCAAAGGCACCTTGGGCCTCCACTCACATCTTGTCTTGTCTTTTCTTGTTTGGGAGCTGGAAACTATTCACTACTAGGGAGTTGGAGAGAAGGCTGTCAAGTGTTTCTTTAAATGGCATTTTTTTCCTGATCACACAATCAGTCAGTGGCATAATATTTCATCACCTTCTATCTCTCTACTTGTGTCATGTTGTCATGAATATATTCTGTTCTAGCAAACAGCAGCACAGCAGACCTTGATCCCAACCTGGGGTATCGCTATGCTGCAGAGAGGTGCACCAATAATATATGAAAATCAGATTTAAAATACCCTCTAAATCTTGAAACTTATGGTACCCACGTGTCCTAAGTGTAAAATAATCTCTTTCAAGGAAAAAGCCTATCATTTTTGTTCTTTTATGCTGTTACTCGTACATTCAGCCGATGTCTGATGGCCTTCCTGGGGTTGATGCAGGAGCAGTGTTTCTGTAATTTTATCAGTGTAAGCTATGAAAACAAGGAGTAAACTGACTTTGATGGCTCACTTGTAGAGCTAACTAGGCCTTGGGAAAAAGTCCTGAAGGCAAAAATAAACATGATTCTTCAGCACCTACTCTGGCCCACTGATATACTAAGCAACAACTTTGAGTGTATGTGTGCTTGAAACACTCTGGAGAAGCCAGTTTATCCTCATTTGCTGGGTACACAATAGAGGCCAAGAGATAAATTTATCCCACTTAAATTTAACCATCCAAAGTTGGACATAGGGTTCATTCCAGGCATCTCCACTTGCCATATCATTAAGAGGGAGTCAGATGTCCCATGCAGTGAAACATCCTGTGCTGCAAGAAGTGGCACCCGCTGCCTTGCAAGGATGCCTATCTTTCCGAGTTGTCTATACAAAGAGCTGAGAACAGTAGCTTAGACCAAACATGTTCTTTTTACAGAGCTAATATTAGCTGAGGAGATTCCTATCTAGCTGTCTTCTCCAAAGTAACACAAAAGAAAGCATATAGGAAAGTAAACTATGCCTTCAGTTCACCAGGCACCCATGTTGTGCAGAGGATAACCCTTCTTTTATGTATGGCCATCAAACCACCTCTGCAGTGAGAAGATGGGGTTGGAACATCAAATGTATGCACCTGAGGTCTAGGTAAATGCAGTCCAGAAGTACTAAGGCAATTTGGAAAAGCTGATTGAGTACAGAAGAACAAAAAGGTCAGGCATTGCATGATCCTGACAAGTGGCAACAATGTACCAAGGCCAGACTTAAAATAAGAGTATGGAGAGTAGAGCCTTCAATTTATAATGCATATTTAACAACTAAAATATAGCAGCAGTTCTGTCCTGTCCTGTCTCACTGCTTATTTTTTCAACAAGGCCATCATAAATTCTGCCTTGAGCAAAGCAGAACTGATTGAACTCAATTTATTCTTCTTTAAAATACACACACAAACACATTCGCCAGGGAAGGATATAGAAGTTCCAGGAAAGAGCCGTAACTTAATTGCCATTGTAGAACAGAAAGATAATTGAGTAAATGTTGGCAGGGGATAGCGCTGAATAACTTTAGCAGAATGAGTTCTTCTTTGCTTTGCCCTTTGCAGAAAGTATACTGCAGTCTCCAGAGACCCCACCCTAAATTGCTTTGGATAGCTTCCTTTCCCTGAAGGAAATCAGAGAGAGCAAGGCTGAAAGGGAACTCCAAAGGTCAGTTTCCCCACTATAAGGCAGGATCAACTCAAGCTAAGCTAGCAAAAACGCATGTTTTTTTTCTGCAGGAGGTGGGCAGGAGGTTCGTCTGTTTTTTGTATGGGTATGCAGCTAACTCTTCCCGTATCAGCTACGTGGAACTTGGGGCGGTCCAGGTAACATCTGAACCATTTTGATCCACGCTTTGGAGCAGATGAAAGATTTTTAGGAATAAGTGAATAATAAGTGAGACATAAGTAGACATTTTGAAATATAACTAGGTCCTGACTGTGCCTGAGTACCCAGAGTACAAGGGAGCATTGAGCTGCATTTACTAATTATTTCCAAGGGCAGATAAATAACAACTCTGTTTTTTATTTGTCCCATGTGGTGATCCACTGGGTTTGTA
Source organism: Pezoporus occidentalis (assembly GCF_034315485.1). Lineage (NCBI taxonomy): Eukaryota > Metazoa > Chordata > Aves > Psittaciformes > Psittacidae > Pezoporus > Pezoporus occidentalis. Next base: position 448,903 of record NW_026913274.1, read on the forward strand.
GACTTTGGCACATTTTATGTCTCAAATTTATCATGAGTTTATAGCTAGCCAATAAGTTAACAGAAGAACAAAACACCCATATTGTAAATCTTGTAAGACGGTACTGTTTTTAACTAGAATATGAAAGAACACATGTAAGAAGAAAAGAAAGAAAACAGAACAGTAAAATGCCAAATTGGCAAGTCTGAGTTCATTCTCATTGAGGCAGGCTGGTTTCAAATAAGATAGCTTCTCTTTGATGTCAATCGGTTTTGGACAATGCATTTGTTGTTCTTATCTCTGAGTTCATTGAAATAATTGCATAAAAAATGCTATGCATGTGTGTGTATATGTATGCATCCACCTTTAAAATAAACTTATTTTAAGTAAAAATCTTAGAAATAATTTATCTCGCTTTCTATCATGGCAGATTAGTCACGCTTCTTGGTAATGAATCTTGCCTAAAACATATTCTGCAATCTTTGCATAATCATGTCACTGTATTTCATAGACTACACCTTCAAGAATCACCACATGATGTGTGAAATGAAGCAAAAATAGCAGATATCCTTAGATTTACTTTGGTACAGCAGTGCTAATTTCTCAACCTTCAGAAAGACCAACATAATCTTAAAGTTTTAAGCATATCAACAAAAATATCTTTGGGGAGAGAGGGAATGGAGATGTACAAGTGGGCTGTTTTCATTAAAAAGCAAAATTAACACGAAGAAATTTCAGGCTATCACCACACCTGAATTCTACGATAGGCTCAGGATGAGAAGAAATGTTTCATGATTTCACAGTCACAGGCAGTTTCGCCCTTACATGACATGTTAACTGCTACATTTTGTATCTCAGTTCTATTATGACAACACCTGTTCAGAAAGCCTCATTTGAAAAAAAAAATTATACTCCCAACAATGCTGCCCTGTGCTTATATGGGAAAGAGAAGACGATCAATAAGAAAAATACATCCTACTGAATCACCGAAAAAGCATCAGGGTTGTGCTTATCCACGGCATTGGATAAAAAAGTAAAAAGTATACACAGTATACACACTAAACAGTGTATGTATTTAGCATATGATTTGTTTCATGTCAGTCAATCCTAAGTTTAATGGTATAGCATTTAGTTTGTCCTGATCATTCCAGATTCTTTCATGATCAATGAGAAGCACATACCTCCAAAGAAAGATGACTTTGTTCTTAGGCGTAGCTCGAGGACATAGAAAACTTCCTTTTTCAACAGTCCTCTTTCTCCATTGACTATAGAAAGATTCTAGACAACCAGATTAGCCACAGCACCTGACTTCCTGACATCTAAAGGCTGTGTGCATTGAATCCAACCCAGGAAGATCCCTCACCTCATTCTGAAGTGGCTAAGATAACAGTGGTTGAAAAGCAGCTGAAAGAAGTAGATGTTTTTGTTTAAATGCAATATTGAAGAGCATGACCTGATTATAATTTATGATTTGTATTTTAGTGCTACCAGGAAGTTTAAGCTGCATAAAGACTTTAAAATATAAGCAGAGATGATGGATAGGAAAGGATGGAAAGTTACAGGAACTCTAGCACTGAGATTAAGTGACTTCCTAAAGGTCATAACAGCTATCTTGCCCGTGGAAAATAGGGGAATTGGAGCAGGACTTACTGAAACTCAGTGCAGGGACCTAACTGCAAAATTCTTTTTCCCTCTTTAAATCCTGCTAAACTACTTAAGGTAGAACAAGAGTTCCTCACATATGAACTATGAATCAGAGCAGCATTAAAACACTTGTAATCATGATCAAGATTTAAAAAAATACGTTGCATTGTGACTGGAACACACAGTTAACCCACAAGCTTGAAAGTGAAATCAGAATGAGAAAAGGCTCTCAAATGGGAGCAGCATCAGCTCCTAAGTCAGCAGTGCGTTTTGGTTCAGATGAGTAGTTTTTCCAATACAGTACTATGAAGCTATAGAGACAGTACAGCAAAGAGGAGCTGGAGAGGAAACGGAGAGTATTGGACACAGCCTTGTATTTATTCATAGAACCACAGAATGGTTTGTGTTGGAAAGGACCTTAAGATTATTCAGTTCCAGCCCCCCTGCCATGGGCAGGGATGCCTCACATTAGACCATTTCACTCAAGGCTCTGTCCAACCTGGCCTTAAACACTGCGAGGGATGGAGCATTTACCACTTCTTTGGGCAACCCATTCCAGTGCCTCACCACCCTCACAGTAAAGAACTTCTTCCTTATATCTAACCTGAACTCCCCCTGTTTCAGTTTAAACCTATCACCCCTTGTCTTCAGTTTACACATAGGACCGCCACATACTGTCTGAGCCCGGGACAGGCACCAGGGTATGAAGAGGACATTTACATGTGGTCTGAGCTTCAAATAATCCTGTAGGAGAAAATTACCAGCAGCAGATCTCTGTATCTGAGGCTTATCTGTCATAATTTCTTAGAAGAAATGAGGGAAAAGATCTGCCAAAAATATATATGATGGATCAGACAAATTGTTTCTAAATGGTACCTTAGTCAGAGATCTCTACAGGGGACCAGCAGCCAGCTGCACTACACTATAGAGTAAATGGTACTGCTCTGGAAAAGAATCAGTAGCAAATGATTTGCATTAAACATTTTTTTCTTTTTGTTGTTGTTGTTTTTGTTGCTATTTTTGGCTAAGACAGAACTGCATCAGCATGTGAAATTCAGAGAGAAAGTGCCCAGTTGCTGATTTCCAGTATATTTTTTGTCTCCATATTTAGAGTTTGTACTTCCAACAGGAGAGGAGGAGGGGGGAAGTAGCAGGGTGGAGGTGGTGATAGGGAATCAAAAAAAAACAAGCAACCAGAGAGACCATTCAGAGCCAGAAACAGCTTTTGTTTTCCAACATTTTCTTTCAAGCTCATGAATAAACAGAAATCTGTGAATTCAGAACACCTGTGGTTAGCTAGCCTCGGAAATGGGAGCAGAAGAGGGAGAGCTAGACCTATGCTGAAAGCCACTGAACTCAGGCATATGAACAGGGGGCACAGGAGTAAACGAAGCCCAGGCATGCAAGGATCTTGTAATAGATTAGAGATGCTTTCAGCGTATGGCTTGTATGCAGCAGGCTCTGGCCATTTTCCTGCTCTTTAGGCCGCTTTTGAGACTGCTGCTTTCTTGCTCATGTTTGTACGGTGTGATGAAATTCATATCCAAACACTCACAGATACACGTAGGGATGGCTCTAGCCATAAGCTTGGTTGCTTTCCCAGAGCAGCAAATTGTTAAGGGCAGCAAGATGGGTCTGCTTGCCTGCTCTCGTCCAGGGAGGTGTTGAATGTGTTGGGAAGAGGTTACACTCATCCTGCAGTCACCACTCTCTGACTGCTGACTTCAAAGGCAAGGAGAACGATCAGATTTTCAGGGCTCTGCCCCCAGCTCCACTCCTTCCCTCCATGACAGAAGAATCCTGTCCAAACCCAGCCCCTCATCTGAGGAGCAGAAAACACCTGGATCCTTCCAAGTGTTATTTTTATACATATTTTTCATACACCCAGACACATGTGGAGTTATCTCTGAATACAATCACCTAAACATCTATAATGATATAAGAAAAAATACGCAGGTAGGCGTTACATTAACATGCATTACATACATAGACGTGTAGATTAGAAAAGCAAGCAAACATATTTAAAGTTTCAAAAACCTAAGGCAAGAAAAGAGCATAGGAACAACCCAAGAGTCTTTCTGACTTGCATTAACCAGTTTTTATTACCCAAAGCAAGCTCTGTTATGCTGTGGAACATACTGAAATCATACAGCATGATGATGAGGATCAACAAGAGCAAACAATGAAATATTTAGTATCCTCTAGTGGCACTGACACAGTATTTAAGCACAGGGCAGTGCATTAACACTGTTCACTGTGCTTCTTAGCTCAAGTGACTAGAACTCAGCTATGGAAGACAAACAGAGAACAGGTTTTGCAGTCCTTCTGCAGTAAGAAACCTGAGCTGAACTGAGGTATGGACACTGTCCTTGAAATATGTGAATTGATCAGTGAATTCAGAGGAGAAAGGGATGGAGGATGATTAAAAAAACACCCACAAGAAATGGTGAAAAGAATTGTGCCTGCTTAGGGTGCAGAAGAAAAGAATGAGTAAGGATGTGAAGAGTACGTATTAGAGTACGTACAGCACTCTACTCAGAAAACAGTTATGAAGAGGGTTTAACTGAAGCATAAGAAGCTTTTTGTGTGGAAAAGTTATATATCTTAGGATAAGATAGCTTCTGTCTTCTTGAGATGTCAGTTTCTCTACTGCCTGTGGAGCAAGCCTAGCCAAAATGCCTAATTTTTTGAGTGTGATAATGAGAGCCCTTTCCAGGTGTGACAGCACTGTCTGAAATATAAATGTTTCATGAATCAGTGCCATCACTATCAGGCTACACTTTCTTTTTGTTACCTTTTCCCTGAGTATGTGCCACTTGCCACAGTTAGACAGGACACTAGGCTGTGAATCTTTAATCTGACTCAACAGGACGGTACATATGTTCTCACATAAAAAGCCCTACCATAATATCACTGAATTTACTTTGGACTGATGTGCGCAGCATGAACATGAAACTATTCATTTGAGATCCTTTGCCCTGCAGATGGCGGAATTCATATCCAAGAAAAGACAGACACATTTTAAATACTCTGCAAATTCCTGATATTCCTACACCTGTTTATAAAATTCATGAAAAGTTTGACTTCTTGGGTAAAATGACAATGCCCAAGTCTGACACGAAGTCATTTCCTACCTTTTAAAACATTCCTAGAGTCATACATAGGCTTTGATGCCTTACAGAGGAAGCTCTGTTGGAAGTATTTGTGCATTGTAGATTTTGGGAGAGTTCTTTTTTGTGTTTTTTTTCTTTTCCTCATGGAAGTTCCAATATCCCACACCTTTGCAGTGAGATATTTTTGGTTACCACTTTGTCTTTGCTGCACAAGAAACATGTTTACAAGTCACTGAAACCAACTAAACCCTCTAGCAAAGTACTGGTTTCCTTGGCGTGTCCAAAACATACTACTTGTGTGCTTGAAAAGGACACAGGTAAAGTGATTACCAGATATTCTGTTCAAGAAGGCCTTTTCTCTTTAGGTCTACTAGTCCTGGATGAGGGTAGTTTGTTTTTAGCTCCATGTAAGCAGACTCAGAAGAGTATGGCATTCATTGTAGCAGAGCAATCAGCTCTGCTACACACTAACTCTCAGCTGATTAAAGACTCCTTTCCTCCTGAATACTCTCTTGACCACCCCACCTCATCTCCAAGGTATGTACCTCAAAAGCTGGCAGGAGCTCTCGTGCACTCAAAGCAAGTTTGGTAAATGAGATACAGTGCTTAGACTGCAGGTGAGCTAATTTGGTGCCATTAGCTGCAGCCAGGCCTTCATCTCCTTATTAGGAAAGAGATAAATTATACAAAGTGTACTCTCAGTACAAGCAGCAAGAGCTGACAAAGCCATAGGAAAGAGAGAGATGGAAGGAAAAAATAGCCTGCAAAGCAGGACAGAGTAAATGCAATGCCACTTTGGGAAAAATGGGAGAGAATCCTCATCCTGCGCCAGCACCTGGCTTTCAGTGCATCATGAAGCAAAGGATTTTATCTCCCTTGGTGCCCACATCACCTCTCCTAGCTGCAGTGACAGTCAAGCAGAAGCAAAGACTCTCCGCTTCTATGCTTGCCCACGGTCCAAAGGCCCCTCTCTAGTTACTCTTAACATAGCTTTAATGAGAAATTGAGTTACAGAAAACTCCTGATCCCACGAGGAAAAACCTTTATCTCTTATATCCTAAGCAGACCTTCCACAAGGCAGCTTCTTCCCTGACACCATTTTGCAAAGCCTGTTTTTTGTTGTTTTTTTTTTTTTTCTGATGGCTGTCCCTTGAAGCATAATATCAATGTGAGTTCTTTTCTGGGGTTTTGTTTATTTTATTTCCAGAAAATAAATACAGTAGGGAAGAAAATGAATGTGTGAAATATCCTACAACCACCTAAATGAGATAAAATATACAAGGTATGGGCAGGAAAAGAGATGGGTGACTTAGTTTAGATACCAGACCCCTCTCAATCCTGGCCACTGCAGGACTGTCAACATGGTGACCAGCCATTCTGGCACCCTTCTGTGTGAGAGAAATCCTGCCAGGAGCTGGGCTGGACTCACATTAATTTTCTCCTGGCCAACCAAGACCGACCAGATTGCAAAGACTGTGAACTCACAACCTTGATTTTTTTCCCCTCCAACAGTTCCCTGGAATGTTTGATTTCTCAGACTCCTCTCTGCCTTCTTCTCTTTGCCTAGAAGCCATTATGAGGGCAGATAAAGCCCTGACAACAAACCCTGGTAGCAAACTTGCCCCACCGGGGTGCAGGAGCAGCACTGGATGTTAAAGTGGTCATGGTCTGTCATTCGTCCCCCCAGCACAAGTGGGACTGGGCTGGAAGGACAACACATCAAAGACAGACTACTTTTAGCTTGATCCTTTCCTTCGATCACTGCATTAGCTTGTGCTTATTCTATAGTTAAAACCAGATATTCTATCACTACGCCCTGGCAAAGATATATTGCACCAAGCCAGCACCTACAATTATTATAGTACAGAAAACCTTTGCTGTAGCGCGTTCAGTGCTGCTATTTGTCAGACACAGCTATTACATCCTGGCTCCCAACAAGGCTATACAATTCTGACACCCAGGAAGACAGCAGGTGCTGGTGAATTAAACCAGAACCCAAAGACTTTCTCTTCACCTTCCTCTGGCCTTCCTCAATAGTCTAGCAAGGACTGCAGCTTATCAGGAAATAAAAGGATTGCAAGAGAGCACTGTTTATCTGACACTATGTCTTGTGTCACGAATTATCATGTGTAGGGGTGAGAGGTTTGCTGTGCTGTGAGTGAAGTGATGGAGTCTCTAGAAATTAGAGAAATCAGAAAACAAGTAGGTTATACCTTTTTTCAAGGTGCCAAAACCACAGTATTTAATTAAAGTAGAGATTTCTTTGTGAAATGCTTGTCCAATACTACCTGATACACAAAAATATTGGACATTACAGTTCACCTGCTTATCCAGCCATCAGAAAGTGTGCTGATACCACTGCTGCTCCATTCATATGCAAACCCAGGGCTCTGGACATCTGTCTGGTATCCTCCCTATATTCCCGAAACTTTCTTCCATTATTCCAAACAAAATTACTTTGCCAATGATCTGTACTTCAGACTAATTTGTTTTCATGACTTCCAACAGAACAGTATTTCAGAGGGTAATTCTTAAATAATCCTCTCCAATTTTTGAACTTCAGGGTTGATAATAAACTGAAAATTTGCCTCACAAAATATACAGATTTATTGTAATGGTCGAAAAACAAGGAGAGAAGGAAATGCTAGAGAATAGCTGGTTGATCAGCAAAAAGGAAATTGTTTGAATACTTTCCTGAAAGTTTGCTATTTTGGAGTTCTACCTCTCCCAGTTGCCACTAATATTCAAAAGAGATTCAATCCTGAATCTAAGAGACTTCCCTGATGATTTCTTTCTGGGGAAAAAAAAAGAAAAAGAAAAAAGCAAGCATTTTCTTTTTTCAAACACGATTTTCCAATAGAAAAATGTTGCCTAAATTACTTTGACCAGCTCTTGTCAACATCTTTCCAGCCCAGAGCTGCCAGCGGCTACGTGGAGTAACCTGGTGTGTTCTCTGTGGAGCTGCAGATAGGACTGTTGCAGCGCCTGCATGTGTTTGAAATGCCAGGTGCTCCATGCCTGTCAAGTCTAAATGTTTGTAGGGGCAGAAGCAAATCTTGAGAATTTCTAAGTTCTATAACAGGGCCCAAAGGCTGAGAAGAATGTATTTGGAGTAACTGGATAGGACTCAATACCCAGCCAGGCACACAGGACTAAGTAATAATTTTCACTGTGGGTTAGATGCAGAGCACTTTGGGTCCCTGCTGTCAAGGATGTTTTCCTTAAGTTTTGCGGATACTTTGAGACAGACAGATTTATCTTGTCCTCACCACCTTCCTGCCAATGGAATCTTTTCAAAGTTGCTCTTTAAGGCCTTAATCTCCCAGGCCTTCATGTTGTCACCTGAAGGACCTTGTCGTCATATTATGGGGCTACTGCTGACCAGAGCTGCCTGATTGTTTTGTTTTTGCAGCATGATAGAGGTGGTTTATGGGATTTTGTGTGTTTCTTTTTATTTAGGTTTGAGATTTAGCTCTGAGACATTTTGGTAGAATTAAAGGAAACAAATTATGTGACAAAGGAAAAGGAAATTAAAATATTCTCAATAATAATAGCAATATTAATAACTAATGCAAAAGGAAGATTTTGCTTCTGGCTATCGTTGCTGATGTACAAGACACACACAGTGAGCGGATCTATTGACGTGATATTCCTGCTTACTGTGAAAGTGCTACTAATGTTAGGGTGACTATATTTAAGAGACAGCAGCCCTTAAGAGGCATCTGCTGATGGAATTTCAGGCCACCAAAGATTCATGCTACTAACTAGGGGAGGGACCCAGACAGTGGAAATAATTTGCTTAAAAGCATGTTGATTTGGACATCACTAATCTCAGCATTGATCTCTGCTGGCATTAACTTTGCTGTTAATGCAAATAACTGAACATAAGGATGCCATTAATTGTATTGATATAATGGAAGGCATTGCCCTTGACTTCAAGGCCCCCCTCCTTGATTTAGTGCTTGCCAACGACTCAACATTTTTGTCTTCTCTCCCCCCTTTCTGCTTGTCCAAAATGATGTCGCATTCCTTTTTTATGTCCCTGTTATGCTTGGAACATCCTGTCTCCACGTTCTGCTCCTCCAAATGCTCTTTTCTTCCTGAAGGTCCTGCAGTCACCTTCCCTCCTTTCCCCAAGTGCAATCACACAATTATAACAAAAAGAAAGCAAGACTCTATATCTAGAACACAGCAGCAGCAACACACTCAAAAAAATTTGAGTAGCTCTTTTAGCATGGCAAATTCCCTCTGCGATTCCCTGGACTAAGATAATTGTGAGTTGAAGGAATGAAGGCTGAATATGTGACTTATCTGAAGGGCTTTATTGAGGATGCTACTTCAAAACAGCGCTTTTTTCCTACTGCCCAGCTTCCAAACTGAATGCTAATAAAAAGTGGTGGCTCCAGAAAAATTTAAAGAAGAGTTTGAGACTTGAAATCCTTCCTTCAGGAATGGATTTAGGGATTCTACATATGTAGCTTCTACAAAGCAAAGTTAGGAAAAGTCTATTGTCTTTTATTATTGCCTACTCGAAGAAAAAAATCTGATGGCAGAGGGCATTTTAGTTTAGGAGGTAATGGCACAACAAAATATCACACCAAGCAAACTACGTCTAAAGTTACAATGCAATTTATTTCAACTGTGAACCAACTTTCTAAGTCTTAAAATCTTTAAGCCAGCTTTAGTTTTCTACAAGGCATGCTCAAGACGCAAAAAAAAATAATTAAAAAAAGAAAAAGTAGTAAGGGGAAGCTCTTTTTTTTTAGAGAAGTGTTAATTTAAACCAGAGGCTTACCAAATACATATGAGAATCACTTTCTCTGACTCAAAGATTTTGCAGTGCCAAAAGGCAAGATACAGGAAGAGAAATACTATTGCAGGTTCATCATGGGCAGCTACAGTTTTCATTGAATAGTAAAACAAGCATCAAACTTTGCATTTTTCTTAGCCATTATTAATTGTTAGATTTCCTGAGGGCACCGTCATGATAGAAACTGGTACTGAGTGGATCTGAAGAAGTGACGGAATGGGGGAGATGTCGTCTGTGTCAGTGGCTTCCTGGATAAGGAGGCCTTCAGGCTGTCTTTCTCCACCAATCACCACAGCTTAGTTTAAAACAGGGTTGTTGACTGTTTGAAATGCTGTCAACTTTGAGATAATCAGAGGCACAGCCTCTGGAAACTAGCACATTGTGGGACGGTAAAAGGAAGCCCCTGCAGGAGAGAGTAGCAATACTGTACGTAGCAGCATTAAATTGGCATCTATTTGTCAAAAACATCCTTTGCCACCTCTTTTCTCTAGCAAAAAAAAAAATTCCACTGCAAAACACCCACTCATTCTCTGGTTCCTCAGTTAACATCTGAATTATAATCATCAATTTTGCAGCCCAGGAATCTTTGAAGAGATGGGAAAATAAAGGTTGTTTTTCAAGCTGAACATGAAAATACAGTGATAATAGTGGGATTATACTAGATCTACATGACCAGCAGGAACCTTGGAGGGGGCTTGATCCATTCTAAATCCAAACCCCTCTTAGTCCCTTAATCCATAAAGCTTACCAAAGAAGTATGTTATTGTGAAATAGTTAAGTTTAGGATTTGCAGTTGGATTTTCATGTGCAATTTTCTATCATCATACATCTGTAAATGCATCTTCAATAATTGCTTTGCACTTGCAAAACACTTTTCTCTTTTCAAAGTAGTAGTACAAATATTAATTTTGAATAGCAGTTCTGGATGTGGGAGATATTTATTAGCTCTATTTTGTGGATGAGAAAACTAAGGGGCAGTAGGATAACTCAGCCTAGTTAAATAAAAAAAAGACCCAAACCCCAAATTATTTGTAACAAAAAACCACATAGAGCTCCAGAACTGAACCAAAACCCCTTTATAATCAGCACTGTAAAGGAAAAAATAAGAAAATAGAATTCCTGTCTCAAGTGGCTTTCACCCTAACTATAAGACAATACTGTCTAGACAGGGGGGTTATTGTAAAAATAATGAGCAAAAGTTTTGTTGTTCTTTCCCCTTGTTTGGACTGTACGGTATCCATGTTGGTCTTAATCTTTCCTGGTTTGGTGAAAAGGGAGGAATTTCATGGTAAACTGGTGAAACGGGGCATGCCCTGAAGTTTAACCTTGACTTACTTCAATGTGGCTAATGCTACAGTCACCACTCATCACAGATTTTCTTTAGAGTCAGCTATGAGGAATGTAGTCTGGGATTGTCCTGCCCAGCAAATCAGCAGGATCATAGTAGCATCTACTCTTTCATTAGCACATAGATTACAACATAATTTGTGTCTCTTTTAAACTAAGAAGCAGGCCAAGTCACTAAGAAGAATCAAATTTCATCGTTTTAGCTCCACAGACTTCAAAATCCAAGACCTAACAGGGAGACCGCAGACACACCACAGATCAGTCAGATTTTAGTGATTCCACAGTTCCTGGAGGAGGATCAGATGGACAGGAAGACAAAGAGGCTGACTGCATAAATACTGTTTCTTAGGAAAATGGACAAAAATTAGGTGGTTTAAAATGCAGATCAAGGGTTAATTTTGTTTGGAAGTACGTGCCTGAATGCTAATACATACTTCTAGGACATAGTAGCTGTTTCTGTTACTGTTCTCATAAAACAGGATCTTATATACCACATTCAGTTCTGATATATCAGACTGTTATGTTAAAAAATGACATAACTGTGTACATCCAAGTAGGTAGGTAAGTAAAATTTATGGTCATTTCCATTTCAGATATTCAACCTGTTAACAATAACTTCTAGTTTCAGTCAACTATTTTATAATTGTTTTAAAGTGTGGTGTCTGATTTGAGCCAAACACTTGGCTTTTATCCTTGCCAAAGGAAAGAAAGACTGTGACATGAAATTGCAATATTAAAAGCAAAACCTCTGCCATCTATAGTGGTACTTACAATTCAGTGCTATATTTCCATGCAGAAGTTGGAGCATGGTTCCACAATAGATATCTCCCTATCACAGAGTCCTCAGAAAAAGTTTGAATTTAACTGTTTGTGAAATGATCCATTGGCAAAACAATAAGTAATAAAATAAAAGAAGAAATGTTAAAACAACAACAACAAAAAAAAAAACAACAAAAAAAAAACCACACCTCCAAAACCATACCTCCAAAACGCCCAGTACTAAATAGGAATGTCACCACCTATAGATTTAGTTTGAAGTTTATGCAAACAAGCAGTTTTGTTGGTATAGATGAGAAAGAGAGTAACCCTTTGTATAACAGTGGTGAGGACAGGAGGCTCTAACACAGGATTGGTAATATATGATGGTAATGTATATAACCCCTTTCTGAGAGGCCAGCAAATGATTATTCTGACACACACCCCTATCTCTCAAAATGTCACAGAGACTCCTTCTTGATTTCCTTTTCTCACCTACCCAGAGGAAAGGTTTTGGCCTGTCATGAATTCGCACAGAATTATGGAGAAGGTGAGCATCTCCAGTGATATCCATGCCACGCAATAGGGTCAAAACCTGCTGCAAATCCTGACGCAGCGGCAGCCTTCCAGGGCTTCCACAAATTTTTTTATCACTTCCCCCAGAATTCCCCAGCACATGCCCTAATATGAAGGATCCCTCACAGTAGGAAAGGAAGATGCTGATTTAAGGACCAGAACTGTAGTTCTGAATCTATTCTTCCTTTGCACAAGGCCAAAGCACTTCATGCTGAATAAACCATTAGGACTGCCACTACCTGTGCATTCATGGCACTCATATGCATCTCAAGTCTCTATTGTATCTTTGAAAAAACTACACCCAATGTTATTCTAATGCAGCTATTTGTCTCCTTGTGAACTGATAATGATAATAAAGATAATGATAATAATAATGACTGACCTTTCATAGTAACTTTCATCCAGAAGGATCCCAAAGTGCTTTGCAAACTGATTTGCAAACAACCTTATACCCATATTAAACATGCGGTCTCTAAGTTAATGCAATGTAAATGTTGCAAATATGAGGCAACAAAAAAACAGGGAATGCAAAGGTTATAGCTTCAGGAACAACATGCCGTGCATCTTGCCTGTGAAGGTCTACCCTTCACAACATCACCTGGCAAATGCTGTGTAGCAAATAATACTTCCTGAACTGAGGGAAAGATGCTCAAAACCCTGTGCATCTGGGCATGAAGGTAATTGGGTGACTGATGTGGAATTTCACTCAGTCCCCTTCCTCAGGGGGTGATGTGGAAATCTAAGTTCTCTAATTTTCTCTTTTTACATGCTGCAATTGAGAGGACAATACTAGATGTAGATGCGCACCAGTCAGAAGTAATGTGGCTAATGATGCTGCAATTGGACAAGGGAGGGAGTGGAGAGAATCCTGCTGACTTCAGTGAATGCTGGAGCAAACATTTGTTGAATTATCTGAACAGTAGCAAAATTTCACTCTCTCTTCCCTTCTTCTACTTATTATTGATACTAGGAATTGTTCTGTTTTCACAAATGGGAAATAATTATTTTCTTTTTCACCCCTTTATTCTTTAAACTACAGGGAGGATAATCTATTTTGGAACCAGATCTCACACAGCAAGTTTCAGCTGAAAGGCATTTTACATCTATTTGAACTATGTTCCTCTGTTGGTAGAACAGATGAGCCCAACGTTAATGGTGCAAACGGTGCTGTTTTCAATGCACAATTAACCAAGTCAACACCGTGATGAATGAAAAATAGAGCTGGCATCAGAGAGGATTCCATGGAAGTTGAAATTAGTTGTTTAGGTGCTTATGACTCCCAAAATATCCTCATTTTTCAACTGACACTTTCTTTTTTTTCCCACAAAATATCAAATCACCTGCATCGAAGGACTGAGGCAGAAGAGTCTGAAGGAGAATGGTCTATGCTTAAGAGTGAATGGTTTAACAAAAAACAACAGCTCCAACCCTTTTGAATACCCCAACCAGATGTCAGTTGCTTTTTTGGACAATGTGGACAGGGAAGGACGGTTTGTTTTGTTTTTTTTTTTTGCTTTTTTCTCTATTGCATGATGGCCTGGTGAACAGGGGAAAAGTGCATATTCAAACACAATAGAAAGTGACTGCATGTACAGGGCAAACACCCATCAGCTCAGTGCTATAGCCTCTTAAAAGCAAATATTACAGTTAAATTATCTGTTAGGACAGCCATTTCTCACAAAAAAAGGGGAAGTAGATTATGACTATGTAGGTCACTTTGCTGTTCTGGCATGAGTTTGGCTTAATTTGGACTTGTCTCTCTGAGCTCCTGCCATACCTTTGTTTTCAGGGTAAATCTCTCAGCAGAGTGGGGAAAAATAAGTGCAATTTTATCTATCAAGTTCCTCAAGGCTTTTCTTGCTCTGTTTTGAGAGGATATTTCCTGCCATCTCTGTGTATCTTCACATAGTGATGGCACCCAGAGGAAAAAGGAAAAGAAAGAAGAAAAGCAAGAGTAATACATAGAATACAAATTATTTACTTCAAGAAGGACTTCAAACCGTGTTTGCTTCAACATCCATATCATTTCACAAGGGTTAAAATTCACTCCCCATCAATCTTGAAATGAAAGTAGGTGGTAGAGTTGCTTCTTAAAACCTTTTGCATTTACCCTGCAGGTGACTTTAGCTTATTGTTTCTGCATTGTGTCATGAAGATTTTCACCCTATTTTAGGTAAGATTCTACGGTGGCTGGCTTTGTTCAGCTCTGGGAGAAGAATTTTGGAATAAATAAAATGTCATTTTGGAATTTCTTATTAACAGGCCACAAAACCTGCAAGGTTGACAGCGCTATTAAATATAGCAAAGTCTTTAAAACACTGACTGTTTGACTGGTGGGAGAAAAAAAGGATACCAAGGCATGATTTATACCTGGTTGTACAAGTCACAGACTCTCCTTTATATCTTGTGTCCAAGGAATGATTGCTCATCTACAGTCTGCAATGTCTTCAAACAGCTCATCACAAATGGCTCTTCTTGACTCTGTAACATTGAAACACGCTTGTGTGTCGCCCTGCAACTTGCTTCAACTAACTACCCCCTTTGGCTCCTAACCCATAGGAGGGTTTCCTCCCTTCCTGAAGCACTTGTAATTGATCTCTGCATTGGAGACCTGGCTGTTCAGAACAGGAATGTCATGTGCATAAGGGTGACATCACTCTTTGGGGTGAAGATTTCATATCTGGATTGATAAGGTGGGGGGGGTCTCAAATCAGAAGGGCACTTGAAAATGGGATTGAGGAGTTTATTTAAAAAGACTTTATGTGTATACCTGGGACTTTTTGAGACACACAGAAAAATGCATTAGGATTAGTTTAGATGAGATGAGATGAAATTAGATTAATAAAGTCCACACAATATTAGACCAGATCAACAGTCATTCCTAGTTCAATAGCTTGTCTCAGACAGTGGTCAATACTATGTGCTTCTCCTGTAACAAGCAGAGCACCCTTCAGTGGGCAGCTACAGGGATAATATACTCGTAAGGACAACGTCTTCCTAAACCCCACTAATTAGAAGTTGGTTTAGGCACTGAAGCAAGAAAGCTTTTCTCCACTCTGAAGCTCTGGGATTTTTTTTATTATTATTTTTAAATCCTCACAGTTGTAAATCTGGATGTTCTTGCTACCTAATGGAAGTCTAATCCCATTCTTCCCCTCCACCTCCTCCTAAACTGTCAAAATCTTGGTTTCATAGACTAAGAACATTTTTTAAATTATTATTTTGATTTTTTTAAACTGAGTTGTGTTTTTTTTCTTGGTCAGGACTGAGAAACCTATGTAACAGCATGCAGCAGCTCTGCCTAGCCTCAAAGAAGCAAGGGAAAAGAATTACTTCAGTCACTGAAATCAGAGATGACCGATTTTGTGTTATCTGGCTGTAATCGTTAAAACAGCCTGAAAAATGTCCTTCCATGTAGTTTCACATTTTCTTTATGAAACAAGTCTAGTAACTAAACCAGCTTGGAAGGGATGCAGGTGACATGTTTAGCATTCTGTATTTTAGACATAATTAAGGGCATGTTTCTTGGCTGGGCCTCTGTGTTTATACCCCATTTGAATAATACAAGGTTTTACTGAGAGGAACAGGAAGAAGTATTATGCAAGAGAATATGGAAAGATATCAGGTTTGCCTCATTTCAAATGCCAGACCAGTGTCTCATTTTACTGGATGAGTTGTGTAAGGTCAAGACCACAACCACTGGTCTCAGGAAGAGAGGATACTAGCAGTATTTTTCTGCATGAAGCTTCAGAAAGGTTTAAAGACATAACATAATATCTTTTAGGCTGTACCTTATAACTGTAAATGGAGGTTTGGCCAATGTTGCCTGTTCGCATTTTCCAAAATCTTTGAAGTGTGTGTGTAGGTTTATTTTTGGTGAAGGGATCTGTAAAGAAATCCTATAAGGTACTTCTCTTGCGCCTTTTATGTTCTTCGAGGTACGACATCTCTGGTTGATTCATTCTGTTATTGTAGTATGCCCTTTAGTTTGTCCAGCTATTCACTTGGATAATATACAATTTGCCTCCTAAAGAAAATATTATTTTGATTTTGAACCCCTGGGTTTTTACAAAAGAGACAAAATACTGTGATAAAGGTCTGTTCTCATATGGCCTCATGAGCTAGTGGGCAATTGCATGAGGTCTCTTTTCCACTCTGTGGGCAGTTATCCCCAAATGTACTTCATATCTGGCGATGAACTGCTACTTTTAAAGCAGAGGAGACAAGAGATGCGACCTAAAGACAGAGTTGAGCCTACAAAGGTGAATGAATATGAGTCATTCCAACTCCCACCAGATGTTGCTCTGGCATTCTTTAATAAAAAATTGCAGCTTTCAGATGAAAAGCCTTATTTTTAAACTGTACTTGTACATTAAATGTTATATTTTTCCAGGTGAATGGGGAACATATTTTGAGTATGCTTTAGTATTTGCCCACCGAGTCCCAACTTTAAAAGGCAGGACCTCCCCTGCCACCATCCAATCATGAGGATGTGGGTAGGATTTAACAGGTCAAATCCAAAGTGGCATAGAGGTCCTGGGAGACAGCTGAAAAATCTATACCCAGAAACTGTATGAAGAATATACCTCTACTTGTGTATATGCCTGCATGTTTATGTGGGGCTTTGTTTTATTTTATAACAAGATGTATTGACTAACTGGGAGCATTTTATTAAAGAGAAAAGTCTGGGTAAAGCCAGCAAACTATTCACTGCCAAAATTTACCCAGAAGTTTCTGTGTAATTGAATTTGGCTGGCTCTAGCAAGATATTTGATTTTCTATAATTGGATTGGCTAATGGGGGGAAGAAGGTGGGGAAAAGGAGGAACTAGAAAGTTATCTATCTCCCTTGACAAAATGATCCAGTGACTTGGGAAATTTTTTTGCCCTCAGGGAAAGAAAACACAGATAAAAACATGAAAACAAAGCAAGTGATGGACTGAAGCAAGAGCTAGGGTTAGACAGCAAGGGTTAGTCCATGGTTCTGCTACAGACTCCTGGGATGCTTGTGGGCAAGTCACTTAATCTTCCTGTGCTTAAATTCTCCACTCTGTGCCTGTCTTATTTCATATTCTGAGTGCTTTGGAGGGCAAGTGCATTGTGTGCTATAGTGCAATTGGATAAGAGCTGGACCTTGCTGTATTACATAGCAAAACCAGTCTCTCATTGAATAAGCAAAAGCCAGTAAGTAAATGAGGATGTAGATAAGGGTTTCTGAAGGGCTAGGACATCTCTATCATACATCTGTTTCTACCACATTACTGTAGACACATTGGATTAGAGGAGCTGGGACTTTTATTTTGCGGCATTTAGTAATCCTGGACCTATCCTCTGCATGCAAGTCTACTGTGTGTTTTTCATGAAGTACCCTGAGGTTTCTCTTCATCTCATTTCCTATGGTGATGGATGCCATTCTGCTATCACAGGAGACTCGTAATACTGAATGCTATTACGTATTTTTAAGGAATAAGAGCAGCTCTACATGATCAGAGAATAGGCTCATCCAGCTAATGTTTCTCTCATCAGCCCTCCCCAATAGCTGGTGCATAAGGCAAATGTAGGCAAGAAAGATCATGTTTATCCTGAATAATCTCCTAAATGCCAACAATTTTCAGTTCAGAGATTCCTGAGATATAGAATCTGTATAGAGAGTAACCTTCAATGTATTCTCATATCTATCCTAGTCCATGCTGACCCATGAAAAACAAAGACAGCTAACCCCATCTTCTGCTATAGATACCTGATTGACAAACCCCTCATTTTTAGCAATATGGAGACTACACTTGTTACCACAACAAGATCAGATAGGATGGGAGCAAGAATTTTACAAAGGGTAAAAAGACAGATACCAGCAGTTTACCTAATCCCTCCTCACCTATGTATAACATAATACTTTCATACTGGTGGCATGAATATATTATGTTTGGCAGTACTGTGGCAGTTTTTGATAACGGTGTCAAGAAATAGTCTAGTGCTATCCTTATTCTTCATTAAAAATGCAACATTTTCATTTTAAAGGATTTTAAAATGTCTAATCAATCTTCTCTAAGACACAAGACAGATTTAAAGCCAAGATGGAATAAAATCTTTGGTTCTTGGAGACAATTGTGGTTTGAAATGAGTGCAAGAGTTCTTTTTTTAGTAAGTAAAGTTCAGTGTTCTAAAGAAATGAAGCTGATGTGTTCAAGTTGTGTGTGTGATAGTCTATGACTCTTTCCCAATTACATTACTGTATGGTTCAGCTGAATGTACATCAGGCTAGAAAAAAAAGAAAAAGCCTCAAACAATGAAACACAAGCTAGCAATGTGTCTGAGGGGAAGGGTTATGTTAGTAGTTCAGTCTTATTAGATACCAGAGAATCCAAAATATCATCGCGAACGTATTTTGCGACAAGCAAAGATTCAGCCACCGCATGCACCTTTTTAGACATCTGAAAAATCTAATAAACAGAAACAAAGTCAAAGGAATTCCAGGTTCACATATGCATGGCTTACAGAATAAATGCTATTTTATTTTGCAGATAGATGAGCTGTTACACTGAGGATTGTAAAATTTTTTTTTGAATTAAAATAGATAGAACAGGAAGAAAGAAATGGAACACATACCTAAATCTTTCTTTAAGATTTAATGGCAGTCTACTTCTAAGAACAACCTGTTGGGAGGGCAGATTTTATAGCCTCACAAAACTGCAGGCTGGGCTACCCTTAGTATACCGTTTCTTGGCTGCCTGCTCTTTGTAGGAAAATGTACCCTCCACTATCAATATACATGAAGTAAACTTCCTTAATCAGTTTAAAAGCCCTCTGAAAATGCATTTTGTGGTGTCTCACTATCTGAATCTTTTATTTATGGGCTTGTACTGGGATGGTCATTTGAATTTTTGTTGTGAGTCCATATTTTATTATGCATTTTATTTGTTTTTTATTGAAAGCTTTCTGAAGCACTAAGAAAGATGCTGGGAAAGTGATTGAATAAAAGCAAACTCATTTCAAAACCCCTTCCTGATCTTTCTACTTCTTCCCACTGCAGATATGCACTCACCTAGACTTCTGCCCTCTATTTCATAGCACACATCACTACTTTTATTTTCATCTATGAACACTAAAGCAATTTGTGCTGTTTCTAAAAACAACCAGCATCAGAATGTTAATAGATGTGACAGAAACTTCAGTAAGTTTATTTATTTTGAAGTAGACCTTCAGATACAGAGAAGTCTCCTTATTTTCCTAAAAGTGTTTTTTTTTTCTTTTCCCTATCAGGTTTTCTCTTTGTGAAAGAAGTTTTGTAAACAATGAAGTTAAATATCACCTAAAGATTTTTTGGCAACTTTTCAATTTTAAAGAAGATAATTTTGAGATCATTCTTTCTCCCTTCTCTTGTAAAAAGAAATCCTTAATATCACTACCATATTTTTTTTTCCTGTGGGGAAAATACATTTTTCTTGAGAACAAAAAAAAAGTATGTGCTGTTTTCTGATTTGCTTTGTATTTCCCTTGCTTCCCAAATACTGGCGATCTTTTCAAACAGGCTATTCCACAGACAGGTGAAGTCATGGCATCTAAATCCATGAAGATGCTTCCCACTCAGACTTCTGGCTTTCTCTCACTTTCCTTTAGAAAGTGAGGAAAGATAAAAATCTTAAAAGAAGGCAGTGGCTTCTTCAAGAGCTTTTGACTATTGGCTGACCATGCTGCAGGAGTAAACTGGTGCACCATGTTCCAAAATGCCATCAGTTTTGAACAGAACATCTGCTGATAGTGTTACACGCAAATATAGAAAGAAAAATGAAAGATGTAGGTGAACACCAGGGAGATTTTTTTTCAAATTAAAAGTATGTTAGGTTCTAACTACCATGGGAAATAAAGAAAGCCTTTTTCTTTGGGTTCTTGAACACAATCAGACAGATCAAGAAGAAACACATAACAGAAAATAACTGGCAAAATCTCATCCTACATCACCTAATCTGTTCCTCCAGCTCTTTTGTTTTTTTCAGGAATATTGGGATACCTCCTGAATGTGGCATTCCACACCCATGTTATTGAACATTTACTCATTAAAAGCCTCTTCACACATCTCCACTTTAATTCTAGATCATCCTGTTTTGAGACAAAAGAAGCCCCTTTACCTTTGTCTTCTACTTAAAATGTTAACAACCCTTAGCATGTTAAGCTATAAAATATATATCCAGCTTATAAAAAGCCAACTTCATAGGAACATTTTTTTTCATTTTAGGACTCTACTACCCGCATTTCATGGATCTTTACCACCAATGGACTGCAAGTTTGTCAATAGGTTTACAGTAGTGATCTGATGTATTAAACAACCACATGATGAAGACCAGAACTGGTGATTAACTGCATTAGCTACCTTTGACCAGGTCATCTGCACTCTGTTCACTGATTTATCACCTCTGTGTCAGAAAACTAAACCCAGGATTTAAAGAAAACAGTAGAACTGCTGACAGGTCAACCCCCAAAGTTCTCATTTTCTTCCACACTTGTGAATAAGAGTCATATTCTGAAGTTAAGCAGATGAATTACTGCACTTCATCATCACACAATCCAGCTGGACACAGATCAACACATATACAGTTTATGTGGGATTTTTTGTTTTGTTTTGCTTTAGTTTGTTTTTTGTTGTTGTTTGTTTTTAACAGGGGTAAACATCTGAGACAGCTTGAGAGACTGAACACCAGTAAAGAAAGTTGTGATGCTTACTTTGTACAGAAATAAATGTTTCAGTCTGACTGAGCTAGAAATCTTCTAAGAACATATTTCCCTTAAGTGTTTTTTTTGCGTAACACTAAGATCAGGAGGAGCTTTTCATCATGCTACTATGTAAAGGCATGAAGAAGGTACCTGGAGATTAAATATTCTTTGGAGCAAACATCTTTGACCTTGCAGGGAATGTGGGATTGAACTCTAAAATGGCAATCATATTGTCACCATACAGTCTGGTGTTCTTTCCAAGAACAGGGTGCACTCAAACAAAATATCTCTAAACCCTTTTGGTAAAGCTGAAGCCAGAGAAATACCTAGGACAGGTCTACATGATTTTTCATATGCAGGTGCAAATGCACCTTCATTAAACTCTACGTACACAGGAACTTATAACAACATGGATATCATAGTGTTGCTATGAGATAAGGAGTGCTGCTGAAGTGTAGCAGATAATTGTTTGGGTTTGGTGCCTCTAGGACATTTCTCTTCCAGGAGGACAGAGTGAGTTTAAGTTTACCCAGCCAGATGTGGTCATTGGACATAGATGACTCCATCTGAGCTAGTCACTTTTGATTTTCTTTGTAATCAACAAAGAGAAATGAATGCTTCTGGGACACAATTCATTTGACTGATTTTAGATTTCAACATTAGGATGTGAGGCATCACATCATAAAAGAGTGTACTTCTCTCTACTGACCGTAACAGAAGCTCATGCTGATTAGCTCTATGTATATAAATAAAAATCTCTGCAGCTACAGATGCTGTGTAGGACGTCTGTATAGACAGACTGTAATGGGAGTTCTAGTAAGAAAAGGTGGAACAAGGGAGTAATTAAATAAAATTTCATCTTTTCTCATTCAAAATTTAAATATAGAATATGGTAAAGTGGACTAACAACAATTAACTGACAGTTAATGAGATGGGGGGAAAAACACTCCAAACAGAAAGAGCACCAGGTTTGGTGTATCAGGATTCCTGTGAGTGTCTTGCAAATTTACAATGTCAAATTGACATAATTTGAAGGAGATGGTGGGCATTATCCTAGGAAAAAAAAAAAAAAAGGAAAAAAATGCAGCACATTTGCAATTTGCATATGCATACTTATTTACTCGATATAGCGTCACATTCTGCTGTTCTCTGAGTGGCACCTTTGCATCTTACAAATTTCTCCCCATTTGCACAATTAGTGCTGGCAGATAAATGTGCTGGCTGGTGAAGCATCCTCTTCTATCCTCTCCCCTGCCAAGTGCACAGGTCTCAGATATCTTTTTGAAACAAAAAACAGGAGCATAATCATTGGCAGGTTACCCTGCAAACTTTGGATCGTAAGTCAGCATGAAGCTATTTTCTGTGGGTCGTGTAGAGCATGGAACCTCTAATTTGTACTCTCCAACAAGGTGGACATACAGGCTATAACCTGCATGAGCTACAAAGAGGTATGTGAGGCCACAAAACACTAGGATGAGCTGAATGTGGTATGTATAGTGGCTAGGGTTGCAAAGTGTTCATCTAAAACATCAGCATCCCAACTGTTCAACAGTCCACAAATGGGAACTTTTGATTGAGCTCTACTTCCAGTTTTGACCTGTTGTGTTAATTTGAGTGAAAGACCTATATTCCTCAACAGACCTGTTTATTCATTTATACAGCAGTTGTGTACGGTATTACAGCTTGTGAAGCTGAATGGTTACAAACTGATCCTTACTGCACTTTCCCAAAAGAATCAAGCACAAAACATACACATATCTTCATATGCAACAAGTTTAAGCCTTTTTTTGCTCTTTCTCCCATTGCAGAGCATTCCCAGAAATATGAGTGAAGGAAGAATAGGTTAATGGGGACATCATCTGCAGGGGCCAAGAAGTACCCCTTTGGCTACTTTTCCTAGGCCACACAGACTTCTCCGGAATAAGGAATGGATTTTCAATTGGATATCAAATTAATAAGGCACTTCTGATGCTCCATTCCTGCAGGAAGACATTAGTAATTTGTTTGTTCCAAAGGCGCCACTCATATTCACACAAAATGGCATTTAAATGTTAATCTAGTCAGGGGATGGGGAGTGCTTGCCAATCACTACGCAACTTAAGGTCAAGGTTTTTGTCTTAAAGGAGGACTCAATGTTAATTTTAAATTTAAAATTCTTGACAGATAGCAGGTTTTCAAATGCCTGCTACAATCTGGCCTGTTTGATTCATTTTAATAAGTAAGTAACTCCTGGCAAAATGAAGGTTTCCCCATGTCTTCAAGGAAATGGAAGGGCAAAGACTCACAGTGGACTAATCCCGCATCCACTACAGGGAACAGGAAGCAAAACCAATTTAGTATCCCATTCATCTCCTTGCTCCCCACATAGAGACCAAAAAGAGCAATTTACATTCCTACGAACACTAGGCAATTATTGGGGGCTTCTGTTTAAAAGGGAAAAAAAATAAAAGAGTTCCCAATATTAAATTCAGCTTTGACTCTGTGCATGAGGAACATTTTGTGTGCGTGTCTGTGCTTATAGGGTTTTCTGCTGCTTCTGTGCTTCATACTCTTTGATAGGTTTGGATGGGTTTTTTTGTTTTGTTTAGTTTCTGTTTTTTAACCTTCAGACTGTAACTTTTAAATAGCATAAGAAACCTGTGATCTTCTCTGCCTTTTTTTCTAAATATGTCATCCCCCAGAAAGTGCCAGAGGGCTTTGCTGTATTTACCCCTGGCTGTTGCAAGCTGGGGATAGGGCTGACATCCCTCTCAGGCAGTTCTCACCACCGCTGCACAGGTACATGACAGACTGTCATATTTCCTAGGCAGCCTTGCAGGGGGTGATGGATTCAGATTGCCACTAACTCAAACTTGTGACCTGATCCAGGTAAGAAGATACAAGGACTACTTGTGTTGATTTCCTCGCTGAGAGAAGCAAGATTGGAAGGGAATGAGTAAGGTTGTGAGTGATCAGTAAAAATCAGTGAGATGCCAGAAGTTTTGCAGATGCATTATGAAAAGGGGTGAAGTTAAACTCTGTGTTTCTAGGGTACAGTGCATGCAATGGTAGATAAAGGAGGACACATGCATCTCTTAAATGAAAGAGGTCATAACAATGTCACTCAAAATGACTTCTTTCTGTTGATGAGGTCTTCCATGCAATTAACTCAGATACACAGATTGCCAAGTTAGCTGAAATGAACTCCACACTATTGATAGGAATAGTGGGAAAGAATTTACTTTGATCTCTTCCTAGATCAATGAAACTAACTTCTACCCTTCCCTGGTTAGAATGGAGTGCCACATCTGTTCCACTGGAACTTAAGTTATTGATGTACAGGTATGTATGCTCAAAGCTCACGGACCTGGATACTTAGTGCTGTCTAAGCTTTTGTGGGTCAGTCTTTCTCTATTTCATTCTTCACCTCACTCAGTATAAAATAGATGAATAACATGTCCATGACTCACAAGAACATTTAATGATGTTGTGATGCTCAGATTAAGCAACTACAAAATAGCTTTAGGTAGACAGTGTTTGAAAAATGAAAGGTTTTGACTGGTTTTGCCCCACCTAATTAAGGATGACAAGACTCCACCATTTGCCTTTATAGAAAATGGAGAGACATGGGTGGAATTAATCCCCTCTAAGGAGGTCTTCAATCCAGGATCTGAATTGACCTCCAAGAATGCTGAGACTCCTCAGTTAGGTGGAATGAATCTGTACATTAAAAAATGTTATGGTGATGTCCATTATGTAACTAAATAGTACTCAACAAAGAGGGCTCTGAACTGTAATTTTGACCTCCACTTATTTCAATAACATTTCACAACCCCATAACAGACATGACTGGTTCATTCCTATGCCATCACCATAGGCATATGCCTTTTTCGAGATTACACTGGAAAACATACCTTCTCTCAATGAGCTGGCTTGCAATTGTATTGAACTGAGCTGTTGACAATCTCCCAGATTTCTTAAAATTTGCAGGGCATGAGAATGCTAAAATCTCCTAAAATAACCAAAATTTAGCTCATGGAGTCAGAAAAAATCCCAACAAATCCACCTGAAGTCATGTAGTCCAACCTTCAGCTAATGCAGTACTGTTTTCCCAAAAAATTTTCTGTTAATTTTCAAATTAACTGCTTAATTTTCTGTTATTCAAAGCAACCAAAAAGCTTTGGTAAAAAGTTCTTGACGTGTGTGATGGTGCTAAGGGAGAACTTTCTATGGATATATATAGTCCCTAATTATTGGATTTTATTTATTTATTCATTGAAATTTTGTTTTATTTTTCCTTACTGTGCAATTCATTCTGAACATTTTGTGTAACTTTTCATTCGCGTGCCATCACTTCTTTTTATAGAGTCACCTAAATTCTTATAATTGATCAGGAGAGAGATTGATGAAATGAGTTTGCCTTTATCCATGAAATGGGTAAGTTCAAACACAGAAAAAAAAATTCTCATTGGTTCCGAATACTTTCATTTATAAGTGACAGGTCACTTACTTTTTATGCAGAGTAAATACCAGCAAGATCGTAAGATATAAAAGTATGGCACTAGTAGACGTCACCACTGCTATCTTTTCTTCATTTCTCATTTAAATAAGCTAAAAGAATATCTCAGGAGACCAGTCTGCCAAACAACAATACAAAACTCATTGCTTAAGGCAGTAGTAGAACAACTGCTTTGAATAAAATGAGATCAGTTATGTTTTTCCATTCCAAGAAAAAGGAAATCTATAGGCTCCATCACATTTGGTTAGTTACAGAAGCAGTTAAGTCATGTCCAGCTATTAATATAAACTGCAACCTAGTCACTGTGAGTTACCCATAAGAATTTCTAATCGGCATCTTCCCTAGATGACTGTTTATATAATAATCATGTCTTTGAATAGGTCTATGTCAAGACTAGAGCTAAACTCAGAGTTACAGTGGAAATTGAAAGAACAAAGTTCCTATCCAGTTTGTCAGTAACCAACTGTAACATTGGAAAACAAATTTCATTTCTCCCAACTTCTGCTTTTATTCCCTGACTTAATGCTTGTTAGCTTTATGGCATTGGACAGTCTTTCAGTGGGGACTATATTTGAATGAGTGCATGTGCAGCACCTGATACAGTGGCATCTTCATGGTGACCACTGGGTGCTACTAAAACACAGATCAACAGCAACAGTCAAAGCAGCTCTTCTCCCAACTTCATTCCACCTTCTCTTCCTCCATCAACAAGGAAATAAAAAACAAATCAGGAGAAACAAATACATAAGTGAAAAAAAAAACACAAAACAAACCATAAAACCCCAACAACACACTAACCAAAAAAACCCTCAACAAAACTGTAAAAAAAAAAAAATCCATTCTTTTTTCAGATTATTATACAAGAAAAAGTATTAAAAAAGAAAGGGAGTTCTTCAGATACCAAGGTCAGAGAATTCAAAATTTAAAGAGACAAAAAACATCAAATTACCCTCAAAGAAGAAATTATCCTGCATCCCAACAGTTTAAGCTTTCTGGAATTTCATTCATTCATTAACAATTTTGTACCTAGAATGAAGGCTCTGCAGGGCCAAAGCCAGCCATGTTTTCCAATTTTTTTGGAGCATCCTAATCGATGTAGTGTCTTATACCCTGAAATATTATCACTTCTTGGTAAATGCAAAATCTAGGGCATTTCACTAGGTGTGGGAAAAAAATTTACATTTTGCTTTGTCTGGGAAAGCAGGAGAAGGAGTTAAAGTTAAGATGAACTGAACACATGAATCCATTGTGCCCGCTGGGGTCTGGCTGTATATTCATTATACAAGGTCAGGGTCTCACTTCCATTCCTCCTAGTGTAATTTAGGTAAAGCCACCACACAATGCCTGACCTTTCCATGGGACAAGCTCCCTGCCTCCCACCTGACATGCTGCAGTAAATTTGTGTGTAATTAAACATAGTGTTCCGACATGCTGGGTCTCTGCAGCTGCCTGGCCTCCCCTCTCCAGCTGACCTTTCAGATTGAATCCAGCACAGACCACCATACCCAGGAAATGGCTAGTGTTGGAGTGTGGCACAATAAAACAAGGCATGTCTGCTCAGATTAAAACACGGTCACTGCTTCCCCCTCCACTTGGGCCAGATGAGCCTGCATTGCACTGCATGATCTGTGTTGAATAGGAGCAGGAGTCATGGCTGAAGAGTAGAAAGGCAGTTTTGATCCTTAGTGATGCTTCTCCTACCCCTTGGGCACAAGACACTTTCAGGTCCCAGCCACAAAGAGAATCCAACTGGCAAAACATTAAGTATGTGGGAAGGCCAGCACCTTCTTTAAGGGTTTTCTGATCTGAACAACCATCTTTGGAAGAATTGAACGCTCTTCACAGCAGGGCTGTCACAAGGTTGCACGTGTTGTTGCTGGCCTGGGCTGATCTCATTTGTCAGACAACATAATAGCTATAGGGTATGAAGGTGAGAGGAGATGGGGATGGGCCAGATTAAGTGTCTAAGAATTAAGTGCAAGAACCTCCTCTAGTCCGTAGGAGTTCACCTAAAAAGCAGGACTTCTGCTTGTAGGAAGTTACGGGAAAATACAATGATAGGGTGCCCAAAGGTGCATGTTTCAAAATACAGCTGCTTTGAAAAAAGGCCCAAAACACAACTACATGACAATACCGGGCATCTAAAGACATTCTGTAGAAGTTGGAGATGCCTTTCTGAAAGGAATACAAGAGCAAGTAGTTGGACTTTGTTACAAAACTGAGAGTCAACTCACTTATCTTCATTCATCTATATCAGTATTGGAACTAGTCATCTAGTTTTACTTTACAGTCAAGGAAAGAAATGGAAAATTCTATGGATCTGACCAGCCTAGACAGCTACCAGCTGAAACCTGGGTAGAGGTTTTAATCAGTTAGATTTATAAAGATCCATTTGAGATATCCCACCCTAACTTCTTCATTTACACGCTGACCAGTAAGCACCGTTGTAGTGATGTTAAGAGGATCTCGAAGGTCCTTTACAGACCTGAAAGTCAGACTGTCTGTTCCCAGCTATATCAACCTCAGTATATTCAAGTGAAATGACCTGTTTGTGCTTCATTTTTTCTAATTAAAAAAAAAACAGTGTAACAATAATATGAAAAACTGTATTCCTCTAAATTACAGTAGTATATTACCACCATCTATGACTAGCACTGTCTAGAATAATCTTAAATGTGAGAAGCCTAAAAATGAACAATTTTGAAATAACAGTCCTTCAAGCAAATGGCACTGCAAATCTGTGTACATCCCTTGGAAACATTTCTGTGCCATGACAGGCTTTTAGGACTAATATTAACTTCCTGTTAGTAGGAAACATCATTTTAATGCTGGTTCTTTTTTGCATCAGGAACAAAGACACCAAAAGGGAAAAGGCATTGCAATATGCTTTCAGACCATTACGTATTATTAGAAAATCTGCTGTTTATCATCACCTTCCTTCACACACAGTCCTAACAAGGAAGTGGTGGTACCTAAGATGTTTAAATGACCTTTTCATTGTTTCAGATACACTATATCAAACTTATTACTAAAATCCTGTCACATAACCTTCCCTCCACATTTACTTTACACTCTGATGTTACTAATTCTCAACCCCATCTTGCTCACGGCTCATGATCCCCCGTCCTCTAGAAGTTGCATTATATTTTCTCCATCTCTACATTCCATTGTATTCTATTGCCCAGGCAGACAAGAAGGCAAATGACATCCTGTGGCCGGAAGGGCCAGGGCAGTGGCCATCACCCCGCACTGGGCACTGGTGAGGTGGCACCTTGAATCCTGTCTTCAGCTCTGGGGCCCTCCTTACAAGAGAGACATTGAGGTGCTGAAGTGGGTCCAAAGAAGGGTAACGGAGCTGGTGCAGGGGCAGGAGCACAAGTGTGATGGGGAACGGCTGAGAGACCTGGGGGGTTTAGTCTGGAGAAGAGAAGGCTCAGGGGGATCTTACCACTCTCTACAACTACTTGAAAGGAGGTTGTAGTAAGGTGGGTTCAGTCTCTTCTTCCAAGTACAAGTGATAGGATGAGAGGAAATGGCCTCAAGCTGTGCCAGGGGAGGTTTTGATCTGATATTAGGAAGAATTTCTTCACAGAGAGGGTGCTCAGGCACTAGAACAGGCTGCCCTGGGGTGGAGTCATCATCCCTGTGAGTGTTCAAAAACCATGTAGAGGAGGCCCTCAATGATATGATTTAGTGGTGGACTTTGCAGTCCTGGGCTAATGGTTGGACTTGATGATCTTAAAGGTCTTTTCCATAGTTGATTCTATGATTCCATGATTATTTTAAAGAGAAGTTATATTTATAGGATGGCAATTGCCAGGACCAGAATTAAGAAAAAAAACTATTTTTTGTGTAGGTCACCCAGCAATTTCCCTTGCCAGTGTCTGAATTCTCCTTCCTGTATATGCTACTCTGTTTTGCCCAATATGTCTGCTATTCATAGCTATGGATTTTCCATCCTTTGCTTTGGGAGACCATGAGTTGATATACTTCAATGGCATGAAGTATTTTATTCCTGATATTTATTGTGAGTATTTCTTTGCTTAATTGTTTCCCATTACTTTTAGTTATGTCCCCATGGACCATCTTAAATAATTCCTTCAGTCATCGGCATCTTTCCCCTTCAAGTTTGTGCATTTATTTCTTTTCCTGTTAATCACCCTTCAAGAAATAAACTTTCAGCACCTTCATCCTTGAGATATAGAGGAGATGTCTCTAATGTCTCTACCTCCACCAGTTAAAGTCATGCTTCCTGTTATGAAAATCACAGAAGGTAATTTCCTCTGCTTATAGACACAAAGTAGAGTTAAGAGAAAAGGGAAGTGTTAAAAAAAATGTGAAAGAAAAGGATTTACACTGAAGTGACCATATCCATCTAGTAATCTTGAAACCATAACTGAGGGAATTGTCTGGTACTGTTTCCTTGTGGGATCTTAGGAAAAGTGACCCACATTGAATTGGTCCCTTTAGTAACCTTTACTTTATTCCGCATGGTTAATGATATACTGCAACTATACTGCCTAAAAGATAAAATAAAACCAAACACCAAAAGAAAACACAGCATTTTGCAAATATCAAAGCAAAATACCTGGGCTGAAGCAAGCATTTTGGCTCTTCTTGTGCTGCCCCTTTCTGAAAATTAGCAGTTCATTAACTTCTTTTATATAGACTCAGAATGAAACAAATTCTTTCTGGATGAAAAATCAGTTTCCTGCTAACTTTAAGTCTATATTTTACAATTTCTAAGGATCTAAGATACAGGATTTCAAGTCAATTATAGGGTGCAGTTTTGGTTTCAAAGTGTATTTTAGTGCTAGACAGTGTCAATACCACCATTATACTTCTCCTTATATCACCAGGGTGCAGTGAGGATTACTTAGTTAATGTCTGTAAACGGCTAGGAAGTGCTGTTTAAATGTTATTTTTATGAACTCTTCAAGTTTTGGGGCTGGTTTCATTTCTGTTGAAATGGTCACTAATACTTCCTTGACCTTTGATTCAGCTGCAGCACCTTTGGCAACAGAACTCACTTTTGAGCTGGTGGTGTTTCATACCTTTGCTTTACCCCTGAGCCTGAAACACACTTATTTACAATCAGAATTAAAGCATGGAATAGGGGATGTTGAGCTCTTTTTCCAGACCTGACCAAAAATCTGTAACACAAAAATTATTAAAAGAAAAGGCAGAAAACAAAGTGTGTCTGTGTAGAGTCCCTCTTGCCAACATCCTCCTTTTGCAGTTTTTGAAGTGAGAGGAAAAGATGTAAATCAAATCCAAGAGAATGTTACATAGAGTAGAACTGACATTTGAAGCTGCAATACCTTAAAGTCAATATCATTATCTCTGATATTTACTGTAGCATACAATGCTTCCATGAAATGGTAAAGTTCACCTATTTTTTTCCCATACACACTACATTGTTATATGTTGCACATAGACTCACACAAACGTACACAAACACGGACACACACACAGAGAAATCAGAATTAGTTTCACCTAAGCAAACACTATGCACTTCCATTAAAGGGCATCTGCTGCTCAGACTCCTCAGAAGTGCTGTGTTGGTGGGTGAGACACTCAAAATGTGATACAGCTTATGTGCAGGTTATCTCACGTAAATACTTTTTCCAAGCATAAATACTGGCGCTATTTGGCATGTATCCTGAGTGAAAAAGATTAAAATTACTAAAGACATAGTATCTGAAAGGAGCAAGCTTTGGGACTCCTCAGGTGGGTGCAAGTTAACAAGAATTTCACCTGTACCCAGACATCTGAAGTCAGACAGTTGGGACTCTTTGTTTGTAGTCAGTGGAAACAAAAAAGCAAGCCTTGGAAACAGTTGAGTTATCCAAGATATGCACCTCAGGATGTGAAGAATCATTCTCAGGAGAGGACTCTTTCTCTCCACTGACCATCCAGGGAGTCTAGAATAAGTAGTCTGGACTTAGATGTCTCCCTTTTGGCCTTCAAGGATAGGACAGATGGATCTCACCCCAGGTGAAAGGAAGATTATAGATCTTCAATACAGGGCAATTGGACAGTATGGGACCAAGGACTCTGTTGTCTTCAGAGCGTGGCGACCTGGTTCAGGAACGGCACGCTCTGAAGGCAACAGACTCCTGCAATGTATTATAGAATCATAGAATCATAGAATACTTAGGGTTGGAAAGCACCTTAAGATCATCTAGTTACAACTCCCCTGCCATGGGCAGGGACACCTCACACTAAATCATGTCACCCAAGGCTCTGTCCAGCCTGGCCTTGAACACTGCCAGGGATGGAACATTCACAGCTTCCTTGGGCAACCCATTCCAGTGCCTCACCACCCTAACAGGAAAGAATTTCCTCCTTATATCCAATCTAAACTTCCCCTGCTTAAGTTTTAACCCATTACCCCTTGTCCTGTCACTACAGTCCCTAATGAAGAGTCCCTCCCCAGCACTCTTATAGGCCCCCTTCAGACACTGGAAGGCTGCTATGAGGTCTCCATGCAGCCTTCTCTTCTCCAGGCTGAACAACCCCAACTTTGTCAGCCTATCTTCATATGAACTATTCTTAGTTCTCTGATGAAGATCTGGAATCGTCTTCTGTAAACTTATGAAAGTGATGTGGAATCCCATTCACTCAACTTAGGCATGGGAAACATTGAATTATTTCTAAATATACTTATCAATTTCCTACTTTACAGTGGGGTCTGCTGCAGTCTCTGAAGACTTCCAGAGAAAAAGCTTCATTAATTTAACCACTGGACCACTGCTAAGTGACCTGCTAAGGTCATTATACTATTTATGGTGGAATTGAGTCTAAGGTAATTGTTCCTCCTGCTAAAAATATCCTTTCAACAGTATACTGAATAATATTTTATGTTTATTTAACTACCTGTTATGATCTGACATATATTCCTTAACAAAGAATGACGAGAACGGATGTCCAAATTCCAAACAAACTCTATGTTTGAGTCCTTTTTTTCAGTGAATCAGTACATTACAGACATTTCTTTTTCATGTCTGTAAACAGCACTACTATGCATTGTCATCTGTCTAAATGCAAATCTTACCTTAACACCGATTGTGCCAAGCTGAGCTGCCCTACACTCAACTCAAACCTTCCTCCTGCAGCTATACAGAGCACAAAGATCTGAGTAAGGCTCTGGCATCTCAGACACTCACACCCTACTATTACCTCATAAAGGACCCAGAAGCTTAGAACAGTCTCTAATAGAGGTACCTGATCTCTTAGTGGTGTATCTGACTACTGCTGCTGGCAGTGGGTAAAGGCTATGTGAAAAATCCCAGACCATAGCAGGGGCAGGGTTTCAACCTCCTACCTGCTCACCTGAAACACAAGAATGTTGTAGGCTGAGAGCAGATTATGCTGGTGACTACAGCAGTTGACTGAGACAAGAATGGTTTTGAGCAAACAGAAATTCTAGTGCTCCTTCAAGGGGTGCCAATGCTTCTAGCTGCCAGAATACTCCACAGTCCAAGTGCATTTGGTTGTTTTTCATAAGAAATGGAAAAAAAAACCCCACAAAAGAACCCTCCCCCCTCAGTTCTCAGTTTCATTATTAATAAGCCCAGAGTTGTCTCCCTGAGAAATGACCACCAAGATGACGTCAGCGGTCTTGACTTCAAAAGGAATCCTGCTCATTTTCATGCCTTTGTAATTCTACATGAATTAAACACTTTAATGTGATAAAGAGATGCATTCATCATGTTTGGCATTATCTTGAGAGATGAAGGTATTTCCTTTTTTCCTGTTTTCTTGACTGAAATATTCTTTCTAGTATTTTGGAAATTTGTTATTTGAACATTTGGCCTTCAAGAATAAACATTCTTATTACTACAGCACCAGGCAAGTGGAAATAGCAAAACATAGAAAGAAACAGAGAACACTGTAATGAACAAAAAATATCCTGCGAAGCATCTTCAATTTTTTAATGGGGATTTGAAAAGCTGTCAGTTTTCTGCTGCTAACAGATTCTCTTTCTTTAGCCACAGCAAACAATAATAATGAAGCTTTCTAATTCTTATTTCTTTACCTCAGCTTCTCAGAACTCCTGGCTCAATCTGAGTTTGGCAATCTGGCATCTGGGAAAGCTAAGTAGGCTTTGCTATGAATTCTTTTTCAGATGCTCTTAGGATTCATTATTCAAAGACATGAGCTTGGATGGCAGGAGTTGACTTTTTATAGGACAGAGGGTCAGTGATGGACTAGGTTTGTTTTTCATGACAGGGAGAATAACAAACTCTAGTGAGAAACGGTATTTCCTGCCTTAGACACACCAACTCCAGCGAAAAGAGAATGGTAACATCTCCCTTTCTTGTTTGGTTATACCAGGGCTTACTCAGATGCTTTCCCCACAGACCCTGGATCTCAGCTTTCCATTAAAACAGCTTTTCTTGCTTTAAGTATGTGCTAGCGTCTGGACCCCAGTTTATTCCCTTCTTTTTTTTTTTTTTTTCACTTGTCTATTTAACAAACACTAACTGGTTTTCTGTATTGATGAGAAAGCCTTTCTCACTTCAGCTCTTGTTCTCTGAACAGTAGAGTTTCTCTTACTTTCTGCCTTGTGGTCTCCCTTCAAATCACACATATATTTCTGCTTTTCTCTATAATAATGGGTCTACACCTGGAGGTTCTGAGGGTCAGTTTATGTTTTATCTATTAAGGATCCTCCACTTTCTCACTATCCCCATCTTGAGGGAGCTGGTATTTCATTCACCTGGAGTGTGACAATTTTTAGCTATTCTGGGACACTCATTCCTCAGAAGCTGTTGTGCAAAGTGTTTGTATGCTAAAGTACAGATTAATGTTTTCCTTGTAAGAGCATCAGGTCCCTTAACTGAGGTCATTCTGCTTGTACAGACTGCAGTCTTTTTTTACTGCAGTAGATCTACGAGGTCCAACTCCTGCCAATCCTATCGATCCACTCTGGCATCCTGAAATAACTTTACACTGTGTGGAAATCCCTGTAGGAGAAATCCCTCAGACTTCTGATAGGAGGAGGAATGTAGTGTGGCCATACAGCTCTTCTTCATGCAACTCCTGATGGAGGTATAGGAAGTAGAACCCAAGTTACAAGCCATGGCAGGTTTGTCTAGACTTGTCCAGGAATGTTCCAGCCTAGTCCCAGGCAGTTAGACACACAAAGATAGACAGCTTTTATCCTACATTTCTCCTTCTCTATAGTCTTTCTTCTTAACAGGGGAATAAGATAAAAACAAGAACCAGGACCTTTAATTTGTGTGCTGAGACTACAGTCCATGCCTAATACCAAACGTTTTGGAATCAGTTGTCCAAAAGCTTCAACTCTATTTTCTTCAGAAGTCTCTGAAAGCCCTGCCTGCATTCCTGATCTATAAGGAGAATGAATGGATCAGAGCTCCAGTATACTCTGTTAGATCATCCTATACATCTATTGTGTTAAGTTAAAAGTTTTGGATAACTCTTCCCATTCTTTTTTATTGGATGTCATGTTTTATTTTGTCAAAGAAGAATGTCACAACAACATAAAGCTGCAGGAAGGTTCACTGCATTCTACTGCCAGTGAAGAGCTGAGCAGGAGTGAATGAACACCCCAGCTGGCTGTTGTCTGGATGCAGGAGAGGGCAAAGAAAGCTAAGAGACTCACCAGTGAACCGCGATCTAGTTCACAAGGAGATCTGGCTTAGTTAATAGTATTCTGAGTGACATTCACATTTTGTGACCCAGTTGCCCTCCCTAAAAAAAAATACCAAAGATAAATTGAGACAGTTTTGCTGCTTCAAAAAATGTAATGTTGACTTCCTTTGGAGTCTGCAGTTTGGGACTTGTTTGCTGGACAATATAGCTGCCTCAGACCAGATCCCAGTCTTGAGGAGGATACCATCAGTTCAACAGTTCCCAACACCATGAAGCCTTGACCTCAATTAAACCCGTATCTTATGGAATTTAATGGTAATAGCATGGGTGTGTTTTATAGGGAATTCAATCATGCTTATAGTTTAATAAACAAATCCAGGTGAAAAGGGGCTAATAAACAAGAGAATTACTGTAAGAACAAGCTGCCTTTCACAGACAGAAAAGGGCCCTAAAACAATCCAGAATTTTAGTTATGATAGCTACAAAAAGGAGTTTTTTAGGTAAAAGCAAAAATACACCTTTGACAGCATTTTATTTAGTCCTTTAATTGATATTCACTCTCCGAGCTGACGCATTTTTGCATCAGAGAGGGATGATATATTACTTAGCAAACAGAATGATCTAAAGTAGAGATGGAAGAGATCTATTGGGACAGATTTTCAAGCAATTTACATACACTCTTATATATACAAAATATGAGCACCGTTGCACACATAACTATACATGCAAGTCTCTATGAATACGTATGCAAATCAGGCTATTGTGCTGGGTATTATGCCCAATCAGCGATTCAATTGGTGCAATTAACCAATTTCTAAGCAGAACTCTTGTAACCGGGCATGCAAATTAATGCAATTGCATGCAAAGCTTACACCAGCATTTGTGTACCTAAATGTTCTGTGTATCTAGCCCATTAAATCAGGGCCTGTTTTAATTAGAGTGTGTAATTCAAGCCAGACCAGATCACAATGTACTTAGAAGTCCAGTAAATAGAAACAAAAACGTATTTTCTGATATGTTCTGTCACTCAAAGGCTCCATGAACCCCCCACTACTTCTCTTGGATTATGAAATTGCAGTCAGAGCCTATCAAACCTCAACATGGGGAAAACATTTCTCCTGATGTTCCATCTTAATTTTTTCCTTGCCTAACTTAATCTTATTTCCTCTAGTCATCCTCCCACTCTAAACACCACCTCCCACAAAATCATAAAGTGGCTGCTGTGTTTGCTTAACTCAATTACAATATTTCTAGGAAATGAATTATGTCTGTATGAAAAAAAAAAAAACAAGAGATCAGCAGATATAAAAGAGGCATCCTCTTCTGTGGGTCTTGCTGGTGAAAACAGCCTTATTTCGACAAGTCTTGACAGTGTCCTGTTCTAGGAAAAGTAAACCTTGAGTGGGACTCACTAGGCCTTGTATGATAATGCTCTATGCTTTTCCTCAGTTCTTCTCAGAGCCAGAATCAGATAAGCCCTTTCCTATGAATGGAGAAAGAATGGATCTTTCATGTTGTCTCACTGTGAATCGATAACAGAGCAAGGATAAAAGTCTAGATCTCCTGAGACTGAAGCTAGCAACAAAATCCAGTGAGTGGAAGGATTTTGCAAAAAAAAACATATCCAAAAAACATTTCCAGAAAAACAAAGTCCTGTTATTAAATCTGGTAGGTTGCGGTGACCTATGTATGTACATACCTACATATCTAACTGGAAGGTCACTGCAAGCTTAGGCTGTGTCCAGAAACAGTGGGCTGATATTTGAATTCAGTGGAGGAGCATTTAAAATTGTACAACTCTGCCCTCAGTTGCAAAATCGCACGGTCATTTAGATTGGGAGGGAGGGGGTCATCTGATCTAGGCTGCACTTAAAGCAGTGCCTTCCTGAATATATTTATATAAGAGTTAGTTTTATACAGTTTCATTCCTTTGACAAATGTGCTTTCTGGAAGTTTGGAATGATTATCTTATTAATGTAACTGTGACATGACAAAAAGGGAAATAATAAAGCCTTTAAAGGTGAAAATCTTGTCTAGCTAAGTTACAAACATGAGGTTTACCTGTGGCTTTTTTTTATATGGGTGATGGTACTAAGCCCGTATAAACTCATGGTACACCAGTGAGTTAACCCCCATTATTACAAAACCCACCCTGGCTAATGACATAAAACCATTTTTCTTTATAAGACTTCTGTAATATTATACTTTGCAGGTCCCATATCTTACAGCTATACTAGAAGCACTTATTCAAGGTTCAAGGTCCCCTTTCCTATATAACAAACAACGTAATAATGAAGAATTATACTGAGTTGCTAAAATATGAGAGAAAGAAAAAGAGGGAGAAACACATTTTTGTAATGTTTTGAACCTAGTGTCACTGGGATTTTTTAATGCGTAAGAGGCAGAGTAATTTTGTTCTAGATCCACATTAATTCCTGCACAATATGCATTGGGGATATTATTTTTTTACAAGACATTTTAAAACCAGGCCTGAAAACAAGCAAAATCCATTACTGACTTACAGTAAATTCCTAAAGGATTCTCTGTACTTCTGTTCCTACTTCAAAATGGCTATACCCACACAGACACAAACAGATTCAGCAAATGTGGTAGTATATTTTAAGATTCACTACCCTGAAGAAAATACAACAAGAAACAGTAGACTCTATTCAGCAAATTTAGTGCGCTTCCCTAATTTCCAAACCTCAAAATCACAGTGGGCACTTACAGTACATGATCATTATTAATTCCTAGAAAATGTTTTAAGGTGGGAACATTCCTAACAGTGACTTCAAACAAACCATTCAAACATGTCACTGTTCCTAGATTTGAATGCTCTGGTAAGGCTTGTAGCCTTATTGATACTTCATATTTAATATGAAATAAAATTAAACTCTAAAAACTATTTTTTGCTATGAATTCACAAAATGTTAGTAGCTGAACTACAAAACTATGACCATATATATTCACATATATATGCACACATGCAGTATAACACTGCAGTAATGGAAAAGACAAGTGATGAATATGCTTTCCCTTAAAAAAGAGAAGGGAAAACTGAAAGAATAGATGCAGTGTTCTATTTCCTAGTGTTATACACATAAGGAAGGAAAACAGTAGATCTTACATAGAAGCCTGAATAGTGTAAAACCATGTCTATTGAAGATATTCCTTGGGATCAAAGGGTTTTGGACAAGATCCTAATGAAAGCTGTGGCTGAAGAACCGGGAAACAAGTTGGAAGATGCATGAAGGAACCTCAGGCATTCAAGACTGAGAGGAAGGAGCTGAATTTGCATATCTGAAGGCCTGGATTAAAAAAAAGACAAAAAAACAAAACCCCCACAAAACCAAAAACTAGCTAAAGAAATTACAAAAGTCTCTATTATCTGGCAATAATAGTTTTGCCTATGACTTTTGAAAGTGCTGTAATATCTAGAAAGATATGTACAGGTGAGAACGAAATGGCACAAGTATTTAATGTCAGCACTGTCTAGCTCTTACCCTGTTTGATTTGGCTAAGGTTGAGGGTTAGCCTGACTGAGGTTAGTCTGACTGAACTTGCAGTCAGACTGCCATGTCTCTGCCTGTTGTCAGTAGTTGGATAGTGAGTAGTACATTTTAGTCACTGCTCATGCTCACAGAATGAAAGGGAAGGTAAAAAGAAGAAGAAGCCTGCTTTTGAGCTTGCAGATAGGAAGGCAAGACAATGATACTTTTCCAGGTTTTAATTGTAGTTCTGGATGCCCAGTTAGAGACCTCTAGGGTAAGGTTACTGGTTGTCCTGGTGTCTCTCTGAGCTCAGATTCCTGGTGCTTCTCAGCATCTAACAATGTATTTACTATGCACTGGCTTCAGCTCTGTTCTTTTCACCTCAAGAAACCCACTTTAAAACCACAAAACCAGAGCCCACCCTGATAAATATTGCTCAAAGTCTTGAGCCCCAAACACAGGGCTGGCGTTTTAATTAGAAACCTGCCAACTTTTGTTGCTCTGTCATCTACAGCTGCCTAGGCATGACAAATGTGGCAAGATGAGGCCTGATAGGCTCTCCTGAATCCTTCATCACATCACTTCCCCCATAGTCAATGCAAGGGACTGGAAGACACAACACATACCTTATGCATGTGTGTATATATAGTCTCTCCCTCCATTGCACATTCCACACTAAGCCAAGGGTTTGGAGATTAAAAGCAGCAGCAGTCAATTCAAGTGGAAACAGCAGAACAGAAAGGCATTTTGTTGTCACAGGAAAGATTTTTTTGGTCGCTCTCCTACTACTTTCCTGTAATGTTTTATTAATGTATAAGCAAAATCTAAACAGCCACTGAGATTTCCCCATCAAAAGCAGGGGAGGAGGACGACTTCAACTCAATTCTATTTTTAAAGAAAGAGAAGGAGGGGGAATGATTTTATATTTAGACTTCCAGACAAAGAAAGGGAAGATGGAGCTAGTAAAATGGTACCTCCAGAGTATGTTTTGGGTTAATGGAATGCTGATCTTGCAAAACCTCAGCCTTACAAAAATAAAAGATCACTGGCTTCTCCTATAAATTGCTGTGTCGTTTACATATAAATGACTCCCCTCTATTTAGCTCCCTCCTCTTTTTTCCTTTGGACATTGTATCATCTCCATCTATTCTGCCAGACAATAAACCAGCTGAAGTTATCACCAGAATTTATAGGCCAACAATCTGCTCTGGTCACCAGCCTGGGGCAATGTAACACAAAAAGGTTCAATCAGGTCTAAAGAGAAGGCAGCAGCATGTATACATGAGCATGTGACAGAGGAAAAATAGGGAATCATTTCCAGTGATAATTCTTCTATAAACATTAGAAGATATGTGGCTTCTATGTGCATGATCATGTATATACAGCTGAATTTGGTTTTGTTGAGTAGGAGATTCTTGAATGTCCTATATCCAACTTTTTTGTGCAATAACAAATGTGCCTGCATGTAGAAGTCAGGTTTAAGTATATAAACTGCATGCAGTTCCTGTTGGAGGTATGATCTCCATTCTACCTTGTCCAGTTGCGTGTAGGGGGTAGGAGGTTTTATTCTGGTGTCTGGAGAACGTATGTGTGTATGTTACAGTTAACACATCTGTTAGAAGTTATGACTTGCTGAAAAAAGTCTTTGAGGGATGCCTGTGAGTACAAAGTCTACATGCTTGGCAGAAAGTCTGTATGATCATTAGCGTGCATATCTGTGTATTCAAGCACGTATTGATACACACTGACTTGTATATGGTTATGTCACATTGTGCGAGTGAGTTTTGCCTTGTTTGAAAGTCTCGGCGAGAGTGTATATATCTGCCTTTAAAAATTGCATTGCCGCAGCATATAAATATTTATATATGTAACTGTCATAAATCTGTCAGCTTGGCAAATGTATGAGTCGCCAAGGTAACTTTGGGAGATTTTTATTGAAGAACTCATAAGCTGGAGTTGAGAAACAGCTGAAAGAAATGAGAATTAATGGCTACTCAACATCACTATCATACAGTTAGCTATCCCAAGTTTCAGAAAATGAAGCAGACAGCATGTTGGTGACCACAGACACAGTTTAAGTACACCAGATTTGCTAAAAGCTTAATACTTTAACTAAAACTAAATCAGGATATTAGGTCAGTATGTTGTGTGTACTGCTGGGGAACCTTGGGCAGCCACACTTGGAAACCAAAGGCTCTTGCTCTCCTATGATATACTAATATTGTTTTTGGAAAAGCCAACAGGATTATCAGGTGTTGTTTGAATGTGTGACCACTTACAAATAATCCTTCAAGCAAAATTTAAAACTCACTTCTATACAGGCATGTAATCTTCTGTCATTTTGCAGTTATTTAGAAGGATTTGGTTATGCAGTTAGCTTTGCTGAGTTTTAGTTAAAGGACTAAGTGAAGTGGTTTAATATTGCACAGCTGTTATTAGAAACTAAAACCACCTTTTCTTTATGGCTTGTCTACACAGGAAGGACTCTCCAGAGTAAGCTGGGCAGTGTTTCTTCACTTGTAGGCCTCTGGCTTCTGCTGGCTCTCATAAAAAGCAGTTGAGAATATAAACATGAATTTTTTAATACACCAGTGCTCCCTTTAATTCCCAGTCCAGCTTCCCTGCCTTCCCAGTTTCCCAGTGCAGACAAACCCTTTTGCCGTGCTCATGCACAAGGTAGTTTGCTGCTATAGGCTGAGATCATGTTATAAGTTTACCATACCTGTTTGCAACTGGATTTGACTAAAGTAAGAGAGAGCCAAGTTCTGGTTTGCTGCCAATGGCTGCTGCTACCTCTAAGATCCAGAGGTTATTTCTGGTAGTACTTCGATATAGCACTCTGATAGCATAGAGTTACAATATATATTTAGTTCATTACATGGTAGTTTCTTAAATATGTGAATGCTCACAAGTCTTTATCTTCCACTGATTACTGGCTTGATAAATGCTACTCCTACTACTACTAATGACACTACTACTACTACAATATCCTTGTGCATTCTGTGGGGGGGAAAGAAGGAAGGTGAATATTTAAAACTAAACAAAAATAAAATTAAAGTTAAAAAAAAAATTAAAATTAAATTAAATTAAAAAAAATTAAATTAAATAAGTTGTGCTTACACTCCAGTACCCTACCCTAATAAACACACCTTAAAATCTGCCAGCACAGCTGGTGTTGGGTTGTCTTATGGCACTTGATTCAACAGTAAACACACAGAGCCACAGGCCCTGTTTGGATAGGAGATCTGGTATAAATTTGGAGCATATCCTCTAGGATTTGGAAATTAGCATAGGGATGTTCAAGGCTGGGACCGTCTGCACCCTGAGAAATAGTGCAGGGACTCACCTCCCCAGAGACATCTCTGTGTTTTGGGGAGCCCTCTGCAATGCTGCTGATACAGTTGTCATAACATTTAAATATAGTAGGCAAACTTTCATTTCCATATAGTTAATTAATTTAACTTCTATTGTTATCATTACTTTTATTAGGTATCCACTAAGACTCCTGTTTCACGTCTCATCTTAAGACTAAGCACTGCAGTGTCTCGCGAGCAGCCTCCACTTTTTCTTTCAAGTGCTGCATCAATTTATTTATTTTTAAGTACATATTCTTCTTAATGTCTGTCCTTAGGTAGCAAAAGAAATATCATGAAACTAAGTTATCTCTCAAAACACACAGAAAAAAGCATATTTAAATGATTTTAAATCTGAGGAAAAGGCTTTTGGTGGTCTGGAGAATTGTTTTCAACTAGTGAGAGCCTTCCCCATGGTAGGGAGCAGGATGTAAAAACGGTAAGTTCAAGGATGTGTAAAATCTTCCCCTTTCCTCCCAGCAGGTTCCTTAGTTGTAGACAGGTTCACACCTCGGGCAGTAAGCTTGCCCTCAGTACCTGCTAAAACAAAATGCAGCATCAGACACAGGCAGCAGTGGAATTCCAGAAGCCAATGGGATTGTGGTGCTGCTCTCCACTTGTGCTTGCAGGGAACAGGCACCTTTCCCCCCTGCTTGGTCTGCCTGGCTGAGCAGAGCCTGCCTTTTAAGTCACTACCATGGGATGCCTCACATGGGGACAGCTAGCCATATTTAGCAGCACTAGCAAATAACTGATAAAGCTCAAAGCAGCTTTCAGCATATTTTCCATGTAAGTTGCTATTGACAACTATTCATCAGACCCTTACACCCTTCCCTCCTTCTCTGGGCATAACTGGCCTCTCATTCTTTGAATATGATGGAGATACCCTGCTTACTGGGGAGTGTGGCAGAGTTGGGATAGCAAGGAAAGGATGCTTCCTGACTGTACTTTTCCCATCCCACAAGCAAAATGCTTCTGTTTCTTTATGGTGAAAAACAAAACCAACCCCTTCAAGTCTCAGCCCCCACCGCTCCAAAAATAAGCAGCAGAAGCTGAGGATGCAAGTTTTCAGACAGCAACTGAATAGTGCAGCACTATATCCAGCTGAATTTATGGTATCCCAGAGTACAGGACAATTCCTTAAAACACATTCACAGTCAAGAAAGTGACTCTGTATAAAATACCATCTGGGCTTTCCATATTTTATTCTCTCTCTCTCTCATAATGTTTCCAGGTTGAGTTTGTTAAGTCAAAACTGTTTTTTTTTTCCTTCCAATTCAGCTCTGGCACACTCCCCTACAGATGGGTCATGTATTATTGAGCTCTTACATCATCCTAGAGGAGAAAGATTC
The DNA here is from genome assembly GCF_034315485.1 of Pezoporus occidentalis. NCBI lineage: Eukaryota > Metazoa > Chordata > Aves > Psittaciformes > Psittacidae > Pezoporus > Pezoporus occidentalis. The sequence goes on from NW_026913274.1 coordinate 492,154, forward strand.
TGCCAAAAAAATGCAGTTTGATCGTTTTAATCTTTACACCTTGTCTGTCACCTTGCAAACCTGTGGAATATCTTTCAAAGAGCAACAAGAGTCTAAATACACCAATGCTTCTTTGAATCTAGTTCATCTTGGAAAAACTATTTTAACTAAAAAGGTAGACAGTGAACAGAAGAATTGGATTTTTTTTGCAGATGTTTTACAGCCGACTCATTTAAACTTTTGATTTTGAAACTTTTTATTATAAACGGCTCTCTGAAAGTATTTAAAAATATTTAAATCAGAAAACTGCAAGGATCTATCACAGCTTAACTGAAATATATATTTTATTGTGCCAAGAAAACAAAGAGATGTTGTGCTAGGAGGGCCACAAGATACCATTTTGGTCAATCCAAAAATTTTTAAAATATATTTTCTTTGTCGTTAAAATAAAACCAAGAAAAAATAGTTAATTGTTCCTTGCTACTTGTAGTGCTCCAATTTGGAGCCATGTGAAGAATGAGAAGGAATCAATGTTACAGCCCAGTGGAAAAAAAAAAAAAAAAAGAAAAAAAAGTAATTTCTTAATTAAAAATTATGAATGTAACTTTTGTTGTGTATAATTCCCTACAGAATAGCTCGGATCTTCCTCACTGTGACTTCCAATACCTACTTAGAAAGCTGGCCTCGACATCAGTACAATTATGATCTTGTTGGCTGGCTAAAGTGAAGCGAGAGGCGTCTCTTTGTGCATTGAGCCTTTAATTAAGCAATAATAAATGAGATCTACCCATAGTTCTGTGTGTCAGGCTTTGGCTTAGGAAATATAAAGACTGAGGAGCTGTGATTCATGTTCAAATATAATGCATGGTTAGGTAACATCCAAACTGATCAGAGAGGGGAGCCAAGGTCCTCATATAATCCAACCATTCATCACTTATCAGCTCTAACCTCTTGACAATCAGGGCACCCCTCCCTCCTTTGGTAATAGGTTAATTAATTACCAATTTAGAAGTAATCTTACAAATCAGCTGTTGTCCTTGATAAGAATTAATTGCAAATACTTTTTGGGAGGAACATATTAAATGGACCTTTCTTTAAAAGAAATTATCATCAGAAAGCAGATGAGGAGCAAGACTCCTAGAGAGGTTCCAGAGATAGGAGAATTATCTGAATCCTCTTCAGTAGGGATGTGGATGACAACGGAACTCATTAATTTTATTTATTGAGGAATTACCAAGATAGTGATAAAACTGTTCTAGGATCACATACAAGCCTCCTTAGACCACCCATGCTCAAATCCCTCTGAAACAGAAACTTCACCCACTCTTCCTTCCAGAGAGGGATTTAAATGCAACCCAGCTCACATTGCATTGAAATTAGCTAAACTTTTTAATTATCTTGGGTAGGATTCCTGTCACTTAAGTTTAGGTATCTGAAGGTAGATGTCTGGCTTCTCCTGTAATCAGTGGAAATCTCTTCAGTCTATTCACACAAAGGAAATAAGAGTGTCCACTTGGGGGTGAGGTGAACTCTGGCCTGAATTTCAGTAACTGTCCTGTCTACCTACCTTTAAAAATCTTGGGTCAGTTTTTCACATGAACACACATATTTTAGGTAAACCACTGTTTTTAGATAGCACTCAACTTGAACCTTTTACATTTGGCTTCCTTTAGCAACATTAAAGAAAAACAAGTACCTTCCAGGGTGGGAAGGATGCCACATTTTAAAAATCTGCTTTGGTATGAAAATCATCTTGCAAGCGCTAACTCTTCTCCGTGGACAGCAGAAGCTTTTTAGAGATATAGGTGGTTATATTACATGATGTCTGTATTTGAATCTAGATAGTCTGGTTACCATCTATCTCAATGCCACAGTTTCTTTAATGTAATAAGTATGCTGCAAGACTCTTCTCCTAGGCAATTTCATTGTGTTGAGACTGAGCTCTCTTCATAAATGACCATAGGCTGAGGCTGATCTCAGCACAAGATTTGAAATATAAGATAATCATGACAACAGCTGATGTCAGACTGCAGTACTGCATTCCAGAGCCAGATCTTAAAAATACAAGGCTCTCTCAGCTTTCAGATGCTTTGAAATCTAAGATCAAACCCATTAGAAAAGCAGGCACCAGCTATAAAGAGTTCAGTGAATCTAGATCTAAAGCCTTCCAGAGTTGGAAGGGCTTTTCATGAGTAGTATTCTCTAATAAGAATTCAAACTCCCTGGACCTCCTGATGTTTATCCATTACTAGAAAAATATATGCTTCATTTCCCGTTCCCATTAACATGGATAGCTGTGGCAAAGGTGCACGAGAACCAGCAGGTTTATAGATCTGTAGCCATATGAATTATCAGCAAGATGCTTCAAAGCCACTGGGGTCCTATATTTACATCTCCTGCACAGAACCGTCAGGAATTCTCTGTGTCACTTGAGTCCTTCCCAAGCACTCAGCTGAGCTCTGCTGTCTCATACCCTGTGCTGCAAAGAGATCAACCCAAACTATTGTAAACATCAGCAATATCTGGTTTAAATTTTCAGGAAGAATTTGAAGATTGGTTTTTATTTTATGGTTGAGTTCACTTATTTTTCATGCTAACTTGATAAGTAAGCAATTAAAACAAAGTGGCATATAACAGTCTTATACCTCAACATTATATTGTCTTATTGGGTAATTATTAGACCGATGATCTGATTTTTCTTCCGATCATTTTTTTTGAGTTTTGTTGATCAGAAAATATTAAAATACTTGCAAGAAAATTCGCTAATGAAGAAAATCTCCCAACCTGTGCAGAGAAAACTGGAAGGGGTAAAACCCCCAACACCAAAATCCAACAGCAGAATAAGAAACCTTTCACTTTTACATAATTTAAAATTAATCATGATTCAATAATTTTAAGACAAGAAGTGCTGGTAAATGTCACTAGAAAATTACTTTTTGCTTTGAAATTGCAGTTCATACCTAAAGGACTAATAAGCATAAAAAGCAAATTAAACAGTTAAAAATCATAATCTTAAAATATATTCACCTGATCTAATCTGATTTTCTAAAATGTTTATTTGCCACATTTTTTTTCCTAATTTTACTTTCCATCACCACTGGAACAGAAAATACTATATAAAAGCAATAGCAAAATGTCTTCTCTACTGGAAGAAACAATTCCTGTCCAGCTCTGATGCACCACTGCCCAGTTTTGGATATATAATTAGAACAACATCGTTTAGCCATCCTGTTGCTAATGAAGATTCTCCCTGAAGTCAGTGATAAGGGGGGAGCATTTCTAACACAGACAAACCTATTTTTTGAGCTTTTCTGTCACGATGAAATTCTAAGTAGCTACAGAAAGAAGTGTAAGAAACACCACAGAGTCACAGACACCAACGGGTCTGTTACAAAAGCATTTGCTGCTAGGAATATGAACAGCATTGTTTCTATTTCTAACTTCAGCACAGTTCCTAAAATGTTTTCCCTAGAGCCATGCAAACCTGTTGTTGCAAGAAAATGAGTGGAAACTAGGTTTCTTAGGTATTGGGTTTGGTTTTTTTTGTTTATTTGCTTAGTTTTGTGGGGTTTTTTTCCTGATCAACACATGGGGCTGAGATTTGGCCCCTGTTTGTTTATAAGACTTTTGAGCTTGATAAAAAAAGAGTTGGTATCAAGTCTGAGCAAACTATTTATTGTTTTTTTGGGGTAAGATTCAGAGTTTTGTTTCAAATTGAGAAAAATCTGCCAGTGAAACCCAGCACCTTTATGAGTGTCAGAGTAAACAAGGGTATGAAATTCAGAAAGAGATTGAGGTTTTTCTCTGTCCATGAACCTGTCCGAAACTGGAACATGTCCTCCTCTGAATGGAATCCCTAGAGATTCACAGTCCCTGCTAACCCTTCAGCCCTGCATTCCTCACCAAATAGATGTCATACATCATTTCTGAAACTCAAACTGCAAATGGGAGCATTTCCTAGAGGCAGGAGTAAATGATTCCCCCGACATCTCTTTCTCATATATGGCGTTCCACCACCTATTGTCCACTCCGTATGCTTCCTTCTGCCTGGTATTACCCCCAAGAGATGGCTGATGTCCCGCAAAATAACGAGAGAATGCATCTTTAATTGGGTCCAGAAGAAACTTTATTACCCTGTAGCTAGCTTCTTTGGTTTTTTTTCTATAAGAAATTATCCTAATGATCTGACCCAGGACCAGATGTTAATTGCAATGGAAAGTAATCAATTTCCTTTACTGAGCGTGAACTCATTTGCAAGGTTAGTCAGTGAGCAGATATGGTGTTCTTAATGAGGCAAGAACCTAGCAGACCTTCTGGGTTCCTTGTGTCGATTCCAGGTTTACTGCATTGCACCCATTTTCACTCTACCCATCTTTAGCCAGGCCACACTATTAAAAAGTAGCAATAAGAAAACCGCAATCTATCTCTAATCACTTGGTAAAGGGTGGAAAAAAATAATAATGCAACAACCACAGCCATCTGAGAGCAGTAGATTCCGAGAGACAAAATCACCCTCTGCATATATATAAAAAATAAAAATAATAAATATGTAAATCATACAGGAAATTATGGCTAACGGCATGTTGTTTAATAGAGGGTATTATTATAAATATGGGAGATGCTCAAACAACAAATTAAGCCTGCAGTATTCCGAAAAAGAGCTCAGAGGACTCAACCTAAATTCTAACTTGGCTGCTGTCTTCAGTGCTTTTGTGCTTTCATCTGGGTTTTATATTACCACAGAACACAGCTTTAAGAGAGAAAGGTTGGGCCACCCAGAGCGATAAAAATATAAAGAGGGGAGGGTGGGAGCAGAAGGAGGTACTTAATCTTCCAGTGAACTTCACAAAAAGATAGTTTTGTAAGAAAAAGGGTTTTCAGTATAGTTGGATGTAAAGAGAGTTTTCTGTCCTGGGGAGGACAGGGTGAGGAAGTTTATCTGTTCAGCAGCCACCAGGATAGCTGTAACAGTGCAACCTCTAGTGTATTTGCACCAGTGGAGCTGAAAATTGGAGTAAACACCATAGTTGTGAACAGCAGTTTAGCTTGCCTACCTAGGGGTTGCAGTGGGGCAATTACACCCTACCGCTGCTTATGTTAAGTTTCTAGTCTTCCCTAGCTCTATGAAACAAGACTTTTTTTTTTATTTAAGAGATGATAACCTTCCCTTCCAGCTTGCTCTCAATTCCTAATTCTAAAACAAGCCCTGCTGCTTTTCAGCCCAGTTTTTGGTGTACAAAATCCCATATCCACATTTTATGTGTGAAAGAGGACCATAAATTTAAAATCAAGGACTCTTATAGCCTTGGTTTAAATATTTAAGAATTAGCCCCACTGCATCAGGATTGAACCTCACATCTCTGTTTACTGGGAAACTTTGGATACAAAATCAAGTAGTTGTTTCTCACAGGGTGATCTTCCACAAAATCCTCCAAGGTATACCAGCTGTCAGAACAATCTCTATCCCAAGCATCTATCTGGACAAGAGGAAGAAAAACATGCTACCAAGTATGTGATAACAATGTCTAGGACCATCACTCCCTTTCAGAACAAGGTGTCTCACATCTACAGTCCCAGTAAATCATTCTGTGAAATTCACATTTTTGGGACTGACAATATCACTCCTGGGAGGTGCACAACTCAGGTGAGTTCAGACATGAGAACAATGTGCTATGGAAGCAGGTGAGCAAGAGAAATCTAAGGAAACAAAGATTAATTAAAAAGGAGGAGGGAAAAAGTATCCATCTCCATAATACACTTTTATTCATATATATTGCAGTAACTAGTAGCAAAAAATGAAATCTTGGTGGCCCCCAATGGAATTACATAAAGCACTAGTAATTTTCAGTGCATTCAGCTAGAAAGGGGTATCAGAAAGTGCATTCTGCATCTGTCTACGTTAGTAAATAGCAGTTCAGAAGGAGACTTTCTCAGTGACGAGGTCACAGCCATGTTATGCCTCTATTAGAGACATTTTCAAAGCACACACAACAGGTTGTTTTGCTATGTCAAGGACAGGGTTTGACGAAGCACAGGGGCTTCCTGATTTGTTTGAGGTGAATATGCACTCTGGAGGTGAGGGGGGATGTGCCTGTGGCTGAGGAGGAAAATGTGATTCGCACTGTCATCTCTGCATTTTCAGGGGCAAAATATGAATAAGGGATTTAAAATGAGGTGGCTATTAATTGAGTTAATTGGGAAGGATGCTTAAGGAAGAAAGTATATCATTGTTCTGGCTGAGGAGGGCGAGTGTGCATCAGTTCCGCTCACAGCTCTGTGTATGCCCCAGAGCTATCTCAACTCAGGCAATAGTAGCAAATGTACTTTATAAAAGTCCTTTCCTAACAGTCTTTCAAGCTCTCATCTGGCCTGTTTATACATTTAAAGTGGAAATCAGATGATCAAGTGACTGCCACTGAATTTGTGAGAAGATGGGCCTGATAATTACTTATGGTGTCGGGCAGATGAAGAGTTTAGACCATTGTGCTGCAGAAACAGCCCTGGCCATAGCCAGCCCCACACCCCATCACACCCCTCTCTGCCCCCAACAGGGAAGGAGGAGCTGCCCCTGGGGCTATTTGGCACTGAGCTGCTTTGGTAAAATTGATAACAGCACAGTGAAGACCTCAAAACTCTTCACCTGAAGTTTGATCTTATCTACTCACAGCTCTGTGAGCCCTAAGACTGTTCATCTGCCTGTCAGACGCCAGCCCAGATATCTGCATGAGTAATCACTGCAGATCCAAAACACTGCATGTGACTTAGATGCCACTTTCTCCCTCGTTTCTCCTTTCCCCATCTCGCCTAAAATAACAATGACATGACTGTTATTTTCACTCGTTCCCCAGAAGACACATCCAAAAGCACTTCCCTGTCTACTTATCACCTCTCCTTTCTCCTCAGAGTCTCTCTATGCACCAAGAAAGAAACGTTTTTTGCTGGACATTCAGCAGATATGCCCTTGTTTTTGTGAGGTTGCTTATGAAAAACTTTTCATCAGAGGATGCAGGATGCTACGAGGGAATGCATTAAGCCCTTAAAATAAAGCTGCAAAGAAACCGCAGGAAATATCATGAGTTCACAACCTGAACCATGAATCCCAAGCTCCACACAAACCCATTTTCTTTCTCAACAAAGGGTCAGCTTTTGACAGATTCCAACAATTTGAGTGAAGTCTTATTAGCCTGGGCTCCCAGCCAGCATGTTGGAGCTTGTGGCAGGGTGCAGAGGCAAGGTGTGGGCAGTGTGGGAGGTGGGAAAGTTCAGATAGCATGGAAAGAGGGAGGTGGAGGCAGAGGCAAGAACCTGGGGTGCAGAGTGAGGATGCAGAGTATGCTCAGGGAATGAGGAGGAGGGGTGTGCCAGGAGATGGGGCAATGCAAAAGCAGCAGGAGCACATGGAGGAAGAGGAGATGGCAGCAAGAGAGAGACTGCCATTACACTGGGCTTAGTCACCCATTCCAATGTAGCCAACGTGCTGGTGTCCCAGCAAAAACAACTCCCCTGCATACGGCACTTAGCCAATTGTGCAGTGCTGTGTGTGGGAAAAAAGAAACTTCTTCCTGACCCCTGCAGGCAATCAGTTTATGCCCTGAAGCATGAGATTTGATTAGCCTCATTATCTCAGCTTACATAACTGTAAAAGTTATTAATGGTAATAAAATTATCTAGCCTGTTTTAATAATACAGCCACAGTATTTGTCTCAATGACCTCCCGTGGCTGTAAATCCCACAGGGGACTAGCACACGGCATACTGGTTCTTTTTATTTATTCTAAATTTACCAGCCATTAATTTCACCAAGTCACCCTTTATTCTTCCATTATAGGATGGAATGAGAAGAAGCTGATTAGGTCTCAGTGAACTCTTCCTAATGCGGAACACAAGTAGCTCCAAGTCTGATTAATAAGGTTCGAGTAGACACCACCAGGCCTTCAAGCCTTGGGATTAATCCCCTCTCCCTAGCTGTCAACTACTGTATTCCCATGATATTGCAGGAGTTGGCCAGGCCTCCTTAAAACTCACCATGCAGTTAAGGCAATTTGGTATGCTAGATGCAAACTTACTGTTTACTTGAAGCCTAAACTGCTGCTTTGGCTTCCCAGCATCCTGAAGTAACACAACTGCCCTGATCTCTGCAGAAAAGGTCTGGCCAAGAAAGCTGCAACAACATCAGATTTCAGTCATAATCTTACTCCATCTCTCATGCTCTGCTTTCTGCCTCTGCTGAAGCAGCCATCAACAGTGCAAATCTCCCTCGTAGGTTTTCCCCATCATGCACTCTGGAAGCGTTCAAGAGAAGAAAAGCTGGAGATGGCCACAAACTCTTTAGGTGGTGAATGCTTGCCCCATACTATGAGAGGTGAAGTAAACTCCTGCCTTGTCTCATCCTATGCAGAGAAGTATCAGTTGAAGGATGAGAGAACAACCTATTTCTTGTCTTGCCTGCAGCATCTTGTACTGCCTGCCTATACATTTTTTATGGAAATGCTGAGAAATCTGCTCCCATACCACACTTTTAAATGTAAAGGATAGTATTATGGGACAAAGTTAGGGATAATTTGGAGGGTAGAGGAGTAATAAAGAGTAACTATTTCACTGTGCTTCTGTGTACATGCTGTGCTGTGCTCTCACATATGAACAGCTTTTCTTTCAAGAGTAAAGATACAGTGATGTAATCCATATTCTTTGTTTTTTAAAAAAAAAACCCTAGGTTTCGCCTGCTTGTTAAAAATATCATTTGTAAACATTTGCTCATCATCCCAAATGAGGCTGTCCCTAAGTGACTAAACCAAAATGAACCTAATTGAAAATAAACAGTAAGGTCAACATGAAGGTTGTGCTGTTGGTTCACCTAACATAATTCACACCCTAGTTTAAAACCTTCCATTTCTTGTTTCTCCATTTTGAGAAACCATTTGTAGAGCCATTCTGATCCAAGTGAGAAACTGGGGTAAAGAATTTCTCTGGTCGGTAGGGAAGAGGGTAATTCTCCAGGGACAGGGAAGCAGCAGTGGGGTGAAGGATGAATTTGCTCTGCGCACATTGGTTGCAGCATTTGTTCACTTATAGGATACATACACAGGGCTCCATCGCAGAAGCAGTTGTGTGATATTCCCTCCTGATGATACCACGGGTTTTAGCAACAAAAACTGTGCAAGATCCAGATCAGTCATAACAAGACCCCTGAGACATTCATCTACATACCTCCAGCAGTTCTGGGAGGAGGAAGTGTAGGCTCCTGCCTGAGGGCACAGATGCTAATATTGCCATTGCATTGCTTCACGTTCACCTGTTTGACCAACTGCTCTTTAATGTTAGAGCTGAATCAAGCCAGTGTCCTCAGGCCAGGGTGAAGGAGAGTCCCTTGTTTCGGGCAAGAGCAGTAACAGCAGCAAGAAGCAGAGCAGTTCCCTTGAACCCCACCACCTTTCAGAGCAAGGAGCAGGTCCAGGTAAGCCTTATGGAAAGCCAGTGTCCTCCAAGCTTTCCCCGTGCAAATACTGCTCCTTAGTATCACCACAACAGCCTACATCTGTGTAGATAAACTCCACACTGAAGGCAGAGCTGAATTCCCAGTCCATGGCATTGACCTACTAGTTAAGCACTGCAGTGCTGTTTGCTGGATTCCCAACGCAAACATATGCTTTCAAACACAAATTGGGATTCGTCGAGCAGATTAAAGCTGTTTTCCTTCCCTGGAAAACAGCCTGTAAGGAAGACAGCTAAAGGCTCGGCTGCCTCACCATGCTCTGTGGCTCAAGAGGATTTAATATTCAAGTCGCTTGTCTTCTATCCTCCCCTACCCCCCTTTCTCTTCTCCCCCCCTGCAGACCAGCTCCACGTCTGGTGCCTTCCTCCTACCGATTTCCCTCAGGTCAGAAGAACTCTGTCATCAATCCCCCACTGAGACTTATTTCCAAAGATCAGCACTGACCCAGAAGTCACTTGGCACCGCACCATCAGAACAGCGTGTGCCAGTGCTGCTGAGAGGAGAATCTCACAGAGACCGGATTCAGGATGTCGGGCCGTCTGCTAAGCACTTGTCAGGCTCCCATATTTCAGAAAGAAGTCTTTATGCGGCTGACCTGGTGACTGGAGAATGTATTTATAAAACAACACACGAGGGCCAGGCTGGTTGACCCAGTCGTAACACTCTGCACTGCTGAGCAGAAGGGCCTGTGCTGGATTCCTAGTTCTCATTGCTCTCACTGAAAGATGGGAGAAGAGCAGGAGGAGGCTGTTCAGAGCTTGGAGGCAGGGATAAGAAGGGGTAAAACACTCCATGCTGGGGTTATATTGTGGGATGAAGGCCTATAAGGAGGATGGAGAGAGATGCATATGAGGTGCTTGTTGAATTCTGCATCTGATCGTGGGCAGAGGGCTTCCCTGGGGTCACACAAGAAGAACAACCACTGTCTCAGGGCTGGTGTGAGCTAGGGATCAGGTAAAAAGGATTCTTCAGCTCAAGAGCTCTCTCGAGAAACCTTACACAGCACCAAGTCATCTTTCCTACTCTGCTGCCTAGTGGACCACATGTTCATCAGACACCTCCATTTGACAAAGTCCAAGGAAAGGGAGAAGCAACAGCACTGTCCTGAAGATACACTTGTTTCAGGAACCAGCAGGACAGTATTTACATGAAGGACTGTTTGTTAGCGTCAGCCAAAAGGTAGCTGAGACTTTGCGGAAGAAAGAACAATAAAACTCTATGCTATAGGTTAAACAGGACTTTCCAACAAAATAGGTAATGCAAGGGGATACCCTGGCATGAAGGAGCTAATCCTTCTACCCAGAGCTTTGTATCATATTGGGATTTCATCTATGACCTGCAGCAAGTGATAGCCTCATCCAGCTCACGATCCCTCAAGGCAACAATATCTCTGCAAAGGAGGGAGCCTTCTCCACATGGCCATCGGTAGGATTTGCAGGCGTCCTTCCCGCAGCCTCTGTGGTCAGAGCCTGAACAAATGTACATTTTTCACCACAGCCTAAATTCACCCCTTTGTGTCTGCCAGCATAGAAAACACAATTTCCCAAATCTGGGCCACTGGATTGCATCCTGCATGCAGATGTGGGACAGCTGATCCCACAATCAGAACTGGACAGATGGAGAAAAGCCCCTTGCTTTGGATACATAGATGCCAATCATAAGGGAGCCTTACAATATAAAATGATTGCAGTGACTGTGTTCAGAAGCTGTCTGGGACTAAGTTTTCAGTGCATACAAGGAACCCATGCGAGGGAGCATCAGCGCTGACTTTGCCACCGCTAGCTGGTGTTTCCAAGCAGGCAAGCACCTAACAACAGTGAGGTTTATTCAACCAGTTTTGGAGGTGCAGATCCAAAATGTGAACCACAGCTTTTTACTGTGCTTGGTCAGAGTATGACACATGCTATTATGGCTCTGTCTTCCGGAGTGAAGGAAATACATTTTTGTGGCGATATTTCAAGTTGTCATGCTCACAGCTTTGAATTTTGCATTCTCTGAATACTGCTAAATCCTCAAGGGCTTAAGCATTCAGAATAAGGGAAAAGGCCACTAATGGGAGATGGAGAAAATTAAAAGGAGACACAACATAATGCACAGCTAAACACAGGCATACACAAACACACACACACAATCAACTCAGTCCTAGTCTGAATGGAATTACTCTGGGAAGAACAATTCCTTTCACTCCAGGAATTACTGGGTGAATTTCTCCAGCCCATGTTATGTAGGTCAAAGCAGATTATTGCAGTAGTCCTCAGGGCTTTAACATATGAATATACCCAGCTGATCGCTGAGCAGGCCTTCAGAGTGGCTTGGTATAACGTGTGCTGATACTGGTCAGACACAGAGGGTGAGTGAACGCCTGAGCTAAGAGAACTGCCATTTCTTACTTATAACTCATGTTTTTCAGTGCTGAGATTCATATCCTAGTTCACTTGCTTTCCCAGCTTTCACTTTGGTTTCTGTGCAGTCTGGGAAAGGGATATGGGAGTTCAGCTGTCACTGCAGACCCACGGGACAGATTTTTCTTGGTAAAATCTGATTTTTCAGGAGTTAAAATCTCTTTTCTTAGCCTTTTCTCAGGATGGCACTGGTGCTTGTCTGACTTCACATGGGTCCTGCACCAAAGCTGGTCAGAGCAGCTGCATGAGCTGGCTCACCTCAAGCCCGATGAACGCTGTGCTGGTGCAGCAGAGAGAGCACAAACACACAGTTAAGGGCGAGGAAACAACATTGCCCCTTTTTGTGGCAGCTCGCCATTGAAGCTATTTACTTATATCATCAAAACCTGTCCTTTGCTGTCGTGACTTAGGAGCTCTGGTGATTTATGCGGGGCTGACTTCAGACATCACTCTCTAACCCAGCTAAGTGGCTCAATAGCGACAGCACAAGAACCAGAGCCTCCTCCTTTCCCAGTATCTCAGCAGAGGACAGCTCCGGCAGGAACCAGACCTGGCATCTGTTGCACGTTGTGTTAGGACCCCGGGCTGTGAGCTGTAGCAGCATGGAGCAGACGTGCCTTCTGCTCCACCGCCTTGTCTGAGGGGAGCAGCAGACGCTGGGGAGAGAGGGAGACAGGCAAAGCTACAGATTCCTTATCATAAAACACCAGGAGCCCTGAGTCAGAGCAGGGGCCAGGTCTTGGGGCATTTTAATCTGCACTCTCCCAAGCACTGGTCCAGCTTTCAGGGTCCTCTTCTCCTGCTCCCCATCCACATAAGGACTGACTTATCAGGACCTCAGTGTTCATCCCATGGCACAGGTAAACCCAGCATTCATTCTTTGTTATGCCATCTCACCATTTCTATTTTGCAAGCTCTTGCTACCTTGGGATGCAGCCCTTTTACTCTGAGTTTAGCCCACAGGTAAATCCTCAGAGATGGCTGTATCTACTCTTTCTATGCCCATTGCCTTAAAAAAAAATAAAATATATATATATAATAAAAAGATGCCCACATTAGTATGCAGAGAAAGCCAATTTATACAGGGCATTAGCCATGCAGTATAAATGAGGGTACAGGAAGAGCAGAGAGGATGGAGAATGTTTATGGAATAAGTTAACAACTGGGAATGATGTTGCATTTTCCGTGCAAGCAGACAGACAGATATAACATGGTCCCGACAGGGAAGAATAAATCCCTGTAGTTTGTGGCCTACTTTCAGCTTCATTAATGGAATAAAGGCCAGGAGGCATGATGTCATGAAATTAGCTTCCTAATTAAACATTGCCTTTGCCTCTCTTCCCCTCCCCTCTCTGGATGAAGTCAGTGGCTTTGCTGGCTCAGATAGCTTGCTATTTGTCAAGGGTTGAAACTCCTTCTGAGCAGGGTGTTTAGTTGCCTTTTCCAGTATCTTACAACAGCATGATCTGCAGTTTGAAGCCCAGAGACTGGCATCCCAGCTTCTGTTTTCGGGATACCTTGAAAGCCAAAGGTCCCTGATTCTCAGACAGACCCATCTTTCGAACACCTGTCTGTGACACATTCTCCAAGAACTTCTGAAGAAATCAAGTATGTTTAGCCATTTAGGACCCTAAAACAAATTTTCCAGCTGTGACACTTCAATCATATATTCCTTGCTCTGAATTTGTTCTTTCACCCCAATGTTTCACCACCATGTTTCACATGAAGAAGAATGAGAACACCAACCGTAACTTTGGACTGTACAACCTAAACTGAGTGGTGAACCTGCCTTGTTAAGCAGTGGGAGACTGGCTCTTTGTTTTGCTCTCCTTTCCTTATAACTCCATGCCCATCACTGCTGAAGAACCAGCCTGATTGCCTGAGGAAATGGAAGCAGATTAAATAATATTTTCTTTTCTTCCTTCTTTTCTTCCTCCCTTCTGCAGGCATGTACTATGATGTTGAGAAGCTGAATCTCTGCTTTGTGAAAAGAGACTAGAACCAAGTCATACCCGCTCTCACCAACCCTGATTAAGAGCAGTGAAGAAGTAAACCCAGAGGACATGCTATGAAAGAAGGGAAGTTCTAGCCTATTCCTCTTATTCTACTTTTGCAATATATTAATTGGTAAAGTCACTGTTTTCATCCACAATTTGTTCTTACTGTTGGTGACTCGTTCACAGGACAAAGAGTTCTTTCCCCCATTGTACACATTTCAGTACTATCATTAAAAAAATTGGTCACAGACTTTCAAACTAATCCAAAGTTTGTGGTAGCCTGGTAGGTTCTTGCAATGCAACATCCTTAAATCAGATCCTTAGCGTAGTTATAATCATAAGTGTACTAGACTTCTCCCAAGTTTCTGCACATCCATCACTGCCATGAACATGTTTGTTACTCTTTTCTGAGTGTACAATATGGGGAGTGCACTGACCTTTATCCCAGAAAATGCCCGTGGCTTTACTTTGTCAATTCAGCTAAAAATGCTGCAAGTACAGTATGGCCATGAATAATAGAGAGCCCAAAAGTTGATGTTGCCAAGAATGGGGACTCAGGAAGTGGTTCAGGCATATGCATGAGAACATTTAGCCCTATAATCCATCAAATGTGGATGTGTTGCTCATATCTATTATTTTTACTCCAATACCAAAGCAGAATTTACTGTGTTATTAAAAAAGTAACAGCCCTTGCAGCAAAGCAGTTCCCTGAAGATGAGCATACACCAGCATGAGGCTAAGTTCCTGCTCTCCTTGTGTTCCTCACTCGGACTGCAAGATGAGGATACACATGTCCTGATACATTCCTGTGTTAGGGCTCATGAGGGACAAGAACATCCTGAGTAGTTTCAGAAGGGAAAAATCTCTAGTTTGCTCATAGTAATCTCCATATATAGACCCCACAGCACCTGCACCGCTTCAGCTTCTAAATTATCACCTGTGGGTGCCCTACATCTCCTTAAGCCCCATGTGTAACAATCTGGGGGTTCAGATATGAGGTGAAGTGCTCTGTAAAGGTGAATGCACCACTGGAGTGTGACTTATATTCAGGGACTCATAATCCTTTTTCCTCAGCTGCCTATCCCCACTGGTACTGGCAAACTGAGGCACAAAACAAGTAAATGAAATGCACAAGGCTGTGAAAGGAAGGGCTAAATGGGTCTGTGTGCCAGTGCTCCAAAACATGATCTACAGCCTTAACCCCAAATCAAATATCCTTTCTACCCTGCACAGCTCCTCCCTTCTCCCCCTCCCTGCTCTGCCATACAACTCCCAGTGTGATACTACTACAGGACTTTCCTGTAATGTATGTTAAGTAAGTGTGTGTCTCCGGGTGCGCTTGTCTCCCATCGAGATGGAGCTATTTTCTCTCACTCGGCATCTTTTGTGCAGGTGCGTGCTTTACAAACAGAAAAATCAGCACTCTGCAAAAGTGTTTCTGTTAACATTTATCACCCCTTCCCTTAGTCATCACCACAGCAGCCCTCCCCAGGGAATGGGAATGTTAATTCAAGGGAAGATATAATGCTAGTCTTTTGGGAGCCCTGGATTAGAACAACACCACAAAAGAGAGAAGGAGGAAAAAAGAGGGACACAGAAAGGGAGAAAGAGTCCTAAAGACAGAGACAGAGAAAGAGTTGAAGTCTTATTCACTTTTATTGCAGCCCCATGCTTTTTAATTGTTCCGCCTGAGTAAATCCTTCCTCTGTGATCCTGTTGCTAATGAAACAGTCCACTGCGGTCATTCTGCTAGCTTTAAGCTTATGCTTGTCCAATGGTTTCTTGAATCCCAGAGCTGTTAATATATCTGGAGTGGAGCAGCTGCAGGGCAACCTATTTCTATGATAATGTGTATACAGAGCTTTTATCTTTTTTTTGGGGGGGGGGAGGGAGTAGAGGAAGGAGAAGTGTGATGTTTAACTGTTATCCCCTCTCCTCACCTCTGATCTTACTCCTAAATTTTTCTAGAGGGTCTACCCAGAGCCCCAGGTGGTACAATAAAACTCCAATTTTGATAGGCCACTGTTAGGGGCTAGGACTTTATCTATAACTGACTTGTATAAGGATCAGTTTTGCCACTGCAAAATCTTGAGTGTACAATGGTTAATCTCTATAAAGAACTATGCTGGTAAAATGAAAATCCCAACCTATTCCAGAGTGCTTTCAAGCTGCAGAAAAACTCTGGTTTAGCAGTAAAATTATTTCACCCTCCAAGAGTTCCCATAGATACATGGTTGAAGTTGAAATCTGGAGTTGCACCCTATAAAATTGTAAAATGCTAAAACATGAAGCTAAATACTTTTTCAGACTCCATCCAAAACTTCCAGCATCTGTGTCTGAGGCATCTATGTGTTGCAGCACCACATGGAAAACTATTATAATTTATGTCTACTCAGTTAAATTCAGTGTTTATTTCCTTACTACACAGGGTGGTCGAATAGTATGCTCTCTTTTCCCCTCCATTCCTCTTTCTGACAAAAGTTTTGAACATTTACATGAAGCAAGAAGCTGACATCTTCCAAAATGCCTCAGATGTCTCAAAAGACAACCACAGTTTTGTTTGGGAAAAAAATCCCAAACCTTAGCTAGTTTTCTAGTACACAATACTCCTATTTTTAGCACGAAGTGTAGTAGAATGAGAATTGCCCTACAAAGCTAAGCAAGGCATGTAAAAATAATCATCACATCAAGATACAAAACTTTGATGTATAATCTGTAGAATTTTTTGAATCTCATCTATATGAGAAAGGAGAGATTTCCTTCAGTTTTATGCATCAAGACTGTAGCACACAATATTTTCCTTAAAACTCTGTTAAAACCAGAGCTACCTGTGCAGGCAGTGAAGAAGCAGTAATGAACTCAACTCTTCTCTTTGACTTTTTAATATTGCCCAAACCCAAACCAACCAAACCACAAGCTTTTTATAACTGCTGGCACCACAATCTTAACCTGGGCTAAGGGTGGCCAAAATGCAGTCAAAACTCAAGCTGTTTCCTTTTTGTTCTCTACCATACTATAAAATGGATGATTGCTCTATCTTCCTCTCATCCCCACCCCCTAGTAATTTTTTTGATGATACGATCACAGAAGGTTCAGAGAACAGAAAACTTGACTCTGTCATAGATACATTGGGTCTAAAAAGACTGAAGAAAATCTAGAGATCTTACTCAAAGGCTTTTGGGATACAAAATACATTGACTGTTATAACACAACCATGTAGTGATGTAGACTTTTACTTTTTTTCCTGTACTTCTATATTTTAAGGCAAATACTCTTCTGATAAACCCAGGAAAATTACTAACATCCTGCAACTTTTCATTTTTCTTGATCTAAAGACAAGACTATGCAGTAAAAGGTCCTGTTTAAGCAGCTGGAGACCTGAAGATTTACATTTTTTGACTGTGTAGAACACTTTGCCAATAAGAACAACTTTAAAGGTGACCAGGAAATTCTATCTGAAGCTTATTCAAATCCTCCACCTCCATTTAACTGCAGCCCATCTAATAATCCTTAAGAGTGCTCTACCTGTCTGGTTGTTGTGGGATATACTCTACTAATCCTTCCCCATACTGAACTAAATTTATGCTGTATCTGCAACTAAAAATAGGTGTGAGAGAGCAACAAAACAAGAGGAACCTATTTGCCAAACAACCAATGATTCAGTTGCAATCTCATATATCAAGCACTCTACCTTTACAGTAGTGACAGGTGCTACTCAGTTAAGCTTCTGTTGACATGTTTTGAGACAATTTCTTTCTTCAGGTTGTTTACTTGGTCCTAGAGTGCACGAGATTAGAGCTCTGCTGTTTTACACATTGTACACTCTCCTATTAAGGTACAGTGTCTGGTCTCTAGAGGACTTAAACTAAAACAGACGTGACAGAGAATAGGAACAGTAATAAAAGCAAGGACTAAAGTTGAAGGGATAATTTTTGGAGAAGACAAATACTAGAATCTTTAGAGACCATTTCTTTTGATTGTTGGGCAGAGTACAGTGGAGTCTGGTACAGACACCAATTCTGGATGAGGGGACAGGACAGCTGGGTTTGCTGCTGTGTAGACATACCTCCTGGCTCCAAATGAGCTCAGGCATTTGTACCTCAGAGCTCTCCTCTGGTGCAGACATTGCTTGGAACCACTCTGAAGCTCTGAGGTCATTTTGTTGCTTTTGGAAACCTTATTAAAAAACTAATGCACAAGGTTGGCTATCAAAATCCCATCAGAACAAGGATCAGAATGGAGGTTTCCAACATGCTAGGCCAAAATCACACATTAGAGGAGAGAGAAGGAAAAAAAATATCCCTATAAAATCACTGTGGTTTTTAGAATGTGATTTTAGTCACTAAAACTATGGCTGGTGAATAGTGTGAGGTAGAGCTGAACTGCAACCTGCACTGCAGGTTTGAAGCTATATTTGTAACTCAGACAGCTTTCTCCAGGGATTGATTTTTAATGTTCCCTATCAAAGGTGCAGAATTCACTTCTAAAGTCAGTATTGGAAACCAAAGTCTTTTGATTTTAAATGATAAAACCCAAACAAAAATCCATCATGGATCTGACTGAGGCTAATGTATCTGGCTAGTTAAAGGGACGGGTCCTGGCACCTTAACTGGATCAGATGGCTTTGGAAAAATATCTGTGTTGTTTGCCTACTTCTGTGTAAGCCTTGGGTTGGAATGATGATGCTTCCAGAAAAGCTGCAGCTGTGTGCAAGGGGAGGAACCACTAACTCAAGCCCAGGATGGTGATTCCCAATGAACTGAACTGGCCTATTTTCTCCTCCAGAAAACATTGATTGACTTGATAACTCAGAGTGAAAAGAGGAAAAAAAAAGAAGTAAATACATTTTTTAAAAGTAAAAGGAAGCTGGACCCACACCAGCTCAGCCTTTTCAAAATCCAGGCTTGGCCTCTACCCTGCTGCAAGACAGAGATGAACAGAGCAGTTCCCTCTCCAGAGGGCTCTACCAGTGCACACTGCAATGGTACCAGCTGAGATGCAGATGCTTTGTAGCAGGTAGCCCTTAAGGACCTGGGAAGCCAGCCCACTGTCTTATTGAGCTATTAATTCCTATGCAAACATTACATTTACTATCCACATCCCTACCAGAGGCATGTGGTTCCATTCTGGCTTGCTAGCCACAGTAGCTGCTGTTCCCCTCTCAGTTCTCCTTTTTTGGGTTTCCCTGCTTCATGTTCTTACTGTCCTCCGGAAGCATGGAATCTGGGACGCTGCTACTTGAAAACCCACTGCTGTCTACTAATCAATGCAAAATTGTAGACACATGTTTCCATTTGGCCTTTATTGTCTGCTCCGGATGAGCAAAACCAGATTAGCTTTTCTACTATCAGTAACTTTAGACCTTGAGAAAGAAAAAGCATTCCTGCCTTTAGTCTAGAATTGCAGTGAGTATAACTTTATACACTCATTGCAAAGCTACACTGAAGCATCATGGCTTTTTAGCTACTGCAAGGAACACCAAATAATAATGCAGCTTGCAAATTATAATTTTCAATCCAGTAGTTGCTGGCTCAGGCAAAGCAAGTAAAGGGGGAAGGGGCGGGGGGGAGGAGGGCAGAAAATCCAAAAGGATTCTGGGTACTTTTTTCCTTTTACCTCATTAAGCTTTGCTTCCAATTACATTTTAATGATGCTTGATGTCTTCTGTATGCTAGCATTTACTGCAGTCTCTTTAAATTTAATCGTCTTGATAATGGGTTACTCTGACACTGCAAATTAGGGGCTGAAAGAAACCTTTTGCCACATCCAGAAAAAGCTGCATGTCCATTCTGCAGCCTGTTGCTACTCAGCAAGAAATAGCAAGCTTGTGTTGTGGTGGTCCTTCTGCCTCATGTCTTCCTCTTCCTAAATGGTGGAATCAGGATGAAGAAATCACACATGGGAAAAAACAAGAGAGAGATTTCTGCAAAGTTGAATGCGATCAGCATGTTTGAAATCACTTTCGGGCATGGGGCATAACTTCAAGAAGCTAATTTTCTCCAAATTTTGCCACCCTCATTAGGAACTCTAATTTTTTGGGGCTGTAACAAGTAGCTAAAGAGAATTTAAAGAATTATTTTTGAAGATAGACTTATGTTTTTCCAGCACCTCTCATTCTCATAAAACAGACATCTAGATAATATCCAGGCAAGCTGTAAACTCACAACCTCATATAGAAAAATGAAAAGAATAAAATTAGAGGCTTATCACCCACATGTTTTCACACTTACTTGGACTGTATTTTGGATACTGCTTTTGCTATCAGTTTATATGACTTACCGTCATCAAAACATCTAAGCACCTAGCAATTGCTGGGTCAAAACCCTCTCTAGGAATTGAAAATTTTCTTCTCCTTTTTTATTCTAAGAGCACAGTAAATGGAATAATATCTGCAGGAAAAGGAAAGGACAGAGGCAAGGAGAGAGAACATTTGGAAAAAAGGAAAAGCCAACTGCTGCAAGTCATAAGTTATTTGAGTGGTGTACTGGGATTTAGGTCAGGTCCAGGTTCTGCCAAGATCTCCCCTTCCTTAAAGTTTAAAACATTTATTGAAAAAGCAATTCTGAGCAAAGTGTTTCAAAGGACCTTTATGGATTTGGCTCTTGATTAAGAAGTTGGTTTCATTTCCCAGAGTCCTTTTGGTAACATTTTACTCTGCCAAATTATTATTTCACTAGAAAGTGGCAACATGTCCCAACAGCATGTCTCTTTGGTGACTCAGTGGAATAAGTCCCTCTTCAGCCACAGAAACAAACAGTGTAACAGCACTTCATTAACACATCTGGTTTGCCATTATAAAAACGAACCTATACCTTCAGCTTGATCCCAACCTTCCAAGTGTTTCTCTCCACAGAACTCACAAATTGCACTGACAGTGATTCCAGTATGCTCAAAGAGAGGGGAAAATAGGGCAAAGACAACAATTTTTTCACAGCTGTCATCTCCCCACTGATAATGGAGCACAGTAGTAGAATAGAGAGTAGTGGTGGAATCAGTTCCCATAGTCCACCTAATAACAGTGTCTCTTCTGCAAAGAGAGGAACATCACTGAGATGGTTACCTGATTTTGTTTCATAAGGTGGCAGGCTGGTGCAAACAATGAAGATCCTTCTCATCATGTTTACAGGAATTAACTAGTTCACTTAATGGCTGTCCCATTAAAGACAATAGTTAAATAGATTATGGAAGCTGAACTAATATAACAGCCTCTATGACAAAGACAAACATTTATTCTCTAAGTCTGATGGATCATTTTTTCTTTTTGTAAAAAATTACTCTCTCTTGTCTCTCCTGTCTTTTTTGCCTGAGGGAACTGTTCTGGTGTAACAAAGGCCATAATTCCAGTCAGCACTGAAGGTCATGGTTGAGGACTTGCACCTCTGAAGGAGTGGAAGGGATTACTCCAGATGTCCCTGTAGAAACAGCTCTTGTGGCTACACACTAGAAAGAACTAGTTTATATTTACATTATGGTTCTCATAAGTAATTTTTATAGTTGTGAATTTTATAAATTCTAATCTCCGTAAAATTAATCAACTTGTTTACCTTATTTTTCTCAAACTGGGAGAAGGTCGCTGATCCACTACCCTCACACCTCCCTGACCCGCTTCCTTGGAGGACTGTGAGAGCACAATGGGATGACTGTGAATAAAAATATGTTTATGCAAGTGTTTGAAATTTCTAAAATGGGCATGAATTTGTCCCTGAAAGTGGGCAGTGTTTCAAGTGGCTTCATCCCTTAACTTTTCCGACACGTAATTTTTACCCCTGTTGCTTTCATTCCAAAGCATCACTTTGGAATGAAACAAATATAGAAAATAGAAGTAGAACAAATATAGAAAATAGAAAAAAACAGTCAGAGCTCACAATCCTTCTGATTTTAACCTTATAAATGAACTTGAAAGAAAATAATATCCATTACTGCCAAGATGTCTCCCTTACAAGCAAGCACTACTATTTTGGGAGGCAGAATATGCAGAAGGAAAATCCTGGCTGTATTCTCAGCCCTAAAATAACCCTTTATATATTTTTTATTTGTTGTTTTCCTTTCTTTCTTTTTTTTTTTAAGGGTTGATTTTGTGTGTTTTTAAGGATCTTATTTAGGTTAAGTATGGTATAAAACCCAATCAATATCTCAAGGAAAATGTCTCACTTCAAACAACGCTCAGCCTAACACATCTCCATTTGTTCAGCTTCCTTTCCATTTCAGTGCTATTTTAATGGGGTCTCCTCCCTTTTGCTCTAAAATAATCCCCTTATGTCTTTAGAATCAATTTCTCAAAGGCCCCAAATGCCTTCCTGTTGCTTCTCCAAAACCCTCGGAAATGGACTGGAAACCAGAGAGGGTCAGGCTCTCTCTCCAGAGGTTTCAAATGCCCACTGATTCAAGCAGGCATTGCTTTATTGAGGAAGGCTGTTCTCCTCAGCACATTTTTATTTCTGCTTAAGTGCTACCCCAAGAAGTTGCATGAAAGCATAAGAGTGCTTGCCCGCCTCCAACCTTAAAAAATGGGTTATGTTTCTGGCTTTGGACAAACATGACTCTAATGAACATGGCTTTCACCTGGGCCAGGTTCAACATTGATATGTATGTGAGAAAAGTTCAGCTGAATTCAAGAAAGTTTTGCTTTTACATCAGCTACAGAATTTGTGCTTACTTGTGCTATCTACTCTTGTTTTGCAAAAAACAGCTACATCCTGCTATTCACAAGGGGCAAAGTTAAAGGATTTGGCAAAGTGCATTAAATAAATCCATGGCAAAATTAGGACTAAACCTCCATTCTCTGTTATAGTCTTTTCTCTGAGTCTTGCTAGGTAATAAATTGATCTCCTACCACCAGTTGATCTAGGGCATACATTCTCTTAATTATCAGCTGAGCTCATATTCCAGTCTAAAATAAATAAATAACTGAGGAAAAAGGATTCTTTCTTCAGATTCCCACTACCTTTAGTCTCCTTTCACTTTTCACCCTCCCATTTATCATTCAAGGAACATAAATAATTGAAAAGAATAGTACATAAAATTAATTGTAGAAAACATAGGCTTTTAAATTCTCACCTGCATTAAAAAATAAAACAGTAATGCTTGAGCACTCCATTTTGTAAAGTCACTTCCAGCAGACTTTCTGCATCTGCATAGAATTAGCCGCAAGACTTAACAGCACCATTCATCCTGTGAAGATGTTCTTATCTGACACCCATAGATCTTTATCATAGGAAAACATTAATTGAATATTTATTGACGAACACCAGAGAGAGGCGAGAAAGAGAACTGATGGAGTGGGGGTGGAAAGAGACAAAAAGAGGTGAAAGTGTAGTTGGAGAAGTGGGAATGAAAGATTATACAGCTGTTCTTTTTATAGATGGCCCTGACTGGTCTCCCTCCTGCTATACTCATGCACTGTTTGATAGCAGAGGAATAACATTTTTGCAGTGAGTTTCTGTTCCTCCGAAAGACCTTATTTAGTAGGACAACAGAAATGTTATGACTTAAAAAAGGACCTGAAAAGAAAGGCTACAATACACTCAGATGTTCCTCTCAGCATATCTGGACAGAAGGGAGCTGTCCAGGTCACCAATCACCATGAACACTTCCAGTTGCCCTCCACACAAGAATCAGTAGAGGCAGTGAACAAGCCCACCACAGGACCAGGCTGAATCCTGAGCATTCTGTTCTATCCAGTTTTCCTAAGGAAAGAGTGCTTACAGAGCCACTCTGTTTATTACTTATCTCCTTGTCCCACTCTTTGTCAACATTTCTTATAGCAACTGGGCAATTTTAACCAAATTTGACAAAGTGAGAGAAAGAAAATTCTTCAAGACAAAAAAAGACATTACTTGCCCTAGATGCTTATGAGACTAGACAGCTGAGTGAAGGAAAGCTCCGTAAATCTCTTTTGAGGGAAAGCTGAAGTATGTTCACCTCTTTATATTAGACATTGGAGAACCCACAAAAAAAAGAGATGTGATGAGAGAAAGCATGAAAACACTGCTTTGGATAACACTAGAAACTAGAAACTAGGCTCCATTCCTTCTGCTGCACAAAGATAAGTTATTTTTGTCACCAGCACTTAACTGCCTTCTAACCATAAATAAAGTGACATAACTGACGTCTGTCAAAAATATTTTGTGCCCTCTCCCTTCTACCTCCCCCACCCGAGGGAGAAGCTTGTGTTAAGAGCAAAGATTTCAGTCTGAAGATTTTTATGGTAAAAGTGTTTTGTGGGTTGCTGTAGAAGACGGGCTGATGAAGGGCAGCTGGAACAAAACACTACAGGGTACTCTGGAAACAGCAAAAGTACAAAGGGAAGTAGAAACTGTGGTAAAGCAAGAAACAAGGAATAAGGGAAGGATAAGGAAGCAAGGTTTATAAGGAAATCCTGTTTGTGTCAAATAAATTGACTTCATGATCAGTGAGATGGGGGCTGGCATAAGTACATATGAACTCCTGCAGTTCTGTCACAAGCTCAGTATGGACATACAGTGCCCAATTTCTTCACACCTCAGGAGCTGTGGACATGAAAACATATAACTTTCAGACAGGTGGAGATGGATTTTGGACTTGAGGATAGGGGCACTGGGATGGTGGAACCCACCCACACAAATGTCGCTCAGAAAGAGACCTAGAACCACAACTTTCTGAAGCAATTTGTACCAGTGATGGATTATTACAAAGAGTAGTGGGTTGGCATTAAAAATGGTAAAAATTAAGGCTGAATACCTGTGGGAAGACTCATGGTGATGACATGATACAGTACATTCCTGAGGGAAGTGGTGAAGGATGCTTTACTTGAGATGTTAAAAACCAAGCCAAATAGAACACTAGAAAATACTCATCAGGAGATACTCTCAGATTGTCCTCACTATGGCTGTCCTAACAACTTTCTAACTGTAGATGTAGAAATCCAGCTTCCTTTAACCTTTTATTTGTTTTTTTTTCTGGAACAGCTCCCAAACTTTCTTTCAGAAGACATTGAGATTCTCAGCTGACACTCTGCTATTGACAGAAGACCTCAGGTTTGTTTGCACCTTGACTGGGAGTCAGATAATTCTGACAAAAGCATTGCACAGACACGGCAGCTTTACTTTTGCCAGCAAATTCACTGATGTTTTGCCCAAGGGTGTTTATGCTACTGTTGTGCTTCTCTTAAGTCTTTGTTTTTTTAGTGAAGGAATAGTGAAAAGACAGATGATGCCAATGTTGGCATGGGATTGCTTCTCTCACCTCCTTAACTCACTTGAGGTCCTCTCTGCTTATAAGCGTCTAACAAAAGGACGTTTCCCTCACCATGTTGCCATCCATGAGTTCACTTTTGCTCAAAAACTCCTAAAGGCTGCTAGGAGAAAAGATGGTCCAGTAGTTAAAAGCTAACCAAAGGCACAAGAGATGTGGTTTTAATTCCCTCTGTGGTTTCAGGCATGACACTTAGCCTGGCATCCATACAGGAAAATGTCAAAACACTGTATTTCAACACAATCAGAGACAAAGTGCTTCATGGTGGAACTGCCAAAGGAAAAAACAAAACCAAAACAAAACATTTGTGCTTGGAAACTGGGTTTTTCATATCTAAATATATTTGTTAAAAATAATAAAAAATACCACCAAAAAACAAAACAAAAAAAAAAAAACAACACAAAAACCCAACAAACACAAACCTTTTAAATGGTGGGCAAGACCAGGGGCATTTAGAAAAAAAAAACCAATAATTGCATAACTTTCCATCATCTGTCCCATAAGAACCAGGGTAAGAATAAAGCCTTTCCGGCTTCCTCTAGAATTATAAAGATTACATTTTTTTTTATTCGTTTCACACAAAAATTGCATATCTTGATTCAACTGAAACTGAAAGCATGTTTCTCCACACTTCAAAATGTAATTCTGCTTTGACCATCCAACACAAACTTCAAGCTCCAACTGGGTACATGTAAAAGAATTTGGAAGAACAGAGTTGACAATGGGATAATTTCAAGTTGCTTTTTGTTTTGCAGTTGATTTTTCAATCATAGATAAATAAAAGTGAGACAGAAAGACAAACACAACAGGGACAAGAGTCTCTTTGAACATATGTTGTTGACACAGAGATTTCTGAAATAAAATAGACTGTCTATCAGCCAGGTTATCTTCTTAAGACTAATGTGACAAGTAATTAATTGAGATGGGGAATATACCTTTAATGCACCAGTTATATGTAAGTTGCTCTGTTTATGTATCTGTTCCTTTCCCCTCCTCCTCCCTCTGTTTTTCTGACCACCAGACTACTTGCCTGAGTCACTTTGAAAGCCCTTTGCTTGAAAAGATTTTGATCACAACTTTCCTGCGGTGGTGGAAGAACTCTGGGAGGGCATTCAGCATTTCATCCTCAAAGCGTTTAAAGGAAGAGAGAGAGAAAGACAGAATGGAGGACAGAAAGACAGAACTAAGGAATTCAGAGGGATGCATTATTCAGCACGCTTGGAAATAACCCTTTTCACTGGCTCCACTAAGCCCAAATGCCCTGGAGGTTTTCACTATCTATCTTTCTCCAATGCAGCTCGGCAAAAAAGCTCACATCTGTCAAGATCACAGTTTCAAGAGTCCCAATTTATTCACTGAATGGGATAAAAGCGCCTGTTGGAAAAAGATTTGAAAGGTGGTGGGGGAGGGAGAGTGTCCAGTTCCTTCATCTATCTATCTTTAACTCTGTGTGCATGTGTGTGTGTATAAAACACACTAATTCAAATATACACACAAGCAAAGCTGTCCGCACTTCTACAAGCACAGAATTATTTGTCTGCCTTCACGCAGGGCAGTTCTGCAAATCTCACATCTGTCAAGAGCTGAGGCAGATTTACATGCATTGACCTATAGATATGCAACCTAAGCACATATGGATATGGTATAAGGAGATACAGATATATACAGGAGGCTGGGAGTGTGTGGAGAAGGAAATATAAAAGAAAAGCTTAAAAATCTTGTTGACTTTTTTTTTAATCTCTGCCCTTCTTGATCTGCTAAATGCTGTCACAAAAACATTTATTAATATGCAAATTCTAAGTAGCAATCTGGAGCCAGTCAGGTTGCGCTAATTTGCACATTAATATCCCTCTTCTGGTTTGCCTTTGCTCTCCAACGGAGGAGAGGAGGCAGAGGAATCTCGTGCTGTATCCTTTTAAAAGGCTGCCACAGCAGTGGTCCAAAGTTTCATTTGAAATGCTGATGCACATTTGAAGAGGAGAAATACAAACAGCATCTAACTCAGATGTGGAGAACAGGGCAAAGAGAAAGAATAGAGAGGGCATGAGAGAAACCACTGCCAGATGCTTTCCCCCCAAATCCCATCATTACACCATAACTGCAGGCTGCAAAGAAGGCAGCACCATAGTGAAATTTGTCTTCGAAACTGGCTTTGGAGTTCTGATTGTTTTCTCCTGTGAACTGACTTGTGTTTGCTACGCCCTGGTTGCCTCCGGCGTTGGACTTCTCTATAGCTCACAGATGGAAGTGGAAGGGAAAGAAAGAAGGAAAGGAGGAAAGAAAATTAGGAAAAATAGAGGAAAAGAGGAATGGAGGAATGGAGGAAAGGAGGAAAGAAGGGAAAAGTTAAGAGAAGAGAGGAGGGGAGTGAAGAAGAGAGTAGAGGAGAGGAGAGGTTACAGCAGAATGACCCCCTTTTAGGTTGGAAGAGGCATAGCTGAGGCAGGAGGTAATTGAGGTCTATAAGATTCTCAGTAGCCTGAAAAAAGTGAATGATATCAAGCAGACG
The DNA here is from genome assembly GCF_034315485.1 of Pezoporus occidentalis. Classification (NCBI taxonomy): domain Eukaryota; kingdom Metazoa; phylum Chordata; class Aves; order Psittaciformes; family Psittacidae; genus Pezoporus; species Pezoporus occidentalis. The sequence goes on from NW_026913274.1 coordinate 519,765, forward strand.
ATCAGTGAATGGTTGATGTTCTTTCAGCATAGAAATTAGGGTCTGTCGTGAAGTTAACATGTAGTGTGTTCAAAATACAGGAAATTAATTGTTTCTTCACACAGTACTTACAAAACACCTTGCTTCTAGATGTCGATACAAAATATTTGCATAAGTTCAAAAGCTACTGGAGAATTCAGGAAAGAAAAGTCTACTCAATGCTCCTAACTACAAAGAGCTCCTCTCAGGAAATACCTCTTACACCTTTATTTACACATCTATTTACAGCCAGTCTTGGAGAAGAAGCAGCTGGATGAGATGGATTTTTGGTCTGAGTCAGTCAAGCCCTTCTTAAAATGGCTGGGCTTTTGCTTAGGTGAATAAATATGAAACAAAACCTGTAAGCAGTCATGAGAGCTGACCACCAGAGAAATAAAGTGGCTGACCCTGTAATTATGGGCCCATTCCTGCAACTTGCTTAGATAAATCATGCTGCTATGCATGGCACATTTCCTCTTGGGGAAGGTAAGGCTGGGGAAGAGTCTTGAATTAGGTACTATATTAAGGCAATTGGATGCTTTAGATGTTTTAGACTGGCAGGGCTGGGGAATATTTAGTTTTAAAAGTTTTTTTTTTACAGGGAAACTAAAATACTGAAGCAAGATTCTCTAACGGTCCCCCAGAATTATGTCAGACTGAGAGACGAAATAGTTGTATTCTTATATATTCAGTACTAAAACCAAGAGAAGAGTGGTTTTGTGTTGTGAGCCTAGTCAGCCATTCCTAGTGTAACTTAAATAGATTGAGATCTCCATACCCTGGACTTCTTTCTCTTGAGACTATGTTGAGACCTTCAACTTGCTGTTATCATTTGATAACAGCTGCTTTTGCTCCTGAGTGCCCTAAGTCAAATGAAGTTCAGTGGCCCCAATGTGAACAGATCATTTCCAACCAACTTGATCAATAACCTAAGTCTGCTTTGCAAAATTGTCAGGAACGTTTACTAGCCAGGTCACCAAGTGTATCCACCCAGACTTTCACTCATGATGTTGATTGTAAAGCTAATGATATTTTACTCACACACTGCAAAAAAAAAAAGAAAGAGTCCTGTTATGGGCTCAAGTCATAAAGTCCCTGTTGGTACAAGTTGTTCAGTCCCCATTACCAGCTGTAATTTTCTTGTAAACTGCTGCAACATTATCTGCCTTTACTTTACATATATACATAAAGATATAAACAAGAAGTGAAGAAATGGATCTACTTGTCTCATTTGTAAATGCAAGGCAGAAATAATGAGGATGAAACATGTCTTAACTAATTTTAGCTACCTTGAACATGAAGTATCTACTTTAAACTAGTTGTCCATATTTTTCCTTCCTGAAATAAGGACCTCTTCTCTCCTGGAAGAGATTTATCTTGTTCTGAAACAGTTACCTGCAGTGCATGTGAGAGTAGAGGCACCTTACTTATCACTGTCTGCAGAAGCAGCAGAACAGAGCAGCTAGTTTGTATTGCATGCATAATTTTGAGCAGCCTGAAATCTGATGATATGATCATCCCTACTCCCTGGAGATAAAATGGTTGTGATCTTAATTCTACCCTTTGGCCCATACGGGGAACCTGCACCTTCTGTCAACATTTATCTTAGTGCAAAGTCAGTGTAAAAACGCTAGTAAAAAAAGGATTTTCCTTGCTTTTACTTAACAGTATTGAAGCAAGTTTGTAGAGAAGAGGACATCCACCATTGCTATCACAGGGTCTGATGCAGAGATGGTTAGAGAAGCAGATGCCTTTCATGAAAGCTGGACTCACTGACAACAATCCCAGACAGACAAGGGAAGGTGCAAGGTCAACCTGTAGATCACTGGAAACTAAGCACTTCCAATCCATTAATTAATTACACAGCTGGAAAGAGGGGACTGTAAAAAAAAAGGTGAACACAATGACATTGCTGTCAAGAGGAGCCCTCTATTTATCAGTCATAATGAGCTTCTTCTGCCCCCCTGCATCCTCCCTCCCCCGGTGCTACAGCTGCACTGATGTGACTGAGCACTTGGGCTTCTCTCTCCGCTCCCCAGCCCGTCCCCTCCTTGCCAATGTCAAGGTGACTCAGTTATTCATGTCAGTTAGGCCTGGGGTATCTCAGTCTGTACCAGGCTGCTTGGAGAGTAACCACCCTAACAATGTAACACATCTGCCTGCCCTTTCCTGGTTCCTTCGCCCAACAACTCCATTTCCTCCTCTCAACATCCTGTTCAGTGAGCCCCTGGATGGAATTGGAGGGTTGAAGACAAAAGTGTCACCACCTGCTCTGAATAGTTAAAGCTAATGAAGTGAGAATACAAACAAGTTGAAAGCAAGGTCTTTTTTACGATTTTTTATTTTTTCTTGAGTGGTGCATTAGTTAGATGCTGAGGCAACCAACGATAGCAACAAACTTCAGAAAGACAGACTAAAGAAATTCCCAGGTCTATCATTATTGAATCATAGAATCATAGAATAGTTAGGGTTGGAAAGGACCTTTAGATCATCAAGTTCCAACCCCCCTGCCATGGGCAGGGACACCTCACACATCCACTTGGACCCTTGCTGCAAAGGCTCCTGCTGCAGGGATGGAAAAGCAGAGCCTGGAGATCAGGCATGGCCTGCATAAAATACCCCTGGAATTCACTCACACTACTGCCATGCATATGGGAAAGGATAGCCCCCACCACTTCACCCTCCTCCCCATGCTGTGACAGGCACAGCTCAGCTCCTAGCCATGTTCCAGGTGTGGAAGCAGGAAAACAGCTCCCCTCACAGCACAAAGCCAAAGACCAGCCAGCCTCCTGCACATCACCCTCCTCCTGGGAACAGCTCCATCCCTCACTGGGGTTCAGGGCTGGGACATGGATGCTTCCCAAAGTCCATGGGCTGGGCTCTGAACTGGCTTTTATTCCACCCCAGCACAGCAGGGCCCCGGGGTCATCTCTCATGGTGGCCACCATCCCGCGAATGGCAGCAGCAGCCATGTCTTCTCCCTTGGGTTTTTCTACCAGTGTCATGCCTAGATACTTGAGCATGAAGCACATCCCTTCAAGCAGTGGCTCCTGCATATCAGCCCAGCTCTCAGGATCTACTGAGCGCAATGACTTCAGAGCAGAAAATCCTTACAACTTTAATTTCAGGGCAAAAAAAAGTCATAGACTATTCTTATATTATGTCCCTGATCACCTACAACTGTTTTTAAAAGCAAAATACTAGGACAGATGAACCTGGTGTGATCCCACCCAAATCAGACCTACTCTTAAGCTTGTATGCTATAAACCCAACACCCATAGCATGCAAGACACAATTTAGACTTGAGATGGCACAAACGTTTGTTCCGCCCCAAAATGTTCAGCTTTTCTAGCAGAATCCTCCACTGTGCCCTATTGCTTGAGAACAGCCTTGCTACACATAAGGAAACTGAGGCAGAGATAAATGATGCACAAAGATAGGAAAAACCTACTTTTTCAAGGCAGAAGTGAGAGCACATCCCTTTCTGAGAAGTGTACACCTTTCAGCTGGTAAAATCTCTCTTTTCCAGTGCCAGCTTCATTAGGTAGCTCAGAGTTCATGTTGAAGAGAGTTGTGCAACAGATCAAACAAAACTGAATATTTCTAGGAGGGGAGTTACAAACTTGTGAGTGTTATCCCTGATAAGTGGAAAAGTAGAAAGGTGTGAACTTGTCCTTTGGGAGAATGGAACTGGGGTGCAGATGGTACAACTTTAATTGTCTCCTCTCATTTGCAAAGGCTAAGAAAAGGAACAATGCCCATTACTGTCTCCTGCTTTACTCCACACTAATGGATGCTTCTGAACTAGCAGAAGTTGTTCCCATTAAATTCCTGCATTATCAGGCCATTACTTGACAGGGCAAAGATTAATCGCAAACTTCCTAGGGACCATTTATTCCATTTGCTAATCCATCTCTCCCTGTTACGCTGCTTTGGTTGTGTTGTCAGTTTCTCAAGTGCCAAGGAGTTCGGACTGATCCAGTTTTCTGTCCATCCATCTGTTACACACCTATCAATCTGGTTCGATCTGAATGCGCTCTTTGCTTTAGGAGGGAGGTGGAGGGAGGGAAGCTGGGCAGGATGCTGACTGGTGTAGGAAGCAAGATGCCTATGTTTGAAAGATAAACAGAAAACAAATTAGCAGGTGGTGTTATACAGAGAATGGAAGATTCAAAGAAGCCATAGAGGTAAGACTGAAAATTCAACAACATAAATTTAACATCTCCCCTGGTGCTGCAGGCTGACTTGTATCGTTAGTGTGAGAAACTATGAATGGGGTACCTCAAAATATTCGTGGATTTATGGCTATAGTTCATTTTATTGTACTGCTCAGTACAGGGCAGTGTGTGAAATGGATTGAATGGGAGAACAGATCTTTTAAGAAAATAAACTTTTAACTCAGTGGTCTAAGTCATTATTCAACTTCTTCAGAGCTTAGCAACAGGAGTGCTCAGGAAATGTAGCAGAGGGAAAGTGAATTGTACAAACACTTGAGAGAGGAGTTAATTACCCATCCTGATTTCCTTTTAATCGGTATGCATTAAGGCAGTGAGTTTGTTCGCCGTTAGCTTGGTTTTGAAGATGACGACCTTTCCTTTCTAAGCTGTTCTACTTCACCACCAGTGTACTTGTCCCATGACTAAAAGGCATTCTCACCTCACTGGTAGGTATCATAGAAGATCCTGCTGTTCAGCTCAGCTCAGAAATAACAGCTTGTGCTTTGCCATGCAGTTCATACAGATATGTAATTTGGAAATAGTCTTGGTTCTGAATTACAATCAGGGTAAAATCCATCTAGGTTCAAAACCGATTTAATTGGACACAGTGGCCCAGATCCTTCCATGTAACTTCAGGTATTTAACTAAAATACTAAAGCTTGGAATTCAGCCACCTTAAGCTCTCCGTGTAGTCAGTGGAGAAAAAAATAAGCAATTCAACTATTAAGTGGTTGTATTCCCTCTGGGAATTACCCTCTCCTACCTTTAATATATTATAGTTTTTAGACAACTGGTATAAGTTTCTCAGGTAATTGTCTAAAGCTAGGTGTGTTGAGGCTAAGCCACAAGTCCATCTGGGATCCTGATCTCTGGGAAATAGGAAGTCCTTTTCAGGACTCTCTTGTTCATTCACTTCTTCACATCAAATTTGCTAGGAAGCACATGGCAGTGATTATGCTGCTTCTCCTCCCCCATGATAATTATCCATACTTTGCAGATAGCTTAAATCCAGTCCAGATTGGTCTTGCAGCCCTTGTGCTAGAAAACTGGGGACAGCTCTTTCAACAAAGATGTCCTTGTGGAACAGCATTTGGATTAGGATCTTTAGTGTGACAAAATAGTAAGACCTAAAGATTGCAAAAGAGTCAAGTAACTGACAACCTCAATGAAAAGATGATAAGAAATTACAGATTACAAAAAGCAGGTTCAAAACATTTCATAGCAACCTCCCATGAATCCTGAATGATGTCTGAAATCAAAGGTGCATGACAGATATGCCGATCCCAAACTCAGATGAGCTGAATCAGGTAAATACCCATCCTATTACAAGTTTCAGAGCCATGGTGTGCTGTCGTTCAGAAATACCAGAGGTGGAGGACAATTTTTTATTTTTAAGGTTTCCTCTTCCTTTATATCTGCATGCAGCAGGTAGAAGACAAATTTTGATTTCTAAACTTGCCTAACAGTAAATGATCACCACACAGTTTACGCTTGTGAAGATCCCTGTTTCAGAATTGGCCCTTAAGTGTCTTTGCCCCTTCCTTTTTGCCTTTTCCCCATCTTTGGAACTTGAGTTTAAAAATGACACAAATTGGCATGATGTTCTTAGATAGGTTTGAAAAATCAGAACTTCCAGCTGTAGTCCATCACTGTGGAGTGCCACCTCCACTTTCATCAGCCTATATTAGATGTTTCACACCTTTATTCCATTCAATCAAGGGACAGCAGTGCAGTCAGATGGAATAGGAGAGCTGACCTAGCATCTACAGAGTCAGATTGGAACAATCCTTCCACAAAGCCTCCATGGAGATAGAAGACACAATAAATTAAAAGAAAAAGATGTCCTTCTTCATTCCCACTTATAACTCTTCTTCTCACCTTTCATCACCTCTACTGCCTGAAGAGTCAGAGAACAATGTCACTATTTCCGTTTTGCATTAGAAAACTTTGTGTAGAATGAAGGAATGTGCAGGGGATTTTGGAATATTTTACACTTGTTACGAAGCTTACGACCATGCATTACTTGTTTGAATCAAGCTAAAAGGGACAAACATAGTCTAGAGGAATATTAAGGTGACTTATCTGGAGTAAAGTTGGCACAAGTTCTAATGGAGAGCTCTCCATTAGAGAATGGAACTTCTAACAATTCATATCACTTACAGCTGCATGAGGACTGTGGGAGAGAAAACAACTAGATGATGATATTGTTGAAGGTAGGTGCTTCAGGATGGACCTGAGATGTCTTGAATGAGGCCTGGAGAAACACAGCCTAGCGAGAAAACCAGTCTCCAAAACTTGATGATCCCAAACCATTCATCAACAAGGACATGCTCAGTGTAGGATATTTGGGAAAACAAAAGGTGTAACAGCAGAAAAAAACTCTAGAAATGCCCCCAGCAATATTCTTGGTGTCAAATGCAGGTGAAGACTGTAGAGCTGCTTGCTTCCCTGCCTCCAGGCTAACACCATGAAAGATCCTGGAGAGGGCTTTCTGAGCATAACATTTCATCAGGGCTACCTGTCACCCTATGCTTCTTTTCAATTTTTCCCCTTTACTCCAACTCCTGGTCTCCCCCCTTTCTGCCTTTAAGGCGTTGTTGTTTTTTTCCCCAAAATGAAACATACTTCTGATATCCCCTTAATACTCACATCTTCCTTCCATTCAAAACTGACAAACTGTGCCTTTCAGGTTTCTTTTTAAGTACTCACTCAATTTCCAAGCTGCTTTCTACCTTTGTTTCTAAAGCACACTCTTTTCTCCATTTATGAATCCAAGTTTCTTGTTGTTATTCTTCCAGCAGAAATGTCAAAACTTTGCACTTTAAAGCAATGCAAGGGGGGAAGTTGCACATTTTTCCCTGCTGAGTAAGGGAAAAGACTATGAGAGAGCTGTAATACTTATCAATGATTTAGGACAGAACAGGATTTTGACATTTCTATCTCAATTTTAACAAGCAGATAACATGTTAAAACCCACTAAACAGCAGAAACAACAAAAGATGTGTTACTACTGCATCTCCTGTACACAGGAAGAGTTAGGGGCAAAAAGTGTGTAATCACCTACTCACATACCTGAAGATGCCTCATGTTTGTATTGTTCTGGTCAATAAAATGCCAAGAGCAAACTAGATTTCTAAGGCACTGAATATCCACACAACAAACATCCAATGTAGCAACACCTTGTTTGCTTACATCAGCTAGGAAGAAGTGATGTAAATTCAAGCCCTCTGTATAGCTCCAGTATTCAGGTTTTCTGTGCACAGCATTTCAGGCAGTAAGAGACAGCACCTTAAACTGTCTCTCAGTTGTACCTTACCTCCTGCTTTCTTTCAATGCCAAAATGGTGTCATTGAAAACAAAGGTCAACAACTGATTGTGCAGGAGCCAAAGATGGCATGGAGTGAGCCAGAAGAGTGGGGAGATGTGGTTTTTTGAAAGACACGTTTGTGAGAGACAGGTGCCTCACACAGCAGCAAGAAACTGCTGATCAGCAGCGTGTGTCTTTCAGTGGCAGTCTTCTGGCTCCTGTTGGGTTTCTGCTTGTGCATGTAGCCTCTAATTTTGGAAATAAAATGACTTACACTGAAAAGAAACAAACAAGTAAATAAATCAACATATTGCTATTTAATGGTTGCTGATTCCATAGTTTAATTCATTATTGAAGTTTCACCTTGCTCTGAAACAATTAGCAGTGCTCATATGATCAGTTACCAAGTCTCAGTTGGGAAGTAACAATTTATGGCTAAGAAGCTGGAGGTGAAAACTTTTGAAAGTGCCTTTCAATTGCATCTCCCCTCAGCTGTCATAAATGTATGTCATGATGTAAATGTATATTTAGGAAAAAAAATGGGTGAGGAAGAGTGGTGTTACACAAGAACCACGACCAACGGTACACTGCTGTGTGTATACTGTATTATGTGCAGCAGACTCAAATAGCTGCATGTGTTGTCAGAGAAGACAAGGACTGATGTAGAAATCTAAATTAAGTCCAATTCTCTATTTGAAGAAACATGATGCAATGGAAAGCTTTTTGTAAACTGGTCATAACTGCAGACTTACATGAGGTACTGAAGAAAGATACCCATGAAGACTAAAAATCAGTGAGAAAGGGTTGAGCAGCTAAGCTAACGAGTGACATAACATGAACACATGCTGCTAACATGAAGCCATCCTTTTAGCTCAGCAGAGAGTTAAATGTGCATCAGGATGGCACCAATAACCTTGCCCAACCACTCTTGTGTGCTGCATTCCCACTGGAAACATTAGAATAAGTTCCAGCAGGGTGGGGATGAGCAAAGAGGGAGCAGGTTGCTAGTCTTCAGCGATATGCTGTTTATCCAGCTTAGCCATAAAGCAATGTAAATCAAGCATGTCATCCTACCTAATTGCATGTTCATATAGGACTTAATTGGTAATATTCCTGCAACCCAGCTCCTCAACCTTCATGTTTCATTGAGTTCCTTTCAGAGACTAATGAGCTTTATACAACAACAAACATTTAGGTCTGTTGCTCTAATTCATTAACATAATGGGCAATACAATGAGCAGTTATGATAATAAACACTAATAAGAGGTGCTAGCAACACTCATTCCTTGCAATGCCTGGGCTGTACAGTGTGCTTGTACAGTTGCAACAGTGTGACAGAAAGGGAGTACAGTCCTTCCAAGTCCTCTCCCAGTAGCTATCCAGACTACTAGCTCCATATAGGCCATCTGAAAGTGACAAAACTCTATAAATAACTCCTATCTTAGATAATGAAATAGGACCAAAACGTCACAAATGTACTTTTTTTTTTTTTAGAGTGGAAAAATTTGAGAAATTGAGAAAGAAACAGGAAATACAGGGGGAAAAAAAGTTGTTGAGTAATATTGTGGAATATATTGGCCCACACCAATATGTACGGACTTGTCTGCTGACTAAAGAAATTTAAGCTGGTTTCCTGCCTATAAATGTATTCTAGTATGAAGAAGTAAAACATTAAGAAAATGTCTAGCTGTTTGTTTTTTTTTCTTGCCACTCAGGTCAGCTATCTTTGACTATAATTAATTTTCCGTAATCAGCTGACATTGTAATTAACTGCTGGGATATTAATGTCTCAAAATGCACATGCATGTGCACACAATCAGTTGTAAAAGGCTTTTTTTAAGACTTCACTAAAGATAAATCTGGGTCACTGCAGTTTAGTCCACTCTTACTACCAATCTCTCTTGGACTTTGGATTATGTGTAGAACACCATGTTACCATCAGGAAAAAAAAAATAAAATCATTCCCCTTCTTATTTCTCAGACAGATAAAACCAGGTAATAATAGGAACCTTACTGTGTACTATGTGATACTGATAACCTTCAGCATAAACCCATACCCACTGCTTTGTTACGTGTAAGCAATGATCTAAAGAAGTTCAGATGTTACACTATTCAGCCCCTTCAAAATTTATTAATCTTTGGCCTCTTCCTCCTTTTCGGATTATGGGAGGAAATGCTTTAATCTAGTTAGGATGGCACAGATGCACTGTATTGCAGGTAGGATAGAATCAGGCTTTGCTCTTTGCATGTCAAACCACCTTGACTTAACAGTGGCATGCTTGGGGAGCCAAGGGATCATTTACCTTTTAACTTCATTACTAAAAATGTTATTCCATTCACAGAACTCTTTTTTAATTCCCCTCTCTTTGTTCTTCTATGAAAGGAGACCTTTCATTTCTACAGTCATAGTCAGGTTCCCAGTGACAGACATTCAATGAGCAAAGAAATATAAGGCTACAAAAAAAATGCATGATTTCTGAAATTTATGGCCAGAACTTTATTATAATGGAAATATATTTTTCTAATTGAAATCTACTCTGCTGTTATGACACTAATTCAATTATTTCTTATATTTCATCTATCATAATTTTATCTTCTTGTAAAAGAGAAGTCACTTGTTTCCCTGGCATAGGTTGGGTTGACTGGAGAATTAAGGGGTGAATGTGCACTGTAACAACATAATTTTGCAATTAATTATAGGAGCAGTATTAAAATAAAATCATAGTATAATTTAGGTTGGAAAGGACCCTTATGATCACTGAGTCCAACAGTTAACAATAAAATAAAACAGAACAAAACCATGTGGAGTAAATATTAAATATCCAAAAGTCTTATAAGAAAAGATCATGCAAAAAGAACACCTGACATTTTAACGTTATATACCTGAAAAATAGATACTTCTTTCGAACAACTTAGGTCAGAAATGCATCGGAGCTTAGAGAATGACGAGAAACTTTTTTGCTGCAGTAAATAAGAAACCCTTTCAATCAAGTCACAAATCACCATCAAAGACTTCTGGGTGGTGCTAAGAACCTGTGATCTGCAATGTGTGGCATAAAATACGTCTTGTGCTGGAGGGGCATCATCTTTTATAACTCTGCCATCCCTCATGGACCCTACATATGTCAGGAATCTGCACAATGACTCAGACTTTCCACATGCTTCTTGCCAATAAACAGTGTTTCTGTACTCATTCTGCACAGGCAATGACTTTAACTATAGTGGGAGTTAATATCTGTAAAGACATGAAATGATCACTCTGTTGACAGTCTCAGATATTTATCTTCTACACCTGTGACTCATGCATGGTGGCAATTTCACCCATATGTTTGGCTATGATATTCCCTCATTGGGAAGCAAAATGCCATTGGTAAAGTTATTTTTCATATAAAATCACCAATGACTTTCTTGCTATGAATATCCCAGGGTTGGGGGGTTAAGCCAAACTGAGGAGGTTGCTTTTTTCTCTTACAAGATTCAGAGACAAGAGGGAAGAGTGTGTCATCTAAGCTATCCAGATTTTAAGCCTACCATCTAAGCTAGTCATTTAAGCTAACACTGTAATCAATAAAAAGTCATCTGTACCTCCATGAAGGACACTCGTTCCATCCTAAAATTGATGATGCCTTAGAAACACAGGTAAAGTTAGGTATATGACTTTCAGATAGAAAGAGGGAATCTACTATTTTCGGTCAGCTGCAGATGCAGCATGGATATGGCAGTCCAATGTTCAAAGATCCAAATATTTAATGCTCCTTTGAACTCAGACGTTGAATAAGCCATAGCATTTGCGTTAGGCGTCTATAGCAAGTCACCAGAACATGATCATCTTGGCCTCTTTAGTAGACTGAAAACCTAGCTTAGCTCCCACAGGGAACTGTACCTACAGCAATGTTTTCCCTGAATCTCATTCCACTATGTGTCTTGTAGGAAACAAACTCTGCAAGGCAGAAGACACTTCTTCATGTGATTTGCACAATGTCAAATGCATGATTTGCATTAAAATATTCAGACAGCCATTGCCATCAAAGTATGTCATTGCAGACATGGATTCATCAGTTCATGTACCCATTCACAAAGTCTGCTCATTTGAGCTGAGGGCATGCCAGACCTCCCTGGGACGGGGTTTTTTTCCAACCCTCTATCAATGTTTCTTACTAACCTGCAGCAGAAGCAAGCCTGTGATTCAAGGAGAGAGCTTATTTCGATTAATGGGGTATGAGATGTGAAAAGACATGTTCATTTATAACCTGGAAATTCTGAGGGGTGCCTTTGCCTCAGGATCAATACTGCTGGTGCCACAAACATCTCTGCCATCTTGCCCTCCCCTCAACAAAAATACACATAATTTTTCTTCCTTTCAGATCTCCTTCCTGCTTTTCCCAGAAGCTTTTACAAATCTTCCCTCTTCCTATCAAAGTGAAGACCTAATGGAGTTTGGTCTTGGAGAAGGGAGAAGTAGGGAGAGAAGTTGATTGATTTAGAAAGCAAAATTATTCTCTATGTTCTCCCATTATCCTTGGGTTTCCACCAGAAAAAAAGACATTGTCCCTGAAGAGAATAATGGTATTTTGCAAAAAAAAAAAAAAACAAAAAAGTATTCATTGGTAACTGAAGCCCATCTTTGACAATCTCACCATCCATTTGTCTCCAGCTTGAATGTGAAAGATGTATTGGTGGCAGTTCACTTAATGATTTTAGAACTAGTACTGCCAGTGCCCCAAGCCAATTTGCCATTAAACAGCAGAGACTTGGAGCCTTTCCACTGTACAGTCTAATTTCTGGGGGGAGAGGAGATGGGAATTAGTTTCTCTGTGTGTGATGAAAAGTTGATTCTCAACAGTAAAGATTAGAAAGCTTAACAATTCTTCAGTTTCCTGATGTATATTTTAGAGCCATTTGGCATTCAGAGTGCAAACCCATGACACACAGAAAATCTAAGCCTAGCCAAGTACTGTTAGTTGCCACAAAAGCTTGTGTCCTTTATTTATTTATTAAGGAAAAGTGAACCCTAGAGTTTGCTCACAATTGTGTTTGTAACTAGAAATGATTTTTCTAGACTGTCATGCTTCAGAGACATGAGTATTAATTAAACCTTCAGGTGGGATGTCTCCTCTATAACTATAAAAGAATTGGGTTTGGATATATGATTTACAAGATGTTGAACTGTTGTTAAGATGCGCCGCTCTTCCTACATCATTCCAAAAGAGCTCTGACTAAAAAAACATAGCTATGTTTCTAGAAAGTAAATGCATTCATTCAGAAATTCAGAAGAACTCTAGCTCCTTCAACTGCCATTGCAAGGTTTTCAGGCATCTCTTGCCAAATTTACTTAAAATATGGCATCGCAGACCAGTTGGTGTCAGTCCATGTCTCCACCAGTGCCAGACACACCACCAATGCCAACAGTTCTCTATCACTGCTTTTGTCTGACCTTCTACATACATCAGGGCACTGAGTTTTCCCATTAGCTTTTATTAAGTACGACTTTTTAAGTTGAAATTTATCTTTCAAAAGAGCCCTTTAATCTTTTTTTGTTTTTCTTTTTTTAAAGGCAAACCACAAACTAATGGAATGTATGCCACTTGCTTTTCAACAGCCGTAGTACTCACTGGTTAAAAACAAAAATCCAGTTGTTTAATTTCAACTTCTTATCTTTATTTTCTGCAATGCTTGGTCCTTTAAAGAGTCTTTTATTGCTTGGTATTTTTTTCTTTCTGAGAACTGGCTGCATGGGTCACATGAGCTAACAAGTCAGTGCATTATGTATTGAGTCATCACTAGGTTGTGCACATGCCTTCACTTCAGAACTTTCACTTGGTGACTACTGTGCAATTATAGCATGGCTGGCTGGACGCTGTATCAACACAGTGGTCGTGACTTCTTCAGTGGCAAAAATGTTGCTTGTGATCATGTAATTGTGCTCTACTCCTTCCTCTCTGTCTCCACTTCCCCTCCCACTCCTCATCTGTTTGTGCATTTGGACATGTTGTTCTTCACTTTTTTCTTTCTAAGTTGGACCTCCCTGCCACCGTCTTCTCCTCCTCTTCCTTTCCCATACTCCCTGACCTCTACTACTCCCAAAACCTGTTTGCCTTGGAACACCACCTCCTCAGCTCTTGTTGGTGGGGCTGGCAGGTTTGTTTCTTTAAGGAATCAATGTTAATAATGGCAGAAAATCTCATTAACTTGGATTCTGTGACTTTGTTTTAGTGCCATACATTTAGTGAGCTACATTTCAACATCAGGAGCCAGTGATTAAGACTGCAAGGTCTGTGAGACAGGGTCTTTTCTCTTCTTACACACAATAATGACATCTTCTTGCTGATGATGGTTCTTATGACTTCTGGGGGCCTAGTCACAATTATAATAAGTGCTTTAAGTGATGATCTGTGTAAGTAATTAGATAGCTGTCTCTCCCCCTCACCTTTCCAGGACCTCTCTGCACATGATCCTTGTAGCCTTTGATTATCAAAATTATCAGGCCCCTTCCTTGCTGTCTGTGAACTTGGATTAATTAAGTCTATGTCTGCCTCAGTTTCTCATGTACTGAACCATTATAATAGTTCATGCTTCAAGTCTATGATGACTAAAGTTGTGGTGTTTCAGTCATGCTTTAGGATTGTTCAGTACAAAGGTTCCAGATAAATGTAATGTCATGTTGTTACACAATCAGGATACTGCACAACCTCATTATTTTTATTTCACTTATGTTTCCAATGTTAGTGGATTTTTTGCATTTCCAAGAGCATATTTTCAATGGCCCCAAGGAAAGGCAGAGAGAGGGCTGCCAGTGAGTTTCATTGGAAGATGGAAGTCAATCACCTTTCGTCCTTTTGGAAGGATACTAAGTATTACAAAAAGACTGGTAAATCAGACAAAACTGTCCGGCAATAATGAGGAATTTTTTGAGGTCAGAGAAGGCACAAAATCCTAACAGCAAGTGGCATAATCTGCTATGAAATGAAACACTTGAATTTCACAAAAAAAAATGTCACTACCATTTAAACATGGCCAGGGTAAGAAATTCATGGGTTTATCCAATCCTAAAGGACAATTTAAGTGGCGGGATGCAAACAATGGCTCAGTCATCTTTAGAGCAGTGATACTCATTCCTGACTAACTTCTGGCATCTTGTGACTGGAACTCACTCAGATGCTCAGGCTAATAATTCATTCTTAAGACCAAGCAGAAATTGCCAATTCTAGACAGAAGCTGGGGTTGGGAAAATCAAGTTCTGTGTGATTTTGCAAGGCAAATACCTAGACTTGTGTTACTGTAACAGAATCTGGCTCACAGGCTTTATTTATTTTTCAAATCTCTTAAGACTCGTTTCATTTATTTTAGCTTTAAAAGAAAATTAACCCTTTAAAGTAAATAAAGGATTTATAACTATATAGAGGCCTAAATTCTGTACATAACTGATATTTGCTTGAAGCCTTTGGCAGTCCTTGTCTAGTTTATAGGGTAATGAGATAGATACAATTTTTACATTGCTATTTCAACAATAATAATTATCTTACTAAATTCAGATTCTGCTCATGATATCATCCCATCATCTTCGTCTAAACTCTTTGGCATGGATCATTCTGTCTTTCTGGTGCTGGTCTAATTAACATCTGGGAAATATCTGTTACAAATCACATACAATTTTATGATTGACAGACAACAAATATCTGGAAATAACTGCCATGTTCTAAACAATTTCAGAGATACTCCCAAAGAAAATTATAGCATGTATCTTCAAGTAGAAATGGTACCTAAATTCTAGCATTAAACATCTAAACAGAGTAGAAATATTGCCTTTAGGAATGATATGAAGAGGTCGGGGAACTACTAGAGGATGATTGGGTCATCTACTACTAGCTCAATTCTAGTATCAGAGATGGAAGCAAGAAGCCCAGCTATTTTTAAATTTATGCAAGATACCCAAGAAATGTAGATTTTTTTTATCAGCGTTGCTACCCAGTTTCCCTTTATTATCCATATTTGAATTCAAATATTTTAAATATCTTCCAGAGGAAGAAAAACACTTCTCCTTGTTTAGTCTTTCACCAAAACATGGTTAAATACTTTTTGCTTGAGTAAGTGGTGTTTTTTTTTGAGGGGCAGATGTTGGAAGGCAGAGGGGGCTGATGTATCATTCAACAATGTCAATTACATGAATTTTATTTAGTAGGTCATAGAGGTAATGTGCCTAATTGGAACATAACGATAGAAGAAAGAATCAACAACAGCAACAACAAAAAACTTGTATTATCCTTTCTGTTTCTTTCCCTTTTCTTTTTAAGGATAGCCTATCATTAGTCATCATGAAAGCTCTCGGTGAGAGCTGAAACCGAGGAGGGACCTTTGACACAGCTTGATCAATCCTAATTGAATAAACCAGAGGGACAGCAGCCAAAAGGAGGGGACCCATTCTTTGCTTTTGACAGCCTCGTCCTTTTTAGTTTGTCAGCTGTCAGAAAACATTGGGACACTCTCAGGGTGCATGTGAATGCTTTAAGTTGCCATCCAATTTTTTGCTACATGAAGAAGATATTGTTTTAAGGCTTGAGAGGTGTCTGGTCTTCTCTGAAAATCTAAGATCCTAACATATGGGGTACCTGCTGATGTCAGTAAAATAGATAGGAACTTTTCTAGGTGAGGACTTGCAATTTTTCCTCAAATTAACAGAAGGTTCAGTTCCTTATCCCATCCCATGTATCCCAATTCAAGTTGATCACCATTACCCCTTTATCACTGACCCTCTGCTTCACACAGGAGTAGGATATGAGGCAGAGAAGTCTGAGACTCAGTATTTTCTGTGACACATCCTCTTTGATGATGCCTTCCATATACTTCTGCATTTCTCTTGAAAAGCTATTGCTGAAGAGAAAACATGAACTCCTAGAAAAACTGCATGAATGGGAGCAGATATTCATTGTGTTTCCACTGCTCTAAATGGGCAACATTCTTTTGACTTCTAAGAGGCTGTCCTACATAAGGCCTAGCACCCCTATCATTACACCTAAAGAAAGGAATATAAAGGTGATGGAAGAAAGGGCTGGAAAATTACAGCCTTCATTCTTCCTGCCTTTACATTCTTTCTCACCCAGCTATGCTCTTCCAGAAACTCTGCAGCTGAGAAAGTAGTTTCCCATGAGAAATATTAAGCAGTAAATAAGGGAGCATAGTAGGAATATCTAGGATTGGTTAAAAAAGAAGAAAAAGTCTTAAACTAAAGAATATCAGTGATGACCTTCATTTCACACTCACAACAAGCACTTTCATACTTAGCTCAGAGGTCCTTTTACTAGCTCTGCCTTTTCAACCTCTCCTCTTGCTTTCTATTATATGTAATTTTGGGGAATCGGCTTTGCCCCTCCTATTCTTTGCATCCAAGTGCCAGAACACCAAAATTCACTACTTTCACATTGCTTTCACCTTGATGAGAAATTTGAAATGCTGAAAATCTCAGTAACTTCATCCTGACTGGGTCTTTGTCCCAGCTGTAAAAATCCAAACTATTAAAAATGCTTGGAGGTGTTACCATCTTCTCTTCCTATGTTACTCAAGGCTCAGCCACAATTGCATTTCATTTCTTCTCACACATTTTGACAAGTAAGACAGAAACTCAAGAAAAGTCCATACACTTGTCACTTCCTGATCACCTTCCTTACTGCATTGCTTATAAGCCACTGTCTTTTCTGCTGTAAGGACCGTCTACCTCTGTATATTTGGCAGAGAAAATACACACAAAAATCACATCTCCTCTAGCCATCAACTGCATAAAGAAGACACCTTCTTCAGGAGTTGTAGAGGAAGTGAAAATTGTCATATTGACAGTTCCTCTGGGCAAAGTTTGGAATTTTGTATCTATTTCAACAATGAAGGATTTGCTGAAAACTCTTGTTTTTGCATTGTTCTCAAAAGAACCCATCTTTAGGGAATTGAAGCACTGCACACAATTAGTATCATTAAACCAAAAGAGTGACCACTACACCAAAACTGGAAAAAAAACTCTGAAAGGAAGAACAAATAACTTAAGAAAGGTCAAAATTATCATTAACACTGTAATGACTACTAAGATCTTAAACAGAGCCTGCATGGCCATGGAGAGATTTGACAGACATCTGCAGGGAAAAGTCTGAAGCTGGGTTGTGATTGTGAAAGTTCCTGTCATATTCTAGGAAGTGTCTCAGCACTGAAAAGCCAGGTGAACTCAGCTGAACTGTAAGTATCATGTGAGTTCTGACAGGTCAAACCTAACTCAGGGTAAAGAATTCACAGGAAACTGCTCTCTCATTATTCAGCTTATGCTGAGAGATGTGAATTTCACCTCATTGCACTGGTTACTCCTGTGACAGCTGAGTGGGGCTGTGTGTCCAGGAATAGCAAAATGTTATATTCTCATACTCTATTTTCCCTGACAAATGTCTGCCACTATGGCAGCTTCACAAGATTTTAATTTCCACCCTGAGCAAATCAGGTACCGATGTTGGCCACCAAGTTCCTTCTAGCCCCAGAAAGGAGAAAGGCCATGAGGGAGGTAGTGTAAACTATTTCCAAACACATCTCAGGTTGTAATTTAGAGAACTCAGGTCTCTGCTGAATTTAGTCCTCCAATAAACAAACAAATAAAAAAAAAATGATGTGAAACTCAGGTTTCTTTGCCTTGGTGTCTCCAACAGAAACTTTTGATTATCCAGATGCCCATGATTCACAGAGATGTGTTGAAAACCAATTTAAGACCCAGCATAACTGAATACTGCACCACATTCAGCCAGCTGTGGAGATTCATGCCAGTGCTTCTGCCACAGGACAGATGATGAATGGCTGGTGGTGTTTAAGAAGATTCTGCAACCCACAGCATATTGTCTTGATCTTGAATGTCAGAGGACAGGTCATCCTATTGTTAGCAACAATGGGAATTTTTTCTTATAACTTTTTATCATAGCAAAGAGAGGTTTAATATTAGGAAAAGCAGGAGAGAAGGGAAGTATAAGGTTTGAAGGTGGGTGGTTATAAAAAATTACAAGCATAAGGTGCCAGGGTTTTTGGCAATGTTCCCTTCCAGCTTAAACAGGAAATTCAAAGGTGCAAGACGACTCTGTCTATAAGTAACACATCTCACACTTGGCTTCAAGAAGAAAACTCATTTTACTCAACATAGATACACCTTCTGGAGAAAGGAGAAGAAAGTCATCTGTGACTATAACCATTGATGATCATCTGTACAGTGATGAAACAGTTCCTAAATGTGCAGACTGTTCCACAAGGGTTGTCCACCTGCTGCAGGAACCATGAAGTCAACCACTATAGCTTCTCATGAACTGAAATCTAACTAGACAATATCAGTTGTCTTTATTGACCTTGACATGAACCAAGGACATGGTGAGACATTTTCACATATGACGACATTTTCTTTCTAGACTGTGACCATATGGGATTTCCTCCTATCTTCCCTCACATTTCTCAAGTATTTGAGCATAGAAGTGTTGGCTCATACAGAAACATTTCAGTGTTTTAAAGGCTTCTTTGTCCCTCAGCAAGGAAAAAAGTTCCTAGTCCACATTCTCAAAAAGCACAAGAAAGAGAGAAACCATAAGAATAAAGCTGTCTTTCATACATATGGAAATATCACAGCAGGGGGCTGAGGGCAGGACAGAGAGAGTTTCAGAAACTAGAATGAGCTAGCTGGCAAAGACACATACTGAGTGACGGACAGACAGAGAGGGGCTATAGAAAATGAGAGACCCAAACCAGCTGCTTTAAAAAGGACACAGGTTACAGGAAAAAAAAACCAACAAAAACAAAACAAAAGAAAGAACAAATATAGCTTTGTGGGCAATTTCTATTTCATTGCTTGGATCTATGATGTTCTAGAAACAATTCTAAAAATTCGGTAGAAAGTATTCCTTACTCATGTATTCTTTGAGTAATTTGGTACTGAAAGTTTCATGAAACTGGTGAAGAATTACTAAAGATTTTATTGTGAGGAGAACCTTTGATAATATGGAGGTGGTCATGCCTTTAAACTTCAGCTGAGGAGCAGTAAAATTTGGTGTAAATGAGAAACAGTTGCTTAGCTCATTATAAAATTGGATGTGATTTTTTGTGGAAATTAATGTGAAGACAAGAGGAAAAGGGAAGGAAAAAAAAAAAGACAGGAGAATAACTATATGGCTCATTACAAGTAAATTTGATTCTGTTCAAACAACCCTGACTACAGAGACATTTGAATCAGCAAAATGAGATACATAAGAGAGGACTGGTATATCTCAGTCTTGCTGGACTGGCCTAGCTCCTCATCCCTGTAGTAGCAATCAATTGAAAAGACTCATTCATATTTCACATCTGCTTATTACGGAGATAGTTTTGTGTTGAGAGTCTAAAAGTCCTAGATATGCTAGTTCCAAGCAGAAACAGAATAAAGAATGACACTCTTATTCTACAAAGCCAACAAAAAAATCCCTGGGAGCAAGTTCCTGCTCCTACTGTAGCAAGAGGGGAGTTTTTGCAAATTTTTTGTAGTGCTCCCTTCCCCCTCTTCCTCTTTTGCATGCCACAAAGCTAGCTTTGTTTCACTATTTTAATGATAAAGTCAGTGCTAGTGTATTATTTCACTCATTCAAAAAAACTGGGGAAGAGTGAAATGACAGTTTTCTCCAAACGTAAGTACATTTCTCTCATTCTAGTTCTGCTGCTAACTGCAAGAAAGTCCATGAGAAGGGATTCTTAACGCAGACATTAAAACCAATACTGACAGGCTATAACTTGTAATCAAAGATTGACCTCACTCAGATTGGATAGAACTCCAGGGAGAATCTAAGCAACTGAGTCTGATTTCCATCCCTGGTAAGATGACAGAGACTATAATAAGCAATAAAATCATAGAGAACATTAATTATATTTTCTGTTGGGAAATAGTCAGATTGGCTCCTCTAAAGGGAAACCCTACCTCAGTAACCTACTGGACTTCTAGCAAGGTGACAGGAAACACACAGATGAAAGGGAAGCTAGATTCAAAAGAACACATTTTTCAAGAGGAAAATGTCAATAGGGAATGGTTCTGGAAGCAATCCTAGTCAATGTTTTTGTCCATGACTTGGAGAAAAAAAAAAAAAAGCAGATGAATATCGAACTTTGTAGATAAGATAAAAAAGTCAAAATGTTTTCTTGTTGCAAGGAATTTCAGAGAAATCTCATAAAACTACATAAATGGTTGACAAATGAACTCCAATGTGGATAAACTGAAGCTAATGCAGCTAAGAAAAAAATAATACCTGAACCATGACTAATGGTTCACAATGCTGAACACCAAATTGGCAGTTATAATTCAGGTAAGAAATCTTGGCTTTGTGTTGACAGGTGTCTGAAATCTTTACCGCAAGGTGCGGTGAAAAAGCCAATGAGATATTTGGAACTATCATGAAGGTGTTGATAATGAGACAGGATACATCATTTTGCCTCCCTGGAAAGGTGTGTCGCACCCACATCTTGGGACCGTGTGCTTTTCTGGCTTCCCACCTCAAGATAAGCATACTAAAATTAGGAAAAGTATAATGAAGGGCAAATACAAGGATCTGTGTGATGGGCAGCTGCCTCCTGAAAGGAAATTGAAAGACTGGAACAATTCACCAATCTGAGGCAAGATATCACTGAGATTTACAAAAAGTGAAAGCACTGGATGAGCTGAATGTGGAAATGTTGTTCAATGCTTGTAATAAAAGTAAGGGAACAATGAAAGTAGCAGTAGGTTGGTTTTAAACATACAAAAGAAAAAGCTTCTTCATGCAGTAAGGGATGAACCTCTGGAACTTGCTACCATGGGAGATTGTGTGGAAGGACAATATCAGCTGGTTTATAAAGGGACGAAGACGTTCATAGATAGTCTGCCTGTAAAATGAAGACCAATAGGATGAAGCATGGGAGTACAAAAGGAATAGTCTGCAGAGAGAGGCTGTTTTTGCACGCTTTCCCTCAATAGCATCTTTTACTGCTTCTGCTGCAAACTGAACAATGAGACAGATGAACAATTAGTTTGCCTCAATGGGCATTTCTTATTTTCTTATACCTATGTGCTACTTTGGTGTCAGACATGATTTCCATGCCTATATTCTAACGCAGGATCTACGTGCCAGTTCTGAATCAAAAGCCATGTAGCAATGGTTGATAGTCTGGAGAAGAGAAGGCTCAGAGGGGACATTATCGCTCTCTACAACTACCTGAAAGGAGGTTATAGTAAGGTGAGGTCAATCTCTTCTCCGAAGGAACAAGTGATAGAATAAGAGGAATGTCCTCAAGCAGTTCCAGGGGAGGTTTAGACTGGATATTAGGAAAAATTTCTGAAAGGGTGGACAAGAACAGGCTGCCCAGGGCAGTGGTGGAATCACCACCCTGGAAGTGTTCAAAACCATGTAGATGAGGCCTTCAGTGATATGGTTTAGTGGCAGCCTTGGCAGTGCTGGGGTAATGGTTGGACTTGGTGATCTTAAAGGGTTTTTCCAACTTAGTTGATTCTATGATTCTACAAGCTAAACAGCTATATGGAAAATTAGGGAATACAGGCCAAACTTGGTATCGTACCAACACAACTAGACTGCGTAAATGACTCAGCCTAGAGGTGACTTGCACTTGGCCAGCTCAAAGTTGTGTTAAAACTAAGATCTATCTGGAAAATATTTCATGGGTATATCTCATTACAATCTGATTATCTCCAGGGTCAAAGGTCTAGTGACTATCTCCTGGGACACTGAGTCAAATCCTGTGTTCCTGCAAACATCTTGTTATCCATGGCTGAAGGAAGTTTAAGGGGATTATTTTTCTGAGACTTTTAAGAAGTCATTAGGATCCATACTGGCTTCTGGCTGAGGATATATTTTGTGAAACATTAGCTCATTATTTATCTTCTCGATCTTTTATACCCCAGGTGGGCCAGTGGCATGAATATTTCAAAAGAGGCTTTGTTTATCACTCTGAACATAATACAAGAAAAAAAATGGCCCTTCTCAGAAGCAGCTGCTTCTTCTGATCCAAGAGTTTAGGATGACCTGTAGCTGTCATCTTTATAAACCTAGTCAGCAAGGGCACTGAAGTCTCAATGATACTGACTGGTACTGTGGAAATAGCTTGTCCTTTGTGAAGACATTTTATCATAGCACTCATAATTGTAAGAGCGAATATATAGATACAAAGCAAGGATTCACCAGGGAAGTCCTGATTATGCTGTTAGAAAAATCTTCATCTTAAAAATAGGGTTGAAGTCACAACTATTTTTGGTAATCAGCACATGATTGGGAATAAGGAATCGGAAAAATCCTTCATGGATTTTTCCTGGAAATAGTGAGCCCATCCTTGTTCCACTGCAGGTATGAGATAGGCCTGGCTTAGGTCTACAGAGCAGTGGACACAGTAAGTTAGTGTCTATTTAAGCTTTGTACTTTGGTGAAAGTCATCCTTGGCATGATCCCAGTGAAAGATTTTCAGCAGACAACAGAATTACACATTCAGCCCATTTGGCTGTATGTAGTAACACTAATTCCCTTTTAAATCCAGAAAGGCTACAGACTCTGCCATCTGTTACTGCTAATGAAAGGTTGAGTGGCCCAGGATA
The DNA here is from genome assembly GCF_034315485.1 of Pezoporus occidentalis. NCBI lineage: Eukaryota > Metazoa > Chordata > Aves > Psittaciformes > Psittacidae > Pezoporus > Pezoporus occidentalis. The sequence goes on from NW_026913274.1 coordinate 542,905, forward strand.
CCTGTCCCTCAGGTGGAAGTCTATCCACAGCTGCAGTCTTGTAATCCACTGACAACAAGGACTGCTCTGAGCTTGTGCTAGTCAAACTGTAGGTGTGCTCCCCATTACCCTCTTCTGATGAGACAACTTCATTATGAGCTCCCCTCAAGGATTTAGGCTGGCCACTGTTCTCCTTTGCTTTCATCTCCCCAGAAGTACAAGCTTTTAACCTGATTCATACACCAGGAATGAGAATACCTCGAAAGTCCCCTGTTGTCCACATTCAGAGCACTGGTAGTTCTTTATGGAAAAATATAGGTAAACCTCTGAATTCTATCATCTCTTCTCAAGAAGACAGTGAAAAAGTCCCCCCAAAACACTTTAAAAAAGGCATTAAAGGGTGGGAGTGAAAAAAATAGACTTGTTTTCCTATAGAATTTGTTCATCACTCCCAAGAACAAAGCACAAACAGGAAGGTACAATTAGCAGTAAATAGTACAGGGGTACCTGACTGCCCACATTGTAGTTCCATATGCAGTTTTTGAATAGTTTCTCATAAGGACCTGAAATGCAGCCTTTGAAAGGAACTTAGGGGACTAGCTTGCTACATGATTCTACTCTACGTTTTTAAGCTCAGGAGACATACCAGACTATTATGTATGTCAACTGAATACATCATAGTTGCACGAAAAAGCCTATTTCAACTCCAGCATAGCATGTTGCTAAATCTAGTGAGGATAAAGCTTGCTATACACACTACAATTCTCATCAATAGACAGTACTAATACTTATAATAAAAGATATTTTTAAACTGGCCATGTTCTGATACACCCTTTCTCATATTCATTCCTCAGAACCTCAATAATGATCTGTGAGAACTCCTTTAAAACTCACCAGGCGTAAAATCATCTGCAACTCAGTTTGCCAGCAAAAAGTATTCTGTAATAAATAGATAACTTCTGGGTCCCATTTTTGATGTACAATCTCTGAGATTGCCTCTGCTTGCAATGATGATAGCATCAGAGCAAAAGACATCAGGTTGTGGGAAAAATGTGGGTTAATACTTTAGCTCTTTAGAGGTATAGGTGGTTTTATGCATGTCTTATTCACATTCAAAGTTTTGCTATGATAGTGTTACTCCAGAGCCATTCATTTATCTGAAGTCTTTTAGATTTATTCCAGTGAGACCAAAGGGAAGACAAATTAAACTGACATGCAACAAATAGCCTACCAAATATGTAAATCAAGAGATACAAATCTGAAGTTATTGATAGGTACAAATTACCAGTAATTGGCTAGACGAGGTAAGAGTTTCATCCTGTTCCACTTACTCTTTCTCAAAATCCAGACGAAAGAAATGCAATGAATCAAAAAACCTGAAAGCACCTAAATACTCATCAGTCTCTTTCACTGATACTATGCATTATTACAGATAAGTCTTCCCAGTGTTATTCCTCACTTTGCTATTAATAAAAAAAAAAAAAAAAGAAAAATGTTACAACCATTAAATTTGCCTGGAAAGGGGTAAGAAAAAAAATAATAAACAAGTCTGTGTTTGACCAGTTTACAACACATCTGTACAGACTGGTAAGGTTTGAACAGTTCAGTCAGACAAGTGTTTGACTACCTGAGAGATTTGGATTTGTGAGTGAACCAGTTAAGGTTTGGTTATCTGGTCAAAAAAAAAGAGATTCTTTCTTTTTGATTTCAGATACTGCTTTTCTTCCTAAAGGTTGAAATATAGAATGCATACAGGAGTTGGACTATAATAAGAGCTAGAGGCATACAGTATGTTAAAGCCCTGGAGAAGTCCCCATTTGAATTCTATTCTGAACTTCTTGGCTCAGGCATCTGTCTACATCCTCCTGCTTTTATTCTATTTAGTTGTGTACTAACAACTTTAAGGCTCGTGAAGCACATAAACTGATTAAAGCAGAATTTAGGTTTCTACTCATAAATCATAAAAGGAAGCATAAATTCTGTGTTTTACTGGAGATTTAAATTCTTAAATGGGTTTTATAGGAGCCACATAAGACCTATTGACAATAACCCTTTATGATAAAAAGTAAATAGAAGTGACAAAGTCAGAATTCAAAATGCCACTGCTTAGTTCCCACTTGCCTGAAGACCACCAAAAATGTCTGGAGGAAATCTCAAAGGGAAACAAATGATAACATGAAATTAAATGTGTAATATTCCTTTTTATGCTGTGTGTGGGAAAAAAAAAAGTACTCACAGAATGAGCTGGTACATTTGCATAACAAAGGAAATCAACAACAACAACAAATTGCCATCGTGTTCAAAGCTGATAATTGCACAGATGACAACAAGAAAGAGCCTTTCTTCTCAGCTCTCTAGGGGATGAGCCTTGTCGAGATGAGGAAAAAAGGTGGAAAGTGACCCCACTTGCTTTCATGAAAATTAGCAAGCTCAGAAAATGTCTTTGGTGCAAGGGGGTGGCCAGTGAATGGTGTGAATGCTAATGAACACAATCAGGGCAGAAGCTCAGCCAATATTCCCATCAGCTTCATCATATGATCAACAACTGGCAGCAGACTCTTCTTCAAGCTACCTACATCCAGCCTACCAACATCCAACTCACCTTGTTAACAAAGTCCTTTTGGAGAGGAGATTTTTTAGGGGCTTCTGGGTGGCTTTTGTTTGTTGCTTGATTTTGTTTGAATTGATATTTGTTTCTCTGTTGATGTTTTCTTTCACAGTTGCACTGAATCAGAATTCTTCAAGTCCTGTGAAATGTTTCTGTACAGCATAGACAAGGTATTTGCAATCACTCCCTTCTCTGAGGTTCCCAAGCCCTAGAAAAGTTCTTGCTCTGGAGAAAGAGGTACTTCTCTGAACACCAAAAGATCACCAGTTGTAAGTGGTTTTGTCAGCATGAAAATATGCTTTTGCTTCCTCTGAAAATTTAGATGTAATTTAATTTAGCCAATGACTTTTAGAAGTACCATGACTCCAGAAGTCTACTGAAAGTGCAGAATAGTGATAGGTGTGGTGGCTTGGTTGTTCGGGTTTTTTTTAATTAACCAGTTGTAGGATGTCCTTGAAAAGAGCTCTGAAACCCTTCAAAAGTATGTGAGTGATGCTTGAAGTCCTAGACAGAAAGGCTGTAAGAGACTAGGACCAACTGATACATCCTTATTTAACACCCCACTTCTTCCTCACTATCAATAATGCAGCAGGCAACGAAAATGAATGAAGTCACAGAGTCTTATTCTCGTCCTTCTTATTCTAGGACAAGCTCTAGTAGCACAAAAATAGCTCCCATGGGCAAGTCTCCATAGACTTGAAAGGCTTAAACCCCTGAAATCTGTCCTTTAACCTTATGGAAAAGTTCTATAAAATTTAACAGAGTTTCAGCCATTCAATTTAAGAAAAAGTCCTCTTTGAGTTTTAAGAGTTTAACACAAATAAAAAACAATTCTAGAGATATAAATTATTAAAATCAGTGCATATTCTATAAGGCAAGATAGGTGCATGTATTTCAATGTCTTTGCTACAGAATTCAGCAGCAGTTTTAATTTTCTGTCGTGGTCAATAGGATTGATTAAAAAGCAAACAGCTCCTCCTTCCATCCCCCTCAATAGTGTGGAGAAGAAAAACACAAGTGTCTAAAATCAGTCAGGTATTGCTTTGTTTTTAAATCCCCTGGGATTTTTGTATTTGGTGGCTGATGTCTAGTTTGGTTTTATTCATTCCAGAATAAATGGATGGCAGTCAGAGAAACCTTGAATAGACAGCCTGTTAAGGTACTCAAATGAGATCTCTGGGTTCAAGCCTCTATAGCAGAGAAAACAGAAACTTTCGCCTGAGGCTTTAACATCCTATGTACCATAACCTGTCAGTCCTTACAGTTGGAAGAGTTTCATCTTGTGTAAATAATAAAACATTTGTAAGAAAAGGGGGTGAAGGCATGAAAGCTCTGTCGTTGGGGGACTCATTTAGGAAGACTGAAGGCACAGATTCAAATTCTTCTTCACCAAAGGAAGAAAACAGCAGGTAAAAGGATTTCCTGTCACCTAGACAAAAGCAGTAAGACACTGGGCTACATTCAATCTCTCTCAGGTAAGTGCGTTTATCTCCCCCCTTCTTCCCCTACCCTGTGACTAGTAAATATGAGTGATCATACAATTATTCTAAATAATAGTTAGAACATCTTGAATCCTCAAAAAATCTGTCACTGGGTAAAACCCTTTCTTTGCAGTTAAAATTAGGCTCTATGAAACAACCCTGAACTGTTGTAGGAATAGAGGGTTAGCTGACCAAGACAGGAATAAACACCTATGTGGAATTGGCAATGGATCTTCTAGCTATCTGCAGACTTCTGTTTAAAAACAGTCTCATTGTACTTTCTGAACACACTTAATTTGAAAGCAATTCTGGGAGGTCACTATAAGACAATGAAAACTTTTATGTCTTACTGCTCTTCTAACAAGCTCAGATGTTTGCAACACAGGACCATCATACTCATGCTATACAACACAGGCAGCTTTGCTTTGTTCTCTGCTCTATTGCAAACAGTCAGCTGAAAATGAAGTAGAGACCAGTTTCTCATGGCAGCCGGGGAGCAATCTGAGATACTCACTGCTGAATATTCTACATCTGTGACAAAATGAAAATGTGAATCTGAATTATCTCAGTGGAACCCAGGATGCAAAGTGTGTGTGTGTGGAGTTGAACGCTGCTGTTTACTGTGGTTTTGGTGGGTTACGAGAGCAAGACTTTCTTGTCTGAAGCTTGTAGAGCAGCTCATGGAGATTTAATCAGATAAGTGGGTTCTTCTCTGCTGGTCTTCCTGCCTGGCTGATGGAGTTCAAGACCTGTAGGCAATGGATGAAGCACCAATTGTCACCTCTCTGGGTGCTGGTTCCACTAGATGCATCCTTAATGTGTTACTCCTGCCAGGTTTCTATTGAAGCAGCAAGTCTACGGTCTGCAGATAGATAAGTTTTTCCAACTAAGGACAGCAGGTGCACAGACTGGACTGCAAAAACAAGAGGGAAATGGGACTGTCTTGCATTGATCTTGGCTGACTGCAGCAATCTGAACTAGGGACAACTCTCACTAATGGGCTGTGGGAGTTGTACCTGGAGTGATGAAGATGGGGGCAGGCAGAGGAAAGGCTTGAAATGCTTTGAAGTGAGAGTTTTCAGCTTAAATCCATCACAGTGCATAATCAAGCACATATGCAAAACCAGTCTTGAGGTGCTGCCTAGAGACCATAAAATCAATTGTCTACAGTGCTGGTCATTAGCAAAAGGTTGACTGTTAATGCTGTTAACTTTCTGTAGTGTACTTCAGTTTACTGGTATGACAAACAGAGCTGGAAGCTCCTTCCTCTATATTTTAATCTGGTTCCTAAACAGAGACAAGTAATTTCAGACTTTGTGAAATTAATAAGGCCTGTTTGCCAATGGCTTGCTTGTGACTGGATTCTCTGATGTCTAATAAAGGATGAGATCAATTAGCTGCTCCTTCAATAAAAAAACTGATAGTGCCTTTCCACCACCGTTCTACCTGTTTCCAAAATTCATGTTAGAACAGAACATATTTAAGCCTTCTTACTCTCACTGCTAAATTTATCTGAAATCAGCTCGCAGTTCAAAAGTTGAAGGACAGACACAGACTGCAATCACATAGTCTTCCTTCCCCTTGAAGCCAGATGTATAATTTTAGATTAAGTCAGAGCTGCTTAGGGATATCCATGGCAGTGTGATATGATTTGTCCAGTGAGCAGATTGAGATAACAAAATCATCATGACTACTCCTCAGCTGAGCTAGTTAGCCAGCACCTCTCTGGGGGTGTGATCCCACCAAGCAGGCAGACCCTGCCCATGTATATAAGGAAGTAGTCCCCTATGCTTGGATGTGTCTGCAAACATTAAGAAGTTTCACAGTTTCACCAGTGAAGAAGCTGGGATTTACCCTAACTGGCAGATAGGGAAATGGGGGGGGGGGGGGGAAGTGAAAGATGAGTTATGTGAGCTGTTCAAGGAATGAAGAAGAGCTGTCATAAAACTGCCTTTATCTCCCAGATATCAATTTAGTACTTCCAATGATATCCTATCTTTTAAATGTTAGTGATTTGGTACAGTTCTGAAGTACTTGGAGATTTGTGTTGAGGGTTTGGTTTTGTTTCCTTTGAACCAAATTAGGATCTTTCAAGTGACAGCTTACAGCAGAAGCAGGGCTATTTATGTATCTCATTAATTCATCCACATAACAGGACCACTTCCATCATACAAGAAAAATTTCAATGCCTGACCTGTGTCCTGCAGACACAAACCCAGACCCATACCATCACTATATCAAGTCTGCAGCAGAAGAGAGAAGCCAACCCTTTCAAACCCCATGTCCCTGTTCCTAATTCACATTGGATCTCTCTCCCTTCTATTTGTTTCATTTCCTGTGCTCAGTGTGCGATGAACCTCTCCAGGTTCATTCATTCATTTCACCTTGGCAGCATGTCACTACGCAGACAGTCTATTGAGGATGAGATGGAAATAGTATTACGTTACAGAATTGATAATACCTGACTTTAATATCTCTTAGCATCATCTCCATTGTGCTATGTCAGTGAAACAGATCAGACAGTGTAAGTCTCTAGTGTAAACCAAGGGGAGGGGGGAGGAAATACTTCTGCTATCAAAATTAAACTTCTAATACATCAGCAACAGCAGGTGAAGAGACAGCAGAATTGGTAGCTAACAGATCAGCTATCTTTCCAGTAGTGCCTCTGAGCAGGTAGCTAATAAACATCTGCATTTAACTCAAAGCACTTTTCCTCCCTCTCTTTTCTCCCATCTCCGTGTCTTGTCTGCTCCCACTAATACACTAGGTTGGTTATATATAGCTCATTTTAGTGACATCATAACCATTCTGTTGGTCATTATTGTGTTACTTAAACAGATTTACGGTCTGGGCATTTGAATAAAAAAAGGACAACGGGGGGATGTTCAAGAAGCCATGAGGAAAGATATTCAGGAAGTGTGCTTAAGTCAACCTTAAGAAGACTGTGACTGGCTTCCCTGTCTAAATCAAGTAAATAAATCTGTCTGGTAGGTAAGACATGGGGCAGGGAGTCTGGGACAACCTGAGTATTTTTCTTGCTTCTTCCATTTTTTTGGCTATCTTACCTTCAAGGATTGTTTAGCTTTTCAGTATCACTGTTCCTGCATCGCCAGCTTGCATGTGAGAGAACACCTTTTGTGTTTAATGGCTAGATGGATGTGTACAAGCTAAACAGATTAAGTCCTTTGATGCCTGAAAATTGGTATGGCAGCAGTGGAGAACATGGTTTAACTGTTGGCTTTATTAGATCCTGATCATAGGTCAGATTTGATCCTAAATGACAGTAGTTTCACCTGAGGATGAGGATGGAGTTGGACAGAGGGATATTTCTAATTCATTAAATATCCTCTGCTGCCTCAGCAAGAAGTTCATCAAGGGAATCATTAACAGCATGAAATTTTAAAATGTGTTTACAAATGATTCTGTAAAGAAGATGCCTGGAAGAGCCTTTCAGCTCTTCCAGGTGAATTTCAATGGTCACATCAGCTATGGATAAAATGCAGAAGGCTTAAGAGGTCAAGTCTGAAATAAGTGGACTTCTGTTTAACTCTTCATGTCCTGGTAATGCTGGCTGACTTCCTTCTGCCTCTGCACCACTCCTTAACATGCCTCTCTTGTGTTCCACTTTGTGTGCTGATAGCAACTTATCCCTCCTACAGTTATAGCTGGCTGGTGTACCACTGCCGTTTGTACCTAAGACTGTAAACTGTGAGTATGGAAATTAAGTTCAAAGAGTTAAACTCCTGCATTTCTGTTCATAAAATCATAGAATCAGAGAATTATTTGGGTTGGAAAGGACCTTAAGATCATCCACTTCCAACCCCCTGCTGTGGGGGTTGGAACGCCTCACACTAGACCATGTCACCCAAGGCTCTGTCCAACCTGGCCTTGAACACCGCCAGGGATGGAGCATTCACAGCCTCCCTGGGCAACCCATTCCAGTGCCTCACCACCCTCACAGTAAAGAACTTTTTCCTTATACCTAACCTGAACTTCCCCTGTGTAAGTTTAAACCCATTACCTCTTGTCCTGTCGTCACAGTCCCTCATGAATAGTCCCTCCCCAGCATCCCAGCAGGCCCCCTTCAGGTACTGGGAGGCTGCTATGAGGTCTCCACGCAGCCTTCTCTTCTCCAGCCTGAACAGCCCCAACTTTCTCAGCCTGTCTTTATACAGGAGGTCCTCTAGCCCTCTGATCATCCTCATGGCCTCCTCTGGACTTGTTCCAACAGCTCCACGTACTTCTTATGTTGAGGACACCAGAACTGCACACAATACTCCAGGTGAGGTCTCACAAGAGCAGAGTAGAGGGGCAGGATCACCTCCTTCGACCTGCTGGTCACGCTCCTTTTGATGCAGCTCAGGATACGGTTGGCTTTCTGGGCTGCAAGTGCACACTGAAGCCGGCTCATGTTCATTTTCTCATCAACCAACACCCCCAAGTCCTTCTCTGCAGGACTGCTCTGAATCAATTCTCTGCCCAACCTGTAGCTGTGCCTGGGATTGCTCTGACCCAGGTGTAGGACCCTGCATTAGGTCTGGTTAAACTTCATGAGGTTGGCATCAGCCCACCTCACAAGCGTGTCGAGGTCCCTCTGGATGGCATTCCTTCCCTCCAGGGTATCAACTGAACCCCACAGCTTGGTGTCATCTGCAAACTTGCTGAGGGCGCACTCAATCCCACTGTCCATGCCTCATACCTGTTTCTAGAGGAACAGTCAGAATGAGGTGGTCCTGTTTGCTATATTTTAAGCCTGGTGAAAAGTGTGAATGAGAGATGTGTTAAAGCAGAATAATTTACTAGAGAGAAAAAGCCAAAGGAAAGAAAATAAAAAATGAAGGTTTTAATGTGTTTCTGAACTTTCTGAGAGGCTGCAGACACAGCATCCTACTTTTTGAGATGAGTTTTACCCTTTTTCTTTTGCTGCTAAACTTCCTCATGCAGCCAAAATACAAGTGGTCCCTCGACACTGATTTATATTATTTTTAGAGTTTTGCAGGCAGCAACAGTTTTAGGCCCTTAAAGCCTAATAATATTTTTTTCCTTTAAAGAAGAAAGGAAAAGAGAGAGAGAAGTGGTTCTCCATAGCAGATCGGAGCAGGAGGAGACGACTAATGAAAGTTGAGACTGGCAGATTCAGTGCCATACCCTAATTAGATGGGAACTTGTCATTTGCAGTGTGACTTCTGCCCTAGTAAAGCTCTCCTCTGACTAGAGGAGAGAATAAATTCACCACCTTTTAAAGCCATCATGGTCTAAAATCTGTCCAGCTCTGTGAGTAACCTCAAATTTAAATGATCTTGACTTCAAACTCCCAAAAAAAACATGTTCTGAACTGTAGAAAACAGCTTATTTTATGGATAAGTACTCGAATAAGATTCAGGACACTTCAGTCTTTTGACCATGGTAATAAATACCAAAATTTCACAGTCATACTGGGCAAGGCATGTAACTTAAGCCACATTCACTGAACAGGCGTATTCTTTTGCTTGTTTCTTCAGACAGAAACAACTTCAGAAAGGGGCATTCTCCAGACATATAAGTCTGTGATCTCAGACTTTAAAGCATGAACAGCCAGAAACAACTCAGTACTGGCATATCTTCATCAGAACACTGGGAGCAGATTCATCACTACAGATTTGGTCATCTACGGTATTGACATTTACATCTGAGATAGTCATCTAGGTCACCTTCACAACCCACAAGAAATAGTCAATTTTAGAGCACGATCCATTTAATTCAAATGTAGATGTCAGGTGAATCACTCTCTGGAATTGCCTGTTTCTCTCCACTGACTGTGTATAGAGTCTGGGCAATTAGGTCAGATGTGTATTCATTATAAACAGTTATTGATGAATCCTAAGTTATGACCCCCCGCAGAAGATACCCTCTTCAAAGCATTGAGATAAGCCACGACTGGGCTTGTGGCTGGTCCTCAGCTGTGGGATATTTGCTGACCTATGAAGACTCCCCAGAAAGCCCAGGTTTTGCCACGATCTGCTAGAGCTCAGAGGGTTACAATAGGAGTAAGATAAGTGCTGATGAAACAAGGACTAGATTTACAGACCCTTTTAGGCAACATCTTTGAATTTCTTCCATAGGATAAAGAAAAGCAGCACCCACACACCTCTAAATGTGAGTAATTCTGCTGGCAAAGGAAGCAATGAACTTTGACTTCTTGTGAAATCTTTTTTAAAGTGTGAATGACGGTGGGCATTCTCTATGATCTACTAAGGCATCCCTTTCAAAAAGTGGGGTAGTAAAAAAAAAGCATTTCCTCTACTCAGGAGTCTGTTTTCACAAAGCTGATTCAAAACTTCACATTTAATTGAAACTGTCCAACAAGTTCAAAGGTTACAACCAGGGACAAAGGCAGAAAGGAAGACTAGCAGATACTCAGAGAAAGATTTCTTAAGAAGATGAACTGGAAAAGATTAAAAAAAAAAAATGACAAAAGGAACGGAGCATAAAGAAAATCAACAACCCAGCCAGGAAACCACCCCACTGCCACAAAGGAAGCCATTCATTTACATTCGCAAGGAGCCCAACGGCAGCTGGAGGTGTCTGGGCACTGCCATTCCACGGATGATGTCAGGCCTGCAGAAGATTTTTCAATTAATCTCTCTTGACCCTCTGCCTTGAACCCTCATTCCTATTTTTAACAACCCCATTCTGTTGGATGACCTTGGGACCTAGTGACCAGTAACACCCATTTAAGTAACTGCAGGGGTGTCGGTAAGTATGCAAGGAGAATTTGCAAGGGGCTCATTATATAGAGAGTTAGTTACCACAAAGGACGTGTTCACTCTCTCTCACTCTCTGTCTCCCATTCTTGCCTGTAGGCTAGTAGTCAGGGACCTTAAACAGAGACTCAGTCATGCTAAACACATGAAAGATGCTCTAAAAAAGCCATTCTGCATGTAGACTGTTATAGAACTCAGAGAAAAGGTGAAAGAACATATGAATATATACCAATTGAACTCAACAATATCCTGAAGAAGACCATCAAAAACTTCATAATCCTTCTTTCTACTAAAATTCTAGATAGACAAGAATTGCAACTAACATAAAATAAACAAAAGAAGTCCAGATGTTGTACAATACAGTGTGTTTAATCTAAGCTATTCCTGTTAATTGTTTTGAAAGACTAACACAGGAAGGATATGGCTCCAAGTTCATGCATGTACATCAAATGTAGAGAATAAATTTGTGTCACAAGAGACAAAAATGCACTAACCCACTTTGCCTCAGCTATTTTACAGAACACAGCTTTATGCCCACAAGACACATGATTCAAAACGTCCTGACAGAGATTCAGCAATAAGCCTTGGATGCAAACTTAACTCTTACGCAATATGAAAATACATGTTGTACCCTTACAAGCATTGCAAGATTATGAATGTATTCTCTTTCCTGTCTTCAGTACATGGTTTTGGCGTGCTGAAAAATAATACATTTCTCTGGGTTTTGGGGTGTTTTCATGTGTTTTTGTTTGTTTGTTTGTTTATTTTCTTAAGGAAAAGAATTATGCAATGATAACAACATGGGAATTGACACACTTTGTGCTGTGATGCTGTGCAAGCCTTTCTGTACTTCTTTATAGATAGCATAACAACTCTCTTGTTCCTCACTCTAGGTTTCAACCAGCTATGCTTTCAGTAAAATTCTCTGGATCAGAGAAAGGGAATGGCAACATGTAAGGCTGGGCTTAAAAGAGAATGAATGATATACTGATAGACTGGGATGAATTTGAAGATACCTACTGCAACTGAAAGAAGACTTTTCTTTGTAGTGTCCCCATTCTTGGGGCTCTGGTAAGTAAGAGCTGAAGACCAGGTAAGAGGATTTGTAAGAGTTGTGTGGGTGATGTTGGATTAATGCTCTTAGTCAGAAAGTAAAATCTGTCATCCTGGGTCACACTAAAATTCTGTAACAAAATAACCTGTTTCTGACAGTGACCTATAACAGATGTTTGGGGAAAGTGTATAAAAAAACATGGCAAATAATGACTAATCTTTCCCCTGGCTTTACTCCCGTGTCTGCAGTCAGCAGTTTAGAACCTTCACAGGTTTTTGTTCCTGAAGTTTTCAGAAGGTTTGCATGTATCTTTCGATACAAAATCCATGAGTAAAATCAGGCATTGTTGATGGATACTGGTGAAAATCCTTCTCTGAATGAATGAAAAGTGGACAGCTTGATAATATTACTCCAAACAGGCTTAAGTCGTTCACTAAAACCACCTTTGGCATATAGGGAGAGCATGTTGTTTTCCTCTGGGCTGTCACTAAAACTCTTAGCCCATCTGATGATGCCAAAATACATGAACCTAGCAGATTACATGCTGAAAGTCTGGATACACTACTGGAGCAGGAAGATTTCAAAGCTTTCTGAAAGTTCATAAATTATGATAAACCTGTTCATCCAGCATCTCTTGATGCTAGACAAACTCTTGTCCATGTAATTGTCCTTGTACCACTCTACCTGGGCCATCAACTAGCAAGGCAGACAATGTGCCCTGCCCTAGTAGTGTTACACAAAACTGATCCTAAGCAGTGATCAAAGGAAAGCAGAAGGGCAAAGCATGACCAGAACAAAGAAGATAAGACCCACAGAAATCCATCAAATTTTAAAATGTGTCGGTTGCACTATCATCTCAGAGGAGACTCAGATAAGGACACAACTAACTCTTCTTAAGTATTCCTTTGAGGCTGAATTCTGATGCACAGCCTCACCAGTTCTCCAACAGGCCTGCTCACCTCTTTCTTTGTTAAAGAGCTTTTCTCTTTTAATAGAGGGATTTCATTCTGCTGAACTTCATTTATTATTGTTAAAAAAAAAGAACTAAAAGTCAAAATGCTGCTCTGTGGATTTCCCCACCATTCATACAAATCTCTCTTGCTTCCATTTGCTCTTATCACTCTAATTTCACACAGGACAGACCTTTTTTTGTGTGTGCTTCCAAAACAATCTTGCCACTGCTATGTTCAGACTTTGTTTCTATATTCTGTATTTCCTGACATTAGGCAAAAGCTTCCTTTTTTCTTGTCTACCCCAATTAGTTTCTATTGTAGCTCATTCCTTTCCTTATACCTTTTCATTCCCTTTCTCTTTAATTCACTAGCACTGTACTCGTGTTGCTTAACTATCAGGAAGTATTTTGGGACATGCTTGATTAAAAAAAGATAGAGGAGATTAAATTAAGGTAGGTCTGTATTTTTATCTTGGTACTTCCCCTTTCCTTGTCAGTATAATATCTGTAATAACTGAAATAATTATATATATAGCATTTTATCAATATATTTTTTAAGTCCAAATATCTTAACTTCACTGTGTTAAAACTAAAAGACAGGACCTTACATGGCAGATCTAAAATGGATTCTGAATTTATTCATTTAAAACATAGTTTATTGTATTAATTGGGTTTTTATTTATATAAGAATCCTCATGCTTTCTGGAAATTTAAAATAAATTCATGTCAAAGTTATAATATTTCTTTGATGTCATGTGGAATGTCTAAAGTATTTTGGTTTTGTATCTCCTGTTTTTCAAGTAGAGTTTGAGACACTAATGGAATCAGCTGATTTATAGAGATGGATGTTTCAGGGGAAAAAAAATAATTATATTATGAGGCATTGGTCATTATAAGTTTAACCCTCAGATAATCCTCATCCTCCTTAACTGAAAAAACAACTTTAATGGATTTTATTTGCATTTCATACTTTCATGCTTATGGAAAGGTGAGTTTTTCTCTCCTTAAAAAGCTGCATAGTTCTTTAAACACAACCCCGAGGGAAAAACAACTCTGTCTTCCACCTGGAGTTTTGACTCATATTCTCCTTTTTTCAAGTCATATGCCTGACTTATTTGTAAAAACTTCCAATAAACATGAATCTGACAGTCAGCCTAATATGCTGAAATCAAAAGCTATTATTGACTTTGCCATATTGATCAATGGTGGCCCAAGCCCCATAATAGATTACAGCATTTCTCTCTGAACACGGCTTCTCAACCATTCCCTCTCTGCATTAAATGAACGTTCCTCTGTCAGGAAGTGCCAAAATGACCCAGTTCAGAGCCTCCTGCTCCAGGCCTTAACCTCCCATGGATTGGGTGCATGATGCACTTCCACAGCCATGAAAATGCAAAGGCAGCAAGTCACTACTTCTGTTTGGAGGTGGATTTTATGTGGTTCTTTGTCATACGGACCTGTTTCACCTACTCTTAGCAACACATCCATCCTCTTTCCCACAGCACATCTCACTAGCATTTGTGCACTTTTGCTTACCTCTGCGCTGCATGTGCTATATCCTCATTGTATAGATGGAGCAGAGCCATTGGAAGGCTAATTGACTTGTCACACAGAAAGCTCATGTATAAGAGGGAGTTTGGGGTCACTTTTTTCATGTCAACAGTGGGCATACATAAAATATTGACTAGCTCCTTTCTCCTTCTGTTCCTTAAACTAATCTTCTCCCAGCTCTAAATTCCAAGACAGTCACTGGGTAAAAAATACCTCTTCATCTGCTTCATAGGTATGGCAGGATGGCTTTTCCATGTCATCAGCCTGAGCTCATAGCAACACCAAGAAGGACTATCTTATGCCTAGAGGAGACTTACACTTCAGCAGACTGTGTAGCCCTGAAGACCTTATTGGTGCCCTGCAGTACTTTAAGGGGGCCTACAAGAAATCTGAAGAGGGCCTTTCTACATGAACATGTAGTGACAGGACAAGTAATAATAGTTTCAAGGTGAAAGAGGATAGATTCAGATTAGATATTAGGAAAAAAATCTTCATTATGAGAGTAGTCTGACATTGGAACAGTGGGAACCACGTTGACCCTTCCAATAAACAACAGCAGCAGCCATCTGGAAAGCAGACCCTTCACTTTGGACTGCTCTGGGCTGGTATTTAGGTCAGCTAAGTTCCTAGTGAAAGAAACCTTTCACGAGGAGTACAAGGATTTGAAAAACACATGAAATTCTGCTATTTCTATAGCGACCCCTCCCCTTGAAGCCAAAAAAAAAAAAAAAAAAGCAACAACTGGTGTGTTGTTGAAATGTACAATTCAGAAATGTTTAACTGAAGAAGAAATGTCTATGGAAAATACCTACTTCTCTTCTGAACAAAAAGATGTAATCTGTACTGAACAGTCAGTTGCACAAAGTGTTTCAATATTATCTTTTCACAGGAAAAAATTATATATAATGTTCAAGAAAAGTGAAAAGAACACTTAAATGCTGTTTTTAGCAAAACCTTCTATTTTTCACAGAGTATTTTCCTAAATTAGAATATTTCCACTGGATTTAATCAGAAGAGAAAGAAGGGATTAAAAAAAAAAGCAGAGCAGTTCAGTGACCCACTCAAGGCAGGTCACGATTTATGAGTGATAACCAGACAGGTGAGGAGAAAAGTAAGTACAGGAGTAAATACAGCATTGCTCCTCCCTTAGAGTTAGCTCACAGCCAACATTTTCAGTTCTATTAACCAACAGCCTTTCATTCAAACTGGGAGAAAACAAAACCACACTGTGAAGCAAATAATGGACATCAGTACTGAAATGAAAAGGATATGGAGAACATGAGAGTTTTAGAGCAGGTGGCATCAAACCCTTCCCGAGCAAGTCAAGGGCTCGGTGTCCCCAAAGCTACTCGGCAGAAAGCTCCCCAAAGCAGTCTCTTACACAGTCTTCTGTAGTATGTAAATTTATTGAAATACAGTCCCCTTTGCCTACTGGGAGATGAGTGTGCTGTGATCCGTCCTCTCAACCCACACTGACACAGGCAGCTGACATTGTGGTTTTGAAGATTTCCCTTTTGTTTTTGCTGCCAGCTCGTGGGAGCGGGGAGAGAAGGAGGAAGGGGAAAGAGGAGGGCGTAACGCGCCCGCAAGTGTGTGTAGGCAGGCCAAAAGAATCTGTGCCACCGAAACACCCAGATGGCAGGAAAAAGTCACCTTTTACTAACTGGATCCAAGGCAGATTTTTATAGTGTGTGGGTGTGAGAGAGGGCAGGGGCTGTGAGGAGGATGTAGGAAAGCAGAGCATGTAAATGCACATATGTTTGCCCCAGAAAGAAGGAGAGAAGGGCACACAGTGGATAAACAAGCTTCTATCTGACTGTATAGTGACAGAGTTGCATAGGGGAACAGAGCTGAGTTGTGGAGGTGTCCTTCAAGAACAGAAATTCAAGCACCTGATGAGCCTCTCCTTTGCCCATGGGAGGTGTCCAGCTTCCCACTGCACTTGCAAGGTATGTTACAGGACAATATTTTTCCCCCAGATTCCTTGAAATGGGGTTTAATAATGGTGCAAATCTGTCTTGAACTGTACAATCTCTACACATCTCGACGGAAACACAGTTCATGTGCAAGTCCAGGGCCACATTCTGTGACTTCATGCTCTTGACTGTGAGGCTGAGACCCTCCCTCTTTGTGATCTGAATTCCTGCCTTTAGAAAGACAACACAAACTATTCAGACCTACTTTTCTGGGCTCCCACATATATGCTAATAAACTAAACCAGGCCATTGCCTGCTCTTTGACCCCATGAGCATGAAAGCCTTGCACGTGTAGTTAAAAACACAACTCAGACGGACAAGAAAGTTGGCTGGACCTGGTGTATCCTGTTGTGGCTGGGAGTACACGGGATGCACACAAACAGTTCTCCAAAGATCTAATTAAATACCTCCAAATAACCACATTAACTGGATGCCTGGATCAGTATTGGTGCTCGTCCTAAAGACAGTTGCAATTGTTACCATAATAGGAGGTGTAATGAAATGCATGCAAGATCACTGAAGACATGTCTGTCTCACTTCAGTGTGGTTTCTTAAAGACTTGTAGTTAAGACAGATCTCATAAAAGACTGACAAGTATTTCCAGTGAGATCTAACCAGACTGGGGAAGATGTAAGCCTTTCAGTGACTGGAAAGAGAAGGATTAAAGGTATTAATTCAACCTCAGTTGGAGTAAGGATGCAAAACCTCACAAAGAAAATCTGATAAAGAATAATGTTAAGAGCCCTGCACAGAGAAAATGCTGTGATCTTACATGTCTAATGTCCACAAGCTATGGGTCCTAGGTGTTGTGCTTTGAGCTAAAATGAATGATTTTGGTTATTTTGAATCCCTGATAGCAGAATTTAAGTCAGTAACAGAACACTCCAAGCATAAAACTTTGCATCTGCAAACAGGGGTATTTTGTCCACCATCTTTTTTTGGATAGCTAGGCAAGAAAAGTCTGGATTCATTATTCTTTATTTAGCCGTAGCCACCAAAGAGATGCCCTGCATTATACTGACAGGGAGGTATATAAAGTCACCTCACACACTGGGATGTGCCATGGGAAAAAAACACTGGGAACACCTGGACAGTGAATATCAAGACAAACCCTTTTAACTTTCCTCAAGAGAAACCAAAAACGAGATGAAAATGGGGAAAAATAATCCCCTCACGTCTCCTTCCCTGAAGAAGCTGCTGTTTTAAAATTCACTAAGCAAGGTCTGCAAAGTATCAGACAGTGGGGAAAAGAGGGTGGCTGCTCTGTACATCTTCCTCTGCTCCCCAGGCCTGCTCCCAACCATCGCACCTGCATGTACAATTTTGGCATTTCCATATATCTGTTTGATTGTTATGCAGATCTTTGGTATGGGGAGCTGGGTTTGTTCTCTGGCCCTCTGAGGCCCCCCAGTTTGCAATGGACGAAGCCTTGTGCACGATAAACAGCACACTGAGCTGGCTATTAGTAATTCACCAACTCGCCAGTGACCAGGAACCGCTGCAAGCAGCATTACCAGCTGACTCCAACACTTTAATTGCTCACTCTGTGTTAAACAGAAATGCATTAGGAACACAAGGCCTGACTCTCCACCCTCCCCTCCAGTGTTTTTTCCTTGACCTGGGGCAGGTTATTCCCTCCAAGAGGAGACACCTTGTTGTAGAGTTTTGCTGTGATAGCAGAAAGGGACACCAGATCATCAGCGTTAGTAATCGAGGGCATGAACCTCAACCCTCATCCCAACCTCCCATCTTGCACATGCTCCTGCTCACATTAAGTGAGAGCTAATCCTGGCTGGGTATTTCCTGCTTTCCTTATCATGAGCTGCATATTAATAAGGGTCTGATTCAAAGCCCACTGAAGCCCATTGAGAGAATCTCCATCTTCACGATCATGCCCATAAGGAGTCATCTTCAACAGAGCCAGCAGACCAGGTCATCAGTGCAACAGCACCTACTTCCATGAAGTGAAGCCAAAGGAGGAGTTCCTCTAATAGATGAAAACAGTATTCTCTGTAACAACACAGCAAAGCTGCAGTGCCTGGACTGCAAGTTCTGTTGAGCCATTCCTGTATCTCCAAGTTCCTCCCAGGAAGTTTTTTGTGCAGTTTTGGTCTCAAAGAGGATCACAAAAAATCTATGTGAATGCCATTTGCAGAGTGCTTATTTCTTTGTTTTTGGAAAAAAAAAAAAAGGCAGTTTTTGCACTAATGTAAAAAATATGTTACAGATGCTCAAGTCAAGACTTGTTTACAGATGTGGGTATGCAAAAGCCACACCTCGAAGTGTTTCTTTTAATGAAATGTATATATATAGTTAACTGCCTGGTCTGACCTCTTATAACACTGATTCAAGGTGCTGCAAGTATCTCTTACTGGGTGACTTACTCTGGGGACCAGATCCAACTCCACTGCCGGGTCCACCGTAAAACATGACAATATCTTATATCAGGTTGCTATCCTTCTTCTGCACTTGAGGTGTTGTCATAGGCTTCCTAAATGGACCATTGAGGAAGCTGCGTTCTGAGCAGGTGCCTTCCTCCACACTGATGTGCAGGAGCACATGCTACTTTACCAGCTCATAGTGTTAAGTAGGGATGGATCGCATTAATGCCAAATTCTGGCAATACAGAACAGATTTCATGAAAAATGTATTTTATACTGTCCACCTCATCCTGAACCAGAAAGCAAAAGTCACTCTTTTCCTAAATACAAGCATAGGGCCCTTCTGATAGACTCTGCTGCAAGCATCAGAATCTTTGACATGTGAACATGAGATAGTCACCCATTACAGACAATTCATTTGGAGTGAACTGTTATGGATCCCAGGCATTTAAGATGATTATTTTAAGGTCAGGCCTTTCGCACCCCGCGTAGACCACAGAAGAGCTGGAGATAATCCACACATATTTAAACATCTATCTTTCAGACATTTAAATAAATCCTATCCCTGAAACTCAGCATGAGTGGGAGACTTATAGACTGTAAGTGGAAAAGTGCTGCAGATTTCTGTGGACAATGGTACCAGCAGAAGATCCGTGTTCCTCACCATGATGCAGATGAAGCTACTCTAGCCAATTTGAGAGCTCGCTGTGCTCATGAAGGGTGTCTTTGGCTATTCCTCTACCGCAAACTGATTTACTGTTGCATGGGTGTCTGTGCCAGGAAAACTTATCCTGGTTTCTGGGATGTGTAAAGGCTCATATCATGGATGAGACTGAACTGGCATTCATAGATTTCAAGAAAAACAGTTATCACTAGAATATTTTAATCTCTCTGAATACGCTGGCTTTTGACTCCATGTTCAAAGCAGGATCTCCAGCATCTGAGCTCAGCCAAAAAACACAGAATGGGTTTGACAGAAAACTGCATCCAGTTTCATGTGAAACCAGCCAGAAGAAAACAAATCACAAAAACTACAAACCAAGCAAACGAATGAAAAAAATAAGCTGACTTAAAAACTAGGAAAGAAAAATACCAAACAAAGCAAAACAGCTGTGCTGCAAATAACACACAGTGTTTCTCGTTTTCATGTAGAAAGTTTCTTTCAGCAAAATAAAAAACAAGAAAATGAGAAAAAAAAGTGTTTTTCTGTATCCTTATTCAAGATGAACCTCCAGCTTCTCTGAGTACCTAGACAAAACTCTTCATTTGGGGTTTAAACCATGGAACCACAGGAGTGTCATTTTGTGGACAATGGCAGTGAGTGACAGACTGCTTAGTGGAAGACTAAACTGGAGTCCCACCTCTCAGCTTTACTACCCAGATGATTTCCCCAGGCACTGATGCAAACATCTGGGTGTTTGTGTGCACGTTGACATTTATTTCTTTATTTTTTAATGCTGTTGGGAATTGCTGTGAGGATTAGGTTTGTTATTTCCACTAACCAGGCGTTAAAATACCTTGAGCCGATCACGCCCTTACTGAGTTTCAACTGAAGAGCACTAAGCACAGGGAGGATGACACAGCCTTAGGAAATAGTAAGAGAGATTAATGCAAACTGCAGTGGGAGCACAAACAGCACCCAGATGTAACACACGGAGCAAACTTTTTTTTTCCCTTTCTTTCACGTTGTGGTAGATAGCCACCAGAGGGAGTCCAAGAGACCCCCAAGGATAAACAGATCAGCTTTTGGTATAATAAAGGTAATTAAACATTTTCTGCTGGGCGCTGAAGAGTTCAAACCAATGTGAGCTGCTTAGGTCACTGTGATATCTTGCGCTGCAGCAAGATTTCTCAGAAAAGCTAAATCAGACTTAATTTACAGTTTAACTTCTCCAAGAAAACAAAGGGAATAAAGAAGCAAGTAAATGTTGTTAGTATTATCGTTGATGCTGAAAATGGTCTTCTCCCTGTGTGTTTCTAATTAAATACTATTATGTGTTTATAGGTCAATGGAATAGAAAAGAAGGTCAGGAGACCAAAATCTAAAGGGCAAACAGTGTCTCATCTGTATCACTATATGCTTGCTCATGTGTATGGAAATACAGATATTTAAGCACAAGTACATTAGATACTGTTCTTATTGTTTGGTACCAGAGAATGAGACATGGGATTTCACACTGCCTTGCATCTCCCAGTCTGACCTCAGCAATTAAAGAGGAAACCAACTCTCCCAGGAGACTTGGAAATGGGACGGACGTCACAGGCTGCTGCTTATGACCACATCAGGTTAGAGACACTCTGCCATACACAAATTTAAAACATCTACCTCCTTATAAGACATGGCAAGAAGTAACACTGGTAGGCCAGAAGTATTGGCATGCCAAAAAAAAACCTGGGATGTGCTCCTTTATAGAGCTTTTTTGGCAAAAAAGTACACACATAAATGTCAGGAAAAAAATCTTCCCCAGAAGATCTTATTGCTTTTTGCTGGTCTAAACTGGGACTATCACCTTAATGGCCAAAATCTGAGGATCTGTCTTCAACGCTGAGCTTATGCCTAAGACTTTCATCGCTATCTTTCCCCTACAACTTGTTGTCCAGAGAGTCAAAAGGTTCTTTTTTTTCCCCCCTCTCTTTTGTCCTACTGTAATGAAATCCTACAAGACTGAAAGGTCTGAAAACAGATGGGTTTCTGTGGAATATTGACATTTTAAGCAGGAAATGCATACATACGTGGAGGAGGAAGGGACTCCTACTATTTTAGGGTAATATGGGGCAGATTGTGCTTTCAGTATCATGCCGGTAGTGGTAGCTGAGCTGTCCTGTCGAAGAGCATATAGCTGAAATAGATAAGGCAAGGGAAGATGAAGCCATGAGGTAAGAAATGTGGCTACGGCCATAGAGTGGATTGGTGGCAGAGTACACATTAGTCCACTACACAAAACAGACTGTTTCTTCAACACGTTTGAATTGTCCACCTATGAATACCTCACCCATGGTTGCACTGGGTTGAATATGAAGATCTATAGAGCTCTATACAAGAGTTAATAGATGAGATACATGAAAAGATGTACGATACTCAGGACAGTGATTTGGGAGCAAATTCTCAAGGATATCAGGCTGTGGTTGGAGACAAATGAATAGTTCAGGCAACACCGCCTGGACCAAGATTGTTCCAAAGTCTGTGAGGTGACCTGTAAAAGAAGCTTGCCCTCTTCCTCCTGCACATGAGCAGTGTGAGATAACATTCCCTGGCAAGCTGTCTGTTCTCTGGTTCAGCAGATTAGTTGGAGTGATTACAAGGAAAGAAAGGATATTTTAAACTCACTTATTTACAAATTGTACTTAATGAATTATTGATCAGGTGAGTAGCCCTCTGTATGGGTCTCTACGAATCCATCTTTTCCAAGTCACTTTCATGGCCCCCTAGCCTAATAGGGACACTGGAGATGTTTCAGCCCTTACACTAATAGGTACCTGGCTGGTGAGGCCACTGTTGTTTTTCTATTGCTTTCTCAGTGCCTGTCTGCAAATTAAACTTCATTAATTTAAGTGGAAAGCAATAGAAATTTAGAAAAAAGCCAAATTTATGCATATGTATAGGAAAAATGTTATATCCACTGTTCCAAAACAGAAAAAATATTGTCCCCATTGTTGAAGTGGGTGAAGGATAAACAAAAGATTCACATTCAGGAAACCTGAGATCCTTTCTTGTCTCTGCCACTGAAACACTGCACAGGTCACTGATTGGACTACCCAATGTAGTTAACATTAAAATTGTAGTTATCCAATGTACACCCTGTGCATGTCTCATCCATTGCTGTCTTCAAAAACACTGGGGATGGGACCAAGAGCCTCACCAGTCTAGAGTGCAAGTTGTCCAATTAAACACAAGTATCTGCTCAAGGCCAATGTGAGTCATGCCCTAAAACTGACCATCTTGTCTTTCCTACCTTTCCATTAACTGTGAAGGGAGATGAGAAGTGGAAGCCTATGCTGCATGGCCCTCAAGGCAGATCAAATGAATACCATGATCAGTCTGTGTCCCAGTTCTCCAGCTGCAAATGATACCTAGTCTTTCAAGTTCTTCTTTATTTTGTCTCTATGGCTCTGTGTAAATCCTTAGACCTTATTGTCACCTCTATGCAGATTCACACAATGTAGTTTTACCTACATCATTTTGTTTCAGTACTTCTTTGAGATAGAAATGTTGTCTCTGATTCCACCGTACAAAATACTGTGAGGCTCCAGTTTTCATGGCTGTCCTTTAGTCTGCACACTCAGACAATAATAGGTTGAGCTGTTCCATGCCAGACCTTTTACCAGCACAAGGCAGACTATGGCACTGAAGTCAATGGCACTGCTCTAAATTATATGGTTGAATACCTGTTTATAATCTACACAACAAACATTTATGCTTCATGTAACTTCAGCTTTATTTTTTTGTAAGGGAAAAGAATTACTTTTTATTTATTATCATCATTTTTTTTTTGCATAGCTGGCAAGAAGGTTAGAGTCAGTCTCTTTCTTTCTCCACCTCTCTGAGTACCAGCTGTTCTTCATGGGGGGATGTATAAGTAGTTTTATACAGTTTTAATATCCAACAGAAATTACATCTCACTGCCTTTGGGACTGAACCTTTAAAATTCAATTTCAAATAAATATAATTATAAAATAAGGTAGGAAAAAAAGGGCAACAGAGGGAAAGACAGTAACAGAATTCAGTTTCTCGCTATAAGAGCTTCAAGGCACAGCCAGTGGGCTGTGTTCTTTACTAACAGTAAGAAAAATGGCCCACGGCTCTGAGATTAGCATGTTGATGTTTTGGCCACCACTCTCGGTATGAAGCCAGAGACGGCAAAATCTCATGCTGCGAAGGAGGAAGGGGAACAGGAGGATGCAGGGGAAGGTTTTACACTTCCCCAAAATCTTTCATAATTGGAGAAACACTGGCAGAGGAGAACAAGAACACAACACAAAACAGAGCTGAAAGGAAGAAAGGAGGACTGCTGCAGGGCTCTTCCCCCAGAAGATACCCAGCTCCAAACAAAGTAGAGTTTCAGAATGCACAGCTGTAATCCTGGCAAGAAAGAATCCCCAGTCATCCCAAGGCCAAAATCTTTGCAGCTCGATTTCCCTCCAATATGACACAGAGGAGATGATCTTGTTAAAATGTAAGACTCGCGCAACTGTGTGGACATGCTACCCCTCAGAGAGGCATTGAATCTTATTTGCATGTGCAGTGTTTCTAGCAAGCCAGCATTTTTAACTCTAGAAGACTTCACATTAAATTAAGAAAGTCTTTGCTTAACGGATCTGAATAGTCCTGAGCCGATGGGTGCTCCTTCTGTTCAGTGAAACAAAGGAAAACAAAGTATACTTAATATTTCCCATCAGTGATTCGTTATTTATTGCTAGGTATACATAACATTGTGCTGTAGCACCTGTTGGGGCCTGTTGTATGCACATCCTGAGCATAACAGTCAAGCAGACATTGCTAGAAGGAGAAACAGATGCACAGAAAATGCAGGTAGGTGATGATAAGGTTGTGGAGTAGGTCACAGGGTTTTGTGTCCTGCCCCTCAGATGGCACTGTGTACAGGGAGCACAAACATACTGGGACACTTATTTGAATGATGAGGTGGATTGGTTAAAATTGTGGCTGGTCAGTCTAGTTGGAAATAAACTGATGTTATTGAATCATAGAATAGCTAGGGTTGGAAAGGACCTTAAGATCATCTAGTTCCAACCCTTTTGTCAAGGGCAGGGACACCTCACACTAAAACATGTCATCCAAGGCTCTGTCCAACCTGGACTTGAACACCATCAGGGATGGAGAATTCATGCAGAAATTCATGTTTGTCGGAAAAATCATTGAATCAAAAGAATACAAAGAAGTGATTTTGAGAGATGAAGAGCTACCTGAACACACCACACCAGCAACAGATGATCAAGGTGCTCAAAAACTTGCAAGACAATTTTTTGCATGTAGGTGCCACATTCCATGTCCAGCCCTGACCTCTGTGTCCTCTCTCTGCCTCACTTACCAGGAGGAATCTGCTCTATCCAAAAGGCAACATTAACACTTAAGAAAAGATGCACATAGGGGAAGGCATATGGTCACGGACTGTTTTGACCATGCGGCTGCTGGCCTCCAACAGTTTACTTCTGATTTTCTGAGTTAAATCTAAGAGTGTATGTTCCCTGGAAATCAAGGTAAAGAACACTTTATGGGAAGAAGTTTCCTTTTTCTTTCATTTAAAATTCCCAAATTTTAGGCCAACCAAATGACCTGTCTGTGAACAACTGAGCATCCCTGAGGATTGCTGAGAACTCAAAAATCACAAGAAAAGAGGGAAATGGATGCATGGCACAAATGGAACTACTAAGTCTGGAAATTATTGGGTCAGACACCTTGCGCTGTTGCTCAGAGGCCCAGGTCTCGCCTAGAGCAGATTTTGTTATAAGATCTTGGTTTTGGACCCAATAGTCGCAGGAAATGTTTTTTCCTGTTCTGTTTTGCCAGTCACTGCTGGGACTTTGGTGGAAATTCTTGAAGCAGATTTCCTCTGCACTCTTTCCACATCATGCTCCAAAGACCAACGTTTCCAGGTCCAATCTGCCCAACTGCAGCAGGACACAGTCAAAAACCAGTCTGCACTTTGGGATTCTGTTCTCTTTTACCACACATTGCTCCCCGTCTGCTCCCTTCCCAGGCTTTCTTCCCTCTTACACAGCTTGTGTATCATCAGATAACCAAGCAAATATAATTTCGGAGAGGTGCCCCTTTTTGCCATGTATCTGAATAAGCACCAGGTTCGCAGTTATTTGTTTAGGCACTGAACTGAACAAATTAGATTAACACAACACATGCAGTGAAGGGAGGAGGACATGAGGTGGGGGGGGCCCTTCTAACAGAGAAGGGAAAGGTGATGGGGAAGTGTTGTCGTCATGGCAATTAACCCTCTCCTGGCAACGGTGTCCTTCATTCCCCTGGAAAATCTGCTAGGTAATTCCCCTTTCTTCTTTATGTGCATTGCAGAACTGGGGCAGAGCTGCACAGGATCAAAGCTGTGCTTCAGAGCTCAGAAGGTTGTGACAGTTGCATTTGTGCGAGGGGAGATGTGTGGGAGAAGCTTCCTTCTGCTAAATTCAGTGGCACACTGTTAACAAGACAATACAACAGCAGGGTTGGTTGCTGTTTTCTCTCCCTCTCTCTCTTTTTTTTTTTTTTTTTTACAGCCCAATGAGACCTTTCATTATATTTCAAATGTGTTTCCTTTAAAGCTGTTGTGAAAATTCCCTCCCACTGCTTCCACTGCTCTTCCTCTTCTTTCACTGCAGCTGATAAGCATCTCACTCTATCAGGTCCTGCTTTATACACGAGACACACAGCATGGGGTTGTGGCAAAACAGCTTGCTCTTCTCCTTCAGAGATGGGCATCTTACACGAAATCTGCTCTTACCAAGCCAACTAGTCACCCTCATCTCTAATTTCAGGGAAATTCAGCGAGTTATTCACCCACAGAGTCGGTCAGTAACATTTCCAAGGCAGACTCTCTCTTGGTGTAAATGAGTACAGCTCCTTGGAAGTCAAAGAACTTACAGTCAAGACCAGATTAAAGCATGCAAATGTGGGAAAAGTTGTTAGCCACATTTTATAGATGCCACAGCAGATTCAGGGAAGGGCGATTCACATGGAATCACTGTCCTGAGAGCAGCCAGAAATTGCCTGCACTATAAACCAACGAGTCAAAACCAAAGCATCCCTGGTATGAAACATCAGTGACCATCTTACAAACAGTGCTCATCTTACAAACAGTGCTCTGGAAAGCTCAGAGCCTGGTCCATTTCCCAAGATGAAATTAACAAAAAGACCATAGGTGAAATTCCTGTGCTAAAAAACATCTCCAGTAACAAACCCACCCAAGATCAGAAAAAGGGCAGGTATACCAAGGTGAGTTAATCAGATTTGTCAAAAGATAACTTTGACTGTGTTCTACAGCTTTGACTTGGAGCTGGTACTTTATTTCGACTCTCTGCCCCTGTAATTGAAAGGTCTGGAAGTGGTGACCTCTCACTGTTGGAGACACAGCACTGAATTGTGATTTTCTGTTTCTGAAGTAAACTCCTCTGCAAAGAGGGAAAAGGTCCCCCCAGCACATGAGAACATCTCTGCGATTCCTCTTCCACCACAGCAAAGAGTGGGCAAGTGTTTAAGTAATTGGAAAGGGGATGAATCTAATTGCAAGAAAAGCTTTACTAGATTAATCAATTTCATGTCACCTCTGATAATTCTTGAAGCAATTCCATGTAGATAATCAGGATGTATTGATAATCCAAACTAATCAAGAGGTGTGGAGAGATGGAAAAGCCTTTTTCCTTAGTGTACTGTTGTTACAAAAGACACTTTTGAAAGAATGAAACAAGATTTTTTTATTTTTTTTCTGTTGAATGAAATCTATCTACAGGAAGAGAAAAACTTTCAAGGCTCTTTGTTTATCTAATAAAACTGGAAAAGTCCTATTCTTTTCCAGGATTTTCTCAGATTCTGTAGTATTTTCTAGTGGTCTTCAAACTGAAAGACACCTGCAGCCAGAAGGAATTAACCAGTCAGTAACATTAACATCAAGAATTCTCTGTTTCTCAGTGGAAACGTGTAGGGGGAAGTAGTGGACAGGGTGGCAGAAGCGTGACCTCAGAGTTAGGTAAAACCTGTAGGGTGTAGTCAGTTGGGAAGTATTGAATCTGCACCCTTATGAAGCAACAAGGCCAGAATGAATTTGCTCTAGGGTCACTGAAATGACCAGTGTTGGAGAACACTATGGGATTTTGGACACTAAGTTACGGCTCATGCCAGATTCAGGATGGATGATGTGTGTACAAGCAATGGCAGAAAAAGCAGGGTGAAGGTAACCATTTCTCAGTGCTTTCCCTGCTGCAGGTGCAAAGGAGGGTGTTAAATGGGATGCCTGTGAATACAAAGCAAAGAGTTGACTAGTTTGTCTGTCTCTTGCAGACTGAATGGTCCTCAGAGGCACTAATATTTAAAGAGGCTTCCAACTCTTAAGTGCCACTGCAGAGGGAGGTTCCTGAACCACTATATTTATATACAGAAAACAATACTCCCTCTTCCGCAGAAAGGTGCTGCATAGCTTTCTGCTTTTGCAAGAGATCTGACAATGAGAGGGAAGATGTATACTACACGGCTGATACCTCCCTGATTTGACATTACCCAGCTGAGCTCACTTCACATATTCCCCAGAGCAGTGGGGAACACAGCTAACGTGGAGCTTTTGGGGATGGATTTTCTCATTTAAAAATATTTCTGGGGAAAAGTGCTCATGTGTTCAAGATTCCCCCACTCACTTTTTTTTTTTTTCAGGCATTTTCCACTGTAGCACCTCAACATTCAAATAAACCAGTTCCCTGGGGAAAAAAAAATAGTGTTTTTGATTTCTTTGATATTAGCAGATATCTTGATCTTTAAAATGGTAAAAAAATACCCAAACCAAACCAGACCAAACCAGACCAAACCAAACCAAACCAGACCAAACCAAACCAAACCAAAACTCGCTTACTGGATTTAACAACATATAATTCCTTTTAGCCAACTTTGGCAGAAATCCCTGCACTTTTCCATAACCCTCTAGGCTGCAAATCTCTGTTGTACTGCAGGAGAAGAGAGGGAATGTAACTGATGTTTAAGGGAGGCATCTGGAGAGCTAGACTCCAAGGTTTTGTGTCTGCTTCTGTCACCAACATGGCAGCAGCACTTTTGTCAAATCTATTATGAAAAAGCTTTCAAAACCAGTGTGCTTGATCCCAGAGACCTCCATAAGTCTTATGAGGTTCGAAATCATCAGACTTAAGGCCTTTAGGTGCCCTGTGGTTGTCAAACCATGAACAAAGGCATTTATGCTCTTTGTCTGTTATTAGCTTTAGGTAGCTCTGTCTTCCTCAGTTCTAAAATGGATCTAAAAGTATACACCCAAAAGGCTACTGTGCAGAGCTGAGATGCTTGCAATGGACTTTGGAGGAAGTGCCAAGAGGTCTGTGAAGACAACTTCCCTTCCTTTCTTTGCACCTTATGGGAGTAAAGTCCACAGTGTCCAAAACAAAGTTTTTGCAGGCTTTAATTTGTCCTGGATAGTCCTCAGCAGACACCATTCCAGATGCCAAAGGTAAGCCGCAACCTCCACAGCAAGAGCTGAAATCAATTTGCAGCCAAAGTAAAAAGTCCTGAATATCTGTCCCTGGCTCCTTCGCTTTCCAGCAAAGCCATGAAATGAGCTGCTGCCTATGGTTACATGGTTAATTTCAGAAATGAAAAGACCAGTAGCAATATCGGCGTCTCCGGCTACGTGGTATGGAGCTCAGGAAAGAACATGCCTGTAGCCTTTGCAATCCAAGCGGCCATATACCCTCTCAGAAACAATTTATTTTCAGGTTTTTTTGAGACAATAGAAAGGGGTACTTCTGGGAAGAAATTAAATCTTTAAAACATAGATTTGGGTGAGCAAGAGAGGCCTTAGATAAACAATAGTGAATACTGCTGTGGGCCAAAGAAAGGGGCCAGACATTATAAAAAGAGTGTTAAGATTTAAGGCATTCAGGGAAAGGAAAAGAGAAGTAATTTTAAGTTTCTGGGGAAGAGGAGAAAACTTTTTCTTTTTTTTTTTCTGCAAGATAAATATATTTCCTATTATGACATAAATAAAACCACTCTCCAGTGGCTCTGGAAGAGGGGCATTTTATTTTCCTTTCTCTCTCAGACTTAGAATGAAACACAAAAAGGAAACTTTGTTTTCACAGTTGACTAGAACAGTCCAAATCTTCTAACTGTGCTAAATCCAGCAAGAGCAAAGCCTGATCACCAATGGCACATCTGCTGTTTGACACATTCTTCTCAGAGACCTCAAACGCTAGGAGTCTGCTCTCCTGCTAAGTGAACTGTTACATCTCTTGTTTGCTGTTCATGTCATTCCTCTGTTATTTTAGGCTGAAGAGGACTTGGGCTTATATAGTTTAAGGAGGAAGGGTAAAGTTTGGGGGATGTTTTGTTGTGGGGGATTTTTTTCTTTTCTTTTTCATTTTTGCTGAACCAGAAGATTCTGGATGATAGGATAAAAGCAAGGAAAGAAGTGATATGCTTGGCATTCAGGAAGATATTACACTTAAACAACTAATATTACTCCAAGGTGAGTTTATCCTGGTGCTGAGCAGCACAAGCAGACCTGTACATGAAGGACATTTCCCATCAATTTGGTTGTGAGCAGATCATGGCAGATGAATTGCACCAGCGATGGGCTTCTATTGCTTATCAACATTATCCCTTTCATGACTGTTTCCTGGTGTCTCTACAGGCAGTTATACTTTGTTGGTACTTTGTACCTCAACAGCTTTGGAGAACTGATATTCTACCTGCTGAGCATGGAGACAGGTCAAAACACAAAGTAGAGATGCTCCCTAAGTTGAGTGTATGGACTTACTGTGTCCAGGCAAACATTGCTCTTTAGTGTATTAACATCAAAATACATCAGTGATGAAACATCCTCTCACTTTATAAATAAGAACCAGCAAAAAAGTGAAGGGGGACCAAATCTCATGTTGGTACCTTAACTGCAAAACAATCTAACCCTCATGGGAGTTTTCTGTGGAGGAAAGCTCTGAGAAGTTGATTCAGAATAGTAAAACCCTAAATAAAGCCAGCTGTGATCCAAACATGTGGGACAACAGAGACAGAACTGTGTTCTCCATCACTAGCAGAAATAGAGTCTGTATAAGACACAATAAAAGAAAAAAAAATGCATCTCACCACTGCCTCAGTCATCCATGACAAATCTGAATATATAGAGCTATAGACTGCATGGATCCCCTGCTATGAATGCTCCTTGGACTGGCAGATGAAATACTGTAACTCTTTAAAGGCTAGCCCAGAGAGGAGACAGCCCTGACACTCCACTGTATTTAAAATCCTCATATTTAACTCAAACGCCGGTGCAACGTACGCTGTATATTTTTGGCGGAGGTTAAACTGTTTCATAATGATTTGTGCCTCTATCTTGCCCAGTAACTTTACATTAGACACACGGATGTCTTGATAACACTGGTTTGGCTTTAGCTTCTCTTCTAACCCCACTTCTTTACTCACAATGTTTGTGCTGGTGGATACGGATGCCTAAGAGATTTATTTCTTTCTGTTGCATGTGGAAAGCATTAGCTACTGAAGACTTTTTACTATCACAGCAAACTCCCTTGCACTCTTAATTCCCTCTGTAAAATTCATTAACTACAACTTCTTTTTAAAGGGGTACAATAACTGTGTGGCTTATACTGGGTTAACTCTGCTTTTCCTCACTGGAATAACAAGCAACTAGCAGCAGCCTCATGTATGTATGCTATGTTGGCAGCATCACACCAAGAAAACTTATGCATGACTGGAAGATCTTGAAATCTTACATGCAAAAGATACTACTCCAATTTCTACCCCACTCATCCTTAGGATTATCAACTGCCTGTTTAAAAATGTGATTAGAAATGAAACGGAGTAAAATGGTTTTCCAGAAGTCTGGAGACTCAAGAGCCCCAAAGAATCAGTAGATCTAGGCTGTGGTTTACTCTAGCATTGAAATAGCTTCAGATAGTTACAACCATACTGTGCACTGACCATCTTCAGGCTGGTCAATGCCATCCATGCTGTAAACATTGACTCTTCATCAGATGTCTCACCCATTTTTCCCCAACTTTCCACCTGGACACAAAGATTTTCCAACCTTCCCCACTGATTTGAAAGCTCTTTAGGGCAGTTCCCAGCTCATCCTTGATGTGTGAATAATGTTTACTGTGTTGAGGCTTTGACTACTGGCATATTCTCTGCAAACCACCACATTACATTTATGAATCAAGAAACTGTCAAAAACACACACATATACATGAAATGAACAAAAAGAAATACCTTTTTGGGGATGATTTTTATCATATTGTGAAATTGTGAAAAAAGAAAATAAAATCCTGTGCTGGCAGTTCTAAAGTGTTTTGAAGGAAAACTCGAGGGGCGTAAGGAAGTAGAATGGGCCCCTGCTCTCCTGCATTATTAGTTTCTAGAGATACTTCTCTTTTCCTTTATTTTTTTCTACTGGAAGAGTGGAAGTGGAGAAAGAGAAAGAGGAGAAAGAAGTATTATAAAATGAGAGTTTAACCCCATCCGGACCTCTTTATAATGCTTGCACAGCAAAGTCTGTGGCAGCAGCAATAAAAATAATGAAAGGCTTTGTCTCTCAGTTGAAATGACACACCATGTTTTGTAAGCATTTCAAACATGTTCATTGAAAAATTGTATTTCAACAAAAGAAAAGCAAAAGATGCCTCAGCAAGGTTCACAACACTTCCATCTCAAACACTTTGCTTTTTTTATTAAAAAAAAAAATCTGTTAAAAAAAGTTGTGTTGTGGTACTTATTGAATCCCTTCTAGCACTGATGGCGATGATAGGGTTTTTTAATTCTTCTTCACTATGCCACTTTCTGGATAAGTCCTCCCATTCTGTTCCCCAACTTGACAGTAAAGGCATTGCCTTTCACACAATGACTCTGCCCTGGGACCAGTATTATTGAGGCCTGAATGTGATTCAATAAATTTTCAAGTGCTTTAATTTTGAGGATGACATCTCACCTTGGCACATTCCTGAGCTTTTTTCAATCTTCCCTCCTCCCCCTTCCCTTTCCTTTTAAGATGGTTAATCTGTTCCAGGGTTTTGCTACAATAAACTCTCTAGATTAGTATTATTAATAAAACCCTACCATCCACCCCCTCATTCAATTAATCTATGCATCCTTTTTTTTGTGTGAAGGTGTCTGGTGTCAACTTTGATGATTTAGTGGCCATAAAAAATAAAAATAAAATAATAAAATCACCCAATAAGCTCTTAAAAAGTAAGGGGGGGGTGAAGAGAAGGAAGCCCTGTGGTACAAAACTATAAAAGGTTAGATTAGACTTTAGCAGAAAAGTCTCTGTGATAATTACTGTTATCTGCTGATCCATAAACTCTTCACACAAACTGCAACAGTAAACCAAAAAACTGACACTTTAATAGCAATGTGCTTTGTAGCGCGGGGACATCTCTCCTCCTCCTTCCCACATCTCTGTGCCTCTGAATGCTTCATTTCCTCTCAGCCCTCTGACAGGCGGAGCTGACAACCGGGATTCCTAGCAAGCAGTGAGCAGCTAGAGGTCGGCACTAATTATTGCTAAACTTTTGCAGACTCACAGCGTGATATAGTTGGGAAAGGAGGAGGAGGACAGGGTGAAATGGACCATCACTACGGTAGTTTGGGATGTGTTTTTGGAAAGGAAGAGAATAAGAGGATGCCAAGAAAGTCTGGGAAAGAAGAGCTGAGCCTGCCCGAAGTGCAAGCCCCAACAAGTGTCTCCCATTCTCTGCTGACTCTCAACTGGCATAAAGTGGCACAGATCCACTGATTTGAACCAGTTTACATTGCCAGCTGTACACCAGCCCCCAGCATCTGTGGCACAGCCCTTCCGTGGCTCACAGTAGAAAGGGATCTGGCCACCACACAGATGGAAAGGGAAAGATCCAGAAGCACCAGAAAATCTTTCTGGACTTGGATTTTGTGACACAAAATACAGAGCAGATTTATCAATGCCAACTTAAGGATGCAGCTCTGGACAGGGAAATTGAATGCTGTATTTCTCATGTTTGAAAATCATTTTATGAGTCACAACTTTGTGCTGTTCCTGTAACTTCACAAAGTGTTAGCCCCTTGCAGATAACAAAGGAGGAACTGGATAAAGTGGGGGAACAATATAGCTGTGGAAAAGCAAATTTTAAAAAGAGAATTTGAATCAGAGAGCTGTCCTAGAGGTTGCCAGGCAAAGGTACTCACAAGTTAATGATTCTATAAAACAATTAAGAGGAAATTGCAAATTTGAATTATCATTAAGAACTCTATGCTAAAGCATCAGCTAGGATAAATCACTAAGGCCAAAAGACCTCCACTTCCTTCCACAGTCCCCATCTTTGTC
The DNA here is from genome assembly GCF_034315485.1 of Pezoporus occidentalis. Lineage (NCBI taxonomy): Eukaryota > Metazoa > Chordata > Aves > Psittaciformes > Psittacidae > Pezoporus > Pezoporus occidentalis. The sequence continues at coordinate 576,674 of NW_026913274.1, forward strand.
TCATTTCTCAACCTGTTAGAATTTAACATGAACTAGAAACCATCCCTAAATATTTTGAACCACACAGTAAAATTTGACAGAGATTCATATCAGGTTTCCCATGTCCTGTAAGAATAATGAAAACTCCCCCAAAAAGATCTTACTTTTTATTTTATGACATAAGGTTTATTGACTCATTTTCTATAGAACACTTAAAATTTGATAACATCTTAGTTCAAAGGGAATTTATTCTGAACAAAAAATTCTGCAACACTTTTATTTAAAATACCATTATATGACCTAAACAAACCAACCAATAAATTTCTAAGCTAATAACAACTGGGACAAAACCGACTCAACTACTTGGAACAAGAGATAAAATTGGCCTAAGAAATTTAATTAACATCAGTAACAAAAAATATTTAATCATTTCTTCTAAATTCAGAAACTCTACAAGAACACCCGATGATTTTTTAGTCTGACCTTATACACAAAACATTCTTATCAAATCTCATGCAATAGTTTTTGCATCAGGCCCCTCTATTTTGTCTAGGATATGGCATATCTCAAAAAACTATTCAATTTTTATGTGAAGATCCCCTACTGGTGGCAGATCTATCATGTTCCCAGGTACGCCGCTCAGCAGCACCCTTTTTTGCATAATCTTTCAAACCCTTTTTTTTGTTTAATCACAACCTGCAACTCCAGAATCATTTTACATAAACTGAAGGTACCTAAATCTATACTTTTTTCATGTGGTAACAATATTGAGGCAAACACATATGCTCAAAATTTGAAGGAACAGGTGCCCAGAAAGAAATTTCTGAGATCAGAAAGCACAGTCCTCATTCTTCCAGGAAACTATTATCCTGATCAGCAGGCTTTCTGTGAAATTCCTGCATAAAATATACATATGCCTATTTTACCAGTTTGAGGGAGAGTCTTCGTAAACTGAAAGGGAGAATGCATTTAGAACAGACAAAAGATTTTTATTTATTTTTTAACTACACTGCATAATTACCCTGTGCAAGAAATTGCCACAAGGTTCCACGGAAGCCAAGACCTTACTGTAATTCCAAATAGGATTAGACATTTATATGCATAATGAGAACATCCACAGTTGCACTGCCTCGGATAAGAAATGCTAGGGAAATAACCCTCATGCTCCTAGGCATAAGTCAACAGCATAGGAGCAAAGTTGAGAAGAAACTCAGTTTATTCTGTACTTATCCCTTATGTGGATTTTAGCGCTTATTCTGTAACACCCAAAGCTGAGCGTTATCTAGAGGTAGAAACAGTGCAGCAGTCCTAGCATGATTCAATTGTACGAGTATGATTTCCAAGTGAGTGCTGAACACACAAGGTCCTCCCCTCACTGCGACTCATCTATTTCACTTGCAAAGGTATTTTGTATATTACAGATACCCATACTGTCTACAGAAAATATGAGAGGAAACTTGGGTGTATACACATCTGTAGGATTGAACTGAGTATGATCATAATAAAAACTTTAGGATGTATTGAAACATTCATAACTATCTATCCATGAAATCAAAACATAATCAAATAGATTATATGCCCTCTTGGAGTTATTTCTGTAAAATCCTGATTATTTCATTCCTATTGAGTTTTGTAAGACTTTGCCATAAGAAACTGATATGTTGAGTACTGTTGAATTGGTCTCATTATGCTTGTGGTAGGCAAAGAGTATATTTTCATCAATGGCTGATAATTGAATGAGAGGAGTATTATGAAAAAATTAAACAATGCATAGATTTGAAGGCTGAAATATGCTGACAACCACCTAAGACTGCACTCAGCTTCCATGCTGATTCTATCACCTTCACTTCTTTGAGGACAGGCCACCAGGCTTATACGTCCACTTGTATTTCTGTTAATGAGATAAGTAACTTCTCCAATGCAATCCAGCAGTACTTATGCTTTTAGATGGGGAGATTCTAGGTTAAATACCAGTAGATTACAAGACTAATGACAGATACGTGTCCATTGTACAGGACAATAGATGACATCTATCCCATTATCTCAAGTGTTGCTAAGTTTCCTTAAAGAGCTAAGGCAGAAGATTCCCCAGCAATGTCTTTTCTACCCATACTGAATGTCATGCTAATCATTGGCATGTATTTCTGACTTTTCTGCTTGGGTCTTCTAGGACTGACTTTCTTTTTCTTTACATATTAAGGTAGGGCCCAACACTGTGGGTACATGGCTTCCCTGAGCTCAGTGCGCATCATAAATAAGTGAGCTATAGCAAAGTGAGAGAGAAAGCAACACAGACTAATTTGCCATTCAACCAGATCAGTTTTGCGCAGCCCCCAAGACTGCATTTCAAAACTCTCATTATCAGTATGCTACTTGATTACTTCTAAATTGTGAGGCTGTAACAAAGCTGGCCTTTAAAATTGCCCTCCTTTGCCCAGCTGGTACCCTACAATGCACACAAGCCCTAAATGCAACAGTCAAATCCATCTCTGCCCTCGCCATGAGCTTTCCATTGCAACAGTCTCATTAGTCTAGACCAAGACTTACACAACAGCACCCAGCAACCAGCAGACCCAGCTCAGAGATGAAGCAAAACAAAATCAGGGGAGGGAGGAGGAGTGGGGGGTTAAAAATATCTCAGAACCTCAGTCTCTCTCCCGGGCAACTTTCAATCCCATTTATTTATTTATTAATTAAAATCATTTAAGCCACGGAAACAATCTCTGGAGACATGGAGTCTCATTTAGACCTTTTTACTTTTTTTTTTTCCCTCTCTCCCTGCCTGCTTGGAGCATCCTGGAATGATCTCTGCATGCCTCCTGAGGGGAAACACGGTACTAGCAAAGCCAGAAGCAATTTTCAGGCTCTTGTTTGGCCATGAAGGACCCACAAGACAGAGCCTGGTTTTCCAACTTTTCTGTCTGACTACAGCCTATGATATTAGCCCTGAAGTTCTGGTTCCACTGAAGTCAACAGCAAAAAAGCTATAGCTTCCCTGAAAACAAAATTATAGTCAGTGCTTCTCAGCTTCAAAGATGGCCTCAGAAGCAAGAGATAAACTCTGTCCACCTTCAGCTACCCCTTGAAAAACAATCTTGAGGCATAACAGCATTAGGATAGTGGAACTAGGTCTTGGCTGGGAAATAAAATAGAAAATATAACACCTAGGTTCAAAACACAGCGTGACTTCTTGACAAAGAGTTGGCCCAGCAGCTACTGACAGCAGAAACTAAAGAGCCAATAAAAAGTCAAAGACCCAAGAAGCAGTCCAGTAAATGGCTTCATACATTTAGTTTGCAGCTTCCTAATTCAAAGCTATGACCCTTCTGCATGCCAGTAAACGAGGCAAGAAAACACTGACACAATAGCTTTTGATTTGGATGCTACAGTCACCCACCCCAAAACTGCATTTAGCTCTACCTCAAGTTACCAGCAAGTCTCCAAGTCCCTTATCTCAGAGGAAGCATGACGTGTGGAAAGAAGGGGGGAAAGAGACTATTTCAGTGAAAACACCCTGAACTGGAGTGGGGGGAAGGAAGGAAAGAAGGAGGAGGGTAGTGGTTATCCAAATCCAATCCTGATGTATTCTTACAGGGAAATTAATGAATGGAAATCTGTGCAGGTATTAGCTTAAAATCACTAAGAAACACCACCCAGAATCTAACCCCTCTCTCCAACTCTTTGTTCAATGCCTGGACTCTGACATCACCCCACACCCTTCCTTCAGCCAGGACACATATTTATCCATTTCTGAAAGCTATCCTATTACGGTTTAGCTCCATTCGGCTACAGTGAGTCCTTTTCCAGCCACAGAGATCACTGCATACCTCCAACAAAAAGCTTTGCAACATCAAAGTGCTTTATAAAGTCCTCCCTCTGTCTCCATCTCTTTCTTGTTCTTTCCTTTCTCCCCACCCCCTTCCACAGCCACTCACATTATTCATCATAATCATAAAACATTCATTTGCGCTTCTGACCAATTGGAAGGCCCTCACGGGAGGCCATAAAGGGGGGGTGTCAGTGTTATAATGAATGTAAATGCCAGGTGTTTAAGCTGGATAATGTGCAATTTGCAACTCAAGCAATCTGCACAATAAGCAAACCTAACGTTATGGTACCTGATAGGGGCACGATGGCCATTCAGAGAGAATGAAACATTTTACGACCTCTATGTTGCCCTGATCTCATGATCTAATAATAGTCCAGACAAAATTAGTTCCTGCTATAATGTCTTCGAAAGCTTGTGGGGAGGTGGCTGGGGAGGAGGGAGTGCAAGGAGTTAGAGAGGGGGATGAAAATTATATCAGGTGGCTGAGCTGAAGTTTCAGAGGATCAAAGGGAATTGTGATCTGGATGTGCTATTTAAGACAATAACCTTCTGCTGAAAGCAAGGAGGCCAAAGACAGGTCTTTCATAACTATCTTGCACACATGTATATATTCACACGCAGAGCTGTTCCCCAGGATTTAACTCCTGATGTTATAAAAATAGGTTGATTGTTGTGAAAGGGTTGATTTTCTGGCAGTGCAGTGCTGGACAGCTTGATCCCCCAATGTCTAACAGAGTGTCATCACTCAGAAATTAACTAATCTTTGACTGGAAATAACTGAGGAGTTATTCCAATCTTGCTTCCTGATCCTGGAAGCGAGTTTCATTTCCTTCCTTTCTTCCCTTCAAGACAGGGTCTGGCTCAGTGAGCGAAGGGGAAAAGCAGGTTTCCATCCTCTCCCTTCTTGCTCCCCTGATCCCAAAAGCAAGTTTCATTTCATCTTTTCTTCCCTGTAAGACTGAATCTGGCTCAGTGAGGAAAGGGACAAGGCAGGTCTCCATCCGCTTCTCTCGCCCCATCAAAGAAACCACTGCAGCAGCTGGAAGGGGCACCCCAAGGAAAGCCTCTCTTTGTTTCTTTGCAGTCTGTGCAAAGCTCTTTAAAATGCTGCTCAGACTGTGAGGAACATTGGAAGGAAAGAGAAATGGAAAAAAATAATATTCCAAACAGAGCACTGAAAGCCTCAGAAAGTGTGATTCTCTTCGGGGAATTCGGTTGGGTTTGTTGCTCTAACACAGATGATACTAACACTTCCTTCTCATGGCACAACAGCTCCAGACAGTGCTTACTGTACCCCTACAGAGCTGGAGGGGAGTCAGAGGCTAACCTGCCAGCTAGGGAGAGCTGTCGAAACTGAAGGCCAATCTGAACTCCACCAACACCCCCTGCTTACCCTTCCCTGTCTCCACTTCTGGGCTTTACTTTATCCACCTCAGCCCTGACTTTGCTCCTCTGGGTGAGCCTCATGACATGGGCATGCGTTCCAGCACCCTGGTGCTCAGGGTCAAGAACGTTACTCCATCTAACCACAGCAGCCCCAGGAACACTGCCTGGCCTTTGGACATCACCACTTGTGTTTAGGAAGAAAACCCAACCAACCCTTCCTGAAGGCAGCAAAGCGTCAAAAATCATATCAGAAATGGCAACATGGATTGGATTTTTTTTCCCCAAAGTAATCTCACAGCTCAGCACAGCCTTATGAGCAGCATCCAGCAAGCTGCATATTCTCCAAGAGTCTACATCTATTTAATTTTGTTATATAATGTAGCTTTTTTGTCATTATCATGTGAATCCAAAGCCTGTTGGTTTGGTTTGGTTTCCTTTTTCCTAAACACTTTATGATAGATTCTTCCTCTCTGTCTTTTGTGTTTACTATTGAGTAGAAACTTTCCTGTGTGTGGCAGGCAGATAGATATCCCACCTGCCTGACAGAGCAAGATAGCTGGATTTGTTTCAGATGTTGCAAAGCTAGGTTCACCACTGTAACTGCTGATGGAAAACTGACATTCTGCTTTCAAGAGTTTTCTGGTTTCCTTTTCAGAAAGACCACACTTTCAGGACATTTATACTGGTCTAATCTAATTTTAAAGTTAGTAGTTTTTGCACCAACCCTCATTAACATTTTCAGAGTTTTAGGAGGGAAATGACAATTTAGCCACAAACTCTCCCAAGAAGCTCCCATCAGAAATTTCACACATGCATGAATACTATTGCCAAATTAACCAGCTTGTTTGGGATTGTTTTAGGTTGGTTGGTTTTCGGTTTTGGTTTGGTTTGGGTTTTTTTTCCTGAACCTCTGTGAAATCAGAGGAACAAGCTGAATGCAAAGAAGCATCTGCCATGGGTCTGATGTTCTTACCAGCATCACACTACATTTTATACGCAAAGCTCCTCAAAGTTCCCTCAACCATTTGTTCTTGCTGTGTTTTTCTAAGTTGTGGATCAAGGCTCCCTTCCTTGCAATTTTCCTGTCCTTCCAAAGTCTATAGACTTAGGTCTGAAGATTATTTCCTACCCTATATAGCTCAGCACACCTGCCTTTCATTCCCACCTCAGCTTCCCAGAGGCCTTTCCTCTGGCATTTAACTGCTCTGAGCATACAAACCCTGAGAGGTCAGCTGCATGCCATTGCCCCTCTTCTATTTCAGATGCAGAAGACAGAAGATGAGGCTTTGGCCATTTTATGGTTACAGAGTGATTCATGGTGAGGTCCCATTTCACCTGAACCTCAGGGTGCTCTAATCCTCAGCCCTCTACCACCTGAAACATCTGTCCCAGGAACTACTTAGGGCTTTAGCTAGCCTCTATGAATTTGATAATTTCAGATGACCTGCAAATAATAACATTTACTTGCACCCAGGCATCTCTCTACAGCTCTAAAGACAAAAACTGCAGGGAAAGGTGGAATCACCAAAACTATTCATCATGAGGATTTTAAATTTGAAAGAGATGTCCATTCTGGTGCAGACCAAAATGGAGTTACTTCTTGTCCTTCTTCAAGCTCCATCACAACCCCTGATGATGGAGTCTCCTTCCTGGGTCAGTATCAGGTATCTAATATTTAATGCCAAAGAGATTTAGACACTGAATAGTAGAACATGAAAAAGCTCAGCAACTTCTCTCGTGTTGACCTGTCTTTCAACAACATAGCCCTAAGCCGCTGACATTTTACCAGAAACAGGGATAGAAGGTAGCTTGCCTGATTTTCTGTTATAATTTCCTGGTTTGGATTTTTAATTGCATGCATGTGGGGAAAAAAATATATCAGATCTTGGCAGGGCAAAAATGCCTCTTCAGAACTAAATTCTGCCGATTTTATTTTCTGGAGCAGATGATGGTCTTTGTTTGTAAGGAAAATTAGGCCAAATCCAACATTTTCACAGATGGAGGAGCCTGAATTATTTATCAGAGGTTCAGGATTTTTCTCTCTCTCTCTCTTTTTTTTTTCCCTTTCCCCATAACTGGTAAATAATAAAGTCCAAAAAGGGTGATATTTATTTCAAGTCTGGGATCAACTCCACAACGGCATCTCTCTCCATTTTACTCCCTTCCCTGTTTCTCTCCCTCTCTTCTCTTGGAGGTATTCCACTTGTATAAATAATTAAACATTCTTTGGGCCAAGAAAAAAGGAGGAGGAAAGAAAAAGAGACTGATTTTTTCTTGTTGCAGTTGAAACATACAGAGAAAAAGTTTCATACAATAGAAAACAAACAAAATGGCATAATTTAGCTCGTTCCAGCTGTTTCAACTGAGGGCGCAAGGAATACCAAAGTAGAGACTGATGAGATAATACGTTCCCACAGAAACTTTCCTCTTAACATCTAATCATTAAAAGGTTGGTTTAAGTAATGCATTTAGAAGCTCTGCATTACTTTGTCTTAAAATGTTTCCTCTCTTTATTTACCAGTTTCTCTGTGCATTTTTATCTTCTTTTTCTATGCTTAAAGCTTATAAAAATTATTCTCATCAACTGTATTCATATGACAATGAGTTCCACTGGATTAGAGTCTAGAGAGACACAAATATCCCTGGAACTAGAATAGGGAGCACGTATATAATAGATCTCAAATGAATTATAACAATTTTTTTTTTTTTAACCTATATCATGTCCAAAACCCACAGAAGTTGCAAACTACATCTGGAAGTTTGAAAGAGAGGCAACAATAGGATGAATGAAGGAGAAAAAAAAAAAACAAACAAATGAATCAGGAACTCCTATGAATCGAGGCTAATGTGAATTAACAAGTACTTTGCACTGAAACCTTAAACTAGCATGGAGATCTAGGTTAGAGTCTATTCAGATTACTCACGAGGAATGCTGACCAAAATCACACAGGAAAATACAATCATTATCAGCTTGATCTATCCATACCATACCAGCCTGGAGGTTCTCAAACCTTCTTGAACCCATGCCTATGTATTTAACCATGCCTCACCAAAAAAGAAATCAACTAACCAACCAACCAACCAACCACCACCACTAGCATATAACTGATGCTCTCATATATGGTCAAGACTAGACCCCATTAGCAAAGATCAGTTTCAGAAAGAGGCAGAACTACACAGAGCAAGCTAGAAATATAAAGAAATTGCTCATGCAAAATAGCTTATTTAACTTTAGAACTCTCTCCGTGATTGAAATGGATGCTATACCCAGAAGACAATAGTTTGAGAAAATTGCTGTTATTTCATTTGGTGATGCTTCTTTGGCACTTGTAAAGAGATAAAGAAATGCTGGACTTTCAGCAGTTTGAAGAAAGTATAGTCCCTTGTCTGTACCACAAGAGGGTGACATGATAGTCCTCATGCATACACATAAGTCCAGGCTCTGACAGCACCTCCTGTGAAACACCCAGTAACTTCTTTATAGCACAAAGCAGCAGTAGTAAAGGAACAGTTGTGAGTTGAAGTTTAACAAAGACTTGGCACAACAACCATAAAAACCCCCATCTGATCAGTCTGCTCAAAGTCCTGCAGATGCACTCCTGTCAAAGCAGCTGAAACTAAATTGGTTTTCTCTTTGACAGGCATTAAACCTGGGTTATGCTCCTCTGATCAGTTGATCTAATGGAGAGGTCAATTTTCAAGAAATGCAGTGGATTCGATGGCTAAGGAGATGGGTCATTTTTCATTCAAGTATCTGTCTTTGGCTTTAAAAGAAATTGTTTTACAAGAAAAGTGAGATAAACATTGAAAAGTTTAATGAATGTTCTAACCTCTTTCCCTATAAACTTCAACTCCATCACACTATTATGCTTTGCTTAATCTCAAGGAAATAACCTCAGAAGAAACCACAGTGATGTCTGGACTAATCACAAGCGAAATACAACAAATGTTATGCTTGCCTATAATTCATCAACCATTTCACTTGCACTCCGGAAACTTTTTCCTTCACTCATCTGTTTGCCAAGATCTATTCACTTCCCTGCAGAACATAGAAGGGATGGCTCACTTGGGGATGGGGGAAGCAGGCATCCCTGCAGCGTCAGTCTTTGCTTCCCAACTTGGAAAATTTTGAATCAAAGGAAGAGGTACAGAAAGAGACCTGAAAAGGGTAAAGGTATCTTAAAGTCAAAGCATCTGTTAACTGAGAATCAAGTGCGCTGGGAGTGTAAGCCAGTCTTACAAAATGCTGAACAATCACTACTATCATTACAGCAAAGGGGAGAGGAGTACTGCACAGGGATAGGTGGCAAGAAATCTTTTCCATCTAGAGAACTGTGAGTTCTGTCACCCAGGGATTAGGTACAGGATTTGCACACTGTCACTGACCAAGGAATTTTGGACATACTAATCAAATAATTATTCCATGTGAATTACATGAGAGTTTTTTTCAAAGATACCAGTTAAAACTAGGATATTTTGTTTAACAAGAAAGCTAAATGGATATTCTGAGATCCAAACGACTAACTATTTGAATTAATCTTAAATGAATGTAAACAAAAATTAAAAAAAAAAAGTATAGGTTTTTGAAGTACCCAAATACTTTAAAATAACATATTATAGTTAAACACACATTTTCCCAAGGTTGCCATGTCAGAAATAACTGCGTAGCACTCTTCTGAAAGCATTTCTGGTGTAGCTGACTATATCTAAAAAACTAAAACTTCATGAGATTTATTCTTTGAATGAAATGTCAGTAACAAACTAGAATAAAACTCAGTGTGTAGCTAAAAGGCTATTTTTACATACCATTTAACTGTCACCACTCAGTAATTGCAATTACAATTTACTGTAGCTTTACAGTCACCAATCTGAGATTAAATACTTGGGAAAAGTACTGAATAGACACCCCAAAGTAAATGACCTCTGCCCTCGTTTGCTAATAATTTAGGCATTGAAATGCTTTGATAAAACAGACTGATTCGGGGGACTGGGAAGACTGGTACAATGAAAGAAAAGGAATTTGCTAAGCAATCCCAAGTCGCAGATTGTCACTTAATCATCAAAGGACACATGGGAAACACCTCAAAGGTATGGACTATATGGAAGAGACCTACTGCTGTATGTTATAAATTGTATTTGAGAAACTCTGAGAGCCTGACAAACTTTTTCTCCATATGTATAACTTAACTGGGAACCATATTTTTTGAGGTAAATATAGTATTTTGGAAGAAACACAGGAACAAAGGAGCATTCTGCACACATCAATTTCTTGTAGCCAATTTAACCTCCTCCTTCAAATGCTCACATGGATCAGCACACGAATTGCAAAGGAAGAAACAAGTGAAACCCTATCAAAACACTAGCCCACTGCTGGGGCGATGATGATAAAGAAAATTAGGTGACATAATAGAGTCCATCTGGTTAGGACACTATTGAGAAGTGTTTAGATACAGCAACGAGGAGATAAGAAGACTAGAACTGACAAGAACATTGTGGTGGGTAAAAGTATGCTTAGGAGGAATTTATGAGATGAATAAGATATCAGCTTTGGAAATGGTGATACCAAAATAATCCTGCTTGCAAAGCTCAGAATCCAATCTATCTTAGAATCCTTGGTGTTCCACGGACACTCCTGCTTCTGCCTACAGCTCAGCCACTGCCCTGAAAAATTAGCCATCAGCACTGGTCCTGTGCAGCTCTGCTTTACAACAAGTGTGAAATCAGCATTTGGATTTGAAAGCCCTGTTCCAAAGCACCCGAAATTTGCATCTGCAATTTTAATTGACAGAGACCCTCAAAAGGAGGGAGCTATGCACAGCCTGCCAGGTACACAGTGCCTGAGAGCCAGTGTCAAGATCGACATATTTAGCTTGCCTGAAGAAAAAAGAAACAAACTAGAACAGAGTTGATAACTGTTTCATGAATGAGTGTAACGTGTTGTTTTAAAAAGATGCTGTCAGAAGAAAGATACAAACAAACCAACACATGTTATTGAAGGGCAGTTGCTATTATCTGGGCTATTAGCAAATGTAAAAAAAAACTATTAAAGCAGAAACAGTGTTAGAAATCTCATTCACTTTTCAGCATTAACACTATTTACTGCATCACTCTTAAACTGGAACAGAGAAAAGGGACTAATCAATTTTCTGTCCTAGTCCTAGTACTGTTTTTTTAGCAATGCCTGAAACAGTGTGGTTTTGGATTGTATACTCAGAGCTTACAAACACAACAGACATGATCTCAACAGAGAAAAAGTGTTGTAATGGATGCGAGCAGTTTAAGAGGACGCTGGCAACAACATCAGGCTCAGTTGATGCCATAATTTCTGGGATAATTTAAACTTTCCTATAATTTATAGTTATTTTTTATTTTTCAGTTCCATTTAAAGTGTCCAAAAATGATCAGGACTCTGGTGTGTGCAAAATGGTTCCCAAAAGAAAGCATACTCCCTCCCATTCACATTGTCTAGCATATAGCTAGACAAGATAACTAATGAATTTGTGAAGACAAATACCACCCTTCTCCCTAACTCCTCAATTTCATAAAGTTCTCCTGTCTCACTCAGGGCTCCAAAAGTAAATCTGTAGCACAGACAAAACCCAGCTTCTGAACCTTATTACTTTAGCTAAAATCTCATTGTTTATGCTTTACAGTTAACTTCTGTGGACTTTAGAATGTAGCAAACTAGGTAAGGGAAAGATGAAAAAGTAACATGGCATTTGGGGCACAAAGAGGACAAAACCATAAATTAAAATAAGATTTGGGAATTTTACTGACTTTTTATTTTTAAAGTTTGGAAGTGCTTCTGCAGAACTTAAGTTTGTGTAAAATCATGGGCATTTGAAGCACAGGGTAAGCACTTTAAATGCAAGCCAGAGGAAAGCAATATACCCTTAGTACTATTTCCATTTAAACTGCTTAGCCACACACTTGCAGACATGAAACAATTCTGCTGAGGTCCTCTTGCACTCAGGAAATTCTTCCTGGGTCACTGACCATCATTTAAAGGGCACATCTCAGCCCAGTGTCCAGCGTGAATTTTTCAAATTAGCTTTCAGCTGCTGCCTCTGCAGTACACATGATTGTGCTCAAAAACCCTGAGCTTTTCAGAAAGCCTTTATACCCATTTAAGAGTCAAAACCAGTTCAAGAATATATACTTACTATATTTCACATGCTGTGCAACCACATACACAGGCCCTATAAAAGTAAGACTCCAGCTCCCTTGAAGGCTCTCTATTAGGTTTGCATGCCTTTCTGAGAGAGCTGCTGTGATTCAGCCCAAGTGACGGGGGCCTGATGCAGGAGTCACTGTAATCCCATGGCCTCTATTACATCCAGAAGGTCAGGAGAAATGATGCCTTCTATCCTCAAAAGCCTCTGAGTCCTTAATATTGAGGCAGGCATGGGAGAACCTTTTGCAATGGTTGGTTCAGATAAACATCCTAACAGCATGATAGTGTTGGCTTAACCCCAAAGCTATGTCAGCTGTTTCTACTGTCCAGAGACCTTTGTGTACCAGGGATGTGAAAGTCCTGCCAACATCAGAGGCATTTACCACAGAGTCCGCCTCGCCGTCCCTCCTTGAAACTCACCTTTGCAGTGACACTTCCAAACCACTCAACGCCCATGAGACAGCCAGTGTGCTACCACTGCAACTTCCCAACCAAATCATAATCCATTCTATATTACCCTGCTCTCCCTCCATCTGTTTGCTGTGGCCTCTCTCAGGCGTTCACATCTCTGAGCAGTTCAGGTCAAGGACCATCTTTCCATTTTGCATATGGTAAGCACTAAGTACTTCAGGTCTTTTACCTTCAAACAGGACCTTCTGCTCTCATGGCAACGCACACTATAATAAATCACCAACGACAACAGTCCTGAGGATTGGCCCAATTATTGAATAGAACTGGAATAGCCCATGTCAATTTCGAACCCCTTCAGGTTATCCACTCCTTACTGGTTTACCACAGCACAGCAGATATGCTGCAGTGACACCAGGGCAGTTTCAGAGGCACCCCCCAATCAGAATCATGGCGCATGACTTACAGATACAGACAGAAAACCATCCCTTCTCCTGCACCATACCCTTGTACTTGGTCCCTTTGAACATCGCTTCCATCAGGTCAGCACAGTCAGGACTAGAATCCTTGTTCTGTGCCAGGAGAGAATGGAAAAATCCATTAAGTTACTAACGTGGATTTAAAAATAACTTTACATGTATTTCCCCCCACTAAAAACAACAGCAGCAATAAAACCCACTGCTTTCTCATTTCACTGTCAGATGTGTGATAACCTGCAGCACCAGCTAGTGTCCTCATTTTTCTTCTTCCTTTAATTAAAACAAAACAAACCTCTTTGACCATCAATGATTTAAAAAGAAAAAAAAAAAGTTAGGAAATTACATTGGAGAGGTTATTTTATCCTGTTCCAGTGCACTTAAAGCTCCATTTTCTCTAGAGGAATAAATTAAATTAGATATAATTCTTGTGTTTGCTTTAGAAAGATCAAGTGATGGCTTAAATCAGATGTTAAGAGGGCATCATCTTTCCCCAAAGTCCTTTAACTGGTATCCTCTTCCCTGCTCTACGTCAGCCCAGCTCTCTTTGCCCACTGCAGAACAGATAATACCTTTCTGACTATTTCACTTGCCTACTTTGATCATAACCTCTCCAGAGCAGGATCCATCTCCTACATATTTGTACTGCATCTAGTTCAGCAGATGTACCTGCATGAAAAACTTGGTGTTTCCAGATTTTTGCTGGCATCCCATGGAAGGATTACCACTGTTAAATTTAAGGCATAATCAGGTATTTTTATAGCATTGCAAGATATTGAAGCAATGGGTTGCTATGGGACCTAATTTGACTTTCTGGGAAACCCTGTCCACTTTCTACTGTATGGACCCCAAGGACTTGGCCTTATATTACACACACAGATGCCCAGATTTAGGAAAAGGTGGTAAGTACATGAGTAAATACTTCCCTCTTCAAGACAGTATTTAAGTACATCCTTGATTTCCTAAATTGTGCTGCTATTTATAAGCAGAACTATGCTATCCTTGTAATTTAGGTTTCCTTTTTTCTCCTAAGCCCTTTGTTTTATTGTCACTGCATGTGCAGAGAAAGGCTTGCAACCTTAAAAGTATAGAGTGTCTCTCCTCTATTTCCACATTTCAATCTCATGATTTTTAAACAAGTCTTGTGATTTTAATTTCCCTGATACTATACTTGCTTTCCAAGCCTGGGGTTCAAACATGCTGCCTGACAAACAAAGCTCCAGCCCAGGTTCCATGGTGGACCTACCAGTGAGCCATTCAGTAGTAGCACACTTAAATCAGCCACAAAACAGGGCTCCCAGAGTGCAAGGGGACACATCGGACTTCTCAAACTCTTCTCCTGAGCGGGCATAAAATTGAGTCGTGTCCACTTGAGGGTAGAAATACTGCCGGGTCTTTTTCACAAGCATGCCCCAGTGATTGGGAACAAATTCTTTCCTTTCAGTCTTATCCCCCTGGATTCTATGCATGGGGTTATGACTATAAATATTCTAGGGACTGGGAATTAAGGGCTGACGTAATGAGAAGGAAGCCAAAGAAAATACATTTTAACTAGCAAGGACAGTTGCTTCTCCTCTTTCTGTCACCTTGTGGGCTTTTGCTATAGAAGAGATATTTTATTTGTATTTAATAAAGCCCAGCGGTAGAGCTGCTTATGAATCAAGCCGCATCACGCATGGAGCTAGAAAAAATATATATTGGGATTTTCTAGCTCGCTAGAGTTATTAATCTGGCTCAAAGCCTGCAGTAGGATTTAATATATTAAGTGAAATTGCAGGCCTTTGCCCCTGTCTTTTCGCTAAGACAACAACATACATACGCCATATTAGATTCCATTTTTTGTACATTTCAAATAAGGAGTGGATTAAATAATGAATGAGATTCCCATTAGCTTGAAATTTTGCTTATTTCAGGCAACCTCCTCCTCCCCCAGTCCTTTTTTTTTTTTTAATCAAAATGACTCCACAGTGGAATATTTTTGCATTGATTTGGAGGGATTGTTTTAAGTGCTCATTAAATTTGCATTTACACATCTGACAATACTTTTTTTTTTTCTGTCCCAGACACTGAACACTGCATTAAAAAAAAAGAAAAAAAAAAAAGATTAAGAGAAACCCACCCTGCTTTCATCTTGAGTCGTGTGAAACATTTCTCTGGCAGAGTGTGTAAAGTTCAGAAGATCTTTGGGATTCCCCATTACTTGACAAAGTCAAGTGAAAGACTCCAGTGTGGCTTTGGCAGGTATCAGATGAGGGTCAGTGTTATTGATATGAGATGGAGAAGACACCAGTGCTTTCCATCCTATATACTCCTATCAGACTTATATCGGATTGTCCCTTCCAAAGCACATTCTGGTATTGACACCAGGATTGTGACATGCCCACCTCAGGCCCTCAGGTTCTCAATTACTGGTTTTCCATCACCCTACTAAGAAGATGTGTTCCCCTGGCTGGTGTTAGGAAATTCCTGATAAGTTCAGTGAACACTAATATAGAGTTTTGTGGTGAGTTGATCCCAGTCTGCAAAGCAGCGATGCTAGCTTCCCATTCAGCCAACTAAATGGCAAGTTTTCCAATGTTATTCTGCATGCCTCTGCCACAAGAAAGCCGCATCTTGTGCTTGAGCTGCCTAGAAAAAAGTTCTACCAATCAGTTTGTCTTTACAAATGTCAGCAATAGATGACTAACAACTGGTTTGCACAACACTCAACCAGGCAACACAGCTAATGCCTAGACAAGCTACTGCTAGAGTACCAGAACTATTTACACTTAGGCAAGGATTTTTACTCACCTCTACTTCACATATTGGATGGATAACTTTTCCTTCTCTACACTAAGCCTTTTCTCAAACAGCAAGCCAGGCTAGAAAGCAATACTTCCCTATTGCCTAGAAACATTGGATGCCAGGATCAGCTTGCCACCATTTACCCCATCTAGCTATCAAAACGCTACATAAGGATTTATCATTGTTATCGTACCCTTAACAAAATTCTCCTGGCGTTCAGCTGAAAACTTCCTTTGCTTAATTTCTTACTACAATTTCTAGTAAATCTGCCTTTGTACCATCATAACCAGTTCATCTCCTGCCTTGGAATTTACATCTTGCAAAAATACAGAGATAAATAACACATACCCTTCCTCCCCCTCCTCTCAGTTACCCCTAGATGTATTTGGTTCTTTTAATCTCTCCTCATAAGTCAACTCTTCACTGCCCCTTCATCATTTTTGTGGCTCTTGTCTGAACTCCCTCCAATTTGCCCGCATCTTACTGGTGAGAAGATGTCAAAATGAAAACATGGGATGAGCTGCTTTTTACTATAAGTACTGTAAGCTCCCCACTGACAAGGATCACTCCATACCCCATGGGGCAGGTATCCTGGAGGGTGGTCCCTCCATCATAATATTCAGCTGACAAGAAATGGTGCTCTGATAGTTCATGTGAAAATGAAGTGGCTGGGAAAAAGAGGAGTGTTTTCTATGTCAAGATTCAAAGTATTAAAACATTGATGTACCAGAGAACATATTTTCATCAATATCTGACTCAAACAAAAAAAGGTGATCTAGTGTTAGGAATAGGAATTAATGTGTTACTTTAGGAGACAACAGGACCTATACTCTGTTCCTATCTTCTCCCCTTAAATTCCCTTTTGGTCCAGCACTGTGAAACTCAGTGACAAGAAAAAGGTCCTGAGTGGCTGTATTTCTCTACATTTTAGGGAACTGGAGGCTTGGTTCACTAGAGCAGATAAAGCACTGAGATCCCTAGGCAGGCGTGCAAATCCTTTCTTAGCTATTGGGATATACTGGCTTCTCTCCGGCTGCTTAAAGAACAAATGCAGTCAGCACAGTAATGACCTACCACCCAACACAATTGTATATTTTTACTATTGCAATGTCCTCAAAATATTCCTTTTGAATCAGAAAATCTCTGTGCTGGGTGCTGTACAGACATGGCACAGAGTAAACAGCCAGCTGCCACTCCACACACATTCCAACTCTGTTTCAGCTCAGTGCCAATAAATGGCAGAGGTGTATAAAAGGACAGTTTGGTTCGGCTTGAAAATCAGTGATTTCCGCATGGTTTCAGCTGACTGTGGTTACTTGAGTTTTATTTACAGCAGTATGAGAGCTTTTTAATTGTGCAGGAAATAAAACACCAAAGGACTCCTCCCCTCTATCTCTTTTTTTTGCAGAAGAAATATTTAGTTTGCAAATCTATCCTGTAATAGATCCTTTCCACTTTTATTTTTCCACCAAAAGATATACTGGTTATTTACAAACACAATTAAATGTGGAGAGGAGGGACTGTAAATTGCAGGGAGTCAAGAGGAAGGTCTCCCAGCCAGGCCCAAATTTAAAAGCTGGATTCAGCAAATATAAAGTGTGGCAGTTCCCATGCACTTTAGTGCACAACTGCTTTGCAGAAAGGAATAGGGCAAAAAGCACGAAAAGTTCGGGGAAGTCAGGACACCTGGGTTGTTTTCATATCCCAGTATCTGTGTGATAATTTAAAGTCATTTACCATCCTTGGTACTCAGCTCTTCTGCCCCTGAAAAGCCAAATCTTCCCTCCACAGAATTTCTGGGAGGTGCATCACATATACTGTAGCAGGTAGGGTGAAAAGAAATAAATGCCCTGTGCTTCCCCGCCTCTCTCTCTTCCTTCTTTGCCCAGATGGGGACTTTGTAAGGGTTTGGATACATTCAGAGACATAAACCACAGAGCAAGGAGAGGATTTATTTCTGCAGCTGGGTTAAACTTCCTGAATGGCCAGGTGCCTTTTGGGATCTTCATGTTTTTGCCCTCTCCTAGGGTGTCATAGCAGACTTACACCCACAGTTCACAATATTGTTTAGATCAGAAGTTCCCACACACTTCCCCTGATGACCTACTAAGCTGGGGTTTCCTAAAACTGTCATTTGGGAACTGCTACTCCAGCGTTTGTGTCATGGTGAATAAAAGCCTCCGTAGTACACTGGCCAGCAAAGAAGCCCATTGTGCACTGTGCTTTCTTGAGTCCCAGTGCTCACTCCACTGACGGGCATTGCCCAGTTCTCTCAGGGCAGGCCAACTATCAAAACCAAATGTGTCATGGTTTTGAAAGTAAAACCCAGGACAATCTGGTTAATATCTATTAGCCTGAGCCAAAGAGACTGGGGGTCTGGGCAAAGCATTTCTGAGACGGCAACTGCGGTAGCTGAAGCCAGTCCTTTTTCAGAATAACTCAGCAAGAGCAGTTTGGAAATCTAAATCTTCTGATGGATCTACTCATAGACTGCTGGATTCTAATTATCCATCAATTAGATATGTCTGGTCCTGCCTTGCAGCTGAACAGATACTCTTTCAAGGTCTCTTCCAGCTAGTGCACTGTACTAGTATTTTTTCTCAGTAATGACTATCTGTGATGTAAAGATGATATATAGAGCAAAAAGGGATCGACAGACATAAAATAATTATTTTTATTTGAATGGGAGTTGGGAAAAAGGTCAGTGGGAGCAACAAGGTGAGGGGAAGCTCTTTCTTATTGCAGATTTTGAGCAAACAGCTTCCCTGCATTTCTTCCTTTTCTTGCAGAAAAGAGACCCCTTTGCAAAACTCAAAGGCAGCAGAACTCTTTTTGTAAGAAAACAGGAAACGAGTGATAAATATGGCTCAAAAGCAAAGGAGCTGAGCTGGCAACTACTTACAGATTGTTCAAAAACTGCTATTCACCCAAAAGAAAGAGATGGGAGGAGGGTGGGAGTGGGTGAAGGGGGAATCCACTGAAATGAAGACAAATAGATAAAAGTAACTGTCATCTGCTTTCATTCTGAGCTCATGATAAGCTCCCGTTTCAAACTCCAGTGCCCCACACTACCAGCTTGTTTTTCACTTTAACCCCAGAAAAAGTACTGCTGTCAAAACCCCCACTGCTGCAGCACCACAGCCTTGCTGGAACATCCCGCTCACCGTGGACAAGCTTTGTTTGCTGTAAGACTAGGACAAGAAAAGACATGGCTCTTCTGACATGCTCTGGGGGAGCTCTGGTCATCCCCCTCTGTGCCCGGGCCCCTCATTGTCCCTCAGTCCTTTGTCTGGGGAAACAGGCAAGCCAGGGATCCCTCAACCTGAAGCAGGGAGCCAGTCGGCACCCAGTCATGCTGGTGGTAGCAAGGCTTGCAGTGTTATGTTGCTCCTGACTTGTCCATATGGATGTCCCACCAGCATTGTCCTTGGATTCCCATTTCTTGGCTGGAGGAGAACTGGTGGGGAGCAGTGATGGAGAGGGTGGAAATGCATGCTTGGAAAGGATGCTCCAGAGGGGTGCTGGGACGCAGGCCTTGGGGTGAGGCTGCATCTGGGGTACTGCCTCCCCGTTGGGACCCTCTTCTTGTTCATATTAGGTTATACAATCCATGCTGTCTGGTACAGGGTTCACCACCCTTCCTTAATCTTGTCCAGGGAGTATCTGCACTTTTCACATCAGTGTTGTGTTCTGAAGTGTAGGATGAAGTATGCTGTACCACAGGAACAAAAGTCGTCATGACTACAAACAGTACCTGGAAAAGCTGCGGGCTGGGACTGCTGGATTTCTAAGGATGCATCAGTTCAAAGCTTATAGGGAGCTGTAACCACTGCCCTTCACAGAGATGACACAATGGGCAGAACCATTCATTTGCCTGCTGCACAGCCTCTCATTATACCGCTGATCAGTTACTTGGTGGTTGCTCATCACTGTGTTCAGCAAGTGGCAAGTCACTCCCACTGAGTTCTTATAAAAATAATTTCAGCTTGAATTTGGAAAGAAAAATATATTTAGCTGTAACACTGACAGAGAAGACTCTAAACACAGGAATTTTTTAATTTTTTTTTTTTTAAAGTCAAACTGTGAAGTTCACCGCAGACTTCTTCCAGGATGTCCTTTCAACCTTCTTTGCCTCAGTTTTCCCACTCAAGCGCAAGGGAAGTAACAATTTCCACTATCTCCCCAAAGTCTTAGCAGCTTCAGTACACTGAAGATTATAAACCCTAAGGAAATATGCTACTCTTTTCATCAAGCTGCACATTTTTTTCCCTTCTTAAGCAAAAGGTTTCATATTTTCCAATACCTTGAAATTTTCAGATAGCTTTGTAGTACTGAAATATTTTATGATGTGAGAATACCTCATTACCAAGTGTTTCTTGTTTCCACAAAGAAAGACTTGGTGGAACCACAGACAGAATATATCAGTGAAACTCTGTTGATATCACTGTATAAATAGTCAGACTGTTACACACAGGGAACACTTGGCCCTTTGGATCTAATCACTGCAGTTTTCTCTTACCCTGACTCACTTTTGTTTAAAACACACCTTTGGAGGTCCTGTAGGGACCCCGCTTGCTGGATCCCTGGTGGAAAGTTGTCCTGCTTTTAATGAAGTGTGAGAGTAGCTTCTTCCCCTGCATGCTCCTCTGTTATTTGAAGCTCAGTCCCTGAGATCTTTTTAGATCAGACCCAAAGGAAAGTATGTCACCAGGAGGAAAATTTTTGCACACTTCAAAACACCCTATAACATTATTTTTAATCTCTGCAGAAGGGTTAAATGGCTTCGCTCTTGAATTCAAGGTTCCAATGCCTGTTTATAAAGGCCATCATAAATCTGCTACAATTATCAGTTTCTCATCCCAGAGCAGCTTTGTCAGTCTCTTCATGGCTCCTTCGCAATGAATACTGGATTCAAGTTCACTCTTTGCCATAGTAGCACTCAGAATATCCAAAAAATGAGGATGAAACAGTGACAACAGTAGTGCTAATCTCGAATAATGATTCTTCAGGCTCAGCACCTACTTCAGACAGAAATCAGGATGTGTTTGTGGATGAGGGACAAGTAAGAGCACAAGTCAAGCCCTCCCAGCCAGAGCCTCTTATCCTCTGGATATAAGCAATTACAGAAATTTCTCAGAAATAGGTTATGAGGGTGATGGTATCTGAGATCACCATAGATTCCTTCACTGGAAATTTGCCTAGTACAAATTTGCTTAGTATTCTATTTATCTATTTATCTATTGATTTATTTTTACGTCCCACTCCAGGAATACTTTTTGATCTTCACGATGTCCTGCAACTTGTTCCACATTTCGATTATTCCTTGGTCAAGATCTCTTCTTTTCGATAGAGCAACTTCTGCCTTATATTTAAATCTTAATGTCTATACTACAAACTCAAGGCTGACTGTACATATCCCAGGTCTTTCAACAATATTGGTATTTTTCAGGGACACCACATTTTCTTAAGCTATGGCATATCCTCCATATACTGTGAAAGCTTTGGAAATAGTAATTGCTTTCTCAAAGTATGAAGCTAAACTAATGAAGCTTGGCTTGCTACAGATTTGTATCTTAAGCCTCCCATGCTCTCCCATCTCAATAATTCACCCTCTTCCATAAGTTCAGCTATGTCCCAAATACTGCGGGCTCTGTAACTAGCACAGGGTACTGTGAATGCCAGTTGCATTGGCAGGTACACGGGTGCAGACTGGACAGCTGCTACCCTGGCTGAACTCTGCCCACCATCTCATCAGCGGGGAAATGAGCTTGTATCCCTTTTCTCAGCCAATTTTTGCACAAGTGGTGGAACTGCAGTTATTGTCAAAACTTTCATTTTTTTATTTTTTTTTTTAATCTAGTTGAAACCAATCAATAAGTTCAAAAATATCGTGGGGATGTACAGACAGAAATGGGGATTGTGTGGAAGCAGGTGAAAAAAACAGATGTGGGTGGGCTGTGTGACTGAATAAGCTGTCTTTTCTTTGGAAACAAAACTAAAAGCATCGCTCAAATCCAAGCAAACTGAAGGTTTGCCTCAATCCATTCTTCCCGCAATACCACTCCACAACTAGAGCCAGTCCGAGCATTTGCTGAACGCGCTCATATGTGTTACAGGCTACTGCAGCTCTGCAAGAGACAGCAAGAGGGAGCAGAGCTCTAGCCTTTTCTGCAGGCTGGGACTAGCCCCTCACACACTGCCTCTCTGAGGAGCAAATCCTTCCTCCTCCTTATGCATCTGGTGTGTCAGATGTCCCTTCTCTACACCCACTGTTATTTCCTACTGAAGAGGGAGAGCAGAGATGAAACTCAAATGACAGCATGCAACCTTACCACAAGGGTCCATCTACAGTGGGCTGGGAAAGGACACATCTCCTTTCAATGTTCCCAGCTACGGAGGATTCTCCATCAGTGTATTTCCATTTTTAATTCTTTGTGTGGGTCGGTATTTGGGTGGGTCAGTAAGGAAAAGAAGGGGTGTGAAGAATTTAATCCTGTCTGTTTGCCAAAAAGCAACACAAAATCTGCTCTAAACAGAAACAGACATATTTAAAAATAAAATGAGAGAGAAGGAAAGTAAAGAAAACTGGGGGGGATCTTTTTCACAGCTACTACTGATGATCAAGTTGAAAGGACTGCATGAAAAAAGATCACCATCAAGAAAGAAGATTTCAAGCTAAGATACTGAGTGGTCTCAACACCCGCCATGCCCAGTAGTAGGATCTCATAACTTGTCCTTCTCTGAGGTTCTGCTATTTGAGATATTTCTTTGGGGTCTAAATATGAAAACAATAAAAACAGGTGATTATGGTGATAAAGATGGATCAGGAGAATCCTTGTCCTTAAATACTGAGCTGGACTATAGTAAGGAAAGCAGTATTATCCCCACAGTGGTTCTGTTTGTACCCCAAATCTTGCCTCATTTCCTTCCACAGGTTTAAAGCAGCAGCTTGCGTCCTTTACAGGTCTCTCCCTCCCTCCCCCGCTTGCAAAATTACAGCTGGAATCAGAAGGTCCCATTTCAGATAATCTCTGCTTCTGCCCTCCTTCCTCTTAGTCTTTCTTATCCCTTCTATCAGAAAGTGTAAAACAATGGCCCTTTAGGTCAAAATCTTTTGTTTAAATCTCTGAAAGATGAGACTCAAAATGGATTTTAAAAAGGTCAGAGATCTAAGCTTCCAATTCTCTGTGAACATGAAAAGCCTGAATTCGCTCCAAGACTCCACTGAACAGAAAGACACGATGGGAAAAAATTTACATGGAACTGCTGTTCCTGAATCTGCTTTATCATTTTCCACCTCTTCCCCACTTAGAGCCTCCATATAAAGGCCACAGCAGCTACCCTGTGCAACTCACAAAAATCAATAGAGAACAGAGAAATCTGTATTCTTCCTTTCCATGATGCACTCATTCTCTTTTTCTCTAGTGGCAATGCAAAATACTCCAGAGGTACCTGTCCTTAAAGACAGCTAAAGTCAGAGGGAAGGGGAGGGGGAAAGAAAAAAAAAAAACAAACTGAGAAGAAAAGATAGGACAAAAATAAAATTAAAAAAAAAAAGCTGGAATCATTCAACAGGGAATATATTTCATAGATTTTAAAGGGTTTGAATCACAAGTGTACCTGATTACCACAAAATACATCACTCACTTTAGAACCAGATTTACCCACACAAACTTGGTGTTCTTTCCCTGTTTATTACTGTAAGTTATTGCCCTCTGAAACGCTGACTCATGAAACTTAGCTTATGGAAAATATTCTATACGTTAAGGCAGCAAATCCTCACACCATCTCCGCTGCTGCAGTTCATGTCTCTCCTACTACAAGTGTCAGCCAGGACATAAAGCAAGGGATTTGGTACTCCTTGATTCTTATTCTTGTTTCTAACACTAATGATTTATGTGGTATGGGGCACAATACTCTAAATTAGACTTCTCCTTTATCTACCCACTTGTCTATAAAATGAGAATTGAGCTCCCAGTATCCTCAAAACCAAACATTAAGACATACTGAACTACCTCCCTCCAAAAAAAAAAAAAAAAAAAGAAAGAAGAATTTCTCTCTTAATAGTAAGACTGTACAGGTTAGGAATTTATTTCTATAAGAGACGTGAAGTGGAAACTCAGCATTTATATAATCCTGCTTGTATCAGGTGAAGTTTTATGGAAGGCCCAAATGTCATCATGCAGGTGAAAAATATTTAGTCAGAAAGGGAGAGGAGAAACAGCAAATCTGAAAGCCTATCCTCAACAGAGGAGTTGCCAGGTCTCAACAGTTAATGTTGTCAAAAGTGCTTTAGAAGCATCTCAGGAGAAAGGTGTAAAAAAGTGTACAATGGTTGTTATTTGCTTTCTGAAAGCTAAATATCACATTTTAAAGGCCAGAAATGCATGAGTCCAGAAGGGTTTAGGCACCAAGAGAATGTTTCTTCCAGCCAAGCCCAGACAGACTAGAACTGGGAAGACTTACTATTTACATCTACTTTACAATTAGGCAACAGTACAAACAAAACAAAATACTACAGCTTGCCTTAACTCAGTGCTAAAACTGCTGGTCCCAATCCTGGTTGGTCTTCCTGCACATACTTAACTTAGGTTTCATTGAGTTCAAAGGGATTACTCACGCATGTAATGTTATTCATACGAGTGAGTGCTCACTGGATCTGGGGAGGGGGGGAACCACCCTTTTCAAAGATTCAAAATATTCAGCAGCCTTTATGACTGATTAGTGCTCTGATTTACTTTTCATTTAATATCATCCTGCCTTTCTTCTTCAGATTTTATAAACATGCACACAGAGGTCAGAATCTGATGATGTAGATTTCAGCAGGACCAAACCCAATAAACTACATGTGAGAGTATCGGCTCAATTTTAATTCTAGGCCAACAAAACCCAGGAAGCCCTGGAAATCTGAGAGAGACCTTCTGAGTGACTTTTAGTCACATGGGGTCTGGATTAGGTCTGACTGGGAAATAGATTTTCCCATATACTTGAAGAGAAAGAAAGATTGAAAAATAACATTTTAATTGGATTCAATATATGGGAAACATCAATTTTTCATTGAAAATCAAAATAATTTTTTTGGCTAAAGGCTGACTTCTTCTCCATATTCCCCTTTTAACTTGTCAATGTTAAATCACTATTGTCAGGGAAAATTTTCACAAATATGTTGCTAGGTCAAATACCTACTTACTCCCAAACACAGCTCTCAGAAAAGGTTTTTGTTAATCCTTATCTGGACACAACTTACGAATAACTCTCTACTTTCTTTTTGAGGACCTCTTTCCAACTGATGCCTTTTCTGGTAGGAAGCTGGAAAAATCAGACTTACCTCAACTTGCATGGGTGATCACGGTTTTCTCAAGCATGCCTTGTTGATTTGTCACAGCTGCTCTGTGGTCTTACACAGGTTAGGAATAGTAGAACACAGACTTTTTTTTTGGGGGGGGGTAAGAGGTACTGTTTCTAATGTATATTTTCAAATGAGCTTTCTTTCAGAAATATGGGAAAATGTCACTGGTGGTAAACCTATTCGGTGCCACAGTCAAAGAAGTCCTCTACCAGCACTCAGAATGTGATGGTGGTATGGGCCATCTTATAGTCGACAAGGGGTAGGTCTTCCCAGTGAAGAGGCAGTTGGGGTTACTGCCTCTTCAGAGTGTGCAATCCAGACAGGTACTCACACACACTTTATAGGAGCTTAGCTGAACCAATCATGTTCTCCACAAGAAACACAGTTTGTGCACTGAGAGCTTTCCCCTAGGAGAACTTTGCACTCTCCACTAACAGTACAGTGAAAGGAAGGACCTCTAATGCTAAGTTATGCAAACACCCCTGCCTGATGCTCCTCAAAATGCGATTTGCCCGGGTTCATGCAATAAGTCAGTGGAAGCCTACATCTTCCAAGTCCCACACTAGTGCCTTCTCCACAGCTTTATGCTCTTCCCTCTGTTTTAGCTGATGCCCTCTAAACTGACAAGCCCGACTTCCAGAGCCCTCCTGGCCCCTTCTGTCATCCCAGCTGAAAGAAACTCCATTCAGGCTGTCCAACTTGGGCCAGCCCAAGCAAGCAGAGCTCACAGATGGTTAAATGCATTTGACATTTCACTGCAGGGCTTGCAGCAGAAATCTTTGCCTGCTGTAGCCGGAGCCCCGGATAGTAGCGAATCAAGGCTTGTGCCTCCAATGCTGTGTGTGCACACTCTGCTGTGAGTTAATATTATTGGCTCGCCCCTCAATCATGCCTTTTCCAGCTAGCTGCTCCTGTCAAAGCACATCTCATTAGGCCTGAAGGCTCAATGAAATGGAAATTCATGTTTAAATTTAAAAACAACATATTGACCCTGGGAGCCAGTGATGTCTACATTTTTAATAACTTACGGAGAATAAAAGGAGTCTATGTGTATGGAGGAAGGGGGAGGGCTGGGTGGCAGGAGAAAGAGGAAGCGTAGATGTGGAGGGAGACAAAGTGGACAGGGTGAATAGCCAGCCAAGGACTCTGGACCTCTGCACCTCCATTTTCATTTTATTTATCCCTCTTGCTTCATGAAAAAGAGTTCAGGCTTTTCTTACAGGGGCATTATAGCCTAAGCAGAGCATGTCCATTAATCGGATACTAAAATGAGGAAGGGAGAAGAGCATTATCTAATGCAGCCTGTAGGTATACATACATGCATACCCATCTGCAGGTATGTGCACACACGTGTGAACTCTTTTCCCCGAGCATCCCAGTGAGATGTGTTTTATTTGTACAGAGAAGTAACGTGCTGCAGAGAGCGAGTAAACACAGAGCGTTTTGGAGGAGGATGTGAAGACAGCACGCTGCATGTGACTTGCCATGTGGCACCAACCCCAGCCCCCTACGCCTCGCTCCAACGTCATTCCCAGTGAGACACGCACAGCTTCTTTGCTCCTTACACCATGCCGGTTAGGTAACCCTGGGGGGGAGGCAGAGACAGCATGACTTTTCCTCTGTGATTACAGGAGTAATGCTCATTCTGCTGGGCTTCAGTGTTCTCTGCTAGCACCCAGGGAGGGGGGAAAGGGGAGGTGGAGGTGGGAGGTCCCCTTATTGTGTGATCACTGTGGACCCCATGGCAGTATTTTTTGAAAGCAAGCAATCTGACAACGTCATCTTGGCTGGCATCCAGCTTGGGAAATCACAGGCTGCACGGATAAACCAGCTCTGGCTCCTGTGTCTCCAGACAGAGACAGGTCGTTGTGTTCCTGTATGGTAGCAAGAGTCTCCTGGTGCAAAAGTACATCTCAGCAGGAGGTGGAATTCAACACTACTCATTTTTGGGAGGAGCTTGGAAAAACGTTTGCTTTTTCATGAACTTTTGAGATCTTTATATGTAATTGCTATAGATGAGAAACGTATGACTGCCTACAAGGGATAAATGAAATCAGTTTCAAGAGAGCTCAGCTTTTTCTCCTGTGCTCCCTTCACTTTCTCAGCACAGTATTTGTAGCATACTGAGCAGTCCTGTGGTGACGTTTCTGGTCTGTAGCTCAGACCTATTCATCTATCTATGTCTGAAGGATATGCTCGTCTGTGTACCAAGAACCTGAACAGAAAAGGACTGAAGACTTCCTGACATACATTGCTGTTCAAAGACGTCCACTGTAATTCAAACTAAGCTCTACACGTTGTAGGCATGTGAATTCCTCAGGTTTTGCTCATTTTAACATGAGATCTCCTATACAGCTTATACTTCTGTTGCCCTGCAAATTACCTGTCCTGGGTTCAGCAGTAGCAGTCATGTTTCTCCTTCTTGGTAGCTGGTGCAGCGCTGTGTTTTGATTTTCGGCCTGGGAACAGAGCTGATAGCGATGTTTTGGTTTGGCTAAGGACTTTGTGAGCCTCATGCTCTGCCAGGGAGGAGGGGAAGCTGGGAGGAAGCAGAGACAGGACACCTGACCCAAACTGACCAAAGAGGTATTCCATACCACAGCACGTCATGCCCAGGAGGTAACTGGGAGTTACCCGGAAGGGCTGGGAGACTGCAGGGTTGGAGGAGGTATCGGTCGGAGCTTGGTCAGGCTGGGGGGTCAAGTTATCGGTCGGTTGGTGGTGAGGTGTTGTATTCTCTTCCCTTGTTATTTCCCTTATCATTATTATCACTGGTGGTAGCAGTAGTGATTTGTGTTATACCTTAGTTACTAAACTGTTCTTATCTCAACCCATGGGAGTTGCATTCTTTTCAATTCTCCTCTCCGTCCTTCCGAGAGCAGGGGGAGGGCAAGAAAGGGGGGGGAAGTGAGCGAACGAATTACCTGACTGGGTTTAAACCACGACATTACCCTACTATCCTTTCTTCTAGACTGCCTACCATTAGCCTTCAGTTCTGCAGTGCATTTTCTGTCTTCCTTCTTTGCAGCTTTTGAATATTTTGATAATTTCCCCCCCGTTTTTCATCCTGACACTGCCTTATTTTTGTTTCATACTTTTGTCACTTTCCAAATGTATTCAAAGACTGTGTTCAGAGTTTAAGGCCAGATTTCTCTATCTCACCCCCTTGACACCGTACACAATTTCCACTCAATTACTGAACACCTTGCTCTTGGCTAAAGCATCTTTTCTAAGAAGGCATCCAAATCTTGATTTGAAAAGTTCAAACAATAAAAAGTGAAGTCATGACAAAGTTCAGTCGCATTCGCTGATTAAAAAAAAAAGCATACCTTATCATTTCTCTCTGGCTTCCTTTCCCAGGAGTTAGTTCTTAGTGTCACTTTCTCTGATAAGTTAGAGAAATTGTGTTGCTCACATTGTCTAAGTTATGAAACTCTTCAGCCCTTTTCATCTTCTGCAAGCCTGCTCCATCTGCCTCACCTTCTCCTTTATGGCTCACTGAGTAATTCTGCGCTGCTAACACCTTTGTCCTGACATCCCAGATAAAACCACAAACACTCACTTCCTGTTCCCCACCACTCAGATGCACTTCACTGAGGTGAAGTGTTTTGCATACAGAAGAACCTATGGCAGTCTTTTAGACTTGTGTTTAGGGGCTGTGAATCCTCTCAGTAGACCAGATACTTTGGAGTCCCTCTGGACAGGAGCCTGCATATCTTACCAAAAGGCAACATAAGTCCACGAAGCTTCTTCTGTATCCCACCCAACTCTAAGGCCTCATGTCTAAGCAGAAAGAGAGGGAGGGGGCAGAAAATCTGCAGGGGTCACATGTGAATATTGTTAAATAGCCTTTGGGCTTCTATTTTATTTATTTATTAAGCTAGATGAGGAGTGCAAAAAGGGATGGAGGTACTTTGTTTCTCAATTTGTGTCTATTATCTATTGAAATTTGACATAATGTCTCCACAGTTCCCCTTAATATTCCACTGTATATAGAATGTGACTAGCTCCACCATCTAATGTGACAGCTTAGGAAGATTAAAAAGAAAAGCTAAACTAGCAGTAGTTGGAGATGAGGAAAAGTAGCACATTTATGAATAATTTCAGCTGAATTCTAACAACATTGCATTCCCTGGACAGGACACATTTATTATCTTATTCACCATGACTACTGCAACATTAGTGATTTGTTACTGAATTAATTATTAATTCATATGAGTGAATAAGGCTCTGTCACTTAACTCTTCAGCTGGTCGTGCCCGCTATATGCTGATTGCAATATTTAACAGTTTTCTCTCCCCTTCAATTATCATCCTTATGTTTACCCACCCTGCACAGCTGTAGTGAAACAAAATGATACTTTCCATTTCAGAAATACATTTGACAAAAGCCACTTCTTTTCCTTTTAATTGTGATTCTCTAACCCACAATGCTCCTCTTCTGACACACCAACTTTGCACCTAAGTGGCCAAGGAGGCAGTCTCAGAAACTGGTTGGGTAAGACTTGAAACCTGTGAAAGAAACTCTTCAAAAATATCAGTGAAATGAAGACACCTTCCTTCAAAAGTTTCTTAGGGTATACCACTGAATTTGCAGGAGCAAGACTTAAATGGCTTGATATGTTGGGTCACTAGGATACAAAGCATGCTACAACAAAACATGTAGATGGCAGATTTTATTCTGCATTGGTGAGATACATGAACAGACAAACTCATGGACTCAACCAAGGCCATGAACAAAAGCAGAAGCAAAGAAACAATACCCACATCATCTGATCTTGTTCTTGCAGCTAATACACCACTGTGTCGTAGTTAGAGAAACAGGAAGCAAAATTGAAGAGCTGGATTGTATTCAAGGCTCTGTCTCTGATTTACTGCCATAGGCAGTGATGGTTACATCTGAATTTTATTACCCATCTGCCTTTAAAAAAAAAGCTAGAAAGAAAAGGGAACATGCTAAAATCTTCACCATATCTATTACAAGCAATTGAAATTACAGTCATTACTTACTCCTTGTCATGTGCAAAGCACAGCCTACTTATCAATGGTCATTAGGTAAAAGGTAAAAATCATTTTAAGAGTAACTACTGTCAATGAAATACATTGTGATTAAGCTCTAGGCTGTGCTTAAACCTTATGTGTATGATGACAGAAGAATGCAAGGTCCAGGACAGAACTAGTTATTATCTCCTATAGTCCACTGGAGCAAGCTATAAGCAACTTATCTCTGCCTGATGTAGGTGGGGTGCACCTCTAGCTGCATTCTTGGTCTTACAGGTCAGACTGTGTCAGCTCAGGGTGGCAAGTAGCCAATCCTTAGCACTGACCAAAGCAATGGCTGTCATACACCGAGTGATGTAAATATAGCCACCTGTCCATTACCGTGACCAACAATGTCCAGCTCTAAGGAAAGGAAGAGGTTGCAGTGCCCCAGCAGTGTTCTTTCATATCCCAGAAGGCTTAAGTCTGTCCATGCTCATCATTCAACAGCAGAATCTTCAGACAGTGCTATAAATGATACGCACAGTCACCAAGCACCCTGAGCCCCATACCAACATGTATGCTGAAACTTGCAGGTTTTGTTTGATGGAAAAGTGGCTCTCACCTCTCAAACCTTTGGGAAGGGTGAAAGATTTTACTTTTTCTCTTTACTCAGCCCTTCTCAGTCTCTCCAAGAAAAGTTTCAGCAGGAGTAAGTTTGAAGACAAGAAAGAATTTTGGTGGAAAACCTATGCCAAGATCTCTCAAAGGGATTTGGGTGTGTTTATTAGAACTTGATTTTCTAGAAAAAAAGGTAGTTTACGTATCACACCTTTTAAAAACATCAACATAAGGCCATCCTCCAACAGTGATGGCTGAAAATGGAGGGCCTTCCAATATTTATCACAGAGGGATTCAGTCTCTGCTTAGTAACATCTTAGCATCTTCTGGATTAACAGAATTACGCAGTAACATAGGTCAGTATAAAGCCTGAGATATAGCACTGAAACAAACAGAGATTTTCCAGTACCTAAATGGGCCTTCAAGAAACCTGGGGAGGGACATTCTACTGGGCATGTAGTGACATAACAAGGGGTAATGGCTTCAAGATGAAAGTGGGTAGATTTAGGTTAGATGTTAGAAAAATATTTTTCACTATAAGGGTGGTGAGACACTGGCACAGGTTGCCCAGAGGAGCTGTGGATATCCCAGTCCTTGGAAGTGTTCAAGGCTAGGTTGAATGCGGCAGCTTGGCCTAGTGGAAAGTGTCCCTGCCCATGGTAGGGGGTTGGAATTGGATGATCTTTAAAGTCCTTTCCAGCCCAAACCATTCCATTACTCTATTAATTGACTTTACTGCTATCACAAATGAAGCTTTTAGGTCACATGACTCACATGCTTACTACCATAGTGTTTCTGTCACAGCATGCTGTACATCAAGGATCAGTGTGAAATAGTGCTTAAAGATTTCCTCAAATTATGCTTTGTAGTTCTTCAATGAGAGACCAGAAAAACAAGATGGCATTTTTAGGGAGGTGATTCTACATCATGTTTACTCATACTGGTACCTGGTGGTGTCAGGTGCTACCATCTGATAAAAAGGTGAACCACAAGAAATAAAGTAAATAGTCTAAATGATGACAGGTCAATTAAAGGATAGAAATTGTGTCTGATTTCATAATCAGAAGCATTATAAGTAACACAGACAGGATTTGTTGACATGTGTAAGAGTAAATATTTGATTTTTATCTTGACGTT
Organism: Pezoporus occidentalis; assembly: GCF_034315485.1. Classification (NCBI taxonomy): domain Eukaryota; kingdom Metazoa; phylum Chordata; class Aves; order Psittaciformes; family Psittacidae; genus Pezoporus; species Pezoporus occidentalis. Next base: position 608,796 of record NW_026913274.1, read on the forward strand.
GTCCTTTCAAGGAAAGTCAGAGAAAGGAACAGATATTACAGAGAGGATACTAATGCATCGGAAAGCAAATGGTTTATGGTTAGTGGTTAGGTAGCCTAGGGAGAATGTCAGCAAGTCACTGTAGTTGTCAGAGAAAGGGACAGTCATGACCCATTCAGTCTACTAAAAGAGATTAAAAGGGCCTTGATTAACCACTCCACATGGCATTAATCTTATGCAGTCACAACCAATGACTTCTGCCCCACACATCCGGAAGTCATACAAGGTGATACACAGGTTAAGATTCATATAGAATCATAGAATGAATCATAGAATCATAGAATGGTTAGGGTTGGAAAAGACCTTTAGATCATCTAGTTCCGACCCCCCTGCCATGGGCTGGGACACCTCACACTAAACCATCTCACCCAAGGCTTCATCCAACCTGGTCTTGAACACTGCCAGGGATGGAGCATTCACAACCTCCCTTGGCAACCTATTCCAGTGCCTCACCACCGTTACAAGAAAGAATTTCCTCCTTATATCCAATCTAAACTTCCCCTGTTTAAGTTTTAACCTGTTACGCCTTGCACAAATTCTCATTGCACTGCTTCAAAGAGCAAATTTGTTACAGTCACATGAGGAAGACAATGGTAAAAGAAATAATACTCAACCCTCCACAGTCCTATTTTGTATTTTGTCCAGAACTGGTCAGAATCTGTCTGCTTATTGTATTTTTTTTTTTTGGTCAAAGTTTTGCCTCTCTCCGTTGTCTTACACCTGCCTCAATATTCTCCAATATTCCAGTTCTTTCTCATTCTGATGACGAAAAGGAGTTATAAGTGTTAAAAGTCATTTGCAAGAGTTTCATTCCATGCTTCAGAAACTGAAATTCACCTCTGTTTTCTATGATTCTCATTATAATTAAAGTGACTGTGAAAGACAAGCAAGGTCTCTGCATCAGCTGAGCTGGCTTGACATGAACCTCAGGAAAACAAAGCTACTCATGGAAAACGTTTGTTTATAAAAGCCTGAAAGGACAAAAAAATGAAAAAAACGAAAAAAAATCCTCCATCATTTAAGACTGCCCATAAATCTCAGTAAGACTGCAAAGTTGCAGCTTGCTTGGTATATTTTATAGACAGAGATCTTGCTGACTTGGCTGACACTAGCTAGGAGGTGGGGGAGGCAGGAAAGTTGAGATTTGGGGTGGGTATACATTCCCATCCATCAGGCGATTGGATTTGCAACTAAAGCTGTGAAAGCCACATCAGATTAACATTGCCAGGGCAGGAAAATGTGAAAATCATCCGTCTCTAATGCAAGTGACAGTGAGGACAGGAAATACACATGTGGGGCCACAGCAGTTCTGGCCATTCTGTACCTTCAGGCCAAGGTGCAGGAAAACACCCCTGTGCAGATCCACACCATTTCTACTACTAGAGCATTTCTTCATCTCTTTGCAGTTGGTGGGAAGCAGGGAGGGAAGGGTGGAGGACAGGACCCAACACCCAACCCTGCAATCTCCCTTCAGCCTCACATCTCTTTTCTTCGGAGCAAGATGCCCCAGTTGTGCTGAGCCCTGTGAAAAAACACCCATGGAGATTTTTGTCCTCCACAATCTCTCATCAAAGGAAACAGCTGAGACTGAAGAATTTAATTCACTTTGGAACTTTGTGTCTTAATCCATAGAGCAATGCTTTCAATCAGTTGTGGGGGGGACAGGGGAAGGCGGCTCTACACCGGCTCCCTGGGGCACAGGCAGGTGGGTGGAGGGCAGAGAGGGAGGCGAGGAGCTGAGCTGTGATCAGTCACGGAGCTCCCACCCAGCCTGAGAGGAGCCAACCAGGCATTACTGCATGCCAGCCTTCAGGAATGCAAAGCAGCTTTTGCCTGTAGGTTGTTTCAGGACAATAATGATAATTAAAAGGAACCCTAAAACACACGCACCAGATGATGACACGGGAAGTGGAGTCTGTGGGTGAAAAGGGAACAGGTCCAACTCCTCTCTAGGGGGCAGATGGAGGATGCGGAGGAAAGAAATTACCTTTTATAAAAAACACACACAACGAAAATCTATGGAAAGGATGAGGCAAGTAAAAACCCCCCCCCCCAAAAAAAAAAAAAAAAAAAAAAAAGAGGGACAGAAGACTTCTGGACTGAAAGAGCAAAGGAGACAAAACTGTCTGAATAACAGACCAGGCTGGATGACTTAGGCAGAACTTCAGGGTATCTAGGAGCTACCTGCATTTACTCCTCAGTCCCTTCACACTTAAGTAGCCTTGCCAGGGCAAGGATCAGGTTGGATCTTGGCACTGAAACAGACAGAAGTCCACTGGGGTGTGGGAATGTGAAATCCAATCTTACGGAAAAGAGAGCAGCAGAATAGTATGTGCTTTATCCCCCTCCTCACCCACACCCTGACTTTATGTCTCCTGCTACCTAATTATCAATGCTTTCCCTCTCTCCTTACAGCTTGGTTCTGCAGAAAAAGGACCAGAGACCAAGATCTGTATGGTACTTGGAATCAGAATCTGGCTGAGGAAACAAAGAAAGACTTTGTTCACATGTGCATATACACACACAAACCAGTCTGCAGACATACAAAACTATTCCCCTCCACCCCTGGCTTAATAAAAAGTTTGCTTCTACTTTAAGGACACAGTTCAGGAAGGGCAGCTGTTGAATCACATTTCTCCACAGAGCACGCAGCTCTGAAACTAAATGTTATCATGAAAATCCCTGTGGGCCGAAGCTGGGAAGGAAAAACAGACTCCTGACCTGCAGTTGTTAAAAATGGCTTTTTGCAGATGAATAGTAATGTGAAGCGCTATCTTACAGAGGGTAAAAAAATAACACTGGGAGCTCAAACTGTGCGTACTTTTAGCACCTTAAAAAATCAAACAAAAAACCCAGCACAGCCTGCAATCACTGACAGAAAGTGGTATTGGCACAGGTCTGTGGTGTGCTGCTCCTCAGACAACCTGACAGCAATACCACAGTTAGAAGTTGTATATTGTTATTCAGACCCTGATGGATCTCTACTGCAACATGCACATGTGGCATGGTGGTGAAGCCTACAGCAATGTGGTGAAAGAGAGGAGCTTGAGCAAGGCAGAGAAGGAGCTAGACCTAGTTCCTCACAAACTTCGAGTGCTCTGACTCAGCCAGCAGAGAAACAAGAGCCTTAAAGGTCTAGATGGGTCACTGCAAATGTTTTGAAGCAGCCAAGCTTAGAAGTCAAAAAAGTGACATCAAGATTCAGCAGCAGCTCAGGAGTATGGTCAAAGATCATAGGTCCAGATGCTGACACAACACCCTGTAGCAGTGCTTTGTCTGCCTCCTCCCCCTAGACATAAAACACCAGCATCTCTCCTCCTTCTCATTGGTCTTCTCAACCAGCAGCTAGGACTTGTGTAATGCCTACAGCAGATCATGTTCTCTCAAAGAAAACTTTGTAAATTATGAAATGTAAGTGTCACTTTCTGTAAAAACAAGAAAGCCAGCTCAGTGTTACTGTAATCATTTGAAATGAGTAAAATTCAAGCAGTAGCAACTGTGTCTACAGTTGTGAGCTGGAAACAGAATCACTGCTTACACCAGGCATGCATGCCTCTGACAATCATACCAACCCTTCCTTGACAGCCTGGGGAAGAGAAGTGACCATCATCCATGGTTTTCAAAGAGAAATCAAGACCCCTGCGGCCCAGAGAGCTATCAAGAGTCTGATCTGAATTTACTGCTGCAGAAGGAGGGGAAAGTAAATGGCGCTTTATGAACTCCATCATTTACTGACTCAGCAACATTGCTTTTGGGGAGGCTGGTGATGCTTTTAAAACCTATTTTTCTTCACACTGTAACGGGAGTTGCATTTGTTTGGCTTTGCTGGCCTGATGTAGCCAGCATCACCAATTAATGCTCCATCTCCCTTGTCCAGATACTGAAAATGGTCCCTTTCGCAGCTGTTTTACTTGAAGCCTTCTGACAACCCCTACAAAGACACTGCGTGGAAACCCCCTGCTTCTGCTGCTCCAGGAGCAGGCTGCTGTAGATTGAATAATAGTAACTGGGAACACACATTGCTACTGGGAGCTTCCAAAGAGCACACAGTGTCCCTCTGCAGCCTGGGTGAGTACAGCCACAGAGAGCTGCAGCAAGCATCCACGTCAGCTCTTCCTACCTCAAACGCTGGTGTAGCACAGTGACTCTGGGTTTCGGATCCTTGTATGACCTCAGACAAACTGATTCACATGGGAATCACCTTCCCTAACTGCAGCCAGACAGAAGTTAGGCTGTGGTGAGTTGACCCCAGCTGGACACCAAGCACCCACCAAAGATGTTCTGTGACTCCCTACCTTGGCTGGACATGGAAGAGAAAATAGAACAAAAGTTTGTGGTCTGAGACAAGGGCAGGAAGAAATCACTCATCAATTGCCATCACGGTGAAAATGGACTTGACTTTGGGAAATTTAGCTCATTACCAGTAAAGTCATAGTAGGATAATGAAAAATTAAACTAAATCTTAAAACACCTCCCCCCCCCCACCCTTCCCTTTTTCTCAAGATCACCTTTACTCCTGATATCTCTCCTTACTCCCGCCCAGTGATGCAGGGGGACAAGGAATGGGGGCTGTGATCAGTTCATCACATGCTGTCTTTGCTGCTCCTTCCTCCTCAGGAGAGAACTCACATTCTTTCTCCTGCTCCAGCATGGGGTCACTCCCAAGGGAGACAGTCCTCCATGGACTTCTCCAGTGTGTTTCCTTCCCAAGTGGGTCCCTTCTATGGGGTGCACTCCTTCAGGAGCAGACTGGGGCGGACCTCCGTGGGCTGCAGGTGGGTCTGTGCTCCACCATGGACCTCCGTGGACTGCAGGGGCATGGCCTGCCTCAACATTTGCTGCACCACAGGCTTCAGGCAAAATCTCTGCTCTGGCATCTGGAGCATCTCCTCCTTCTTCAGTGACCTTCGTGTCTGCAGAGTTGTTTCACTCCTTTCTCCAGCTGCAGTGATCATCACACAAGGTTCTTTTTCCCCTTCTTAACTATGTTATCCCAGAGGCACCATCACCTCTGCTGATGGGCTTAGCCTTGGCCAGTGGTGGGTCTGTCTTGGAGCCAGCTGGCATTGGCTCTATCAGGCAGAGGGGAAGCTTCTGTCAACTTCTCACAGAAACCACCACTGTAGGCCCCCTACTACCAAACCCTTGCCACCTACACCCAGTACATAGCCTGCGCTGTAAGGTAGTAATCTATCTGTTTTCAAAAGTTATAGAGACAGCAACCTCAAGAGATGTTTTGCCACGCTTTTGAACGGGATGAAGACTACACTCTAAATGCTTATTCCAAGACAACAGAGCAGTCTAGATGACTAGCTTAGACTAGATAACATTCCAACTTTTAGGGGGTTAGAGTTAGAGTCAAATCCTGCACCCCTAATCTCTATGCCTCACTTCCCTACTCAGAGAGCCCTTATTTCTACACTCTTGCTTCAGTTCAGTTAATGTAGTAAAACACAACCCTGAAACTGAGATTTTTTAAAGTTTAGGAAATAAAGGTGGATAGGTGCCTATGGCAGACACAAGAAATCATTGCTAGAGCTATAGTAAAAAATTCTGATTAAAACACCCCAAAACACCTTGTGAAGCTGCCTATGGACAAATAGGAGCAACGTGAAGGATGGTTTAATAGAGAGCCTCCAGCTACCACACCTAGTTCTCTCATCCAACTCCTCAATGTCTACGTGAGGCCAAAGGACAACGGGACAAAGATCTTGGGCTTGTATTCATTGCTGTCAAAACTTCATTCAAACAAGAGTCACTGATTATCCACACCCAAAACTTTAAGGCCCAAAACCCGGCCTTGTTTCCAATGGGGCAGGGCACTAACTACTCTGAGCAATGCTTGGACTCTCCATGGCCTAAATACGTGTCCAAAAAAGTTGGTCTTTGCATTATGGCCTCAAGGTGCTAATATCTCCACAAGTTTTGAAAGAACAAATCCTTATTTCTAGTGCCTAGGTATTTATTCATTGGGTTTCTTGATGTTTATCAAAGATAAAGGAGCAACCAAAGCTCCAGGAGTTCGACAATGTAAAAAGCTGCTTTTCCACATGTCTGGAACAATGAAGTCAAACTGGGGCTTGGTTTTTATGCAGGAAGCTAAAGGATGGTCTTTTCCTTACACCAAGATGAAATATGTAGGAACTAAGCATCTTTTAAACCAGTAAAGAAAGTGCTGTCAAATTAATTTCAAATCCAGCAACAAATTCAAAAGCTATTGCATAGGAAGGGGTGGTGGGAAGAAATGGAGAGGAAGGCAAAAAAAGAGCTAAGAAGTGCTGGAAAATGAGATGTTTATTAAGGAGGATTTCTGCAGAGCTGCTGAATTGCCCCAGAAAGAGGCAGGGCTGGAAGAGTTGACTAAAAGATGAAAACCTCAGTAACAAAAGGAAACCGTCTCAAAGCCCCCAGGCAAACCCTGTTCCCCCCATGTATGCTTTCACTCTGAGGAAGGTGCGGGAGCAATCTTGCTGGCTCAGTGCTGAGGGACATGTCTCCTGTTCAGCTCTTCAGGTCCACTCCCACTTAAGCTGCCACAAAATAACCTTGTGCTCCCCACTGTGCCACTGCACAAGGGCTGGCAGGGAAAGGGGCTCAGGGATAATGAATGAAGCTCTGTATTAGCCACAGAAGCACAGGACAGTCAAATGAAAGGGTAAAAGTATGGTCATGAAAGACAAGCAGTCACTCCGACTGTGTGCTGGAGGTAATTACTGCTATATAAATAAACCAGAGGGAAAAAAAAATCTTTTAAAAATCTAATTACCATGCAGCACTGTGGGTTTCAACCTTGGTCAAGTACAGGCAGACCTGATTTATGTTCCATCATAAAATCCTAAGCACGAGGCTGGTCTCTCTCTCTCTCTTTACAATATGAGTCAGGGAATCAGCACAGGACACTTCTCAGAGAGGAGCTGCCTGATAGATGGATGTGCCCATATCTGAGTGGGTCAGCATCTCCAGCAAACCCAGGACTACATGAGTACACCATCTGCGCATATATTTATCACAGTTTTCCCTCAGCAAGATATGGCTGAATAAAAATCTCCCAACCCCCTGTTTCATTGGACTTTCAGTATTTCTCTATACCCTTAGTAATGACACTTCCCTTTGGTGTAGAGCCGTCTTCTTTCACACAAGTTGTAAAGGCATTTCTATGACTCTTACAATTGTCTAGGAAAGGGAAACTAAGGTAGAGGCTTAATTTATCCCTGAGACTTTTGGCTCCTCCCACTCAATCAAGAGTTTTGTGATCTGCTTTTCTGAAAACCTCTATGTGAATGCTTTACCCATCATCCCAAAACAAATAATGACCCAAACTTGGATCCTTATTTTCTGTGCCTTTGCTTGTGGCGAGACAGATTTCATCCAAGAAGAGCAGGTAACTAAAACTCAGGAGCTAACTTTAAATGTATCATCATTTTGAACTTGCAGAATTGAGGCGCCTTCAACAGCAAAGTAAATCCTAAAGCACATCTGATTCTCCTCATGTGGAACCAAGTGCTACACTCCAGCTTCTTAACTGAAGAAGCACTTCTGACAGCAATCAAGTTCAGACCGGATTTGCAGCTCCGCGTTCAAAGCTGTTGATGTAAGTGGACAGGAAGCAGATTTCCAATCATGAGCAAACAGAAGGCGTTTTTTTCCCATCCCAAATTGAGAGAAATCAGAATCAATTAAGTCAATAATTTGTATGTCAGTAGACATGCACACACACACATATCTATAATGATAAATGATAGGTAAGTGAAATCTCTTGTATAAATTTCAAAATATAAAATTGTGTTAAAAAGCCTGCTACTTTACTCACTTAACAAATTTCATACCTCAACATTGTTTACAATCTGAAAGCCAAGCATTTTGCTTGAAGCCGTATCAAAACAATATGGTTCAATAATTTCTAAACATAAACATAGATCTGAAAGTGGTAGGACACCCTAGGGAAAAAAATAATTCATCGTGTCATTTAATTGTTTCCAGCAATTCTGGAAAACAAACAGTGAAACCAGAATAACCATTAAACTGTGAAGAAAGTTAGGAAAAAATTAACAAAGTTCAAAAATAAGACAATTTCCCTATCATCGTTAATGAAATTTATTACCCAGCATCTGTTATCCTAACTTTAAAAAGTCAAAGCCCACTTTTAATAATTGCCTCTTGCTTTTATATGGTATCTGGCACTCGCACAGCTTCCTTGATTAAACCTCAAAGCAGGTAAGCACTGTGATTCAGAGGAGAGAGGATCCAGAGGTAAAACAAATTGCTTATAGTTTCAGAGAAATCAGCACCAGAGCAAAGAAGCAGAGACCCAAGCTCGCATTCTGTATAATAAACCACCCTGCAGCTAAAGTCTTGGCTACTATTCCCCACCATTAGGCATTATTCCCCACTATTATTCTTTGCATCCTACCTGGATGGCAGGGAAACTTCTGTAGCTGGAGTAGTTACACACAAACAAATAGCCCCATCAGAAGAGACCCTGGGTGTTTAAAAGGACACAATAAAGCAGGTGGGTGCTTCTGCTCATGGGGCTGGTCATCCATAATACCACCAGAAAAATTAATAGATGAAAATGGACTGCAAACATCTTTAGACCTGAAGATTTGCAACCCACAGAGGAATAAAATTCTTGGAGAACCCTAGTGAAATAATGCCAGCTTTACCAA